>NC_081181.1:139167132-139802132 GCF_029867415.1 Vicia villosa | reverse complement strand
CCAGAATGCCCTTAAAGGACCTCATGATTCTTTTTGCATTAGCAAAGTGTAACTCAGTAGGATTTGCCATAAAACGACTAATAAGACTTACCACAAACATCAAGTCAGGTCGTGTGGCTATGATATACATTAAGCTGCCCACCATTTGCTTATATATCATTGAGTCGACCTTCACACCAGCTTCATCTTGTCCAACCTTCTGTCCAGGGACTATCGAATTACAAACAGAGTTGTAATTTTGCATCCCAAACCTCTCGATCAACTTAGTGGCATATTTTCTTTGACATATAAAGATGCCATCAGCGTTGGTCATCATTTCAATGCCAATAAAATATCTCATCTTCCCCAAATCGGTCATGTCAAATTCATCCTTCATGGAGCGCTTGAACTCATTCAGCAACTCCTCCTCATTACTAGTGAACAATAGATCATCAACATAAATGCTCATAATTAAGATTTTACCTCCCTTTTGTTTGATGAATAATGTTTGTTCACTAGAGCTGCTTACAAAACATTCCTTGACGAAATAAGCCTCAATGCAGCGGAACGTTCAGCTCTAGGCGTTTGTTTTAGTTTATAGATAGCCTTATGTAGCTTATAAACCGTATCCTTCTTCCCTGATACTTCATAGCCCTGTGATTGCTCTACAAATACATATTTCTTCAACTCACCATGCAGAAAAGCAGATTTGACATCGAGTTGATAGATTCCCCATCCTCTTTGTGCTGCTACAACAATGATCATCCTTACTATATCCATTCGAGCCACCGATGCGAATACCTCTGTGTAATCTACTTTGTACTCTTGAGCATACCCTTTTACAACCAGCCTAGCTTTGAACTTGTCTACCTCTCCCAGTTCATTTAATTTAGTCTTGTAAATCCACTTAACCCCAATAGCCTTGGCACCAACAGGAAGTGCAGTCAGCGACCACGTGTGGTTCCGTTCGATGGATTGTATCTCAGCATCCATCGCTTGTTTCCATTTCTGATGTCCTGCTGCCTCTTGAAAACTGGTCAGATCTAATATGACCATGAAAGCTAGGTTTTCAATCTCGACTCTAGCCATGTTTGCTTCTTTCTCTGTATCTGATAGCCTTTCTCATGTGACATAATCTGCATACCATATTGGTGGTTTTCCGACCCTTCCTGTCGTTGCTATCGTTTCTCTAGTTGGTGGATCGTTTGGTGAAGGAGCGTCATCAGTGTCTTGTTCTTCTTCTTCCACTACCTCTGCATTCTCAGCATCTTCATAATCATTTTCCCACTCAAGTTCAATGCTTTCTTCACCAGAATGACCAACATCTTCCCAACTCTACCTCTTATCTTCCTCAAATATCACATCCCGACTGATGTGAACCTTTTTCTCCACTGGATCGAACATCTTAAAGGCCTCGGATTCACTGCTGAAACCTAACAGGACACACTTCACACTTTTGTCATCGAGCTTGCTTCTTTTAAAATCAGGGATATGAACATATCCGATACATCCAAAAACCCTAAAGTGTTCGAATGATGGCTTTCTTCCACTCCATGCCTCTTCCGGAGTCATATATTTTACAATGAGTGTAGTAGATCTGTTAAGAACGTGATTCACCCATTGCATAACATCTGGCCAAAAATATTTTGGTACCTCTTTCTCTAATAAGGATGCTCTCACCATGTTCATGATTGTGCGGTTTTTGCGTTCAACAACACCATTTTTCTACGGCGTGAAGGTGGTGGTCAACTGTCTTTCGATTCCATGCTCTCTACAGAATTCCTTGAACTTATTCGAGTTGTATTCTCCTCCTTTATCCTTTCTTAGACATATGATGAACAATCCAATTTTCTTATCCACAAACGCTTTGAATGTCTTGAACAGATGAAATGCTTATTGACGGATAGAAAAACACTTAGAAAGGGAGGGATTGAATAAGTGTAACTCAAAAATTTGGTAGATAAAAATAATCAACACAAAGATTTTTATCCTAGTTCGTTGTTAACCAAACTACTCCAGTACACCCCTTTAGAGTGATTTACCTAAACTGAGGATTTAATCCACTAATCCAACTGATTACAATGGTTATTCACTTAGAAACACTCTAAGTCTTCTAGAGTATCTTGATCACAACTTGATCACTCTAGGAATTCCTCTTACAATCAATGTAAAATAAATGTTTACAAGAGTATATCTTGCTTCTAATAAAGTTGTAATCACAATGTGATATTTCTCTTAAGTTCTAGTTCTTAAGACTCACTAAGATATTACAAAGTTGTGAGGTTGAAGATGAAGTTCTTTTTGCTTTTCAGTTTGACAGCTTTTCCGTTCTTTTGCGCAAGAGTGTTGTATAATGCTTCTGAATTGGACTTCTATATATAGGCGCTTAAGAGGAAATGACCGTTGGGAGCATTTAATGCTTTGCATGAATAGTACAACGCTGCATTTAATGTTTCACATTTTTGTCAACTACCTCGAGCCATGCTTTTGCTGCTTTTACTGACTTTGCCTTTTGTAGCTTCTGATGTTCCTTTTGTTAGTCAGAGATTTGACGTTATAGTCTTTCATCTTGTACTTTATTATGGACTCAGATTTTGTAGATAACAACGTTTGAATATCAGAGTCTTCAACTTTGGTGCAGAGCATCTTCTGTCTTCTGACTTTGAAGTGCTTTGAGCGTGATACCATCAGAGCTTCAGAACTTGTACTTCTAACTGCCATCTTCTGATGCTTTCTAGATCATGTTCTGATTCTGCAGGACCATCTTCTAATGTCTTTCCAGACCATGTTCTGATGAAGCCATCCAGAACTTCTGGGTCAGTGCTTTTGAACGCTGATTTGTGCATACTCTTTTATACTTTTTCTAAAATGGAAAACGTAAAGGATTAGAGTACCACATTGTCTTATACAAAATTCATACTTAATTTTATCATCAAAACTAAGAATATTGATAAGAACATTTCTTGTTCTAACAATCTCCCTCTTTTTGATGATGACAAAAACATACAGAATTGATATAAATTTGTATCCAGAATATCAGATAAACAAAGATAATATACATATATAACATTAAGCATATAATTCAAAGTGTGTGAATATGTCTCCCCCTGAGATTAACAATCTCCCCCTGAAATTAATACTAGAAGAATTTGTAAATAAAAGACTTCCCTGAGTATTTTTCCATTTCAGATGAGACTTTCACGTTGAACCTTGAACTACAGAATATTCAGAGCTTCTCTTCAGAACTTCCATTGGATAACTTCAGAGCTTTGAATTTCTCTTTAAGATCACTTATATCTGAGCTCTATCTTCAGTTTTCTATGTATCTGAGCTATCAGATCTTGAGACTTCTTGTATCAGAGCTTTAGGCTTAACAAAGCAATGCTTGCTTTTGATCTTGAAGCTTCAGAGCACTAAGCTTGCTTCAATTCTTTAAGAGCTTTTCTTCAGAATTACTTTTCCCCATATATTTGCTTCTCCTCATATTGAGCTTGTCCAGAATATCACATTCCTGCAAAACTATCAAAGACAGAAGACTTGCAAATAATGTTAGAAAGTTGAGACTTAAGCCCAGCAACTGATATTATAAATCAATTCAATTATCACGTTTCTCCCCCTTTTTGTCATAACATCAAAAAGCATAAAAGATTCAGATGAAAGACACAATAGTGCGAAGAAAGAAAAATATATTTCATTGATAAAATCCGAAGAAAGAATACAAATTAGATGCAACAAACAGATGCAAAAACAAAGAAAAACCAACTAAGACACAAGACAGACTACGACTGACTAAACTTAGAAGCTAAGGCGGCCAGAAGGTTCTTAATCTCAGAAGTTTCTTCAGCTTGCTTCTTGGAGGTTTCTTCTTGGTTCTTCATCCAAGTTCTGAATTCCGCATTGGTGTCATCTTACTTGTCCAGACGACTAGCCAAGGTAGCCTGATTCTGTTGGAGTTCCTTCAGAGTGTTCAGCAGAACAGAAGTAGAAGGACCAACAGAAGAAGCATAAAGCTATTTTCCAGAACAGGATGAGCAGCATCAGCTTCAACCATTTGAACATCTTCCATATTTCCCCCAGCAGGAATTTCTTCAGTAGCTTGTTCTTTAAACACATGAATCTCAACTTCTGGAGGATACTCAACCTCAGGATACACCAAATCAGGATGAGCTTCCTGAGGATTCTCTCTGAACCAGTTGAATAGCAGCTGAAAATCACCAGTCAGAACCTTGTATGGATGTGGCTCCCATACAACTATAGCCAGAGGATTTTCTTCCTCTAACTCATCAACAAATGGCTTTTCCTCCAGGGGCTTCCAGTTGGTGATAGGATGATAATACTTTCCACTGCCAAATTCCAGCATTAGTCCAGCAGGACCAGGAGCGTCAACAAGACAGTCCTTCTGGAGGTCCAGAAACTCTTCTTGAATTTCTTCAGCAAAAGCTCTCTAGAGCTTTCCAGCACCTACATGATCCAGCCGAAGTTATGGGCAACCTTCAGAGTATTTAACCCTGTTTTTACCTTATACTTCAATAATTCAAAATGAATATCAACAAAGGGTTTTGGAGGGTTGAAGATGGTTATTGGATCAACGAGGTTGAGAATGAAATAAGGTCCATGATTTCTATCAAGTAATGAGGGGATCGAGGAAAATGGAGGAGGTGAAGATTCTGCTTCATTTTCAAAGTCAATGATAGCAACAAGAGGGTAAGAAAGAGTGGATGGTGATGAAGGGTCATTTAATGGTGAGATTTGCTTAGGAATGAAGGAGGTTGGTTTATTAGTGGAGAATAAATTTTCTGATGGAATAGTTGGAAAGATGACATTTAGAGGTTGGGGGTTCAGAGTTGGTTCAGAATGAAGAGGGCGGTTTCTTTTAGAGGTGGTGGAAGAAGATGGGATTTCAGAAGAAGATGTTCTTTTCTGAGGTGGGAGGTCAGAGGTAGAATGTAAACTAGAGGTGTCTACATTATCAGTATCTTCTATGAGCTTCTGAAGCTGTTCAGAAGTTCTAGGTATTTTGAGGGACACTTTACTTCTGATTACCAATACATATGGTTCCAGAGCTAATGATTTTGCCCTTCTGATTACCTCCAAACTTTACTTCTCCAGCAGATTTAAGTTCCAGATCTTGGAACATAAACCTTCTTCCCGTCATGTGTCGTGACATGTTTGTCTTTTGAGCTTTGAAGGAGATCTACAACAAGAATTATCTTATCCTTAGGTACCCACATTCTTTTGGGTCCTTTGGGGTTAGTCCTTCTCAAGTTCTGATTGAACTGAGATTTAGCATGAGGTTTAACATAAGATTTTCTATAGTGTGCAACAACATTTTTCTTTGTATGTGTTATGTGGAAACTTTGAGAGTGTGATGTGTGTTTGATATCATGAGAATGACCATACTTGAACTGTTCATACAAAGGTTTGTATGTGATAATCATCTCATCAACATCCACTAACTTAATAAAAAAAGCTCATCAAAATATTCAATAGATATTCGAGAATTTCTTTGTATACCCGTACACCTTTTTAGACACCTCTAGCGAAATTTCATTTTTACCTCTAGAAATTAGAAATACATCTTCGAACGCATCATATTTCATTTTTCTGGGGTATTTTTGGAGATGTATTTTTGAATTTACGAAATTCACCTTCTTTTTTTTTTTTAAATAAAAATTGGTGTTTTCGGATATACATTTATGAAATAACTCAATATTTGATCTTAAGAGTTTTCAAAGATGCACTTTTGAAATAACCCAATATTTAAAAAAAAAAATAGAATTAAGGTGTATCAATTAAATAATATTTATCATAATCAATCACTCAATTAATAATATACACATTGTATTTGAATTTTAAAAAATTATTGAATTAAAATTATATATATTTAATGATATATATTAATTAATACAATAATACAATTGATACACCTTGAATTTAGTTTTTTTTAATAAATATTGATTTATTTCAGAAATGCATCTTCGAAAAACTCCAAAACCAAATATTAGGTTATTTCGAAAAAATGTATCTTCAAAAACACCACCAAGAAATAAAATTTTCTAAAACACCTTAATATGGGATGCATTCAAAAATCGGATTTTCAAGAGTTTTTCCTCACTCATACAAACTAAACAAAAAAAAGTCTAAATATTCTCTTCTTCTTTTTGATACATCCGCAATTCAATTATAAATATTCTCTTCTTCTTTTTTGATACATCCATAATTCAATTATAAATATTCTCTTCTTCTTTTTGATACATCCATAATTCAATTATAAATATTCTCTTCTTCTTTTAGATAAATCCGTAATTCAATTATAAATATTCTCTTATTCTTTTTTGATACATCCATAATTCAATTATAAATAATGTCTTCTTCTTTTTGATGTACATCCATAATTTTTTCTGTTATTGGTACAATTCATTATTTTTATCTAACATAAAAATTAGTATTATGAATAGAGCCGTCAATTTAAAGGGCTAGGGCCTAAATTTTAAGGCCCTCAAAATATAAGGGGCCTAAATTTTAACAAATAAATGAGTCCTAAAATAAAGAGGGCCTCTAAAGTGAAGGCCCTTAAATTTTAAATAAGGCCCAAGGCCCCTAAATTTTCTACAAAATATTTTTTATAATTTTTTTTTTATATTTTTAATAAAAAACTGTCTTTTTTATTTTCATAAGAAAATTGAATTTTTTTTTTATTTTTGAAAAAAATCGATTTTTTTCCCAAAAAAATACACATATTTCTATTTTCGACAAAAAATTGCTTTTTCAAAAAATCATTTTTTTTCAAAAAGTCGATTTTTTTCTATTTTCAAAAAATTGATTTTTCTAATGAAAAATCGACTTTTTATATTCTTGACAAAAAATCAATTTTTTTTTCTTTTCGACAAATAATTGTTTTTTTTTTTTAAAAATCGACATTTTTTTCTTTTCGGCAAAAAATTGATTTTTTTCTTTAAAACACGACTTTTATATTTCCGACCAAAATTCATTTTTTTTTTTTAAGAAAAGATATTGATTTTGATTTTTGATGTTCTTGTTTGGTAGTTAAAAACAGATCTCAATTATTTCTGGATAATATGCTAAAACTTCAATGAATCAGTTTAAGATAGGTTTAGAGATCAAACTCACTCATGGAATAGAACTGATTAAAATATATTGCAGTTTATAGCCGTAACCTTTTGTTTTTATGTTTAAACCAATATTTTTTTGGTGAAATGGTGTTAACGTCTCAAACTCTTGTTTCTATTTATGTTTTAATAATTCATATGCTTTGAACATTAAAAAAAATTAAAAACTCAATGCCTTTTTTAATGTTCATATTGCACAATTTTCTCACCTATACTCTTTCTTTTCAAAACATAATGTGGTTTGCAAAGAATTCACTTTTCTTCTTATTCTTCACCTTTATTCTTCTTTCTCCGTCACAATCATCTGTATGGGCAGAGAAAAAGTGTTACATAGTGTACTTGGGATCACATCATCATGATGAAGGCGTTACAGAAGCAGATTTCGACCGAGTTACCGACACTCATCATGAGTTCCTTCAATCATACCTTGGAAGTTATGAGAAAGCAAAAGAGTCAATGATATATTCTTACACAAGGAATATCAATGGCTTTGCTGCGATTCTCGATGAGAAAGAAGCTTTTGACATTGCGGAACATCCAAACGTTGTGTCAGTGTTGTTAAACCGACGTAGAAAGTTACACACGACACATTCGTGGGAATTCATGTCAATGGAACACAATGGTGTTGCACCAACTGGATCTATCTTAAGAAAAGCTAGATATGGTGAAGATACTATTATTGGGAATCTTGATAGTGGTGTATGGCCGGAAGATCCCAGCTTTGGAGATGATGGAATCGGTCCGATTCCTTCGAGGTGGAAGGGAACTTGTCAGGGAGATAACCTTTCTATTGGCTTCCATTGCAACAGGAAGCTGATAGGAGCAATGTACTTCAATAAAGGTTTCTTGGCGGATGCAGGTCCAAATGCAAAATATAACAAAACACTGATGAACACTGTGAGAGACTACCACGGTCATGGATCTCACACGTTATCGATAGCAGGAGGAAACTTTGTTTCTGGAGCTAATGTTTTCGGCTTTGGAAATGGAACTGCTAAAGGTGGTTCTCCCAAAGCTAGAGTCGCGGCTTACAAAGTATGCTGGCCACAGACTATTGGCCATGCGTGTTATGATGCTGATATCGTAGCGGCTTTTGATATGGCGATTAACGATGGAGTTGATGTTCTATCTATTTCTATTGGTAACAAGGACCCTCAACAATATTTTAAGGATGGTCTTTCAATTGCTGCATTTCATGCCGTTAAGAAAGGTATCACTGTGGTATGCTCAGGTGGAAATTCTGGACCAAATCCTGGATCTGTTACTAATATCGCACCTTGGATACTAACTGTTGCTGCAAGTACATTAGATAGAGAGTTTTATAATTCTGTTTCTCTCCTTGATGGACAAAGCTTCAAGGGTGGGAGCTTTTCTAGTACTTTGCCAGAAACCAAGTTTTATCCATTAATCAGTGCTGCTGATGCAAAGTTAGATCAAGCATCTGTTGAAAATGCTTCTATCTGTAGTAATGGAACTATTGACCCTAAGAAAGTTAGAGGCAAAATATTGGTTTGTGTTGGCGGTATTTTTGCAGGAATTGAAGAGAGTCTTGTTGCTTTGCAAGCTGGTGCAGTTGGAATGATTCTTTGTAATGATGAGTTTGGTGGCAGTGACATTGCTAATGATGATGTTCATTTCTTGCCAACATCCCAGATTACTTATGAAGATGGTATTTCTGTTTTTTCATACTTAAATTCAACCAACAATCCACAAGGTTATATTCATCCACCCATAACCAAGTTGAACAAACAACCTGCTCCAACAATGGCAGATTTCTCCTCTAGAGGCCCCAACAGAATCACACCAGAGATCCTCAAACCCGATATAACTGCGCCAGGTGTGGACATTATCGCGGCATATTCACAAGGGATCAGCCCTACCCCCCGATTGGCTTTTGATAAACGCAGGGTTCCTTTTATAACAAAGTCCGGAACATCCATGTCGTGTCCTCATGTCGCGGGAATCGCCGGCCTTCTCAAGACTCTCCATCCTGATTGGAGTCCATCAGCTATTAAATCTGCAATCATGACAACGGCTAGGACAAGGGACAACACTGCTAGACCAATCCATGATCACATTAATGCTAAGGCAACACCATTTTCCTATGGATCAGGTCACATTCGACCGAACCGCGCCATGGATCCTGGTTTGGTCTATGACTTGAGCACCAATGATTACCTAAACTTTCTTTGTTATCTTGGTTATAACCAGACACTGATTAACAAGTTTTCTGATACACATTACCGCTGTGAAGATATAAACATCATGGATTTCAACCTTCCTACAATAACAATACCTAAACTAAATGGTTCGGTTACTTTGAGTAGGAAGGTGAAAAATGTTGGTCCAGCAGGCACATACACTGCAAAGGCTCGTGCAACAGCAGGAGTTTCCATATCTGTGAATCCTAAGAAATTGGAATTTTACAAGATTGGTGAAGAGAAGAGCTTTCAGTTGACACTTGAAGTTACTAGAGCGGGTTTGGCTACTGTGTTTGGAGGGCTAACTTGGTCAGATGGTAAACACTATGTTAGGAGTCCAATTGTAGTTGGGGGAGTGAAAGGTTAAAAGTTTAGATTATTTATACTGTGTTAGCAGGCACATACACTGTGTTTATGCATGTATGCATGTGTCAAATAAAATTGAGGAATTAAGATGACATGAAGGAAATAGTTACAGAATGGCTTACTAGTGTAGTTGGTAGTAAACACTTGATAGTTGTTGCATCTTGATTAATAATGGAATATTGGGTTCTCTAATAGTAAGACATGTTCCATCGATCCTTCTCTCCCATCTCGCTCAGTTTGCTTTAGGTTTTGGTTTCAGCCACATTGTCTATCTTTAGAATGATATGTAACTTATATTGTCTATCACTTGGAAGGCTTTGACTTAATTACTTATATAAAATTGGTGAAAATTTTATTGCATTACTCATTGAGGATGATATTGAAGTTTAGAATTTTTATTGATGCCTATAATTTTACAAGTTAGTTAGGTATGTGATTGAGCTCTCTCAAATGAAGTGTGTTCCACTCCTTTTTTGTTTTGAAACTGTGTTCCAGTCCTGGAGTGTAGTTTTTCAATGTTACATTACAATTTATAATAAACATGATGGTAATGAAGGAAATCTATGAATAACATTGCTATACTACTTTGTACGCAGTTCGGAAGACTGTTACTAATATACATAATGACATGAAACTCAAAGTGGCACAATTGGTATGTTTGAGTTCATGCTTAGGCTTATTAATCGTTCACATAGATATCTTCTAGTTTAGAGCTGTGAAGAAGGATATTTTGGAATTATCATTTGAATTGCTCTCTTCTAGTTTAGAGCTGTGAAGAAGGATATAGCATGCTTAATGACCCCGTTTTTATTTGCAGGGTCTTAAAGACATTGCAGAATCATTGTCTAGTTTAGACCGATCAGCTTCAGAATCATGCTATTGTGCAAGGTGGTTTGGATCAGCGAAAGCCGTTGTTAAGGTCTTAGAATATTTTCCATCATGTGGAAGAATGCATAACATGCTTTCATTCTAACTTGCACGCGTATGGAATCTAGTGTTCCTTATTTTTAATTATACCCTATGGAGGGTTCTTGATAGGATTATCCTTCATGCTTTTAAGAATTTCTTCTTCATTTGCACTTATTCAGCGCCAACTTTTTGTTCGTACAAATCATAATATACCTGTGTGGAAACAATCATAATATACCTGGCAATGATTGTTATAGAAGCTGCTTTTTTGTGTGTAGAAACAATCATAATATACCTGACAATGAGATTGTTATAGAAGCTGCTGTGATTTTTATTTTCTCATTTTAATTTTTACACTCAAGTGGGAGGAGGTGGTGGGGATGGTGAAGGAGGAGACAAAAGTGTTTTGAAGGAAGGAACATCCGATACAATAACATGTCAACGCTCCAACGTTAAACGAGACTGTGGAAAAAGCACACTACATTTCTGATCTTTGTGGTTATTAGTAATTTATTTAATATTTATAGTCTAGATATTATATTTGACGGTGCAATTGTTAATTCAATTCAATTTAATTAATAATACTCCATGATTAAGTTGCATTATTAATTTGCTATGCCTATGCTTTTTGTTAGATATGAATCTCTGATTTCATCTCTCATGTTAAACAGAATAACAAAGGATTGAAAAAAAACGAGAATAGCAAGTAGAATCTATTATTTCAAGTCAAATGCAACTTTTTTATGCACTCATATGTCTTCTAACAAACTTGCAGTACAAATTTTTATATTTTGAATGTGCATCTCTGATGATGTTTTTTTCTGTTAAAAAAAAGTGATTTTGGATATGAACATCTATCAAGTATAGCAAGCTGCTATGAACTGTGAACTAAAAGATGCAGAAAAAAGAGAGAAAAGAAGAAGATGAATCTTTTCTATTGCATTCTGTTACAAGAATTTATCAATCAGTCACAAATGAACTAACAGTAGTAACTATTTATATCCAATCTAAAACCGTGACGTATCCTCTAATCCCCTAACAAATAAGGTCCACCCTATACCTCTAATACTCCCCTCAAGTGGGAAGGTAAATATCAAACATTCCCCACTTGGACGTAAGAAGCTCATACAACGGTCGGGAGAGAGCTTTGGTGAGAGGATCCGCAAGTTGTTGCGAAGACTTAACATGAACAAGCTTGAGAAACTGACTTTGGACGTGTTGGCGGATGAAATGGCAATCGATGTCCACATGTTTGGACCTCTCATGGCTCAACGGATTCGAGGCCAGCTGAATTGCCGACATACTATCACAAAATACCATAACAGATTGCAGGGTCATTTCAAAAGTTCGAAATAGTTGTTTAATCCATAGTAGTTCAGAAGTGAGGGAAGCTAGAGCACGGTACTCAGCTTCTGCAGATGATCTAGCCACTGTAGGCTGTTTCTTGGATTTCCACGAGATTAAGGCTTCACCTAAGAAAACACAAAAGCCAGTCGTGGATTTGCGGGTTACTTTGCAGCTGCCCCAGTCAGCATCGGCAAATGCAGTAAGACGAAGAGAAGACTTAGCCGGAAAAAACAAGCCTTTACCAGGGGTGCCTTTAAGATACTGTAATATATGGTGAATTCCTGTTAAGTGTGTAGAACGAGGGTGTTGCATGAACTGGCTCAATTTGTTGACAGCATAGGCAATGTCTGGCCTAGAGATTGTCAAATACATGAGTTTGCCAATCAATCTTCTATAGGCTGAAACATCTTCAAGCGGTTCACCATCAGTATCATTGAATGATACTGCAGAATCTAAGGGAACACTGGCTGGCTTGGAAGCAAGGTAACCTGTGTCTTGGAGAAGTTGGAGAGTGTACTTCCTTTGGCATAGATGAATTCCTCCTTTTGATCTAGCAATCTCTAAACCCAGGAAGTAATGCAAGTCTCCAAGCACCTTTAACTTGAAGTGTTGTTGGAGAAGAATTTCCACTTGTTTCAACCTTTGTGGATTTGGACCTGCAAGCACAATATCATCTACATATACCAACAATATGACTAAAGAAGATGCCTTGCCACAGAAAAACAAGGAGTGGTCTGCTGGAGATTGTTCAAAACCAATAGAAGTAAGGGTGGAACTAAATTTTTGATACCACTGTCTGGATGCCTGTCTTAGCCCATATAGTGACTTGTTCAATTTACAAACAAGGTTCTCCCCCTTGATTGGATACCCTTTTGGTAGCTGCATATAAACCTCTTCAGACAGATCTCCATTTAAAAAAGCATTATTGATGTCCACCTGAGTAAAATGCCAATGTTTCTGTGCAGCAATAGAAAGCAAAATTCTCACAGTTGTGAGTTTTGCTACAGGAGAAAATGTATCCAAGAAATCCACCCCAGCTTGTTGTGTGAATCCTTGGGCTACTAGGCGTGCCTTATACCTATCCAGAGATCCATCAGCTCTATATTTCACCTTATATATCCATCTACAGCCAATAGCTTTCTTGTCTCTAGGAAGAGCTTGAACAGACCAAGTATTATTTGCCTCTAAAGCAGCAATTTCTTCTGCCATGGCCTGTCTCCATTCAGGACATGAGACTGCTTGGTGATAAAAAGACGGTTCATAGATGGTTGAAACCTGACCTATAAATTTCTTGTAATAGGGCTTCAGCTTGTCATATGACATGTAGTTTTGAATAGGATATTGAACAGAACATTGATAATCCTGCAGATAAGAGGGGGGTCTGTGTACTCTAGAGGGTCGTTGGGATGCTGCCCTTTGTGCAACAGGTACAAGAGGCAAGGTATTTTGGGTAGTAGCATGTGAATTATGGACAGGTGTAATTATGGCAGGCTGTGGTGTATTGACAGCTGGGTTATGAACATCATTATTGACCAGGGGGTTTTGTTCAGTGGGAGAAAAAGAGTCTACTATGACTTTTGGCAAGACTGTGTCAGAAAACAAGCTGGACAAAACTGTGTCATCTGCAATGGAGTGAAAAGGGAAAATATTCTCCTGAAATGTGACATCCCTAGTGACTAAGGTCTTTTTAGTATCTAAGTTTAGAAGTTTGTATCCTTTTACACCTTGTGGGTAGCCAAGTAAAACACAAGGTGAGGCCCGAGGAGTAAACTTAGACCTAAATGCAGGAATGGTAGAAGCAAAACACAGACAACCAAACACTCTTAATGAAGCATAATCAGGTAACTTACCTTGCAACAATTCAAAAGGAGATTTATTATCCAATCCAGGAGAAGGAATCCTGTTGATTAAGTATGCACTTGTGTTAACACAGTCTCCCCAAAATGTCAATGGCATTTTCGATTGAAACAACAATGCTCTTGCAACATTCAGAAGATGCTGGTGTTTCCTTTCTACTACTGAATTCTGTTGAGGTCTGTGAGGACAAGAGAATTGGTGTATAGCACCTTCAGCTTGTAAAAAATCAGTTAACTGCAGCTCTTTGGCATTATCACTGCGGATACCCTTAATTGAAAAATTAAACTGAGTTTTGACAAACCTAAAAAACAGTTTAATTAGCATAGTTGCTTCAGACTTGTGTTTCATTAAGTGAATCCAAGTATATCTTGTATGATCATCAACTATAGTCAAAAAGTAGTGATAGCCATCATAAGTAGCTTTTGCAAAAGGACCCCACACATCACAATGAATTAAAGTAAAAGGTGCATTACTGTGATTATTATGTGAAACAAATGGTAATCTATGAAATTTAGCAAGAGGACAAACTTTGCAAAATTCATGATTGGATACATTGAAAGGAAACAAAGCTGGAACTTTATTTTGAATGGATTGCAAAACTTGATCAGAGAGATGCCCTAATCTAGCATGCCAAGTTGAAAAAGAAATGTTGCCTACAGAATTACATGTTGGTATATTTATAGGACTTTTATTACAACATACATCACTGATAGCATAGGTATGGTCGTGTGCACATTTGAGGAAGTAAAGACCATGAGTGTAATCACCCGTACCAATCACCTTCCCCTTCTGGCTGTCCTGAATTATGAAACCAGATTTAGAAAAAATGACAGATATAGTGGTGTTTTGCATCAACTGACCAACAGACAATAGATTTATTCTAAACAGGGGAATATATAACACATTGTGCAATGTTAAACTAGGATTCAAGACAACTGTGCCTATGGCAGAAACGGGAACTTTTGTATTGTTGGGTAGGGTCACAGATTTGTTTGAAAGCAGTTTATAGGAGCTAAACATTTGCAGAGAATGCACAATATGTGATGTGGCTCCTGAGTCCACAATCCAAGTGTTATCAACAGGATAATTATCGTGATGTGATGAAGTAAAGATCATACCAACTGAATCACCTGATGGAGGAACAGAGTCAATGTTGGATTGCCTAGCCATCTGACCCTGAATGTAGGCTATGAGCTGCTGGTACTGTTGTGTATTCAATGGTGTGACTTCCTCCATGGTTGTGGTAACAGCATTGGCAGTAGGTTGTGAAGAGGTAACAGGTCTTCCCTTTTTGAATCCAGGTGGATAACCATGAAGTTTGAAGCATTTATCTTTTATGTGACCAAGAACACCACAATGAGAGCATAGAGGCCTATCCTTCTTCCCATTTTTGGACTTGACACCATTGGAATCATTGACAGCATAAGCTAGGGTTTCAGTGTTCTCACTGGTGATGGCATTAACCACACGTTGTTTCTCTTCTTGAATCACTAGTGAGAAAACCCGACTAACTGAAGGTAAAGGATCCATGAGGAGGATCTGACTACGAATAGGATTGAAGCTTTCATTCAAACCCAGCAAGAATGTGAGAACATACTCACGGTTGATGTGTTCAATCAAAGGATTAACACCGCCGCAAATGCATTGATGACGAGGACGAAATTCAGCAAGTTCTTCCCAAAGACCTTTGATCTTTGAGTAGTAAGCACCAACGGAGAGAGTACCTTGTGTGCAGGTGATGAAGTCCTTGCGCAATTGAAAGAGGCGTGGTCCATTGTTCTGCAAAAAACGTTCTTGAAGGTCATTCCAAATTGCCGCCGCAGTGGAGGCATAAATGATGCTAGCGGTGAGTTCTTTCGAAACTGAGTTCAAAAGCCACGATGCAACGACATTATCATTACGCTGCCAGAGCTGGAACTGAGGGTCACCATCTGGAGGTTGCGGAATCGATCCATCGACGAAGCCAATTTTGTTCTTCGCACGGAGAGCAATGAGCATTGCGCGGCGCCACGACGGATAATTTTCTTCCGTCAAGAGATGGGAAACAAGAACAAGTCCTGGGTGATCTGAATGATGGATGAAGAAAGGATTCTGCTGTTGATCTTCCATGGCGATGGTGAGAAAAAAATCTTGAAACAAGAATCGGAAGCGGAAACTGAAATCAAACCTTGTGAACACAAGATTCGAAGAAAAAATCTACTGATACCATATCAAGTATAGCAAGCTGCTATGAACTGTGAACTAAAAGATGCAGAAAAAAGAGAGAAAAGAAGAAGATGAATCTTTTCTATTGCATTCTGTTACAAGAATTTATCAATCAGTCACAAATGAACTAACAGTAGTAACTATTTATATCCAATCTAAAACCGTGACGTATCCTCTAATCCCCTAACAAATAAGGTCCACCCTATACCTCTAATAACATCTGAAGATATTTTTTTTGGAAAAGGATTAATTCGGAGATGCACATCCAAAATAACCTAATTTTTTATCTTAGAATTTTTTGGATATGCATATCCAAAAAAGTTCAATATTTATTACAAAATTAAAATCAAGGTGAATCAATTGTATTAATAGTATAATTAATTGTATTAATCAAGATATATAATTAAATATATATATCATTTTAATCAAGATATATAATTAAATATATATATATATATATATATTATTTTTATGAAGATATATAATTAAGAGCGAAGATTCATTTTGATCTCTCACAAAAATTACACAATACAAAATCTAACCGGACCATATTAGTCCTTATGTTAATATTTTTTTCAAACCAGTTTTTTTCATACTTTTAAACCGTGATTGGCTGCCACGTTGACTTTTTACTTTTATTTTTCATTTTTTAAACACTAAATTAATTTTTAATTATAATTTTATTTTAAACAATTCTAAATTAATAATATAAAAAAAACAAAATTATTTTTTATATGGAATTGAACCCATCACCTCTAACCAATATCTTAAGTCTTTACCACTAGTTCAATGTACATTCATGAAAAATAATTCTTCATATGATTTTTAATAATATTTAATGATTATGAATTTAAAACAAAAAAGTTAAAATTTATACTAATGAGGTCTTAAACCCAAGTCCGTTCAAATTAATTGATAGTCACTTTACAATTAGACAAATCAATTTCTATTGTTAATATTCTTAATAATGAATACTTAAGTTAATAATTTACAACAAACATTTACTTATTTTAAATAACAAATAAATAAATATTTGTATAATTATAAAGTGATTATCATTCATCGGACTTTGGTTTGAGACCTCATTGGTATAAATTTTGTAATTTTTGTTTTAAATTCAGAATTATTTAATATTATTAAAAAATTTCGAATTTATTTGTGATGAATGCATATTGGCCTAGTGGTAAAGACTTAAGATATTATTTAAAAGTCTTGGGTTTGATTCCCTATAAGAAACAATTTTAGTTTTTAATACAACGTGGCATTTCAGTCACGATTTAAAAATAGGAAAAAAACGGTTTGAAAAAAATATTAATAGAAGGACTAATATGGTCCGATTAAATTTTATAAGGGATTAAGTCGGGTCTTTTATTGTGAGGGACTAATTTAGGTCGTGTAATTTCTGTGAGGGACTAAAATGGGTCATCACTCTATAATTAATTAAATATTTAAATCAACACATTATTCTTATATAAAATTAATTTTAAAAAATTAATATAAATTAAAAATTAAAATGTTTATAAATTAAAATACCCCTATATATTAAAATTTTATTTAATTTTTTTATTCCTTATTCATAAAAATTTGTATTTGAGTTATTCTTTATCAATAATAACTCACTCTAATTATATTATAACTATATTATAAATAAATATTATTTTTAAATAAAATAAAAAAAATTTGGAATATTGGGATACTTTGGATATCCATATCCGAATTAACCAATATCCCAAAAAAAATTAGAAAGAATTTTTTCGGATATGCATTTCCGAAGGGTATTTTGAAAATATTATGCGTGTGCCTTCGGATATGCATTTCCGAAATCAATAAAAACGTGATAAGGGTGCCTTCGAATATGCATATCCGAAGGGTATTTTGGAAATATTATGCGTGTTTTCTACCCTATATGGGTGCATAATTTTTTTTCCCAAATGCAAAAGTACAACACATAAGCCTTTCATAGATAGCCAATTTAACTAAACTAAAGTAGCTAAAGAAAGCAGTTAAAACTAACCGTTAATAGTCTTCCAAAATATCTAACAGTAATAGCAACTAACATTGTCAAACCATTGACACTTTGACATTAATATAGAGAAAATAGACGGAGTAAACTATATCAATAACACCCCCTCAAACTAAAGGACAGTGATATTGACATACATTTTTGAGTTTGCCTCGTAGATCCTGAAAAGGTGCAGTGTCAAGCGGTTTAGTTAGTGTGTCTGCAATTTGGGCTGCTGTAGAGACATGTTTGATCATCATTCTTCGAGCAACAACTATTTCTCTGACAAACTGGATGTCCAGCTCGATATATTTGGTTCGAGCATGTAAAACTGGGTTATGAGACAACAACACAACACTTAAATTATCACAAAGGAGTATTGGTGTGTGAAATGGAATTTTAAGTTAAGATAGCAAAGATTCTAACCAAACCAACTCAGAAGTTGAGTGAGCTAAAGCTCGATACTCAGCTTCAGTGCTAGAGCATGCCATGTGAGACTACTTTTTCGAACTCTAGGAGACCAAGTTTGTACCGAAGAAAATACACGAACCAGGTGTTGATCTTCTGTCATCCGAATCACTAGTCCATTCTGAATCACTATAGGCTCGAAGCGAAAACTTAGGAGCTGAAACTGAGGGAGACAATAGAAGTCCATATCTTTTTGTATCACTTAAGTATCTTAATAATCTTTTGACTGCTTCCCAATGAATGTCAAGAGGACAAGCCATGAACTGGCAAGCTTTATTCACACTAAATACAATATCAAGCCTTGTCAATTTAACATACTACAATGCACCAACTATGGACCTGTATAGTCGGGGATCGGAGAAAATATTGTCACCATGCTTACTCAGTTTTCCAGTACTCATCATATGTGTTGGTACTCCATTGGTATTCTCCATCTTGGCCATAGAGAGAAGATCTTTTATGTACTTAGATTGAGTGAGCAAAAGAGAGCCATTGTTGAGAGTTTTGACTTCAATACCTAGAAAAAAACTAGGTTTCCCCAATTTCTTCAGAGAAAAAGTAGTGTTTAGTTTATTGATCAGGTCATGGATTAACGAAGAGCTGGAGCCAGTGATGAGAATGTTGTCTACATATGCCATAATATAAAGAGAAACACCTTGTTTGCAATACACAAAGATATGATTTTTACATTTGGAAGCAGTAAAACAAAAATGAAGAAGGGTCTGGGTTAGTTTCTCATACTTAGCCATTGGGGGCTTGTTTTAAGCCATAGATAGCTTTATTCAGCTTACAAACTAGGGTCTTATCAACACACACAAAACCAGGAGGTTAAGCCATATAGACTTCATTATGTAAGTTCCATTCAAAAAGTAATTATTGGCATCTATTTGTTGGATGTCCCATTGGTATGTGATGGCAAGTGTTAGGATTACTCTAATAGTTGGTAGTTTAACAACTGTAGACAAATTTTCTGTATAGCAAAACCTTGTTCCTGATGAAAACCTTTAGCAACTAGCCTAGCCTTGTATTTAGGGACATCAACATTTTGATTCAGCTTAAACACTCATATACACCCACAACTTTTCTGTCAGAGGGTAATGTGGCCAAGGTCAAAGTTTTGTTGGCTTGTAGAGAGTGGAACTCTTCTTGCATTGCCTTAGCCCATTGAGGTTTGAGAAAAGCTTGTTTGTAACTAGTTGGTCCATACTCAACTTAAGCTATAAAACCTTTTGCTTTAGAGTTAACAATTTTAGCTCTAGTAAGCATGGGATGACTATTATTTATAGGGGACACCTCAGGTTTGCTTGTTTTGATGGATGGAGAGTTAGAAGAAGTAAGTATAGGAATATAAGAGGATAAGGTTAGTTCATTAGAGCAGAAAGTGGGACTGAGAGTTTGAGTAACACTAGGTTCGTTATTGTAATTAAGGTGTTTCTCATATCCAATACAAGTAGGGCTATTAGTAATGAAAGGTAAATTTGTGAAACTGATATCCTTAGGGCTAATAGGTGTACTAGGAGAACAAATTTTATTACCCTCGGGGCTATTAGTTTTAGTGGAGCAACTGGAAACTTCATTACCCTAAGGATAATCAAGAGCATTGGGTCCATTTTTAGCCAAGTTGTCATCATGATTATCAGAAAGTACATTTTTAGATGCAAACCTATTGGATAAAGCTACAGGTTAGAGCCGGCTTCAATGGCAAAGTGAGAAGATTGATGTTCAGACTCATGGTGATAATGAGAATTATGACCTAAGGACTTATTATCTGGTATAATATTATTGTTTGTGTGAGTTGACAATGACTGATCAAGAGAGCCAGGCACAATTAAGGCAACAGACTATGTTCTAAGGTCTGAAGGTTGATTATTAGGCTGAATGGTGGAGATATGCATAGATAGGGTGGCATAGGATAGAAGTGGATTGTTATTAGATAGAGTGGCACATGAGAGATAGGAAATTGGATCAAATGTGATAATTTATGCAGACCTTTAGGTTATGTTTGGGAGTTTTGAGGGGAAGGGATGAGTGAGCTTTGAAAAAATAGAAGGATTGGATGGAAAGAGTTGAATGATTTTGGTTAGAAGGTTTTTATAGGGTTTACTTTTATTCATAACACCAAAAACCCCTAATTTGATGGAACTCAAAATTTGTATTGAAGGAGGGCTTTGAAGGGTTTTGGAGAGCATATATTTTCAAAACATCTTTTACGTTGTTATAGTATTCGTAAAATTAAAAATATAGTCTTGATATACACTCTTTTATCATTCTGTACAAAATCTTTTTTTTAAATGTCAAATATTTTCCTATATTTTTTAAAAAAATCGTTTTCGGAAGTCTTCACCTCCTCTCCACTCCAAACTCTCAAACATAGCCTTAGATGAAAGGGCATTAGGAATTCAAAACTTGAGAATCTTCAATAAGACTCTGTTAGGAAAGAGGAAATGGAAAACTAAAACTGAAAGGAGGGGTTTATGGCTCAATGTTATGGAAAATATATATGGAATTTTAGAGGCTAGATGACTCAAAATGGTGGAGAGATATGTGTGAAGAGAGAAATAGGTGAGTGGGGAGATTCTAGATCCTTTTATGTTAAATATATATACAAGGATTTTCTATCTAGTATCCCCAATTATGCTAACCCTGTCTGATCCAAGGTGTGGCATAAGCCGATCCTGCTAAAAGTTTCTTGTCTTGTTTGGAGACTATTCCAAAATATACTAACTATGAAAGATAACCTCTTCCAAAGGGATATCATTGGGCGCAAATCCCATAATTGTGTCAGGGAGTGTGGTTACAAAGAATTTGTTTCTCATTTATTCTTTGAGTGTTTGTTTTTCAAGTGTTTGGTAAAGGGTTTGTAGCTGGCTTTGGATATCCACAATATTTCACAATGAAGGTCTGGCGCATTTTTATCCATTTGAAGGGTTGTTGGGTGGCGGAAATTAAGTGTTGTTGAAATTTTGTGTAGTCTGATTCGCGTGTGTTTGGAGTATTTGGAAATTTAGGAAGAACAAATTATTCAGTAACAATGAGCTAGACCATGAAGATATGTTTGAGGAAGCTAAAGAGTTTTATAGGAGGTGGATTGTTAGAACGTAGTTTGATTCTAATCATATCTTAGAGTTTTGATGATAACAATTAAATAAATTTTGCATAAGTAAATGTGGTACTCTAATTATATGTTTCTTATTTCAGAAGAAGTTCTAACTCAAGTATCATCAGAACATGAACTTTATGTAAAGCTGAACAATCAAAGAAAGAAAAGTCACGCTGAAGTTCAAGAAGTTCTAATGCATGAAGACTTCTGAATGCACCAACCGCTGTAGACAAATTTTGATAGAAGTTATATTCACAAAGTCAAGACAGAAGTTGTGAAGAAAAGGAGAAACAAAATGCAAAGTTCTGATACAAGATAAAGTACCGTTAGAGACATAATGATTAAAAGACGACTGAAGCATTTATGAGGTACAAATATTAAGAAGCATGCAAAGCACAATTAACCAATATGACACACGACATTTATTGCAGAACAGCTTACGAGGAAGCAACATATAGCATTTTCCAAAGGCTATAAATAGAAGATCATTTGAAAAAGAAAGTGTGAACACACATACAGACTAGAACTCTTACGCTGAAAGAAAATATTTTGTTCATATTATTTTACTGAGATTCATATTCATTGTACTTAAAGTTAGTGAAAAATCACTGTTGTGATATAGCTTAGATTAAGAAGCATTAAGGTCACTAGTTAGAAGTTATTGTTGTGTCGTTTCTTGAGTAACCAAGTTGTGGTTAAGATTCTCAAGAAGACGTTGTATATTGTTCCTTAAGTAACCAAGTTGTGGTTAAGATTCTCAAGAAGACGTTGTATATTGTTCCTTAAGTAACCAAGTTGTGGTTAAGATTCTCAAGAAGACGTTGGCAGTTAGTTGCCTACGTGGACCAATTGTAATCAAGTTTTGATTATGTTTGAACATAGTTAGGTTCTAATCATATCTTAGTGTTTTGATGATAACAAGTAAATAAATTTTGTATAAGTAAATGTGGTACTCTAATTATATGTTTCTCATTTCTTAAGATGTTCTCATACAAGTACCATCAGAACATGAACATTACGTAAAGCTGAACAAATTCTGAAAGGAAAAGCTGCTGAAAATTCTAATGAAGTAACTTCTGAATGCACCAACCGCTGTAGACATGCTCTATTAGAAGTTATATTCGAGCCAGAACAGAAGTTATGAATAGATGAAACATGTTGAATCAAGATAAGATGCCGTTAAAAAAATAATGATTAAAAGACGGTTGAAACACTCAAATGGAACAATTCCCAAGGTTGATTGAAGAAAGCAACGCACATGCAGCTCGTTGAAGAAACAAAAACAAAAAGCAAAGACGCAAGCATTTAATGCTCTCTCCAAAGATCAAGATAACGGACAAATTCTTGAAGCTATATATAGAATAATTGTTGAAAAAGAATTAATAGATTCATCCACGAAGCAGAGCTGATATACAAAAGAAAAACGACGAACATATAGAGCATATATTCAAAAAGGAAAGAACATAAGCTCATACACAAACAAAGAACTCTTACGCTGAAGAAGTTTATCTTTTCTATTCTGAGTTCATATCTCTTGTACTAAAAACTTAGTGAAATATCACAGTTGTGATTAAAGCTCTTTTGAAGCAATTTAAAACACTATTGTTAACTTGTAATCATTCCTTGAGAGACCAGTTGGGTCATATTTATAAAGAGGGCTAGGACTAGTTTAGTCTTAGAGGTTGTTAGTCACAAGCAGTTAGTTTGTGCAAGGTTGTTAGTCATGATAGTTTGTTGTGCAAGGTTGTTAGTCACGACAGTTGGTTATGCAAGGTTGTTAGTTAAGACAGTTGGTTGTGCAAGGTTGTTAGTCACGACAGTTGGTTGTGCATTGTATTATTAGTTACGACAGTTGATTATGCATTTGTAATCAGTTTTGATTATAGTGGATTAAGTCCTCAATTGAGATAGGCGAAATCACCTTGGCGGGTGGACTGAAGTAGTTTGAGTTGCAAACGAACCAGGATCATGTTACAATCATCTGTATTGGTAGAGAAAAAGTGTTACATAGTGTACTTGGGATCACATGATCATGGTGAAGGCGTTACAGAAGCATATTTTGACCGAGTTACCGACACTCATCATGAGTTCCTTCAATCACTCGTTGGAAGTTATGAGAAAGCAAAAGAGCCAATGATATATTCTTACACAAGGAATATCAATGGCTTTGTTGCGATTCTCGATGAGAAAGAAGCTTCTGACATTGCGGAACATCCAAACATTGTGTCAGTGTTGTTAAACCGAGGTAGAAAGTTACACACGACACGTTTGTGGAAATTTACGTCAATGGAACACAGTGGTATTGCACCAACTGGATATATCTTAAGAAAAGCTAGATATAGTGAAGATACTATTATTGGGAACCTTGATACTGTTTTTTCATACTTAAATTCAACCAACAATCTACAAGGTTATATTCATCCACTCATAACCAAGTTGAACAAACAACCTGCTCCAACCATGGCAAATTTCTCCTCTAGAGACCCCAACACAATCACACCAGAGATCCTCAATTTTATTTGACACATGCATACATGCATAAACACAGTGTATGTGCCTTCTAACATAGTAATAAATAATCTAAACTTTTAACCTTTCACTCCCCAACTACAATTGGACTCCTAACATAGTGTTTACCATCTGACCAAGCTAATCCTCCAAACACAATAGCCAAACCTGATCTAGTAACTTCAACTGTCAACTTGAAGCTCTTCTTTCTATTCACCAATCTTGTCAAATTCCAATTTCTTAGAGGAGAAATCTTTGAGTAGGAAGGTGAAAAATGTTGGTCCAGCAGGCACATACACTACAAAGGTTCGTGCAACAGCAGGAGTTTCCATATCTGTGAATCCTAAGAAATTGGAATTTTATAAGATTGGTGAAGAGAAGAGCTTTCAGTTGACACTTAAAGTTACTAGATCAGGTTTGGCTGCTGTGTTTGGAGGGTTAACTTGGTCAGATGATAAACACGATGTTAGGAGTCCAATTGCAGTTGGGGGAGTGAAAGGTTAAAAGTTTAGATTATTTATTACTATGTTAGCAGGCACATACACTGTGTTTATGCATGTATCATGTGTCAAATAAAATTGAGGAATTAAGATGACACTTCTATTATATTATATTATATCTCTTGTCAATATTATTATTATTTGCTTTAAGGAAAACATTGTTATTATGATATAATGAAAATATATATTATTTGTTTTTTTTATAATAAAGAGGGTCAAAGGCAAAAGAGAAAGATTATAGAGAAGAGAGATCAATCTAGAGTAGTAATATTCATAGCACATGCACCTAATAAATGTCTAAGAAGACTAAAAGAAAACAATATTATGCTCTAACAAAAAAAACTTATATTGGTTAAAGCATCAACAAACTGATTAGCCTCTATAAAAATGCACCACAACATACACATGAATGACTTTGTTCCTTTGCTTTTCTATCAAGTGGAAGAAGAAAACAACCATAGCTGGTATTGCGATGGTGTGAGGAACTGACATGAACATGAATGAGTTGAACAATCTTTGTATAGTCATACTTAACGTTGACTTTAAATGATCCGGAGTAAAATATGGTATGCCACGGTTAGTTTCTGATAGACCAAACACAAGACATATATCAAAATCGCGGATGAAAAATGTTAGACTACTATTTTTAGAAATTAAAATTGAATGTTGTAATTTTATGAGTACTCTACCTATATTTAACCCATTATCTTATATCCCAATAAAGTGTAAAAGTGATAAGATTTTGTTTTATAAATTTTTAGGATTATATTAAAATCATGACTCAGTCAAATAAAAATTAAAATCATGACTTTAGTTTTTTATTCTACAACTTTATTAAAAATACTTTATAAATTTTATATTACATTTAATAAGTAAATCTTAATTCATTTAATTTCTTTACACATTTAATAAATAAAGTCTAATTTAAAAAATTATTTATACATATATATATATATATATATATATATATATATATATATAATCGAATTGACTCGTAAATTTAATAAGTTGAATAATAAATAATTTAAGTTCAAATTATTTAGTTAATAAATTTAGTTTTTTTATATAAAACACATTTGGTTCAGGAAGGAATTACAAAATTTAATTGTCGAATCAACTTATTAATTATGTTCAAATTATTTTAGATCATTATTAGTCTTAATATTGAGATATTTAAGTAGCATCTAACTAAACAATTGGACTCGAGTGGCAAATAAACTTCTTTCGAAAATGAAAGTTCGGAATATACTAAATTTAATTCTTGATGGAAATAATACTTGGCTAGTATGATGACCTCTTGTTACTAAAAAAAAAAAAACACCTTTTGTTACTTTAAGAAGATTTAAAATAAATGGTTTTAATTATTTTATATTCCATAGTGTAAAAAGTGATAAGAGTTTTCTTATTATATATAAACTTATATGGTAGGATTAGATTAAAATCATGTCTTTTATTTTTTATTCTACAACTTTTTTAAACCTACTTTATAAATTTTATATTAGATTTAATAAATAAATATTAATACATTTAATTTCTTTATACATAAAACCTCCTATAAATATATGAATCTCTTTCAACCATGATTTTAACCTTTGTCTATTCAGTAGCATAAGAATAATTACATTTGAAAGAACAATGTCTCCTTTTATCCCAAAGTTGATGTTATTGTGTGTGTTGATGTTGTTATGTGTTGATGATATTGTTGGAATTCAAACATATGTGAATGTTACTAACTCTTTGAAAGGAAACTTAGATTTAACCCTTCATTGCAGATCGGGAGGACCTCGGACTTATGATCTTGGAGTTCATGTTCTTAAACCTGGTGCTACTTTTGGTTGGCCCAGAAGTTATCAATTTAGTGGAAAGTCTTACTATGTAGATTTCAATGGAAGGGTGAAACACATGATTTTTTAATATACTGGGTGGAGAGAGATGGTTCTTTTTCTTGCAATTGGAATATTACACAATCAGGGCCATGCAAGGTTAAATCTCCGCAAAAACCGGATTGTTATTCTTGGGATCATTAAGTACCCATGTAATACATTTTTTTCTCTCTTAATAAATATTGTATTTGAGTCAATTTAGAATCCAATGTGACAATAATTTATCAATATAATGAGATTTTGGATTAATTAAATAGTTTTATTTCTTCTTCATCATCTAATGAAGAGATGATTTAAAGTCGGTTTCGATAGAATCATCCTCTTAATCTTGTTTATTTTCTTTTTTATTTTAATAGATTGTTTACATACAATATATGATCCTTTATTTTGACTTAAATTTTTTTTCTTTTATTTGAAATATCTTCAAATTTAAGTGATTTATTTTTTATTTTTAGTTTTAAAATATTATGATAAAATGATAAAAATATTCATAATAACATTTTTAATAAAATCATTTAAATCAATTTTCATTTGATTTTTTTTATTTAAAAGTATAAATTTATTTTAAACAAAAAACTGAATCAGGTGCACCCAAAAGCTTTTGTTTTCCATTTTATACTATTAATATGAATTTGTGTTATTTGTTTGTAATTTCATCTTTTTAGTTTAATCAAAATTTTTATTGTTATTATCTATTAACTCTAACCATTTGAGAATGGACTAAATATCGTTAAAATTATATGTAATTAGTTACAATTAACAATTATACAGAGGAATTTGAGTACCCCTTAGTTTGTACTCTTTGAATTCAATATTGATTATAAAAATAAAAACATTTGAGAAGTGTTATCATAGCAAGAAAATGATTTAAGATATATTTTTTTAATGCCAGTCCGTATTTGACTGAAACAATATCTGACGGCCAATACAATTGTTTGGTTTCACTTCTTAATTTTCTTATGTATTTAATTTTTGAGAATTTCTAGTCACACTCCTTAAATCTCTCACCTACACTGATTTAACAAAATTTCTATTTTGTTTTTATATATGTATCTCCGAAAGCATCTTTTACATTTGTGTGAACATATTTCATAGATGCACATACGTAACACTCCGTAAGTACACATACAGACAAATCCATAATCAGAAAACCAGAAAAACAATAATAAAAGAAACATTCATTGATTAAAATTGGGATTATATTGAAATTTCAAACAAAAAATTGAATACTACATCTAAGAAATTACAACAGTCAAAAAAATTTCATCTGATCCATGCGTCATTTGAATGAGATCAATGTCGTTTTCCACTTCATCCCAACAACGTTCCGTTTCTCCGGTCTCATGTGAGGTCTTTGTTCTAAACCTCTGAATCCTTCTGATAACTTTGCCAAAAATTTCATCTGAATCGGGGGTTTGAGAGAAGAAAAAACAGCATGCCCGTCCCTTTTGAAAATAATTGGTTCAGGAGCGGGTCGCTTGGATGATAATCGCTGCCATGATGATGGCCTAGGAGATGCCATGAACTAATCTTCTTGAAATTTTTTTGTGTTTGTGCGTAACTAGAAACCCTTACTTATAGAAAACCTTTGTGCATATGGACCATATATTTTCTGTCACAGAACATTCTGTTGGTATATCCACGGAAGTATCTTAGATATTTTGCTTCTGTAGGTGTATCTATAGAAAAAACCATAAATTTTAAAATTAGAGTCTTTCATAGATGCATCTACGGAAGTTTCCATGCTATTTTTTTAATAAAATAGGATAATACAGCAGCAGTAGAATGAAAACACACGAAGACAAAAAGTAATACTTGACAAAAAATGATTATATTGCAATGTTAAGGAGTACATATATTACACTTTGAAACTAGAAAATACATCAAAAGAAATATCGCCAGCTAAATCTACTGGTAGATGTACCTACGGAAGCAACGTAAATTTTTTTTGCAGAAAATTCAAGCATAATATGGACAATACAATGGATAAAGATGACTATTTACCTGAAATTGGGTCTTCTCTTGCTCCCTTTAATTTATTGTACCAAAAAGTTGAAGCTTTGGAGTGAAAAATGATATTGATGAAGTATAGTTTTTTAGGGTGGAGAGAGTGAATGTTGTAGAAGAAATGAGACAATGGGAGAGTGATCATACTGGTTCAAACTATATCAAATGATTCCGTTGGTATATCTACGGAATATTCTAGCGCTAAGCCATTCCGTAGATGTATCTACGGAACAATCTCTGAACTAAATTTATTTGTATTTTTGGCCAACAAACTTTAGTTAAATATATTATTAATATTTAAAATATATATGAATATTTCAATTTTATACTTTATTATTTTTGTAAGAATATATATATATATATATATATATATATATATATATATATATATATATATATATATATATATATATATATATATATATATATATATATATATATATATATATAATGATATTTTTTAAGTGGAACTAAAGGAGTAGTAAATTATAGAGGATAATGTAATTAGTTTATTAGATAACAATAATTTAAAAATTTGAATTAAAAATTAAAAGTAAACCACATATAAAAAAAAGGCAATTCTCACTATTACGAATAAGTAATTTCATTTTAATTGGAAAATATATTTACTTCAGTTTGTTGGGTGAGAAAATGAGAATATCATAGAAAGTGTATCATTTTTTCTCTTACGAATTAATTCTCAATCGAGGAAAAAAGTGGAACTCATAATGAATTTGAAATTGAAAAGGAGGCCACTTTTTTTCCCTAGTTGAAATAGGTGAAGTACCCGGTTTACATGATTTTTCGTTTTAATTCTATTTTTTTTCTTTAAATCTCCAAAACTTCAAATTTCTTAGCAACTTCTGAATCTTCCTCATCATGCAATAACAATAACAATAACAACAAAAACACAAAATCAATAAACCGTTAAACACTAAATTTCAACAACAACAATAATAACAAAAACAAAGTAAATAAAATTGTTAAACATTAAATTTCAACAAGAATAAAAAACAAGTTCAATAGAATTGTTAAACATTAAATTTCAACAACAACTAGTAACAAACCCGTGCGTTCGCACGGGTTCTGGTACGGGACGCGCATTTGTTTCAGATATATATTTTTTAATAGAAAAATATCTAGTTACCCATGGAAAAATAATAATTGAATGTATAATTGATAAAAAAATATTTTGATCAGTAACTTCATGTCCCGTTAATAATCAATATTTTGATTTATAACTTCATGTTCTCGTGTACAAATATTAGTTTGATCAATAACTTCATGTCCCTGTGTACCTTAAAAAAATATTTTGATCAGTAATTTCATATCCCGTAATAATCAATATTTTGATCAATAATTTCATGTCCCGTTAATAATCAATATTTTGATCAATAACTTCATGTTCTTGCAAGTATATTGTTTTTGGATCATAAATATTATCTTTCGTATATAAAAATATTTAGATCAATAATAGATTTTTTTCCCATATACAAATATTATTTATGTTTAGGTATCACTTACAAAAATATCTTAATCAATAGTAAATTTTCGTATATAAAAATATTTAGATCAATAATAGATTTTTTTCGTATACTATAATTTGGTACCATTTATAAAAAAAATTGGATCAACGGTAAACTCTTTCTCGTATATAAAAAATTGTTGTTTATAAAAAAAATTGTATCAACAATATATTTATTTATATTTATGAAAATATTTATATCAACAGTAGATTTTTTTCTCATTTATAAAAATATTTGTATCAATAATATAATTTTTTCCATTTATAAAAATATTTGTATCAATAATATAATTTTTTCCATTTATAAAAATATTTGTATCAACAATAAAAAAAATTCATTTATAAAAATAATACTGTTTATTAAAATATTTGGATCAACTATACATTTTATCAATTAGCTCATTTCTTTCGTATTTGAATCAATAACTCACTTCCATTTATTTCATGTAGTTGTAAAATTTACACACAAAAATTAACAAAATGAATTCTTATTTAATAACTTGTATTTATATCATAAATTCCGGATGAATTTGCAAATTTGAAACAAAATAGACCAAAATAAATAAATATAATAAAAAATATGACACCCAAAATACATTTCATTCAATAAAAAATATAATAATTATAATAAAAAAATATGACACCCAAAAGAGTAATTTTACTAAAATCTTTTGCATGAGTGTATCAATACTACAATACCACTTTTTCATCCACCATAGTTTTGCTGTTAGTAAACTCTTTTACAGATGATATAAAGTGGAAAAATCAACTTTGATTATCATTATCAGACATATCATGAAAAATGTATGTTCCAGGAGAAAAGAAGAATAATTTTTAATTTTATTTTTCAAATGAATATAACTATTAGAGAAAGTAGAGTGAAATATAAAAATGAGAGAGAAGAGAAAGAAATAAAAATTATGCATGAAAAAGTGAATGGAAGAAATTAAGAGAAAAAATTGGAAATAAATTAAGAGAGAACTTTACTTTTATAAAGAAAAAGAGTGTTATAAGACGTGTATAAGAGAAGTTTGAAATTTGATATTTAAATTTTAAATTTAAAAATTGAGTAGTAAGAGTGAAGTTTATAAAAGAGAAAAGTATGGATGCAGTAAAGATGGTCATTTATTGAAACATTAAATTGCAATATAATAAAAAGACATTAAGAAAAGTAATTTGCAGACGGATTAGATAAAACAATATGTTGTTTTGGAAATGATAAAAAAGAAATTGAAAAACAGGTCAAATTAAAAAATGTTGGTATTCCAACAATATTTATATACTATAGAACATGTCATTTTAATTTTTCCATATTTTTTTAAATAAGTAAATATACTATATATTTAATATATTAAAGATAAAAGATATTCATCAAATTTTAAAAGATTCAGCATCAATATAATTTCAATAACAATTATTATATTACAAAAAGAAGTCTTATGTTAAAAAAAATCTTCACTCTCACAAAGAGAACTCTTCTTCCTCTCATTACAATATCATCCCAATCTACCTTCTATATTGACATAGTCTTTCTACAAAATTTATTAAGTTTTTCTCGCCATTTGTATTTTTAAAAAATGAAACAATCTAAAGAAAATAATTTAAAATTAATTTAAAAATAATTTAAACTATATCTAAAGTTAAAAATAATTTAAATTTGTTAAAATGTTTTATTTTATTATTTAAACATACTTATATAAGCTTTCGGATAATATTTCGTTTTAACCGGCCAAAAAATGCAAGGAGACAATATATTCAAACTAATTTATTGTTACTTTATTACAAAGAGCAAAGATAATAAAGCTAATAATAATAATTAAATGCTATTGAAGTATTTTTTACAGGAAAAGTAGAAGTGCTAATATAAATTTAATATTTTGAAATATATTAAAGGAATATATCAATGAGGAAATTATATGCCGAAACACAAGTTAGATAGTATTAGAACATCAAGCTTAAAATATTTTCATTTTGCATCTCATTCCACCCATCAACCCATTTCATTGGCCAATAGAAAAAATCTGCTCTATTCTCTCATGTGAAGTAGGAAGAGTTTTCAATATAAAAATAAAAACATGTGTCCTGCAAAAACAATATTACATAAATAAATGAAAAAAACAGAAACATTATTCAAGTCTGCAACTCACATTCTTTCTATTAAACCCTACTGACACAAACATAAAGCAGAATCAAAAAAATGAACACATTACAACAACTCACCTTCCTTTAATTTCAAATTTGAAAATTTTTGTTCCATCTCATTCTAGTTTAGATCTGCAAAAATTTAGACAAAAAATATTAATGAAATACAAAAAGAATTGTTCAAAAAAAGTAATATTTGTATCAACAATAGATTTGTGTTAGTAAAATTATGTGTATCAACAATACTTTTTTTTTCATTTATAAAAATATTTATGTCAATCATAATTTTTTTCATTTATATAAATATTTGTATCAACAATTCACTTTCCCATTTATTAAAATATTTGTATCAATAGTACAATTTTTTACGTTTATAAAAATATTTGTATCAAATGACAAATAAATATTATTATGACAAATCAAGGTAAAATCTAAAAACACGTGAATTTTCTCCTGTTAAAATCTTTCCCATTTATATAAATATTTATGCAAATTTTTAGTTTTATAAATATCAATTAATAACATATATTTTCCGTATACACATAAATATCAATTAATAACCTACATTTAATTTTAAATTGATAGTAAAGATTTTATATTTGCTCTCTTCTAATTAAATGTCTTTTCATATAAAAAATAGTTTTTATCCTAATTTTTTAAAATCTAAAAATAAATAAAAAGTCATAAATAAAAATACAACAATACAATTTCCTGTGTATAAAAATAACATTATTTCTAAAATTATATGAATCAACAATAATGTTTTTTCCATAAATAAATATTAATCATAATTTGTAGCTATTGAAACTAATTTAGAAGCTAATTTGAAAATGACAAAGATAAACTAAATTATTAATATAAATAATTAAAATCAAAATTAAAATTTAAACCTAATAACTATAAATTATTGAAACAACATATCTGAAATTTGATAAATAAATATATGACACATATTTCTAAAATATGTATTTTAATTTTTAAGAGATTATTAATAACATATATTAACTTTTTAGATAAAAATAGCATATATTCTCAAAAACACTTTTAAATATTTTAAACCTTTATGTCATTTTTTGTATTTGCATCAATTATACAAACATTAATAATTACTATCGTAATTATTATTGAATACTATAAATGGTATAAAATAATACTAACATCTCATCATTCTTTTTACAATTTGATATTGTTGAATATTATTGAATATATGTGGACCAAATACTAGCTAACTTTTATCCGGGTACTTATCAATCATTTATTTTTATTTATTATAAACAATTTTTAATTTTTAATTATAAAATTAATTTGAGAAGTTTTTTTTGTGTTTTAGTATTTTTGAAAATAGATATGAAAAAGTTGATATAGTATAATATTGGTTTTTAGTTGTTGCCTTTTTAAAAAAAAAATTAAAATGTTATGTGATAATCCCTATTTTATGTTGGAATGTATAGATTGAAAAGAGTTAATAGTTTTGTCTATGAGTGAAAAAAATATTGAATATATATGATGCACATAAAAATATACTAAAATGTGTGTTGTCTTGTCACACACTTTTTGAATAGTGATAAAGTTGGATAGAGTTGTACAATTATTGTAGCAGAAAGACTTAAAGTAAGATTATTACTTATTTTCCATACCTGCAAAATATTGTAGAGAAGAGATGAGACATGAGAGAAAAGAGAAGAAAAAGATTGATGTGACGTGTCTGAAAAGATAAAAAAAATATTGTGTAAAAGTAGATCAGATTCTGTACCATTTTAAAATAGTGATAAAGTTGGATAGAGTTGTCCAGTTATTGTAGCAGAAAGACTTAAAGTAAGATTATTACTTATTTTCCATACCTGCAAAATATTGCAAAATATTGTAGAAAAGAGATGAGACATGAGAGAAAAGAGAAGAAAAAGATTGATGTGACGTGTCTGAAAAGATAAAAAAAATATTGTGTAAAAGTAAATCAGATTTTGTACCATTTTAAAGTTATATATAGAATAAATTAAAATTTTATTGATTTTAAAATGGTACAACACCACTGGATCTGATATCTAAAATACAATCATTTCCCAAACCTAAAATTGAAATTCAAATTACAGTCTATAACAATCTTCAAATTCATAATTTTTTTGATACCTCTTGAATTTTGATACCCTCCTTCCATTGTTCCATTTCATAATCCTACTCAATACATATAACAAATTAAAAATCTCAAACATAGATTTTAACTTTTAAGATAAAAATTAATGTTGAATTTTACAACAATACAAACTTAAAAATATTTATAAAAAAAATAATTATTTGAAAAATCTTTGCTACATTAAAATTACAGAAAAATAATTAGGATCAAAATTTTATAGTTGTTGATACAAATATAAATTAATTTTAACATATCAATTTATTCAACAAATAACTCATTGGATTGGCTACCCAATTATAAAAAACAATTGCACACTTACAAAAGGCTTTCTAAAGTGAAAAAAAATACAAACTTACTTTGAATCAGGGCCAAAAATCGTAACAGACAAAATACAAAAGTTGAGTCAGGTGAAATTTAAAAGAAGAAAATGACTTGATCTGAAAAACACAAAAGGAAAAGAATCAAAAAACCGCAACATCAAAGTTTCAGCATTGCAACACACACATATTGCTCACAGTTTGACCTTGAACATGATAAAATCGAAAATAAAAAGTATAACCTCAGAACACAACAAAACATGCATGGAAAACGATGGCAAAAGTGAATAGACAAACCTTGTAAGTATGAAGAAGATGAGAGTTGATTTCAAATCTGGTGGTTTTGATATCAGATCCAGTGATTTCAATTTCAGATCCGATGTTCCCGTGGTTTCGATTTCAGATCCGCTGGAAGCCATTTCAATTTTACACGGTCTCATTTCAGATCTGAAAGTTTTTTGTTTCATCTCATTATAGTTCAAAACTGCAAAAATTAGCACCAAAATTATTAGTAAAATGCAAACAAAATAATGTTAAAAAAACGAATAGAAGAAATGTTGCATTTTAAAAGACAACATTTTTTATAAAATGTGTGTGAAAATGTGTAAAAGAATTTTTTTTATGAGGTTGTATAGAAGAAGAAGAGGAAGTGGAGAAAGACAGAAGACGTAGAAGAGAGGATAGTGAAGAGAGAGAATGTTAGAATATTAGGTGATATATTAATTTGAGATGGTATTAAAAAGCAACTAAAGAAAGAATGAAAATTTGAGAGCTTAAAGCAGAAGTCATCCATGTGGCCAATTTTAGGAGCAGAAGGGTATACTGGTACTTTTCAGAGCAATTGATTTTCTTATATTGTAGATAACAGCCACAACATTAAACATTTTACTTGACACATCAATAACAACTAAAATTGTTAAGTTACGCTCATGCTTTCCTAACTAACATTAAACATTTTTAACAAGCAATTATAAGAGAAGAAATTACATTAAGGAACCAATCTTGAAACATTTTCATGCTCTTGTTATCTATCTCAAAGAATGGTGTTGTACTTCATGTAACCACTTTCATTCTCACAATTTTTATTACGTTAAGTTTGCATTTCAACACTTTGCATCCAAGATGGATCATTGTAGCATTCACGTTTTGATTGGTTGGTGAGAGTTTCACGTGGATAACTGATTTTTCATGTGGATTGATTAGTTGGAAATGTATTGACTGTTGTTACTTTAAAATGGATGACAAAGATTCATTACTAAATTTTTTCATCAATCATATTAGACAAAAGTTTTTCTCTTGGTTGTGAGCTCAATAGAGGTAATAGGTCATCAATAACGATTAGCTCGGTGAAAAGAAAATGTGTCGATTTAATCAGCGCCAGTTCGGACTTGGGCCCAACCCTTAACAAATTCAAAGGGAAGTCCGAGCCCATTACATTCTATCTCGAGGAACGTCCCGGGGGTTCCCCCAATGTCAACATTCCACTACTCATCCGGGCAAGAATGGCCAACTTTGACGTCCGCCAAATCCTAGTGGACGAGGGTAGCTCCGTCGACATTATGTACTCCCAGCTGTTCTAGATAGTCCAGCTCGACGACTCCCACCTGACTTCTTACATGGGGTCCGATCTCCTAGGTTTCAACGGTACCTCCACTAAACCTTGGGGACTTGTCAAGCTGGTCGTCACCCTCAGAGAGGGAAAAGCCTCAAGACAAGTCAAAGCTTGCTTTCTGGTCATCGACTGCCCGTCGCTTTACAACTGCATTGTCGGACGACCAACATGGGCCAAACTCACCGTGGTCCCTTCTACCGTCCACCTCAAACCTCAAGATGTAGTTTTACACAAAGAGAGGACGAGTTTCCACAGTGAACTGAGACATAGAGGTCGCGAGAAGGGTCTTCGACGCTTCTATAAAAGGCTACCAGTCAATCATCACCAACCAAAAACCGCGAGTGGAGGACAAGCCTGCTCGAGAATACTCGAAGACCCTACCAGATGTCGGCTCAATTGACCTCGACAACCGCTTCACAAAAGACGAGCTCAAAGAAGAAACAAAGAAGGGAGAAGGACCTCATACAATTGTGAGCGGAAAAGTGCCCACTCACCCCATATGTCCTGTCCCAGATGGCAATTTCTAGCTCATTCCCCTGGGCGACGACCCCAGCAAAGGCATGAATATCAGAAAGGGACTCCTCGACCTGGCGAAGAAGAAACTCGAAGCTTGTCTCTGTCAGAATGCATACCAGTTCGCTGGAGCGCCGCTGAGATACTTGGTCTCGACCCCGAGGTCGCCTGTCATCAACTGACCATAGATCCAGCCGCTAGGGCAGTATTCCAACGTAGGCATAAGCATTCGCCCGAGAAAGCAGAGACTGCCGAGAAAGCTGTAAAAGACCTCCTAGAGGAAAATTTTATTTCTGAGGCCAAATATTCAACTTGGCTATCAAACGTTGTACTCGTTAAAAAAATCTAATGGAAAATGGAGAATGTGCGTTGATTATACCGATCTTAATAGGGCTTATCCAAAATATGCTTATCCATTACCTAACATTGACAGGCTGGTCGACAACGAGATCATACTCCTCCAGAATTTGAGTCAGAGGAACCCAACAAAGGACCTTCTATTAGAATTCAGAAAGATCATTCCAAAGAGCTTATCATAAGAGATCCCAGCAGTGGTATAATTACTAGATCTAGAGAGATCATATCAAACTCATGCTTTGTATCTAAAATTGAACCAAAAAATGTGAAGGAAGCTCTGACTGATGAGTTTTGGATCAATATCATGCAAGATGAACTGGAACAATTCAAAAGAAATGAAGTATGGCAATTGGTCCCAAGACCTGAAGGAACAAACATTATTGATACCAAGTGGATATACGAGAACAAGTCTGATGAAAAGGGAGTTATAACTAGAAATAAAGCAAGGCTGGTGGCTCAAGGCTATACTCAAGTTGAAGGGGTTGATTTTGATGAAACTTTTGCACCTGTTGCAAAACTTGAGTCAATAAGATTGTTGTTAGGATTAGTCTGCATCTTGAAGTTCAAGTTATTCCAGATGGATGTAAAAAGTGCCTTTTTGAATGGATACTCGAGTAAGGAAGTATATGTGAAACAACCTAAAGGTTTTGCTGATCCTAACCTTCCAAACCATGTATACAAGTTGAGAAAGGCCCTCTATGGATTAAAACAAGCTCCTAGAGCTTAGTATGAAAGATTGAATGAGTTCCTGACTATAAATGGCTACAGGACAGGAGGGATAGACAAAAACCTCTTTGTGAAGGATGAAGGTGGAGAAATCATGATTTCTCAGATATATGTGGATGATATAGTTTTTGGTGGGATGTCAGATAGGATGGTTAAACATTTTTTCAATCAAATGCAATCTGAGTTTGAAATGAGTCTTGTTGGAGAACTGACATATTTTCTCAGGTTGCAATTTAAACAAATGGAAGACTCCATTTTCCTCTCTCAAAGCAAATATGCCAAGAATATCGTCAAAAAGTTTGGAATGGACAATGCTAGTCACAAAAGAACACCTACACCTACTCATCTGAAGTTATCTAAAGATGAAGGTGGTACTAGTGTTGACCAAAGTCTGTATAGGAGTATGATCAGGAGCCTGCTGTATCTAACAGCTAGCAGACCTGATATTGCTTTTGCAGTTGGAGTATGTGCTAGATATCAAGTAGAACCCAAAGTGAGTCACATAAATCAAGTCAAAAGGATTCTCAAATATGTGAATGGGACTTGTGATTATGGTATGCTATATTCTCATGGGAGTGAACCTATCCTATCTGAGTATTGTGATGTTGATTGAGCTGGAAGTGCTGATGATAGAAAAAGCACAGCTATAGGATGTTTTTTCTTGGGGAACAATATCATATCATGGTTCAGCAAGAAGCAAAATTATGTCTTATTATCTACTGCTGAAGCTGAGTACATATCATTTGGTAGCAGTTGTTCCCAACTGGTTTAGATGAAGCAGATGTTGACTGAATATAATGTCACACAGAATGTCATGACATTATACTGTGACAATCTTAGTGCCATCAACATATCCAAGAACCCTATTCAGCATAGCAGAACCAAACATCTTGATATTAGACATCACTTCATAAGAGAACTTGTAGAAGACAAAGTGATTTACTTAGAACATGTATCCACTGAATTGCAACTAGCTGACATTTTCACAAAGGCTCTTGATGCTACTCAATTTGAAAACTTGAGGGTCAAGTTAGGAATATATCTCTATGAGGAATTATAGCAATTAAAGTTATTAGGGAATAATTATTTGGACAATTTAAATGACTCATATTTGAAGTGGCTGCTGATTGGGCAAAAATTTAAGTTCCCTCCTCTTTTGCAAATATATCAAACTCACCTCTACGCACACTCTTCATCTATCAAGAACCTACTTCACTCACTGAACTATTTCATCTTCCTTACTCTCAACAACTCCCAAGGAATAAAGTATGCATTTCCCTCAAAGCTCTCGAAAATCTCTCAATCTTCAAAAACTTCCTCTCCCAAGAAGATGTTCCCCATCGCTGATCCTGAATCTGTTCCAAGAACTGAACCTGTCAACCCAAATGAAGTTCTTGATGTTGCTCCATTGAGGATAGTGACTACTAACTATCTTGATGTGAATAAGACTCGCACCCCACATGCAAGAATACCCAAAGATATTGTTCATGGTAAGGTCTCTTACCCTTCATCTTCTACTCCTCATGAAGACCTAACTAAGGAAGGATCAGAGTATGCCCACAACTCCATTGCTAAAATTGTTATGAGGATCTTGGATGAAAAGAATAAGGTTCCTGGGATATTCGTCCCTCTGTAATCTGTGATCTCTGAACCCCCTCAGAACCTTGAACCCAATGTTGAACCTAGGGAAGATATCATAGGGAAGTCTACTAATGATGATGATGTCCACATGTCTGGTGGTGATGCCCATATGGATGGTGATGATGTACACACTCCTGATGATGATGTACAAATGGCTAAGGAGGAAGAAAATGATGATATTCAAAAAGATGATGATAATGCTGATGTTACTCAGGATGTCAGTGACAATACTGAGGCTGGACCTGAAGCTGCTGCAGGTACAAATATTGTTAATCTTGATGATTTGTCTTATAGTGATCTGGTTGCTAATGTGAACCCTAGCATAGCAAAATGTCTCATGACAAGAAGAGGGAAGAAGGCTATTGATCTAAGTTCTCCCAAGAGGAAGGCTGCTCTTAAGAGCACCTCTACTGGCCCTATCAAGAGGAAAGAAATTCCAAAAAGTAATTCTGCAGGTCCCATTAAGAGTAAGGTTGTATCTAAATGTACTTCTGTTGCCCCCACAAAATCTTGGAGCAAGGTTGTCCCCAAGAAAAAGAAGGCTAAAGTCATTGCTGACTCAGACTCAAATGTTGTTGCTGGTGTCCAAGACATTCCCCTAAGGAAGAAGCCAATAACTAGCAAGCTTGCTGCTAGTGTACCTGAGGTACCTATTGATAATATCTCCTTTCAATATCCCGCTAGTGTCAACAGGTGGAAATATGTCTACCAGAAGAGGTTGGCCTTGGAAAGGGAGTTGGCTCAGAATGCTCTTGAGTGTAAGGAAATCATGGACCTGATACATAAAGCTGGGATAATGAAGACTGTTACCCATTTTTCTAAGTGTTATGAAATGCTGGTGAAAGAGTTCATTGTGAATATATCAGAAGACTGTGCTGATAGAAAGTCAAAGGATTTTAGGAAAGTTTATGTGAGAGGAAAGTGTGTCACCTTCTCCTCAACTGTTATCAACAATTATCTAGGAAGATCTGATGAAGCTCAACCTGAGCTGGAGGTATCTAACAACAAGGTGTGTCAAGTGATCACTGCAAAATAGGTTAAAAGCTGGCCCTTGAAGGGAAAACTATCTGCAAGCAAGCTCAGCATAAAGTATGCTATGTTGCACAAGATTGGAGCTGCAAACTGGGTGCTCGCAAACCACAAATCAATTGTTGCTACTGTCCTAGGAAAATTTATATATGTTATTGGAACCAAGACAAAATTTGATTATGGCTCCTACATCTTTGATCAAACAATGAAGCATGTAGGAAGTTTTAGTGTGAAAGGCCCTATTGCCTTCCCATCTCTTATATGTGGTATCATATTGAACTATTATCCTAGTACTTTAAGTGAAAATGACTCTGTTGGCAAGAGAGAAAGTACCCTGTCTTTTCACTACAAGCTGTTTCAAGGAACTCATGTTCCTGACATTGTCATGACTTCTGCTGAGACATCCAAGAGAAGCTCAAATGCAAGTAAAGCTGAAGTAATTACAATGCTCAAAGAAACTTGCAAGGAACTAGAAACAAGGAAGCTGAACCTTGAGAAGCTAATCAGCTCCTTGGAAATGGATGAGGATCATGACTTTACTGTTGTTGCTGAAGAAGAACATGATGGGGTTGGTAATGAAAGGGAGGCTGGATCAGATGTAGAAGTTGAAGCAGATGCTAGTCCAGATGATGGCACTGATGAAGAAGCTGATGGTGATGCCTCAAGTGGCTCTGAGCCTGATGACTAGAGCATTTATGATCTCTTAAATGGTGAATTTTAATGTTTTTACTTTTGCATTTTTGATCATGGACTGTACTTAATCTGAATATCATAGTTGTTTTGGCAACTTTTATGGCCAAAAAGGGGAAGAAGTATGTCACCCCAGAACAGATGTATGTGTGAACAACTATTCCTTTTTTAATGAAGTTGTTTATGAAGTTCTTCTGGTGTGGTAGTGTAACTATGTGTGTGGTGGTAGTGTAACCATGTGTGTGATGGTAGTGAAGCTGATTCTGATATGGTGGTAAAGTGGTATATGTCAATTGGTAGTGTATTAGCTATTTTGCATGATTAGGTGTATGATGTGTACTTTTATGCTGCATGTGATCTCTGATGTGTACTTTACTGCTGCATGTGATCTCTGATATAGTGACAAGTTGTTTTAGCCAAAAATTTACCAAAGGGGGAGTTTGTAGATGTTCTTGATTGACTGCATTTTATGGTAAAACATATTTCTGTGTTTAGATATCTTGACTGATGTTATGACATGCATTTGTAGTGTACTGCAGGATATGTTTGGTTAGCTAATACAGATTTTATTGGATGTCAAGCTGAATGTTGTGACATCAATATCTGGCAGCATGGGTTGTTATGTTTTCTGTTATGTTTCCTTATTAATCTCAGGCTATATTTTAGGAAACTAACTATTGTGTTGATTGTATATCAGTAACAGAACGAGTCATAGGCTGTTTTTTAGCACCCTGATATGTGAAAATTAGGTTAACTTGGTTAACCCTAATTTATGTTTGTGAGGAGGCCCAAAGCCCATGTTCTGCATATAAGAAGATTGGTAATCCTACTTGAAGACGGAGAGATTGTGAAGTGAAGAAGACGGTGCATTGTGTTTGTATTTTCATGTGTGTTTTGTCTTAGTGTTTCTTGTGAGCCAAGCAATTGTCTCTCTGATAATTGTATTGGAGTGGGGTGTTTTTGAGTTGTAATTTGCTGTGTCACTCTAAGCTTTTAAGCACAAGTGTTGTGTCCTTTGATTGAAGCTTTTAAGCAAGATCAAGATTTGTTTGAAGTTTGTCTTCACTTTGAATTTATTTTTATCTGTCTGTTATCACTGCTGTGATTGAGGGGGAGTGGGTAGGAACTCAGGTCTAGCGTTAGATTGAAATTGCATTGGGTAGGTCTTAAGTGAGGGGTGTAAACTGGTAGTTTAGCTCTGAATTAATACTGCTTATAGTGGATTTCCTCCCTGGCTTGGTAGTCCTTAGAGTAGGTGTTGTTATACACTGAACTGAGTAAACAATTCTCTGTGTTCCTTACTGTTATTGTTTACTTACTGCTAAATTTAATAATCTGTTCAGTAGTGGATGTCATAACATCCGATACGACATCGATCGTCTGTTACTAGAATTTTCATCCATATTTTTCTCGAGAAATCGTCAATAAAGTTTATCAACCGTATCGATGATCACTCAACCGACACAACCGACACGGAAGCATTAAGCTTCAACACCCATAAAGATTGTTAGCTCTAAATCTATCTATAGAATCCAGAAACTAACAGATAATCATCCTAGATAAGGATTCAAGAAGTTTATCTCTACAACAACCCAAATCGCTAGCACTGAGAAAAAATCTAAGACAACCACCAACAATGATTTGTAAAGAAGATTGTATATAACGCCATGGGCAACAAATATACATGAGTTCGAAGTAAATACATATACAAAAGCCAACAAAAGAGAAATACATAGAGAGAAAAGAGATAAACCAAACTTCTCTTGGTTTGCCAGTGCGGCTTGAAGAGAAATCCACCTCGAATCCACAAGATGCAAGACCCTAATGTTGTTATCTAAGCTAATCTAACTAAAGAATGAGGTTGATAAAGTTGGGAGAACAAAAACCCTCTCCCAAAACCATGACCCTAACAAATGAAATGAAATATAAATATAGACAAAAAAATTTACCGACGCGTCCACCCGACGAGCCAATTGCTCCGCCTGGCGAACGGCTTTATTCTGGCCATACCGTCTGCGCCATGTCAATAAGTGGGCAAAAATATCTTTTTTCGCACAACAAAGGGAAGCTTCGCTCAACGACTCCCTATTCTTTTGCCTGGCGACACAAAGGCGAGCCAAGGCCGAAACTTGGCCAATTATTTTACACGCTAGCCCGACGAAGGAGAGCTTCGTCCGACGACTCACACCAGAAGCAGCAGGCTTGCCCGACGAACCACACCAGTCTGCAAATTCTTATTTCTCCAATTGGCTTCTCCTTTATTGATTCAAAATTGCATCCTTGAAGCTTTATTACTCATTGCTCCATACATGCTCAAATACCTACAAAATGAATGGAAAAATATTAGTCGATACATAAATGAATCAAAAACTCGATTAAACATAAAGTATACATATTTAAGTAATATACATTAAAATGCGTTTAAATTGAGGAAAAAGAGAAGATAAGTGCTGCAAAACTATACACAGAAATAACTATAATTTGGCACTTATCAGGTAACAATAAAAAATGGTTGATAATTTTAAAATAGAAATGATGAAAAAAATATGAGATGAGTGATCTTGGCTTGCTGCATCATTTTCTTGGTATTGAGGTTTACCAAGATGAATATGGAGTTTTTAATTGTCAAAAGAGATATGCTGAAAATATTTTGAAAAAGTTTGGCATAAATGGTTGCAAACCTGTTGATATTCCTTTAGTGGTGAATGAAAAATTAAAGAAGGAAGATGGTGGAAGATTAGTAGATTCAAGCATGTATAGAAGCTTGGTTGGAAGCTTGTTTTATCTTACAGCTTGAAGGCCTGATTTAATGTTTGCTGCTAGTTTACTCTCAAGGTTCATGAGTTAACCAAGTCATTTACATCTTGGGGCAGCAAAAAGAGTTCTAAGGTATGTCACGGGAACCATGGAGAATGGAATCAGGTTTGAAAACTCTTCTAAACTTGACGCTAAAGACTATTGTGATAGTGATTAGACTAGAAGTGTTGATGATATGAAGAGCACTTCTAGTTATGTGTTTAGCCTGGGTTTAGAAATAATTTCTTGGTGATCGAAGAAACAAGACACTATAGCGCAATCTTCTGCTGAAGCAGAATATTTGGCAGCTGGTTTAGCTACACAACAATCATTGTGGTTGAGAAGAATACTTAAAGATATTAGAGAAGAGTAAGAAGAAAGTTTGCTGCCTCACTGTGACAATAACTCAGCAATATCCATGGCGAAGAATCCCATTTTCCACAGTCGAACAAGACATATTAATATAAAGCACCACTTCTTTCGAAGTGTGATCGAAAATGGCGATGTGCAACTAGTGTTCTGCAGTTCACAAGAGAAGCTTGCAGACATTTTTACTAAAGCACTACCAAAAGAAAGATTTCAGCAACTTAAAGAAGCAATAGGAGTTAAAGAGCAACACATTAATGGGGAGTGTTAAAATTAATGTATTGTAACCACCACTACCTTTAGTAAGCATTATGAAAGAAGTGTAACCATCACATTATAATTATTGTTTTTATTTAGATTTATGGTAGAGTAGTATCATTAAGTTAAAGAGAACCAAAGAGTCCCCATCTTAATTACCAATCTATTTGGTTTCCTTATCAGTTTCCTTCAAGTCTGTGCAAAGGCTTTGTAATGCCAAGTTGAAAGCAAGGCGTGTGTGGTGATTTCAATAAAATCAGAGTTTTTCAATGGTTATCCCCCAGTAGTAATAAAGTGCAAAAAGTAGAGGTGACAAACGGGCATGCCCGCCCCATTTAGGTCCGCCTGTAAAAGTCCGCGAAAAAAACGGGGTGGGGCGGCGCAGACATATTTGAGAGTGCGGGTCTAAAACCTTGCCTCGCCCCGCAAAAAAGTGAGGGCGGAGCGGGGATGGCCCGCGGGTATTGAACTTTTTAGGCCTAAAAATAATAAAATTGTATGAAAACGCTTATGCCCGCAAAAACCCGTAAAAAACAGGGTGGACGGGCACATTAAAGATAACAGGCCTAAAACCTTGCCCGCCCTGCAAAAAAGTGCAGGTAAAACGAGCTTTCCCCGTGGGTCAGGCTCGTTTTGCCACTCCTAGCAAAAAGTGATTAAAAATAGCTTTTCCCTACGGAATCCTGCAACAATATAATTTATCACATACCACCTTTAGAATACCACCAACAGGAACAAGAATCTTGAATGTGCTATTCTTCCTTCTGGTAACAGTAGACTTGCGATTCCACTTGATACGACATTCAAAATAATACCGCGTTTTGAACGTAAAACTGCTAAAAATGTCTTTCACATGAAAGTCTTTCCGGTTCCCACCATAACCGTATAAAAAAACACACCTCCTTTTTTTTATTGTGACAACATACATATTTTGTTTAAAAATTTGGAGTAGTTCTTCTATGTGGAAAAAAAACCTTAGTTAATGCAAAAAAACCTTAGAAATTTTTAAGTAACCAATGGGAGAGTGTTAGCTAAATTGAACAACTCCAAGTATCAAACAATTTCATTAATCTCGTGACTGTTTGTATTGGTTACTCAAAGGATAACATTGCTATAAAACACATGGCTCAATGGGAGAGTGTTAGATTTGAAGCTAAAGCAAGATCATCATCAATTTTAGGCAACTATTGACCATGGATCATGAATGGCTATGGGTTTAACTTCGTATTCTACACTGTTTGTTTTTATATATTAATATTATGGTTGGTTATTATGTTAGAAAGAGAGGAAAATTGTAAGTAGTGAGTATTACAAACAGTAATGTTATTCTTCTATCCATTATAATGAAATTGTAATGAGATTCAATTGGTGACTTGTAATGAACTGAAAATTTAGATTGTGGTTGTATCTACTTTGAATTGAAACTTTGGTTGGATTGTGATAGTTAGTAAACTTATTAATGTTTATATTTTTTTTCTGTCGTGACTCCAAAGTAGTAACCAAATCAAATAGTATCAAACAACTCCAAGTAAAAGTAGGATTTTTTTCTGTCATAACAATTTAACAGTAAACAATTTTTTCTGTCATGACCCAAAGCTTAGAATGACTAATGTGAAACTTTCAATTTCTCTAATGATTCTAATTGTTTTGGGTTATTGTGAACAATATTATGTTGGAGTAGTAAGCCTACTAGAGGTGTAGGTACAAAACAAGCTATGAAATCTAGTTATAGTCATAAAAGTATTACAATATTATGTTATATTTTGTTTGAGATTCTGTTCTTTGCCCTATTACATTAGGCATTGTTTACAATATGGTGTTTATCCTTTGATATAACATTATGGTTACATGGTTGATCTTTACATGAAGAGCAGGTCGAATTGGAGATGTAACGCTGGTGGAGTCTATGAACAAGTGGTGTGTCTTCTTGGAGCATATTGTTGGTTTTATTGGTTCCTCCAATGTTCAAATTTTAATAAGAAATTTTAATGAGTATCCAATGTGTTTGTTAAAATAGAGATACATACTTTCCTTTTTGATCATTTCACCCTAATACTCTGAATGACAAACAAAAAGGGTCCTCTTGTCTTACCATCTCCCCTTCTCACCTAATGCAACTTTCATGTGATCCTTATTTTATAATCTCATATGAGTTACTTCAACTACCTAACTCTAACTAATAATAAGACATGCCACTAAACACCTTAAAAATCAAGGACAAACTAGTGAAAGGTATAAGATACTTGGTGATAACTATTAACCTTGTCTCCTTTTTTCTTTGGTTATTGTTATTTGAAACCATTTTATGAGAAACTATTAGTTTTCTTTGATAGAATGTCTATGTTAGTTTTCATGGTTGAAAATGTATTTTATGTGTTTGATAATATTATCTTTTAGGTACTCCAACTTACATGACAAATATATAACCAATATCCGAGCTGACTCCGTCATATTATAACCAAATAATAGTTGCACAAATCGTCAAAGAAGGAAAGATGCTTAGTGCACAGTTTCAGGAACTTTCGCTTCGGCAGTGAAAACTATATTCATGTCACAGCAGTAAGGAACTTCCACTTCGGCTGCGAAAATTGTTATCATGTCACAAAATAGGTAGACTTATATTTAAAATTTCATGTCAAAGTTAATTCAAAGTGTTTCAATGGTTTTGGTTATGTTGCTTACTTTTTTCCAACTATGTTAATAGATAACAGTGCCTATGTAAATGAACTATTTGTAGGAATGTCATTAGATATGTTAGCGCTAACCAACAAACTCGTACGGAAAGCTGCCAACCTGTTTTGTCCGTAGAAAATTGTGTTTTGCAGAGCGACTATGAAGATCTTGGTGTCATACCCCAAATTTGTCCTACCCTTATGTATATGGCTTGCCGCTCATGAACATACATCCATTTAGGTCATACCATTGCATGCATCCATATCATTGGTCCTTGATCAGAAGAAGAGATTTGAAGCCTAATATGGGGTGTCATCATCTTGCCCAAGATCCTTTGAAATCAGGGTTTTCACACAGTTCATGGCATTAGTGAGGAGGTACAAATTCAATAGACATTTGGTTGCCCAAGTCATCATTAGGGTTTCTTGACCAAAGTCAACCAGTTGACTTTTTGGTCAACATCTAATCAGGAGTGGATTCCATGAGGGAGAAGCTCTCATGCTGACTATGTGGATGTGTTTGTTCGACTGGATTTGACTGGAAAAGATTTAACCGAGAATTTCATCAATAGTCGGAAAAATCAGAACAATTGACTTTTGGGTCAAAATCAGAAGAATTGTTCAAATATTGACTTGTGGTGGAAAATCGGTCAAGAAAAGTCAATAGAAGAAAATAGAGTCAAGAGAATCTCAAAGTCGCCAAATTGGGAAAGTTTGTTGAAATATAAAATCTCCAAAAGTGGAAGTTTCTACACTTAGAAAAATTCTTGAAAGGTTGAAGATTTGGTTGACTAGCTCACTTCATGTCAATATTGCACGCATCTCAAGGCATTGTTTCAAGAAAGTCTCAACATGAAAGTTTCTCAAATCATGGCCCTCTGCAATTCTCTAGTTGGAAGTTTTCTCATTTGAGGCCTGGTTAGAGAGATAAAAAGATGGAAAGTTGGAAGAAACACACTGATTCTATATTCCATACTTAGAAAATTTTGAGAATTTGAAAATAGTCAAACAGCTGACTTTGAGCCCAGTTTACAAGTGTTTCTAAGCCTCATTTCAAAACAAGATCAACACCAAAAATGTTCATCTCATAGCCCTCTACAATGTTGTAGTTGGGAGTTTTTTCATATGACATATGGATTGAGAGTTATTGAAGGGAGAAGTTGGCAAAATCTCACTGTACACGAGGCAAAAAGCTGGGCAAGTTTTCTGGGCAGCGTGACGCATTTGATCAAACACATGGCGTGCCATTTTCCAATTGAGTCCCAATGAATTCTGAATATTGTTCGAAGGCGTACTTTATGCCTTTCAATTATTTGCCATGCCCTCTACCCATAGAAACAAGAATTGAGCAAATTGGGTGTCTATTGAGCCATTTACGACGCCTTAAAGTCGTGACCTCACTGAGTCACATTTTGGCCAAGGCATGGGCACCAATACAAAGCAAACGCAAGGCATTTTGGCGAACATGTGGCAGGCTGAATTCAAAGCTAGTTTGAGAGAATTATAAGCGTCTTATGAACTCCACACCGATACCAAACTATTCTCCTCCATGTTTTCTCTCAATCGACACCAATATCATGGCATTCGGACGTACGGTTAGAAAATAGCAAAGCTGCAAAGTCATGCATCCAGGCGATTGAAGTTAAGGCATTCCCAGGCACAAGTCAAGCCACACGCGTGCACATCCTCGGCAATGGTGGTATTACATGTTCATGACTATTTTTACTATACTTCAAGTCACTATTCCAAATACTTTTCAACACCAAAGTTCTTCTACTCCATGCCCCCTTCACAATGACCCCAAGTTTGAAGCAAATGGTGTACCATAGCAAGAGATGTATGGACTTGAAGTAAGCATCATGGCAACAAAGTCTTACAACCAAACATGTATCACTCACCAACCTACTTCCATAAAAAACCATGCACACCTCTGTTCACGTGAAAATAAAAGGGAGAGAGAGCCACAATGCAACACTCCACACCATATGTACCATGTACCTTCACTTTCATATATAAACCAAACTCTTCACAACTCACATCCCTCTCATTTTTTCACTTTCATAACCCCCTCTTCAATTCTTCTCTATCATTCCCTCTCTTCTCTTTCTCTTCTCTCATCCTCCAAAGAGTTTGTTACATCTATAACAAACTTCTCAACCACCATAACCAACCTTCATCTTCCTCACTCTTCTTCAACCACCACCACCTTCACTCCTCTTCAACCACCACCACCCTCACTCTCCTTCAACGTCTCCACCATAGCAACAACCTCTCACCACCGTAACAAACTGCCGGAAACCATAAACGCTTTCGTTCTCCTCTAATCATCATCATCACGCATCACTCATCACCTTCTCAAGTCTTAGATTCAGAGTATCATCGCTATCACTCCAAGCCTCAAACTTTGAACATCACCATCATCATCACGTGAGAGAATCAGGACTGGGAGCCTCATCATCATATCTCTTTCTTTTGCAAGAGTTCAAACACGGAAGTTTAAGTGCGGCTTTCAAAGCTTCATACTCGTTCCATATCTCTTCATCACTATCTCCAATACGTGAAGAAGCGGCGTGAAGTCTCCTTCCTTCTTGAATCAAGATTCGGCCAGGTAAACGCTTCTAAATCTTCTCAGCATGTTAATGGTATGCGTAGGGCATGTGTGCTTGCTGCAATTGTTGTTGAACGCGATACGTGTTTAGTCTCTTTTGTTCTTGATCCATAGTTCAGTTCGCATGAGGCCATGGCCTTTCCAATGCCTGATACGCGTGTTTAAATTTGACAAGACGTGGGGATTGGTGTGGTGCGGAAATCTTTACTTTCATGGAAGTTTTTGTGTAAATTGAAGATTATGATCCACTTCGGTTAGGATGTTAGAGGTGTTATCCATGAGAACCAATTGCATTTTCGGAATCAGAGAGAAATTTTGAGGGAGGAGGTGGTCTTGATTTTTGCTGTCGAAGTTTGGCGGTCGCCGGCGCCGCCATGGATGGCGGTCTGGTCCGTCGGAGAAGAAGATGAATGTTGCATCACTGTTCACGTGAGTTCATGGCATGCATGCTTTCACGTTTTGTCTCATTCATGTTATTGAAGTGATAGGTGGCATGGCATGGTTGGTGTGTGGTTCATTTTGTCTTATATGATTTAAGTTCCAAGCTGACCCATTGATACATGTTCACATGAATTTCCATGTCACATTTTGCATGATAAAATCATAGTCTAAATTACACTCACATGCTGACTCTAAGTGAAATAAAATTGAATGTGGAGTGAGTATTGGGCCTCGCGCGCTGGGCTTAGATTTTTCTGAAATTGCACCTACAAGTTGCTAACACACCGTGTATTTTCTAACTGGGCCTGATTACTACTGATCTTGCCACCCCCTGTTTGGGCCCGGTTTGCCTTTTAACATAGAATTTAGTTCACTTAGAAAACTACTAATACACCCCCAGGCTGTCTAACTTCCTTTTTTTAAATTTTGTTTTCTTTTGCCTTTTAACTCATAATTCATTTTGACTCAAATATAAAATACATGAAAAAATTGTTTTAGAGATTTTAGGTTATGTGAATAATTGACTTGATTTTTGTTTTTCCTTAATTGTTTTAGTCCTTTTAATAAAACTTTTTCTTTGCATTTTCTTGTAGAAAACTTGCTAATAGACTTAGGGATTAATTTTTTAGTCTCGTTTTTTGTATAGAATTAATAGATGTATGTGTGCTTGTGAATATTGTTTGTTTGTTATAGTTCTCAATTTTATTTGTCGCATATTGATTTTCTTTTACCTATCCCATGTATAGTTTTTTGTTGTTAATAAATTGTATAGTTTATCATTTTAATTCCCTTGTATAGACAACTTAGACTAGAATTTAGGAATAGTTCCCTCACCATCCCCTTTTTCTTTTCAACTTTTAAAATACTTAATAAATATCGATGAAGATCATACCGTTACTATATTCCATAGTAGGAAGGAAATGATTGGGGTGTAGGCCCCGATGTACGTTATTTCCTACTTAACGGAGAAGAAATGATTGAGGTGTGAAGCCTCGGTGTATCTCTTAACCGTTATTTAGAGAAACGATTGTGGCGTAGGCCTCGATGTGCATCCTCTAAATATTCATAAAAAACTCTTTTTTGTATCTCTTTTACTTAGCGGAGAAGAAATGATTGAGGTGTGAAGCCTCGATGTATTTCTTAACCGTTGTTTAGAGAAACGATCGTGGTGTAGGCCTCGATGTGCATTCTCTAAATATTCAAAAAAAACAAACAAAAACTCTTTTTGGTATGATCTAAGTCACAAAATTAAATCCCCTTAAAAAACACCAACCAAAAACACTTCAAAAAACCTAATAAATGTTCAGACTTAAAACAAAAGTGAGGAAGTGATGCGAGACCTTGTAGTGGGTTCTCGTCATCATGGAATTACCCTTAAAAGATACAAACCAATCCTCTCTCTCTTCCCTCTTTTCTTAAGGGCAAGTTATCTCCGCTCCATTGCATCCTAGGCGATCCCTTATGCAAGAGCGTGAGCGTTAACGCCGCCCAACTAAAAAACACAAAAACAAACAGAAAATCGTGAGCCGAGCTACGGTAACTCTGATTCCTGAAAAGGATACGTAGGCAGCGGGGTAGGGCCCGTGCGAGTACAATTCTTTATTTTCCCTACATTCTGCATTCATTTCGCATTTAGACGTAGACATAGATACACACCCTTTAGATAGAAACAAACATAGGTGGATACCATCGAGTACGATGGGCGTGAGGGGTGCTAGCACCTTCCCCTCGCGTAACCGACTCCCGTACCTTGATTCTCTGGTCGCAAGACCCTGTTCCTTCCTTTGTTAGGTTTTCTGATATTCCTTTCCCTTATGGGATAAATATATTGGTGGCGACTCTGTTCATTTTTTCGCGAGCGTGCGACAGCTGGCGACTCTGCTGGGGATGTTGCTAGACCTGTTGCTGGTCCATCCTTAGTGAGTCGATCCTAGCCTGCGTTTGTTTGTTTATTTACTGGGTGTTTATTTGTTTTTATGTCTATACCTTGTATATATGTTTGCATGTTTACTTTTCTGCTTGCATATCATGTTTATTTCTGTTTGCACATCATGCATATGGATTATATTCTGTGTTCCTTGGGGTCTTCTGTTCTGTTTTGCAGGTTGGGTGGGATGTTCTATGAGGTAAAAGGCCCAATACCCAGGCTATGAGTGCACTTTAGGTACCCTAGGTTAGAGTGGGAGCATGGTTTGTCTCGAGGTGTACGTCTCGGGATGGATCATGTGACTACGAGCAGAGTAGTGGTTTCGAACGGAGGTATTATCGTCACCCGCATCCGCGCTGTGATGATGCTTACCTTCGGGCGGACCGTATACTGCGTTTCATGACCTTACCCTGACCTAGATTCACCTGTGAGTGGGGAGGGATATACATGACAGGTACTGTTGGTGACTATTGGTCTTCCTAGTATTCAAAAAGGTGTCGGACCTTTGATTCTGTGATATTTGACCTGTATCAGTTATTCAGAAGTTTGTACAGTGGCTACTAAGATTATATGGACCGAGGATCCCATGCTTTTGCATTGCATAACATCATTGCTTTGTCCACTCCATTTATGAAAGATCCTAAAGTCTATTTCCAAAAAGAGAAAAGAAAAGGAAAGAAAAGAAAAGATATGTAAAAGAAAAGGAAATAGAAAAGCAAAAAAAGGAAAGAAAAGATATTCTATACAAAAAAAAAAAAGAGAAGCTTTGATTCCAGAAAAGAAAATGAAAGTGTATGAAAAGACTTTAGGATCTCTCATAAATGAAACATGCATTCATACTATCATGCATTTCATGGTTCTGTCAAAGACTTATGGGACCATTTCTATTCAGATTTCAAGATCAACAACAGATTTGACTTCTCACCGCCACAACTCCAAGATCAACTATGGAACAACTCCGTGAGGAAATGGATGAGATGAAGGAACAAATGGGTCATCTTATGTGGAGATGCGAGACTTGGTCCGTAATCAGGATGCACTAAAGGAGGAAAATAGTCAGTTGAAGACTCAATTGAGCTTGGTCATGGAAGTTCTGAAGACGGTATTAAGGAAGGAAGGTGATGTTGTTCCTGTTGCTGCAACAGAAGTTGTTGATTCCTTCTCCCCAATAGGATCTCTTTTCACTCATGGGATGCCTCAGGGAGCTCTCCCTCAATTTCAAGTGCCATTGCCTTCGCGTCAAAATGTTCATGCCCCTAGAATGAATCAAGGAGACCAAATGTGTGGGAAAAAGCCCAAGATACCTCAGAGGCTTATCAATCCGGTCCCGATGCCTTATGCTCAGTTACTTCCTCGCCTGCTAGAACTTCAGTTGATTGAGCTACGAGAGTCGGCTACGCCTGAAAAGCTTCCCCCCAACTTTGATGCCAACGCTCGATGCGAGTTCCATTCCGGGGCACCTGGCCATGATGTTGAGAATTGTAGGGCGATGAAACACAAAGTCCAAGATCTTATTGACTCCAAAGTAATATCATTCACTCCAAATGGCATGCGCATAAAACGTAGAGTTCATGCATAAGTGAATGCCCAAAAAAAAAAAAAAAAAAAGAAGAATAAGCCCAGAAGGAGTCAAGTCTCCTCAACTATGGCAATCATCATTTCATTTCCGCATTCTCATTTCAGCATTTCCTGTTTTGTAGAAGGCTACTTCCTTGTTTGAACTCATTGGTATGATAATAATAAAAGCACCACAAATTCTCGAGCAACTTTGTCAGAATCTCTTTCAAGTAGTAATCAAGAATGTTTTGTAGAAACATCTCCCATTCTCAAGGTTCTTATGCTCAGTTGTATCCGTGGGGGTTGGTGTTTCAGTTGGTGTTTGAGTTCTCTTTGCAACAAATAGCTTATCTAAGTTGGGTGACTACGCAAGGTTCCTCCATGTTTGATGGCAAATACTTCTTCAATGAATATGCTTGGGGCTCCCGCACGAGGGATAAGCAAGACGCACTCTTATCTTGAGCATTGCATCACTCGCATTGCTCGAATCCCTAAAGCATTACAAATTCTTGGGTGACTTCGTCAGAATCTTCTTCCGTGTGATAATCAAGAGTGTTCTTCACAATGCTTCTCATTCTCAAGGTTCTACTTCATATATCAGTTGCCTTTTCTCAGGATCTCCTTCTCAGTGGCTTTGCTAGTTAACAGAGACAAGAAGAACATGAGAAACAAATTGATGTGATTGCCTTGTGCTCATTCGTTTCCTTGTTTGTTGGAATCACAATTGGTTAAGATTCTAGTATTGGGTCTTCTTCACCACAAGTGGCTCTCTTGAGTTGATGATCATACAAGATTCTTCCCATTTATGATGGCGATTACTACTCTAGCAACTATGCTTGGGGCTCCCGCACGAGGGATAAGCAAGACATACTCTTATCTTGAGCATTGCATCACTCGCATTGCTCGAATCCCTAAAGCAAGGCAAAAGTTTACAATTCATGGGTGACTTCGTTGGAGTTCTCTTTTGAAGTAATCTGAAGTATTTGGAAGGAACTGCAGAAAGTATTCAAGCTCAACAAGTCCAGACGGAGTCAAGTCTCCTCAACAACGACACCCATTTAGTTTCTTACTGCATTCTCATTGTAATTTTTCATTTGTGTGTTTAAGCATCAATAGCATGTAAAAACTTGTTAATTTCTGAATGAAAATCATAATACATTGTTTATGTTTGTCTTGAAGAAACCCATTCGTTTTCACTCATAAAATGTTTTGGCATTACGATACCAACTTTACTAATTGTTTGCTTAGGCAAAAATCTGAGGGAGAATGATGAAAGATAAAAACGCAAAATCTCTAATTGTGTGCTTTTGAATAAAACCCTACTGAGGATGTACAGGCATTGTTTCAAATCCCCAAACACCGGAGATATAAGGGAGATACACCCTCGTTAACCCCTTTGAGCCTTGAAGTAGGAGTTTCTTTTTAATCATAAAGACCCTTATTTTGACCTTGGGGCAGGGTAGTGTTCATTTAACTTGATTGAGCTTTCAAAACTCACCAAAAGGGTATGCATCCAAGGATACAACAATGGTTATCCTTCAAAAGGTTGAGGAATGTCAAAGCCGCAATGATTATCCTTATTCCATCAAGAGATCAATAGATGACGATACCACAATGGTAATGCTTCATCAAATCAAAGGAGTGAGGCGGTCGCAATCACCTCCAACGAATCAAAGACTAAGCGAGGTCACACGACTTGTTAAAAAAAAAAAAAAAAGAAGAGCAAAAAAAAAAGGAATGGCGAAAAAATAATGAAAATAAAAGGTGAAAAGAAAAATGACAAAAGAAGCAAAAAAAAAACGATGAAATTGCCAAGCAAGAACAAAGTCGTGTGACAATGAATCAGAAGAATAAAAGGTGAGCGACCGCCATGTCCAAAGAACCTCATTGATTCCTCAACCATTTCAAATTCCTTGTGAGGGATGAACACTCGTGTCGAGTTAACTGAACATAGGAATGGAGAACATTACGAAGGGGGTGGGTACAAATAATTTTGAGCCTAAAAATCCTTTGTTTTCTAAAAACCGTGAACCTGGCCAAGTTACAACCCTTAAAAGTCCTAATTGAAGTAGGGTTTATTTTGAAAGCGCACTCTGATGAGATAACATTTAGCTGACTCCCAATGAAGCGTAACTCATATCCATGTTGGTATCGTATGCTTGCTTTATCTTCCATATGCAAAAATTGAGGTTGTGTCGACTAGTGATCCATTCACAAGAGGTCGCAACCTCATTCCATAAAAAGTTTCTTTAAACTTCAAGACTAACATACACTTTGCATTAGAATCATCATTCCTAGAATTAACATTCTTTTGCATACAAATATCTGCTTAAACATCAAAGAAATTTCAAGGATGAGAATCAGTGAGTAACTTGATCATGTCAAGGTACAAGAGACTTGAGAACTCTGAGGAGTAAAAGCTAATCATTTCAAATGTTGACCGTCAAGGGGCAGGTTCTCTAAAGAAATCTATTGGGCATGAACAGTTGATGCATTCTTTGATTACTCCGAGGGGAAGAGTTTGAAGACTCCGTTGAGCGTGGTAAAGTTGTTTCCACGTATGTTTGACTTCAAAACAAAGAAAGCTCGAGGATTCTAGTAAGATGTACCTGATCAGGGGCAATTGAATCGAGGTTGGACCTCTCAAATTCAGTATACCTGGGGCAATCATGTCGATAAATCTCTTCAAGCTTTGGTCAATCTGGGGCAATCAAGTCGAGGAATCCCTCTCAAATTCAACCAATCTGGGGCAGTTACGTCGAGATTTGACAAATCTCTCCAAGGATCCACTGGGGCAATTTCCTTCATGGGTCATGAAACTTGGAGCATGGTCCTCAGAGCTTTATTGGCCTCTCCCTAATCATAGGAGTTCATTTCTCCCGGAACCTTGGTCTCTCCCCAAGCATGGAGTTTATTTCTCCTGAGAGTTTGTTCCATTCCTCAAGCATAGGAGTTTATTTCTCCTAGGAGTTGTCCTACTTCCCTAACCAAGGCTCGTTACCTAGATTTCTCATCCCCTACATGGTGAATCCAGGGAATCTCCTCAAAGCTGAAAATCCTCCAAGTAGTGGCACATGGTGAGAAGTCAGAAATTATTCTTCAAGTCAAAGAAGGTGCATCTTACAAATCAAAGTCCAATATCTATTGGCACCTCCACGTGGTCCTTAACACTAAGGGGATTCTCCCTGGTGTTTCCCTCACTAATGCCTTTATTTGGCACTCTGCATATAGTGTTCATTGCATATAACATTGCATCCTCAAAAGCGTAGCATATCCATCAAAATGGAGCATTACGCCATAAAAATAAAAAATCCAAACATGCATAACAAAGCATAAGCCAGATAATACAAATCCGCACCCAGTCAAGACAATAATACATCCCCACACAAAAGGTTGTCCTTACAAATTCTGATTGATATCTGTTACTACATTTCAAATCTCTTCTAACCACGGTGCCGAGGCGAGGTATCTTCAATCTCTGATGAGTGTCTGACACAATGTCTTCTTTTCTCCTGGTGTCGAGTCGATGTTGAGTCATAGATCGTAATAGATCTTATTCTTTCAGTCCTGAAGATCATGCTTAGGTCTTCTCCTGGTGTCGAGTCGATGTTGAGTCATAGATCGTAATAGATCTTATTCTTTCAGTCCTGAAGATCATGCTTAGGTCTTCTCCTGATGTCGAGTCGATGTTGAGTCATAGATCGTAATAGATCTTATTCTTTCAGTCCTGAAGATCATGCTTAGGTCTTCTCCTGATGTTGAGTCGATGTTGAGTCATAGATCGTAATAGATCTTATTCTTTCAGTCCTGAAGATCATGCTTAGGTCTTCTCCTGATGTTGAGTCGATGTTGAGTCATAGATCGTAAAAGATCATATTCTTTCAGTCCTGAAGATCGTACGAGATCCTCTCCTGATGTTGAGTCGATGTTGAGTCATAGATCGTAAAAGATCATATTCTTTCAGTCCTGAAGATCGTACGAGATCCTCTCCTGATGTTGAGTCGATGTTGAGTCATAGATCGTAATAGATCTTATTCTTTCAGTCCTGAAGATCGTGCTTAGGTCTTCTCTTGGTGTCGAGTCGATGTTGAGTCATAGATCGTAATAGATCTTATTCTTTCAGTCCTGAAGATCATGCTTAGGTCTTCTCCTGATGTTGAGTCGATGTTGAGTCATAGATCGTAATAGATCTTATTCTTTCAGTCCTGAAGATCATGCTTAGGTCTTCTCCTGATGTTGAGTCGATGTTGAGTCATAGATCGTAATAGATCTTATTCTTTCAGTCCTGAAGATCATGCTTAGGTCTTCTCCTGATGTTGAGTCGATGTTGAGTCATAGATCGTAAAAGATCATATTCTTTCAGTCCTGAAGATCGTATGAGATCCTCTCCTGATGTTGAGTCGATGTTGAGTCATAGATCGTAATAGATCTTATTCTTTCAGTCCTGAAGATCATGCTTAGGTCTTCTCCTGATGTTGAGTCGATGTTGAGTCATAGATCGTAATAGATCTTATTCTTTCAGTCCTGAAGATCATGCTTAGGTCTTCTCCTGATGTTGAGTCGATGTTGAGTCATAGATCGTAAGAGATCTTATTCTTTCAGTCCTGAAGATCATGCTTAGGTTTTCTCCTGGTGTCGAGTCGATGTCGAGTCATAGATCGTAAGAGATCTCATTCTTTCAGTCCTGAAGATCGTGCTTAGGTCTTCTCTTGGTGTCGAGTCGATGTTGAGTCATAGATCGTAATAGATCTTATTCTTTCAGTCCTGAAGATCATGCTTAGGTCTTCTCCTGATGTTGAGTCGATGTTGAGTCATAGATCGTAATAGATCTTATTCTTTCAGTCCTGAAGATCATGCTTAGGTCTTCTCCTGATGTTGAGTCGATGTTGAGTCATAGATCGTAATAGATCTTATTCTTTTCTCCTGATGTTGAGTCGATGTTGAGTCATAGATCGTAAAAGATCATATTCTTTCAGTCCTGAAGATCGTACGAGATCCTCTCCTGATGTTGAGTCGATGTTGAGTCATAGATCGTAAAAGATCATATTCTTTCAGTCCTGAAGATCGTACGAGATCCTCTCCTGATGTTGAGTCGATGTTGAGTCATAGATCGTAAAAGATCATATTCTTTCAGTCCTGAAGATCGTACGAGATCCTCTCCTGATGTCGAGTCGATGTTGAGTCATAGATCGTAAAAGATCATATTCTTTCAGTCCTGAAGATCGTACGAGATCCTCTCCTGATGTCGAGTCGATGTTGAGTCATAGATCGTAATAGATCTTATTCTTTCAGTCCTGAAGATCGTGCTTAGGTCTTCTCTTGGTGTCGAGTCGATGTTGAGTCATAGATCGTAATAGATCTTATTCTTTCAGTCCTGAAGATCATGCTTAGGTCTTCTCCTGATGTTGAGTCGATGTTGAGTCATAGATCGTAATAGATCTTATTCTTTCAGTCCTGAAGATCATGCTTAGGTCTTCTCCTGATGTTGAGTCGATGTTGAGTCATAGATCGTAAGAGATCTTATTCTTTCAGTCCTGAAGATCATGCTTAGGTTTTCTCCTGGTGTCGAGTCGATGTCGAGTCATAGATCGTAAGAGATCTCATTCTTTCAGTCCTGAAGATCATGCTTAGGTCTTCTCCTGGTGTCGAGTCGATGTTGAGTCATAGATCGTAAGAGATCTTATTCTTTCAGTCCTGACGTTGAGTCGTAAATCGCACGAGGTCTTTTTCTTTCGATCATTGTTTCATACAACCATTCTCTTTGAAAACCCCGTGTCGGCACCGCTACCACGTTATAAGCTATCTCCATCCAAATCCATTGTTCACTGTAAATATTGCCACCAAAAAAAAATAAATAAATTTCTCTTTCCCCAGCAGATATCAAAACAAATACAAAAATAAGGATAACACTTACGCCATCTTCTCTTTAGGACAAATTTCTGGTACTCTGATATTTAATCTTCTTCTACCTCGAATGTTCGAAAGGCTAACGCCAATCTCACATTCAGGTTTAAGACGATTAAATAGGGGCAGCTGTCATACCCCAAATTTGTCCTACCCTTATGTATATGGCTTGCCGCTCATGAACATACATCCATTTAGGTCATACCATTGCATGCATCCATATCATTGGTCCTTGATCAGAAGAAGAGATTTGAAGCCTAATATGGGGTGTCATCATCTTGCCCAAGATCCTTTGAAATCAGGGTTTTCACACAGTTCATGGCATTAGTGAGGAGGTACAAATTCAATAGACATTTGGTTGCCCAAGTCATCATTAGGGTTTCTTGACCAAAGTCAACCAGTTGACTTTTTGGTCAACATCTAATCAGGAGTGGATTCCATGAGGGAGAAGCTCTCATGCTGACTATGTGGATGTGTTTGTTCGACTGGATTTGACTGGAAAAGATTTAACCGAGAATTTCATCAATAGTCGGAAAAATCAGAACAATTGACTTTTGGGTCAAAATCAGAAGAATTGTTCAAATATTGACTTGTGGTGGAAAATCGGTCAAGAAAAGTCAATAGAAGAAAATAGAGTCAAGAGAATCTCAAAGTCGCCAAATTGGGAAAGTTTGTTGAAATATAAAATCTCCAAAAGTGGAAGTTTCTACACTTAGAAAAATTCTTGAAAGGTTGAAGATTTGGTTGACTAGCTCACTTCATGTCAATATTGCACGCATCTCAAGGCATTGTTTCAAGAAAGTCTCAACATGAAAGTTTCTCAAATCATGGCCCTCTGCAATTCTCTAGTTGGAAGTTTTCTCATTTGAGGCCTGGTTAGAGAGATAAAAAGATGGAAAGTTGGAAGAAACACACTGATTCTATATTCCATACTTAGAAAATTTTGAGAATTTGAAAATAGTCAAACAGCTGACTTTGAGCCCAGTTTACAAGTGTTTCTAAGCCTCATTTCAAAACAAGATCAACACCAAAAATGTTCATCTCATAGCCCTCTACAATGTTGTAGTTGGGAGTTTTTTCATATGACATATGGATTGAGAGTTATTGAAGGGAGAAGTTGGCAAAATCTCACTGTACACGAGGCAAAAAGCTGGGCAAGTTTTCTGGGCAGCGTGACGCATTTGATCAAACACATGGCGTGCCATTTTCCAATTGAGTCCCAATGAATTCTGAATATTGTTCGAAGGCGTACTTTATGCCTTTCAATTATTTGCCATGCCCTCTACCCATAGAAACAAGAATTGAGCAAATTGGGTGTCTATTGAGCCATTTACGACGCCTTAAAGTCGTGACCTCACTGAGTCACATTTTGGCCAAGGCATGGGCACCAATACAAAGCAAACGCAAGGCATTTTGGCGAACATGTGGCAGGCTGAATTCAAAGCTAGTTTGAGAGAATTATAAGCGTCTTATGAACTCCACACCGATACCAAACTATTCTCCTCCATGTTTTCTCTCAATCGACACCAATATCATGGCATTCGGACGTACGGTTAGAAAATAGCAAAGCTGCAAAGTCATGCATCCAGGCGATTGAAGTTAAGGCATTCCCAGGCACAAGTCAAGCCACACGCGTGCACATCCTCGGCAATGGTGGTATTACATGTTCATGACTATTTTTACTATACTTCAAGTCACTATTCCAAATACTTTTCAACACCAAAGTTCTTCTACTCCATGCCCCCTTCACAATGACCCCAAGTTTGAAGCAAATGGTGTACCATAGCAAGAGATGTATGGACTTGAAGTAAGCATCATGGCAACAAAGTCTTACAACCAAACATGTATCACTCACCAACCTACTTCCATAAAAAACCATGCACACCTCTGTTCACGTGAAAATAAAAGGGAGAGAGAGCCACAATGCAACACTCCACACCATATGTACCATGTACCTTCACTTTCATATATAAACCAAACTCTTCACAACTCACATCCCTCTCATTTTTTCACTTTCATAACCCCCTCTTCAATTCTTCTCTATCATTCCCTCTCTTCTCTTTCTCTTCTCTCATCCTCCAAAGAGTTTGTTACATCTATAACAAACTTCTCAACCACCATAACCAACCTTCATCTTCCTCACTCTTCTTCAACCACCACCACCTTCACTCCTCTTCAACCACCACCACCCTCACCCTCCTTCAACGTCTCCACCATAGCAACAACCTCTCACCACCGTAACAAACTGCCGGAAACCATAAACGCTTTCGTTCTCCTCTAATCATCATCATCACGCATCACTCATCACCTTCTCAAGTCTTAGATTCAGAGTATCATCGCTATCACTCCAAGCCTCAAACTTTGAACATCACCATCATCATCACGTGAGAGAATCAGGACTGGGAGCCTCATCATCATATCTCTTTCTTTTGCAAGAGTTCAAACACGGAAGTTTAAGTGCGGCTTTCAAAGCTTCATACTCGTTCCATATCTCTTCATCACTATCTCCAATACGTGAAGAAGCGGCGTGAAGTCTCCTTCCTTCTTGAATCAAGATTCGGCCAGGTAAACGCTTCTAAATCTTCTCAGCATGTTAATGGTATGCGTAGGGCATGTGTGCTTGCTGCAATTGTTGTTGAACGCGATACGTGTTTAGTCTCTTTTGTTCTTGATCCATAGTTCAGTTCGCATGAGGCCATGGCCTTTCCAATGCCTGATACGCGTGTTTAAATTTGACAAGACGTGGGGATTGGTGTGGTGCGGAAATCTTTACTTTCATGGAAGTTTTTGTGTAAATTGAAGATTATGATCCACTTCGGTTAGGATGTTAGAGGTGTTATCCATGAGAACCAATTGCATTTTCGGAATCAGAGAGAAATTTTGAGGGAGGAGGTGGTCTTGATTTTTGCTGTCGAAGTTTGGCGGTCGCCGGCGCCGCCATGGATGGCGGTCTGGTCCGTCGGAGAAGAAGATGAATGTTGCATCACTGTTCACGTGAGTTCATGGCATGCATGCTTTCACGTTTTGTCTCATTCATGTTATTGAAGTGATAGGTGGCATGGCATGGTTGGTGTGTGGTTCATTTTGTCTTATATGATTTAAGTTCCAAGCTGACCCATTGATACATGTTCACATGAATTTCCATGTCACATTTTGCATGATAAAATCATAGTCTAAATTACACTCACATGCTGACTCTAAGTGAAATAAAATTGAATGTGGAGTGAGTATTGGGCCTCGCGCGCTGGGCTTAGATTTTTCTGAAATTGCACCTACAAGTTGCTAACACACCGTGTATTTTCTAACTGGGCCTGATTACTACTGATCTTGCCACCCCCTGTTTGGGCCCGGTTTGCCTTTTAACATAGAATTTAGTTCACTTAGAAAACTACTAATACACCCCCAGGCTGTCTAACTTCCTTTTTTTAAATTTTGTTTTCTTTTGCCTTTTAACTCATAATTCATTTTGACTCAAATATAAAATACATGAAAAAATTGTTTTAGAGATTTTAGGTTATGTGAATAATTGACTTGATTTTTGTTTTTCCTTAATTGTTTTAGTCCTTTTAATAAAACTTTTTCTTTGCATTTTCTTGTAGAAAACTTGCTAATAGACTTAGGGATTAATTTTTTAGTCTCGTTTTTTGTATAGAATTAATAGATGTATGTGTGCTTGTGAATATTGTTTGTTTGTTATAGTTCTCAATTTTATTTGTCGCATATTGATTTTCTTTTACCTATCCCATGTATAGTTTTTTGTTGTTAATAAATTGTATAGTTTATCATTTTAATTCCCTTGTATAGACAACTTAGACTAGAATTTAGGAATAGTTCCCTCACCATCCCCTTTTTCTTTTCAACTTTTAAAATACTTAATAAATATCGATGAAGATCATACCGTTACTATATTCCATAGTAGGAAGGAAATGATTGGGGTGTAGGCCCCGATGTACGTTCTTTCCTACTTAACGGAGAAGAAATGATTGAGGTGTGAAGCCTCGGTGTATCTCTTAACCGTTATTTAGAGAAACGATTGTGGCGTAGGCCTCGATGTGCATCCTCTAAATATTCATAAAAAACTCTTTTTTGTATCTCTTTTACTTAGCGGAGAAGAAATGATTGAGGTGTGAAGCCTCGATGTATTTCTTAACCGTTGTTTAGAGAAACGATCGTGGTGTAGGCCTCGATGTGCATTCTCTAAATATTCAAAAAAAACAAACAAAAACTCTTTTTGGTATGATCTAAGTCACAAAATTAAATCCCCTTAAAAAACACCAACCAAAAACACTTCAAAAAACCTAATAAATGTTCAGACTTAAAACAAAAGTGAGGAAGTGATGCGAGACCTTGTAGTGGGTTCTCGTCATCATGGAATTACCCTTAAAAGATACAAACCAATCCTCTCTCTCTTCCCTCTTTTCTTAAGGGCAAGTTATCTCCGCTCCATTGCATCCTAGGCGATCCCTTATGCAAGAGCGTGAGCGTTAACGCCGCCCAACTAAAAAACACAAAAACAAACAGAAAATCGTGAGCCGAGCTACGGTAACTCTGATTCCTGAAAAGGATACGTAGGCAGCGGGGTAGGGCCCGTGCGAGTACAATTCTTTATTTTCCCTACATTCTGCATTCATTTCGCATTTAGACGTAGACATAGATACACACCCTTTAGATAGAAACAAACATAGGTGGATACCATCGAGTACGATGGGCGTGAGGGGTGCTAGCACCTTCCCCTCGCGTAACCGACTCCCGTACCTTGATTCTCTGGTCGCAAGACCCTGTTCCTTCCTTTGTTAGGTTTTCTGATATTCCTTTCCCTTATGGGATAAATATATTGGTGGCGACTCTGTTCATTTTTTCGCGAGCGTGCGACAGCTGGCGACTCTGCTGGGGATGTTGCTAGACCTGTTGCTGGTCCATCCTTAGTGAGTCGATCCTAGCCTGCGTTTGTTTGTTTATTTACTGGGTGTTTATTTGTTTTTATGTCTATACCTTGTATATATGTTTGCATGTTTACTTTTCTGCTTGCATATCATGTTTATTTCTGTTTGCACATCATGCATATGGATTATATTCTGTGTTCCTTGGGGTCTTCTGTTCTGTTTTGCAGGTTGGGTGGGATGTTCTATGAGGTAAAAGGCCCAATACCCAGGCTATGAGTGCACTTTAGGTACCCTAGGTTAGAGTGGGAGCATGGTTTGTCTCGAGGTGTACGTCTCGGGATGGATCATGTGACTACGAGCAGAGTAGTGGTTTCGAACGGAGGTATTATCGTCACCCGCATCCGCGCTGTGATGATGCTTACCTTCGGGCGGACCGTATACTGCGTTTCATGACCTTACCCTGACCTAGATTCACCTGTGAGTGGGGAGGGATATACATGACAGGTACTGTTGGTGACTATTGGTCTTCCTAGTATTCAAAAAGGTGTCGGACCTTTGATTCTGTGATATTTGACCTGTATCAGTTATTCAGAAGTTTGTACAGTGGCTACTAAGATTATATGGACCGAGGATCCCATGCTTTTGCATTGCATAACATCATTGCTTTGTCCACTCCATTTATGAAAGATCCTAAAGTCTATTTCCAAAAAGAGAAAAGAAAAGGAAAGAAAAGAAAAGATATGTAAAAGAAAAGGAAATAGAAAAGCAAAAAAAGGAAAGAAAAGATATTCTATACAAAAAAAAAAAGAGAAGCTTTGATTCCAGAAAAGAAAATGAAAGTGTATGAAAAGACTTTAGGATCTCTCATAAATGAAACATGCATTCATACTATCATGCATTTCATGGTTCTGTCAAAGACTTATGGGACCATTTCTATTCAGATTTCAAGATCAACAACAGATTTGACTTCTCACCGCCACAACTCCAAGATCAACTATGGAACAACTCCGTGAGGAAATGGATGAGATGAAGGAACAAATGGGTCATCTTATGTTGGAGATGCGAGACTTGGTCCGTAATCAGGATGCACTAAAGGAGGAAAATAGTCAGTTGAAGACTCAATTGAGCTTGGTCATGGAAGTTCTGAAGACGGTATTAAGGAAGGAAGGTGATGTTGTTCCTGTTGCTGCAACAGAAGTTGTTGATTCCTTCTCCCCAATAGGATCTCTTTTCACTCATGGGATGCCTCAGGGAGCTCTCCCTCAATTTCAAGTGCCATTGCCTTCGCGTCAAAATGTTCATGCCCCTAGAATGAATCAAGGAGACCAAATGTGTGGGAAAAAGCCCAAGATACCTCAGAGGCTTATCAATCCGGTCCCGATGCCTTATGCTCAGTTACTTCCTCGCCTGCTAGAACTTCAGTTGATTGAGCTACGAGAGTCGGCTACGCCTGAAAAGCTTCCCCCCAACTTTGATGCCAACGCTCGATGCGAGTTCCATTCCGGGGCACCTGGCCATGATGTTGAGAATTGTAGGGCGATGAAACACAAAGTCCAAGATCTTATTGACTCCAAAGTAATATCATTCACTCCAAATGGCATGCGCATAAAACGTAGAGTTCATGCATAAGTGAATGCCCAAAAAAAAAAAAGAAAAAAGAAGAATAAGCCCAGAAGGAGTCAAGTCTCCTCAACTATGGCAATCATCATTTCATTTCCGCATTCTCATTTCAGCATTTCCTGTTTTGTAGAAGGCTACTTCCTTGTTTGAACTCATTGGTATGATAATAATAAAAGCACCACAAATTCTCGAGCAACTTTGTCAGAATCTCTTTCAAGTAGTAATCAAGAATGTTTTGTAGAAACATCTCCCATTCTCAAGGTTCTTATGCTCAGTTGTATCCGTGGGGGTTGGTGTTTCAGTTGGTGTTTGAGTTCTCTTTGCAACAAATAGCTTATCTAAGTTGGGTGACTACGCAAGGTTCCTCCATGTTTGATGGCAAATACTTCTTCAATGAATATGCTTGGGGCTCCCGCACGAGGGATAAGCAAGACGCACTCTTATCTTGAGCATTGCATCACTCGCATTGCTCGAATCCCTAAAGCATTACAAATTCTTGGGTGACTTCGTCAGAATCTTCTTCCGTGTGATAATCAAGAGTGTTCTTCACAATGCTTCTCATTCTCAAGGTTCTACTTCATATATCAGTTGCCTTTTCTCAGGATCTCCTTCTCAGTGGCTTTGCTAGTTAACAGAGACAAGAAGAACATGAGAAACAAATTGATGTGATTGCCTTGTGCTCATTCGTTTCCTTGTTTGTTGGAATCACAATTGGTTAAGATTCTAGTATTGGGTCTTCTTCACCACAAGTGGCTCTCTTGAGTTGATGATCATACAAGATTCTTCCCATTTATGATGGCGATTACTACTCTAGCAACTATGCTTGGGGCTCCCGCACGAGGGATAAGCAAGACATACTCTTATCTTGAGCATTGCATCACTCGCATTGCTCGAATCCCTAAAGCAAGGCAAAAGTTTACAATTCATGGGTGACTTCGTTGGAGTTCTCTTTTGAAGTAATCTGAAGTATTTGGAAGGAACTGCAGAAAGTATTCAAGCTCAACAAGTCCAGACGGAGTCAAGTCTCCTCAACAACGACACCCATTTAGTTTCTTACTGCATTCTCATTGTAATTTTTCATTTGTGTGTTTAAGCATCAATAGCATGTAAAAACTTGTTAATTTCTGAATGAAAATCATAATACATTGTTTATGTTTGTCTTGAAGAAACCCATTCGTTTTCACTCATAAAATGTTTTGGCATTACGATACCAACTTTACTAATTGTTTGCTTAGGCAAAAATCTGAGGGAGAATGATGAAAGATAAAAACGCAAAATCTCTAATTGTGTGCTTTTGAATAAAACCCTACTGAGGATGTACAGGCATTGTTTCAAATCCCCAAACACCGGAGATATAAGGGAGATACACCCTCGTTAACCCCTTTGAGCCTTGAAGTAGGAGTTTCTTTTTAATCATAAAGACCCTTATTTTGACCTTGGGGCAGGGTAGTGTTCATTTAACTTGATTGAGCTTTCAAAACTCACCAAAAGGGTATGCATCCAAGGATACAACAATGGTTATCCTTCAAAAGGTTGAGGAATGTCGAATTCACGTGTCATTGTGCCCTTGAATTCTTCTATCATCTGACTGTTTTTACTCAAGAAAATTAGATCATTGACATAGAGAACAACGAGTAACAAGTTACCTCCATTCTTTTTTACATACAGAGCATGTTCGTAAGGACATTGCCTGTTCTCTTTGAAGTATGTGTCGATGTGTGTATTCCATACTCGCAGTGCTTGCTTCAACCCATAAAGCGCCTTTTTCAACTTTAGCACTTTTTCTTCTTTTCCAACTTTTATGTATCCGGGTGGTTGTTCAATGTAAACTTCTTCTTCGAGCACACCATTTAGAAATGTTGTCTTGATATCCATTTGAAATATCGGCCATTTGAATTGAGCAGCTTGTGAGATAAGTAATCGAATTGTCTCCATTCTTGCAATAGGAGCAAATACTTTGTCATAATCAATTCCAGCTTTCTATTTGTATCCCTTCGCAACAAGCCGCGCTTTATACCGTTCTATTTCGCCTTGAGCATTCATCTTTTTCTTGAACACCCACTTCACACCGATGGGTTGACTTCCTTTTGGTAATTCTACTAGTTCCCATGTGTTGTTGCGTTCAATGGCCTTGATCTCTTCATTCATGGTAGTTTTCCATTTTTCGTCTCGCATCGCCTCTTCGAGGCTATTGTTTTCAGTATCTTCCAAAAGACATACAAGATGCACCTCTTCTGTTGTATCATACAAATCCTGCAGACTTCGCATTCTAGGTTGTAGAGGTTCATCTTCATTGTCAGAATCTTCAAGGTCAGATGAAGTGCTTGTCGGTATAGCGACTGATGTTTCTCTAACTTCGACGATAACTTCTATCGAATTGTTCCAGTCCCACTTGCTCATTTCGTTTAATCAAACGTCTCTACTCACTATCACCTTCTTGCTTATGGGATCAAACAGCTTGTACCCTTTTGTCTTCTCATCATATCCAATGAATATGTATTTATGACTTTTGTCTTCAAGCTTTGTTCTTCGTTGATCCGGTACGTGTGCATAAGCCACACTACCAAATACTTTGAAATGAGAAACTGTTGGCTTTTGTCCGCTCCATGCTTCTTGTGGTGTTTGATCTTCTAACTTCGAATGTGGACATCGATTCTGAACATAAATGGCACATTGTATAGCTTCTGCCCAAAATTCCTTTGACATGTTCTTGCTCTTAAGCATTGATCGAACCATGTCGAGAACTGTTTGATTCTTCCTTTCAGCCACACCGTTTTGTTGAGGTGAATATGGTGCAGTTAGAAATCTCCTTATGCCCTGCTCTTCACAATAATTCATAAAGGCTGTCGAAGTATACTCACCACCTTTGTCAGATTGAACGGCTTTGATGTGTGTGTCAGTTGCCTTCTCCACCATTACTTTGAACTTCTTGAACACCTCGAATGCTTCAAAATTTTCTTTTAAGAAATAAACTCAGGTCTTTCGTGAGAAATCATCGATAAAGGAAATGAAATACCTATTCCCACTGAAAGATTCCGGAGTGATTGGCCCACATATGCCGGTATGAATCAGTTCTAGAATATGTTTAGATTGATATTCTGCCTTCTTTTGAAATGAGGTTCTCGTTTGTTTTCTAAGCACACACTCTTCACAAAACTTTCCTTCATAATCCATGTCTCGTAGCCCGTGCACCATGTTCCTCTTTGCTAACCTTCTCAGACCAGCATGATGTAGATGACCAAAACGTAGATGCCACAACAACGCTTTGTCTTCGACATTGAATTGTAAACATTTTGCTCGAACGCTTCTCAAGTTCAGTTTGTACATTCGATTTTCCCCTTTTTGACTTGAGCAACCAGATGCCCTGGCTTGTCCTTCAAGTGTAATATCCGATCTTTCATGAATATCGAATAACCTTTTTCCGTGAGTTTCCCCAAAATCAAAATATTTGTCTTGAGATCTGGTACATAATACACATCTTGGATTGACCCAGCCAAGTCATCCTTCTGCAAGTAACAAATCGTACCTTTGCCTTCAACCTTCACTTTTGATGCATCTCCGAAAGATACATGACCATCTTCAATCTTTTGCATTTCTTTAAACAGGTGTTTGTGACCACGCATATGGTTGCTTGCCCCTGAGTCAAGATACCACATATTATCATTATTCGCATCTACTTCTTTTTGAGTCATCAGCAGAAATCCTTCATTCGCTTCGGCTTCCAAAGCTAGATTGGTTGTTTCTTCTACCTTCTTTTCGACTCGACAATCTTTTGAAAGATGTCCCATTTTATCACAGTTATAGCATTTGTAGGAGTTGAAATCCTTTGCATAATGACCATGTTTGTTACACTTGTAACATTCGATGTTGGATTAGTTCGACCGACCACCTCTTTGACCACGTCCTCTGCCACGCCAATTTTGCTGGCTCGACTGTCCTCTCTCGAAGTTGCTGCTTCGACCACTGTCACGACCTCCTCGGCCACGTCCTCTTCCTCGAAAGTTTTGAGAAAAGAGTACCTTTTCGTCTTTGGTGGACTCCTTGGTCTGAACTGCTTCGTCGTTTGTCTCCTCCTTCTTTTTGATCATACGTTGTTCGTGTGCCTCGAGAGAACTAGGTAGCTCTTTGACTGTGAGCGTTGCAAGGTCCTTCAACTCTTCTATCGCGCACACAACATTCTCAAAGTTATCAGTTAAAGACCTGAGAATCTTTTCGACAATACGAGCATCACTCATCGTTTCTCCATTTTGATTGAGTTTATTCACCACTGTTTGCAAACGTGTGATGTATTCTGATACACTTTCCGACTCCTTCATCTTCATTCTCTCCAGTTCTCCTCGAAGAGTTTGAAGACGAACTTGCTTGACTCGGTCAGCTCCTTTGTATACTTTTTCTAACGTGTCCCATGCTTGTTTCAAAGTCGTTGCACCTGCAATCTTTTCAAAGCCTGATTCATCAACAGCTCGGAACAAGATGTACAGTGCCGTCTTATCCTTCGAACGCGTCTCTTTCAACACCTTGGTTTGAGCCGTTGTATACCCTCCGGTATTATCTGGTTCTGTGAAACCAGTTTCGAGTGTCTCCCACGAATCTAGAGATCCAAGAAGAGCTTTCATTTGGATACTCCAGTTTTCGTAATTCGCCTTCGTTAATCGTGGTACGGGCATTTGACTCATCGTATTCGCCATTAGCTCTGATGCCAATTTGTAAAAAACTGACTGCTACTTCTATTATGCAGTTGTAACAATTTTGGACACTTTTAATACTATACTTTCACTGGTGGAAGACTAGCTTTAAAACTGCACAGAACACTTTTTACACTATACTTCCACTGGTGGATATCTTACTTTAAAACTGCACTTTTTACTTGTTGAAAATGAAAATACAAACAAGTCTTTATATAGACCTAAAAGACTTCTGCTATACTAGGAAATTAAAGCAAATAAATACTCTTAATATGCCACAATCTCTTGGCTTTTCCACTACAAAAACTCTTGGCCTTTCAACTACAAGAACTCTTTATTTTTCACTAACTTATCAATAAAAACCCACTTAATAACATTAAAGTTTATTCTACAGAAACAAGCATTGGCATGACATGCCCAAGAACACCAAACTCTTACAAAAAAATGTTAAATCTATATGTTGATGCCTGATGTTAATGATTTGCATTGTGATATTTGAAATTTATTGAGTTTATTGGTCTTTTGGTGTATTGGTATGAGTGTCTAGAAGAGTCACATGGTTTGACAATCATGTCATCCTTATAACAAACCCAAAGACATGTGTGCTAGTCTACAAATCACTGGCTGGCCTACACATGATTTCCTTTTTCTATTTGAAAACTGTTAAGTGTCAAATTGTAGTTATTTTGTGTATGTAAATAGTGGCACTTATCAATGCTTTTTGTTAATACCGTTTGAATAATTCCCCGTTTTTGTGTAAATACGTATACTTTGTGAATAGATGTATTTTCATACACTTTTATACCGTTTGATAGTTTTGTTGTATTTTTGTAGGTATTCTTGCGTTTTTGGAGCCTGGAGGAATAAAGTGTCGAAGACACGGCTGCGAGAGCAAAGAGGAAATAATTCTGCTGTTCTGGTGCAGGGCGCTTCGCGCGCTGTAGGGCGCGTCGCGCCCTCTTTGAGTTTGAAGAACATAAGCTGGCAGAAGTTAGGGCGCGTCGCGCCGGATTAGGGCGCGTCGCGCGCTAGGGCGGTTTGGTAAATTTATACAGGGCGCGTCGCACTGAAGTAGGGCGCGTCGCGCCCACTGCGAAACTCAGTTTTGTATAAATAGTTAATAACAGATTTTTTAGGTTTTTTATCACCTCTTCTTGACAAGTTGAGCTCTGATCCTTTTTTGGTAGTTTAGAGGCTTAGGAAACACCATTGGGTGCGACGTCATGTGGATTGATCATGGATCTGACTCGATTTCATTGTACCGGTGAGATCTTTCCGGTTCATCTTCTCTCTTCCCTTTGTTTCATTCCAATGGTGGGTGTTGTATGTATGTTTCTACTCTTATTGTATGTATATTTGTGGATCTTGGGATCGTTTATATATTCGCTTTACAAATCATCATTGTTGTTGTTCTTGATCTTTTTGCTTAAATGCTCTGGATTTGTGTTGTTGCAGACATGGACACCATAGATCTTGATTAGGAATGATAACTGTTAGTTTCTGGGTTGCAGACATGGATTTAGGACTAACAATCGTAGTGGGTATCGAGTTTAATGCCTCCGTGTTGTTTGTGTCGGTGGAGAAATCGCTGATGTGAATAGTACGGTTGAGCTTTCGTCGGTGTTGCAGACATGGGCACCGATGTGGCATCTCGAGTGATGCCCGGTGATGTTGATGCGTATTGTGAGTGTCGAGCGATAGATCTTCAGATTTAAGTATTCGACAGGTAGAACGAAATGCAATTCCATAACTATTTCTCTTAGACTATTGAGATTGTTTATCTGCTTTTATTTACTTTTCCCGCATTTACTTTCCGCACCCAATTCATGAAACTTAGAACACGAGATAGTCGAACGGCAGTTCTTCTCACCGATCTCTGTGGACACGATAATTCCCGGATGAATACTTCCAAAACTTTTGTTGCTTGCCGCTTTACCGCCACAACAAAATGGCGCCGTTGCCGGGGATTGGTTGAGATTAATCGCATTGCGATGGTTTTATGTTTTAAGTTTCGTATAGTTTTGATTAAGTGTTTGGGTAGGTCATTTTCTTTAGGTTGCGTTTGAGGCGAAAGCATTGGCGTACCGCGAGGAAGTTTCTTACCATTCGCGAAACAATAAAGGCGTCGAGCTAACGACGTTAAACGAGCGCTTGTTGGGAGGCACCCCAACGGTTTTATTTTTCTGTTTTTCTGTAATTGAGTTGTGTAGGTGTTAAGTGGTGGCTCACTGGAAAATCTGTCTTTTTAGACTGGTCTGGTTTTTCTAGTGTAGCGCGCGTCGCGTGCTCATGGGTGCGTCGCGCGCTGGGTTGCTTTTGGCCAGTGACCTTTTTTTAACGGGTCACTCGGCTCGCCTTTTTCCCACTTACACCAAGGCTTTATAGTATAGTATTTTATCGATTTACTTTTAATTCTTTTGTTTGTGTTTAGACTCAAATTTTGGCCCGATTACTTGGAGTCGCATTTGGTAATTCTTCGATTTTGATTGATTCAACAAGCCGGTTGTGCGGTAATGATTGATCGAATTTGTACGTTGCAAGGAACTCGTTTATCGCTTTCTATAGCATAACATGTTTAGGAGACTTTTCATTTGTACAATTTTCATACTATTCATTCTTTTTGCATAACTTGCTCATGACTTGAATCACAATTAGTTTCCCCTTTTTACCATAAATGTGAGGTGGCTTTCCATTGTATATATATGCGAGAGACCGACAATTCTTGTTTTAACTGGATATTATTATGTTTAATCTTTCGTTTGTATTGATTTTGTGAATGCACGAAAGTGATCAAGGCACTTGTTTGATTTTGAGCACAACTACCATAGCCAAATATCAATTCACCTTGTGAGTGTGTGACCATTAGTAACCCCTTTTTGAGCCTTTTTGTCAATATCCATATTGTTTTTGCTTAATGCTTTTCTAGGAGCGTTTGGTTTTCATTTGTTTATGGATGTTTGATTCTTTGTTTTCTTGAACTCTCAACTATGATGTTTAGTTGTATTTTTACCTTGCCTTAGAAAGTAGGGAGTATTCACTTTATGTTGTGGTTGAATTCAAGTTGGGGAGAGAATGTTTACTTACTTTTTGGTTGATTGATCATGAGGTTGTGAAAAGAAAAGAAAAAATGTGAAAAAGAAAGAAAAGAAAAAGAAAGAAAAAAAGAGAGAAAAAGTTTGAAAAAGAAAATAACAAAAAGAGTATGAATAAGAGTGTGCTAATAAGTTTTGTGTTTGGTGTGAAATTTGTGATGAAGAGAAAAGTTGGATTGAAATTGTATTGTTTGAAACTTTGTGGAAGTAATTACTCCCTTAGGTTTAGGCAAGTTTTTGTTTCGATTAGCTTTAGGACTTATCACTTGTTTGTTAACCGAGCCACATTACAACCTTGAAAGCCCTTGTGATTCGTGTCGTTGCATTTTCAATACTATTTTTAGATGAACGCATAATTTTGTCTATTGTTTGCAAGATTGTTGGATGAGTGTTCAAAGTCCTCACCTTTCTGTGTTTTTCATCTACCGATGAGTTTTTGCTAGACGTGATTCGTGATTGAGCTTGTTTTTGTTTAGAATGTTTTGTATGATTTTTGTACTTAGGAATCGTTTCATTTTCATGTTGTCGTTGTAGGATAGTGGTAAGTGTTTACTTTGTTCGTACGTTTTTGTTTGAACCGTACAATTGTTTCGTTTTTCTAAACTTTGTTGATTCTTGATTCTTTGGATTTTTACTTTTGCGATTTGAGTGTTTAGCCCTGTTTGAGGACAAACAGATTCTAGTTGGGGAGAGTTGTTAAGTGTCAAATTGTAGTTATTTTGTGTATGTAAATAGTGGCACTTATCAATGCTTTTTGTTAATACCGTTTGAATAATTCCCCGTTTTTGTGTAAATACGTATACATTGTGAATAGATGTATTTTCATACACTTTTATACCGTTTGATAGTTTTGTTGTATTTTTGTAGGTATTCTTGCGTTTTTGGAGCCTGGAGGAATAAAGTGTCGAAGACACGGCTGCGAGAGCAAAGAGGAAATAATTCTGTTGTTCTGGTGCAGGGCGCTTCGCGCGCTGTAGGGCGCGTCGCGCGCTAGGGCGGTTTGGTAAATTTATACAGGGCGCGTCGCACTGAAGTAGGGCGCGTCGCACCCACTGCGAAACTCAGTTTTGTATAAATAGTTAATAACAGATTTTTTAGGTTTTTTATCACCTCTTCTTGACAAGTTGAGCTCTGATCCTTTTTTGGTAGTTTAGAGGCTTAGGAAACACCATTGGGTGCGACGTCATGTGGATTGATCATGGATCTGACTCGATTTCATTGTACCGGTGAGATCTTTCCGGTTCATCTTCTCTCTTCCCTTTGTTTCATTCCAATGGTGGATGTTGTATGTATGTTTCTACTCTTATTGTATGTATATTTGTGGATCTTGGGATCGTTTATATATTCGCTTTACAAATCATCATTGTTGTTGTTCTTGATCTTTTTGCTTAAATGCTCTGGATTTGTGTTGTTGCAGACATGGACACCATAGATCTTGATTAGGAATGATAACTGTTAGTTTCTGGGTTGCAGACATGGATTTAGGACTAACAATCATAGTGGGTATCGAGTTTAATGCCTCCGTGTTGTTTGTGTCGGTGGAGAAATCGCTGATGTGAATAGTACGGTTGAGCTTTCGTCGGTGTTGCAGACATGGGCACCGATGTGGCATCTCGAGTGATGCCCGGTGATGTTGATGCGTATTGTGAGTGTCGAGCGATAGATCTTCAGATTTAAGTATTCGACGGGTAGAACTAAATGCAATTCCATAACTATTTCTCTTAGACTATTGAGATTGTTTATCTGCTTTTATTTACTTTTCCCGCATTTACTTTCCGCACCCAATTCATGAAACTTAGAACACGAGATAGTCGAACGGCAGTTCTTCTCACCGATCTCTGTGGACACGATAATTCCCGGATGAATACTTCCAAAACTTTTGTTGCTTGCCGCTTTACCGCCACAACAAAATGGCGCCGTTGCCGGGGATTGGTTGAGATTAATCGCATTGCGATGGTTTTATGTTTTAAGTTTCGTATAGTTTTGATTAAGTGTTTGGGTAGGTCATTTTCTTTAGGTTGCGTTTGAGGCGAAAGCATTGGCGTACCGCGAGGAAGTTTCTTACCATTCGCGAAACAATAAAGGCGTCGAGCTAACGACGTTAAACGAGCGCTTGTTGGGAGGCACCCCAACGGTTTTATTTTTCTGTTTTTCTGTAATTGAGTTGTGTAGGTGTTAAGTGGTGGCTCACTGGAAAATCTGTCTTTTTAGACTGGTCTGGTTTTTCTAGTGTAGCGCGCGTCGCGTGCTCATGGGTGCGTCGCGCGCTGGGTTGCTTTTGGCCAGTGACCTTTTTTTAACGGGTCACTCGGCTCGCCTTTTTCCCACTTACACCAAGGCTTTATAGTATAGTATTTTATCGATTTATTTTTAATTCTTTTGTTTGTGTTTAGACTCAAATTTTGGCCCGATTACTTGGAGTCGCATTTGGTAATTCTTCGATTTTGATTGATTCAACAAGCCGGTTGTGCGGTAATGATTGATCGAATTTGTACGTTGCAAGGTACTCGTTTATCACTTTCTATAGCATAGCATGTTTAGGAGACTTTTCATTTGTACAATTTTCATACTATTCATTCTTTTTGCATAACTTGCTCATGACTTGAATCACAATTAGTTTCCCCTTTTTACCATAAATGTGAGGTGGCTTTCCATTGTATATATATGCGAGAGACCGATAATTCTTGTTTTAACTGGATATTATTATGTTTAATCTTTCGTTTGTATTGATTTTGTGAATGCACGAAAGTGATCAAGGCACTTGTTTGATTTTGAGCACAACTACCATAGCCAAATATCAATTCACCTTGTGAGTGTGTGACCATTAGTAACCCCTTTTTGAGCCTTTTTGTCAATATCCATATTGTTTTTGCTTAATGCTTTTCTAGGGGCGTTTGGTTTTCATTTGTTTATGGATGTTTGATTCTTTGTTTTCTTGAACTCTCAACTATGATGTTTAGTTGTATTTTTACCTTGCCTTAGAAAGTAGGGAGTATTCACTTTATGTTGTGGTTGAATTCAAGTTGGGGAGAGAATGTTTACTTACTTTTTGGTTGATTGATCATGAGGTTGTGAAAAGAAAAGAAAAAATGTGAAAAAGAAAGAAAAGAAAAAGAAAGAAAAAAAGAGAGAAAAAGTTTGAAAAAGAAAATAACAAAAAGAGTATGAATAAGAGTGTGCTAATAAGTTTTGTGTTTGGTGTGAAATTTGTGATGAAGAGAAAAGTTGGATTGAAATTGTATTGTTTGAAACTTTGTGGAAGTAATTACTCCCTTAGGTTTAGGCAAGTTTTTGTTTCGATTAGCTTTAGGACTTATCACTTGTTTGTTAACCGAGCCACATTACAACCTTGAAAGCCCTTGTGATTCGTGTCGTTGCATTTTCAATACTATTTTTAGATGAACGCATAATTTTGTCTATTGTTTGCAAGATTGTTGGATGAGTGTTCAAAGTCCTCACCTTTCTGTGTTTTTCATCTACCGATGAGTTTTTGCTAGACGTGATTCGTGATTGAGCTTGTTTTTGTTTAGAATGTTTTGTATGATTTTTGTACTTAGGAATCGTTTCATTTTCATGTTGTCGTTGTAGGATAGTGGTAAGTGTTTACTTTGTTCGTACGTTTTTGTTTGAATCGTACAATTGTTTCGTTTTTCTAAACTTTGTTGATTCTTGATTCTTTGGATTTTTACTTTTGCGATTTGAGTGTTTAGCCCTGTTTGAGGACAAACAGATTCTAGTTGGGGAGAGTTGTTAAGTGTCAAATTGTAGTTATTTTGTGTATGTAAATAGTGGCACTTATCAATGCTTTTTGTTAATACCGTTTGAATAATTTCCCGTTTTTGTGTAAATACGTATACTTTGTGAATAGATGTATTTTCATACACTTTTATACCGTTTGATAGTTTTGTTGTATTTTTGTAGGTATTCTTGCGTTTTTGGAGCCTGGAGGAATAAAGTGTCGAAGACACGGCTGCGAGAGCAAAGAGGAAATAATTCTGTTGTTCTGGTGCAGGGCGCTTCGCGCGCTGTAGGGCGCGTCGCGCCCTCTTTGAGTTTGAAGAACATAAGCTGGCAGAAGTTAGGGCGCGTCGCGCCGGATTAGGGCGCGTCGCGCGCTAGGGCGGTTTGGTAAATTTATACAGGGCGCGTCGCGCCCACTGCGAAACTCAGTTTTGTATAAATAGTTAATAACAGATTTTTTAGGTTTTTTATCACCTCTTCTTGACAAGTTGAGCTCTGATCCTTTTTTGGTAGTTTAGAGGCTTAGGAAACACCATTGGGTGCGACGTCATGTGGATTGATCATGGATCTGACTCGATTTCATTGTACCGGTGAGATCTTTCCGGTTCATCTTCTCTCTTCCCTTTGTTTCATTCCAATGGTGGGTGTTGTATGTATGTTTCTACTCTTATTGTATGTATATTTGTGGATCTTGGGATCGTTTATATATTCGCTTTACAAATCATCATTGTTGTTGTTCTTGATCTTTTTGCTTAAATGCTCTGGATTTGTGTTGTTGCAGACATGGACACCATAGATCTTGATTAGGAATGATAACTGTTAGTTTCTGGGTTGCAGACATGGATTTAGGACTAACAATCGTAGTGGGTATCGAGTTTAATGCCTCCGTGTTGTTTGTGTCGGTGGAGAAATCGCTGATGTGAATAGTACGGTTGAGCTTTCGTCGGTGTTGCAGACATGGGCACCGATGTGGCATCTCGAGTGATGCCCGATGATGTTGATGCGTATTGTGAGTGTCGAGCGATAGATCTTCAGATTTAAGTATTCGACAGGTAGAACGAAATGCAATTCCATAACTATTTCTCTTAGACTATTGAGATTGTTTATATGCTTTTATTTACTTTTCCCGCATTTACTTTCCGCACCCAATTCATGAAACTTAGAACACGAGATAGTCGAACGGCAGTTCTTCTCACCGATCTCTGTGGACACGATAATTCCCGGATGAATACTTCCAAAACTTTTGTTGCTTGCCGCTTTACCGCCACAACAAAAACCCGTTATTATGATTCATATAATTGTGATGAATAGATATATCTAAGTTTTCCATTGTTTTGATATTTCTTTGGTCTTAATCTATATTTATACTAATTAATGGCAGCGCAAAGGAGAAAATGAAGGCAATGGAGCAGCTACATATGTTCAAGAAGCAGACTTTGTTCTTAACACAACTGACAGCGAAAACACTTGCAAAAGGTCTTCATTGTCTTCCGTTGCGCCTTACAACTGATTATTATACTTTGAATGCTTCCTAAAAATAATTTGTAAATCAAGGGAAGTTAGAAGACCGAACACTGTACAAATATAGAACATTTTTAGGCAACCTATTGTCAACAACTGTTGTTGTGAACTTAACTGTTGTCAATGCTAAGGTAAACTGTTTCTACTTTGACCACTCTCTTCCTTAATCAACAAACCAATTATGATTTTAATTCCTAATGACATCACTTGGTCATAGTAATATTTTGTCCAACTCTCTTACATTATTTTCAATCACTAATGCATTGCTAAGTTGCTGCAATCTTAGCTTCACAAGAAATGAAACAGAGACAAAAGAAATGACAGACTTGGGCTTTGGGGTGGCAAGCATGAAATTTGGGCAACGAGCATTGCTACGCGTGCCACTACAAAATCGCAATAGTCGTCACCTTGTGGATGTAGCTAATGTATATTAAAATTGTGAGTTTAAACATGTTTTTGTTGGAAATAGTTGTTATCTTTTTTGTTTTGTTTTGTTTTGTTTCATGAAGAATATATAATCCTCCTCTCTTTATATTTCTCTTATTTTTAATTAATTTTCTTTTTTATTATAACAATAAAAACATTTACAAATACAACTACATCAAATAAGAGCTAAAAGAAACGGCAAAACTAACTATGCATGATGAATCAAACAAGTTAAGCTAAAATAAATATAGTAAATTATTGAAAAACTTCAGTAGAGACAATATTACACTTCTGCATCATTATTATTAAAAATAATAATTAATCTATTTCTTAATTTAAATAAATAAATTATTTAATTTAATAAATTGCATACTATACAATAGATGTACAAACAACATATTATTTTTTTATTTTAAGGGTCACTATTAATGTAATGCCTATTTTACTTTTATCAACAATTATTTTAATTTGAGAGACAAAATCTTTATTTTTTGAGAAACAACGAAAGTGATATTTGTAACTTTTACCAACTCTTGTGCATTTTCTCACTGAAACTCATTATTTTCACGGGTCACTATCACCACAATACCTTTTTATTTTATTCAACAAAATATTTGTACATATTTATAGTTATAAGTGATATTTGTAATATTTCACTTCCAAGAATGATGTTTCACATTAATTCCTAAGAACCATTAACGTATATATATATATATATATATATATATATATATATATATATATATATATATATATATATATATATATATATATATATATATATATATATATATATATATATATATATATATATATATATATATATATATATATATATATATATATATGAGGAGGGATCAAATTACACCCGAAGAGTTACACCACGAGTTACACTCGTTCAATAACTACATATCGAATTAATATTTTTTAAATTCAACCGTTGGATTGAAACATAATATCATATAGATCATACCTAAAAAGTTTGAGCTTAATCTATAATGATTTACTATGTCATTGAATTACATCAAAATTAACGTTATATGAAAGCTCATTTTGACGTTAATCTTTGGATATCTTGATGATATAGTAAATCATTATAGATTAAGCTCAAACTTTATAGGTATGATCTATATGATATTATGTTTCAATCCAACGGTTGAATTTAAAAATTATTAATTCGAGATGTAGTTATTGAACGAGTGTAACTCGTGGTGTAACTCTTCGGGTGTAATTTGATCCCTCCTCTATATATATATATGTATGCTCATTTCGTTTGTACAATGTTATTCACATCGACAATTTATTCTTGAAATTTCACGAAATTTTTCCCTTCTATAATAATTACACATAACCAAAAAAAGAAAATACAGGTGCCGCCAATTTGCCAATTTACCGCATAAATGTTCAGTTGTGCACCAGTAATTGTTAACCTAAAACAAATTCTTTCTTAACCCCTATACCATACAGTGTCGTAGACAAATACTATTTCTTAAACTTTTTTTATTCATAGCACTCATAAATCATAGGAATAACTATGGAATTTAGCCTCTAGATAGAAACAAAGCAACACTGGTTTTAAGAGAGTCAACAGCTGCTTCAGAAAAAAGTTATCAAGTAAGATTCTTATCTCTTAAATTTGTTCTTCACTCATACATAATCACTCACTATTCATTTTCATCAAATTAAATTTATTCAATGGACTAATACTATTTTAATTTTTATTTTAAGGTTATTGATATTCAAGTGTAGTTTTAAACTTTGGTATTCAAACTTGTATCAATTAGACTAGTTTTTAATTTAAAACGAATTTCTTCATCCTATATCACTTTCATTAATATATGTTTTTAATTTATTTTATTAGTGGAAGAAATATGTGTGTCCTTCGATAAAGAGGAAGTCAATGAAACAAATGATAAATGCGGTGATAGTTTAGAAGCAAATATTTTTCACGATGATGAAAAGTCTCGTGTTGGAATGATATTTAAATCTAAAGATGAACTTATAGACTATTACAAGAGTTATGGTCAGTTTATGGGTTTTGGAATTACTAAACCTAGTAGTAAAAATGGAAATGATGGGAAAAAATATTTTACTCGTGGAACAAAGTATGTGAGCAAATCAAAGAATATTTTTAAGCCAAACCCTATAACAAAATCACAATGCAAGGTTAGATTGAATGCATGTATTTGCTTAGATGGAACTGTTACTATTTCAAGAATTGTTCTTGAACATAATCATGATATAAGTCCTACTAAAGCACGTTATTTTAGAAGTAGTAATAATTTGGAACCTCATTTAAAAACGAGGTTAGAACTCAATGATCAAGCTGAAATTAACGTAAGTAGAAATTTTCGATCTTTGGTTGTTGAAGCGAATGGGTATGAGAATCTAACATTTGGTAAGAAAGATTGTAGAAACTATATTGATCAAGGAAACTACGACTTGGGGTAGGAGATGCTGAGGCAATTCAAAACTATTTTGTTAAAATGCAAAAGCAAAATAGCCAATTCTATTATGTGATAGATATTGATGATAAAAGTCGTTTACGAAATTTATTTCGGGCAGATGCAAGAAGTAGGGTTGCATATGAATATTTTGGTGAAGATGTAACATTTGACACCACTTACTTAACAAATAAATAGGACATGTCTTTTGCCTCTTTTGTTGGAGTAAATCATCATAGTCAGTCTATGTTGTTGGGTTGTGCTTTATTATCGAACGAGGATACTAAGACCTTTATTTGGTTGTTCACAACTTGGTTAGAATGCATGCATGGACGTACTACAAATGCCATAATCACTGATCAAGACAAAGCCATGAAAAATGCAATTGAGGTTGTTTTTCCAAAAGCTCGTCATCGGTGGTGCTTGTGGCATTTAATGAAAAAAGTTCTAGAAAAGTTAGGTAGGCACTATAATTATGAATCTATCAAGGCACTCTTGCATGATGCTGTATATGATTCTTTGAGTAAAAGTGATCGATTTCATGCAAAGGTGGGAAAAAATGATTGAAGATTTTGGACTTCAGAATAATGAATGGCTGAAAGGGATATTTAATGAGAGAAATCGTTGGGTTCCTGCATATGTAAGAGAAACATTTTGGGCAGGAATGTCAACGACACAAAGAAGTGAAAGTATGAATTCGTTTTTTGATGGCTGTGTAAATGCAAAGACAACATTGAAGCAATTTGTCGAACAATATGACAATGCATTGAGAGATAAAATTGAAAAGGAAAGCATGGCTGATTTTGGTTCATTTAATACAGTTATAGCTTGTGTAAGTCATTTTGGATTTGAGTCCCAAATTCAAAAAGCATTCACTAATGCAAAATTCAAAGAGTTTCAGGTGGAGGTTGCATCAATGATGTATTGTCATACTTGCTTTGAAAGATTGGAGGGATTGAACTCCATATATTCTGTTATAGAAAGTAAGAAAAAATTTGACAAAATTAAGGAAGTAATGTTAAAGGTATCCTACAATGAAAAAGACTTTGAATTGCAATGTACATGTTGTTTATTTCAATTCAAAGGTGTTTTATGTAGACACATCCTTTGTGTGCTTAAGCTAGTAGGAAAAACTGAGTCATTGTCGTCTTATTATATTTTTTCACAATGGAGGAAGGATATAAGAAGAAGACATACACTTATTAAATGTGGTTTTGATCATTTAGTTGGAAATGTTGAATTACAAAGAGTTGATAAAGCTTGTGCTGCCTTTTATGAAATGGCTTCTATGGTGATAAATAGTGATCATGATTTACTAAAAGTGATGAGCTGGATTAAGGAGATAAAAAATGAGTTTACATCTATAGAAACACCTGCTATAATTATAGAAGAAAATGATCCAGTGAGAAATCAAGTGATTAAAATTAATGATCCTATAGTGGCTCGAAGTAAAGGACGCCCTCCTTCCAAAAGGAAATCATCAAAAGCTGATCAAATTGTGGATAAACTTGCAAAAAAGAAGACTAAAAAAGAGATCAGAAGTGTGATAGTTATCAAGTTCAAAAAGAGGTAATTTTAATATCTATATTCATCTAGAATAATAGTTTTGAAAATGTATAATTTTCCTTATTTTGTGACAGGACTTATGTGCATTTACAATGCAAGAGAGTGTTCAATTAATTGATCAAATTGGAACACAAGAGCACATTCATGTAAGTAAAATACATAGCTTTCATTATCATCTTTTGTTTTAAACAATTAATATGACATTAGACACTTATTTTTCACGTTGACACATATGTTTTTAGTGCAAACAAAATAGTTTTGGGATGAATAGACAAGGCAATATGAATGTATCAGTTCCCTTCAATCCAAACCCAGTATTTGTGGGCAAAGTCAATCAGGTGCAAACATAAAATCAAGTTCAACTTAATTAGTTTCTTTGTATATTTATAATGTGGAACCTAACACGTATGTTTCATATTATTTAGGTTCCATTTTATTCTCAAGTCATGAATCAGAATGCTACCTATTTCAAAGTATTATAGGTACTAGATATTTTTAGTAACAATCTTTTAAAAAATAAATTATCAATCTTATTACATAAAGTCATCAATTTTGTCACTGTTCTTTTTTCAGGCACAATACAATGTGAATGATCTATCTTCATCAATAACAAGTGAATCATGTAGACATGAAGCAAATGATTAGTCATTTTGATACTATCTAGATGAAAATGATTTCTTTTAAACTAATAACTTCATTCTTTTTAAAGTATAATTGCTTTTAAATTTAATACTTTTATATTTGTCTACTACTTGTTAAAAGTAAGAGATGTTGATATGAAGAACAGAAATAAACAACTCTTGTTATTTATCATTGTAGATGTTTCTACTTGTTGAATGTAGAAAATTTCAAATTTAGAAGAAAAAAATAGAAGTATTATATCAAGATGTCTTATATTTAAAAGCAAGGAAAATGTCTTTGACAAATAAAGTGCCTAACCATATGATTGACATTTCTAATCACATGAAGAACATTAATTTTTAAGAACAAAGTTACAAGATATGCAGTCCTAAAAGTAACTTATCCAACAAAACATGCTTTCATGTACATCATGTGTAGTTTCAACTTTTCAATTATTTAAGAACTAATACTATAAATATTGCTATAACTTTCACAATTGTTTGAATATAAAAAATGCGATTGGATTTCAAATCCATTTGTTTTACCATGCATTTTATCAAAAGCTACTCTCTAGTCTTTATTCATTTGGCTAGACACAAGTAAATCCATTTTATACTTCTATTGTCAAACATGTTCAGCATACTCTCAACTAAGTAAGAAGACACATGCTTAGATAATGACTAAACTTGATAATGCAGATCTCAATATGAAAATGTAATAAGGGTGGGTTTCATTATCTTTAAATCATTTCATCAAACACCTTTAATGCTTCACTCCCTTTGTAGCCAATGCATCATTTTCAATTGAGGTGACTCCAACTTAAAAAAATAAGAGAAAACTGATGTCTGATTTTGAGTAACTGTAAGAATATATTCATTGTTGGAGCAGTGCCCATGAATTCATCGCAAGAGGTTGCTATATGGATGGAAGCGACAAGCGTAGCCATAGACGTTACAAAGATATCTGCAATTTGAAATATTTCCAGTCCAGACTGTAAATTGTTGTTGACATTCAAGAGCATTGAGCAATTTAATGAATGAGAAAAGTGGTGTGAAGGATGGAATAAAAGAGATACTTAAAAAATTGAAGGGATTAAAAATGTAATAGAGATCCATAAAAGCAAAATTTTGGATTCGTTTACACTGAGGTAGTCATGGAACTCCTAGACAGAAGATGACATGGCTTGTTTTCATTTTCAATGGAGCGAGAAACTAAAAATATGATACACGTCATTCGCTAGATTTGTTGATGTTTTTTTCGCTGTATTTAGCATTATTCTATTCACATTAAGATATGAATTACCTGTGCAGACGCACGAGTCTTCTAATAGTTATGTCTTGGAAACTAAAAGATTTGTGTTGTTTTTTGGGTTTGAATATTGGTAGCAATGAACTTTATTAATTATAAATATGTGTTTAATTTTGTGTGTTCATATGTTTTTTATCTTGAAAATTTCTCACCCCACCCCATAGACATTTGGCGCACAGCCGAATTGATAAAATTGTCCTCGTGCTACCGTAGATGCATCTCCGGAAGCACTTTTTTTTAAAAATTTGGTTTTTTTCCGTAGATTCATCTACGGAACCCCTTAAAACATAGTGAAACGTGTGATTTTCCCAATTAATTGGAAAAATCAGAATGTTCCGTAGATACATCTACGGAAAGGTTTGATAGGGTTTGAAAATATAGTGTTTCGTAGATGCATCTACGAAACTTGTGATTTTCTCAATTAATTTGAGATTTTCCCAATTAATTCAGAAATTAAACTTAATTAATTTGATATTTTCCCAATTAATTAAGAAAATCTCCAATTAAATTATAAATTAATTAAGAAAATCTCAAATCTTCAATTAATTGAGAAAAATCTTAAGTAGTTACATCTACGGAAAGGTTTGATGGAGTTTGATTAATTGAGAAAATCCTAAATTAGAAAAAAAATTCTGTAGATATATCTACGGAAAAGTTTGATAGAGTTTGACAATAGAGTGTTCAGTATATGCATCTACTGGAACTTGGGATTTTCCCAATTAAATGGGAAAATCACAAGATTCACTATGTTTCATAGGCTTTCGTAGATGCACCTACGGAAGGAATCAAATTTTTTTCAAAATATGGAGTGTTTCCGAATGTGCATCTACGGATGCTGGAGACAAAAATGGAATTTCGTGTGATGTTCAAAAAATCCATAGGATAGTTTGAGAAATTTTCTTTGGAGTAGCTTTTATTTCATTTATAAATTAGTTACAATTAATCAATTTAATTAATTTTTTTTAAAAAAAATTTCAAAATATATTACCTATAAATTTACCTACAGATTTAATTTCTTGCGGATTTATATGCGAATTTACAATTACATACCCATAAAAATTTTAACTGAGACCCTAAAACAGTTTACAACCTGTTAGGAAACACTTTGAAGCAATGAAAATATATTTATTATTATTAAAGACAATCTCAAGTTCTTATTCACAAAGTGAACAATTAAAGTATTTATTGTACATAAAATAAATCTCATGTCTGAATTTGCTTGTGCCAAAAGTAAAGAATGTCGTTTTCTCGAAAACTGGAAAAAGGCAAAGAATGTCATAACTCATAATCCCACTAATACGGCAATATCGCTGAAGAGTGTGAAATGGGAGAAATTGACGGGTAATTTTGCTTAAATATGGATTTTTTTTTTAGTTTGCTTTTTTTTTTTTTAATTTAACTGTTGATTAATAAAAGAAAATTTACCCGAGAGAGGAAATGAGCTGAATGACCATGTTATAAGTAGTTAATAAAAAAAAATTCAACAAGAGGAGGGATCAAATTACACCCGAAGAGTTACACCACGAGTTACACTCGTTCAATCACCACATTTCAAATTAATATTTTTTAAATTCAACCGTTCGATTGAAATATAATATCATATAGATCATACCTATAAAGTTTGAGCTTAATCTGTAATGATTTACTATATCATCAAGATACCCAAAGATTAACGTTAAAATGAGCTTTCATATAACGTTAATTTTGATGTAATTCAATGACATAGTAAATCATTATAGATTAAGCTCAAACTTTATAGGTATGATCTATATGATATTATGTTTCAATCCAACGGTTAAATTTAAAAAATATTAATTCGAGATGTAGTTATTGAACGAGTGTAACTCGTGGTGTAACTCTTCGGGTGTAATTTGATCCCTCCTCATTCAACAATATTATATCCAATTTTATTTATAAGAAAAATTTATCTTTTAAATATATTAAATAATTAATATATTTGAATATTATGCCGAACAAATATTTTAATGAATATAAAAAATACAATAAACAGTTTATTGTAATATTGTAATAAACTGTAAAATTGAAATTACGAAAAATCAATCAACTCAAAACTACAATAGATGATAATTTAAAAATATCAAAAATACGATAGAACATCAAAATATACATTTGAAATTAAATTATTACCGACAAAATAATTTTAAAAGATTAACTAAGTTGATAAGCCTAAGAATATCTGATCATTGTTTTATCCTTCATTCCATCTTAACCTTTTTTTTTTTTTTAACCAAAAGAGATCCATTAAATTAAAAACTGAAGGAAATTACAAGACAAAAGGGGGGACCAAACCAAAACCCCTTAATAACAAAGTCTTAGCCTTGGGGTACCATGCTTGTCTAAAAGATAATCCTTCAAAATATCCAAGTGAACATAATTGTACCAAACAAAATTCCTACTATAAAAACCAATACTAGCTAGAATATCAGCACAAGAATTAGCTTCCCGAAAAATGTGCGAAACCATAAAATCAATAGATAAAATATAAGTCTGACACATAAGCCAGCGAGATCTGATCTTCCAAGGAACCAAATTAGAATTAGAAAAGGCTTTCACAACAAGAGAGCAATCTGTTTCAATCCAAAGCTTTTTCCAATTAAACAGTTTAGCCTTCTCAATTGCAATAATAGCCGCAAGTAACTCCGCCGACTCGGGAGTTCCTTCCCCCAGGAAAGCGCTAAAACCACCAACAAGACAAGCTCTGTCATCCCGAAAAATACTACCACAAGAAGTCAAAGACGGATTTCCCCGAGCAAACCCATCAATATTCGCTTTAATCCATCCCAAAGGGGGAGGAGACCACAGAACCTCCACCACTTTTAAAGGCCTCTTAGGATGAATGCAAATGTCGAATCCACATATGTTTTTATGAGATGTAGTTTTGAAATTTGTTGATAGTCAAAACTATGGTAGAATATTTTTGCTGAAATTTTGCGTGTTTATCGAAATTTCTTAAAATACCCGAGAAAATTTAAGAGGTAAGTGTCCTATTAGTGAAAGTTGTGAATTTCAAAGAAATTTAAATTTATAAGTCATAACTTGAAATTAGTTATCTCTAAGTTTTGTAATTTGATAAATACTCACAATTGACGGAATGTTGTCTTGAGTTCCTTGTTCATGAAGTCTCTATTAGTCCATAAACTTTTTTTTTATGTGAAGCAATTGATTAAGGACAAGTAATGATTCAAGTATGAGAGAATAATTCAAATATGAGAATGTTTAATAATTGAATTATTATAATTTTATAGCTTTGATTAGTAGATTATTTTAATATTTTTAGTTAACTTTTTTTAGATCTGTTTTGTTCGATCCTCATGATGAGGAAAAATATTCATATTAAGTGTAAAATTTACTCAAACAAAAAAGAAACACGTTAAATATTCATCCAAAATTTTAATAGAGAATTTCTTCACCCACCTCCTAACCTTCTTGCTCACCCCTGGTGAATTTACAACATTACCCCTTGTTTCGGAAGTTTATTTCCGAAACGGTACTTTTTTTTGAAAAAAAGGTGTTTTCGGAAATGAACTTCCGAAAACGTGTTTTTTTTAATATAAAATATTGGTTTCGGAGATGCATCTCCGAAATAAAGTTACATTTTCAGAAAATGTGGTGTTTCGGAAGTTCATCTCCGAACGCACCCCCATGATGGAATTCGGAAATGAACCTCCGAATTTATGTCTGGACAGAAGAAAAATGAAAAACAACAACGATTCGCTTTATTTAATCGGGTGAAGATTACAACGATAATATTACTGAAAATTAAAGTTACATATTGTTGAACACGGGTAGGTGGGGATGAGTCAACATTTTGATAACGTCGTCCGCCGATCTTTGAAGTTTGGCGTCCAACTCGATCGGGCCTTTCGAAGAAAATCGGTCGAACGTTGTCCACATAACCGCTAAATCTTCGTCGTTCTTGATCTCTAAAGGTGTGAACTTAATGCCTCCCTCGTCGTTAAGCGATGGCGAGCGGTACTCGAGCTTGACAACCTTTCGATTCTCGGGATAGCGCAAAAGCGTGTTGAGCGACGGTATCAATTCCGCAAACGGCGTGTCGCGCGAGAAGCGAAATTGGAACGGCATCGGGTAGCCGGTTTCAAAGTAGACGAATGCTAGGTGGGGGTAGGTTTGTGTCATTTGTGTTTTGTGGTGTGAAGAGGATGAAGAAGAGTGTGTAGTATTTATAGACTTATTGGAGCATTGATGGCCCAACAAACCTTATCCTGCCTCAGGGGACATTTCGGAAATGAACTTCCGAAAATAGGCTCCAGACATGTATATTTCAGAAGTTCATTTCCGAATTATGCAGAAACAAAGGTGAATTTTGCATTTTGTGCATTGCATTCTGTTTTGTGTAAACAATACCAAAAGCATACAAAATAGGCATAAAATAGGCAATGACAACATAAAACATACTTATATTATATATGTATTGAATCGGTCCGATTTTACATGATAAACAACAATACATACAAAAAATGATCGTTACAAACAAAAACGATCCGGAACGATCTAAAGTTGTAGTGAAATAGGGGATGAAATGAGAGATGTTTACCTGAAATTGTAGCTTTCTATGCTCCCTTTAACGTGATCAACGGTTTGAAACCTGATTTTAGGGCGAAAAATTGATGGAGATTGATTGGGTTTTAGAGAGGGTTTTGAGAAGTTTTGGAGAAAAATGATGAAATAGTGAAGGAGGAAAATTTGTATATGCAGAAATATTTTCGGAAATGAACTTCCGAAAATATTCACGGTTTTGAATTTTTTATGACTTCGGAGATGCATCTCCGAAAACACCAAAAAAATGGTGTTTTCGGAGATGCATTTCCGAAGTCAAAAAAAATTCAAAAAAAAAAACTTCGGAAGTTCATTTCCGAAGCAGGGGCAGTTTTGGGTTTTCGCTGGGGGTGACCCCCCATAGGGAGGTGGGTAAAAAAATTTTCTTTTAATATTATATTAAAGGTAAGATCCTCTATTTCAATTATTTATGAGTAATTTATCTTTGTCTTAAGATTATAGAATTATTAATGATATATCGCCTATAAACTCCGATCTCTTTCTATTTATTGAGGATATTAATTTATTAATTTAATCTTAGTGAGTGTTATTCTTGTAAGTGTCCAATATATGATCTTAGATAATAAAGCAAAGTACCTAAATATAAAGTTTGATATCGTCTTAGATAATAGAGCGAAATACCTAAACGTAAAGATTCAAAACGTAGATTAACTCATGAAAATTGATCTATTCCCTTAAGATTAAAACAGATACAAGTTTCTTACAAATTTGTGTACAAGTTGAGCGTGCCAGCTTCCCCTTATAATCTTGTGCACAAATAATTGCTGAAAATAATGATTATCCAATGAATATTATGTCCCACAAATAAAATAATAACCCAGCTGTATCACCAACAAATGAAAAGATACAAACAAACAAAATGCAGCTAAGTGCTAGCTTACCACACCATTTGACATTTGTCTATATTGATATACAAATTGACGAAAACTATATGGCAGAATAACAGAAATCTTTGTGATGGAGAAATCAAGAGTGGTGCCAACAAAAGTGATTGGTCTCAATACACTCAAGTGGGAGGTGGTGGTGGGGATGGTGAGGAAGGAGGAGAGAAAAGTATTCTGAAGAAAGAACATTAGATCCAATAACATGTCAACGCTCCACCGCTAAACAAGACTGAGGAAAAAAGACACCACATTGCTAGATATTAAGATAGATATTACAAGAATTTTGTGGTTATTAGTAATTTATTTAATATTTTTAGTCTATATTATATTTGACGGTGCAATTGTTAACTCAGTTTAATTAATAAGCCTTAATTCTTAAGTTGCATTATTAATATGAGGATTGAGATAATATTTTTAGGGTTAAATGCAATTCTTCCCTGCTATTAGGGCGTGTTTCAGAATTGCCCCCCTGAATGTTTTTTTTAAAGATCACACCCTTATAAAAATGAAAACCCAGTTTCACCACACCCTTTTACTACCAGTGCTGACTGGGCATTTGACCAGTGGCTGACGTGGCTATGGAACCAATCTGACTGTGTTTTCTTCATCTTCCATTTCTAGGGTAAGCTTCCTCCCCCAATTCGTACGAGATTCATTTCCATCCCTTTGCTTACTCTGTTCTTCCTCGTCCGTTCAATTCGTTCATCGCAGAGCCATGGTTGGTAGCAGTTCACGCACGAGCACGGTTGGGTCAGTATCATCGCATGATTTGCCCAGATGTGGGTGTGGTAAAACGATGAAGATGTGGAGAGCCAACACAGTGCAAAACCCCAATCGAAAATTCTTGAAATGTCGAAACGCTGGGGTGAGTATGTTTATGTCATCATATAATATTGGGTTGTTTTCTATATGCTAACTCAGACACCATCTCCTTTTGTGTAGACTGGGAATAGCTGTGAACTTTTTCTATGGGATGATGAAATACTCCATTTCAGCAAAGGAGAAACCGTAACTTCACCATTTTGTAAGAAGTGTGAACTACTACAAATGAAACTGGAATCAGTGTCAAACAAATTGGAGAAAGCGAAGATGAAGGTTGAAGTTCAGAAAAGGAAAAACATGCAGCTTAGGATAGCACTTGTTGTGTGTTGTATGATTGTTGGTTGTATTTACAATTTCATGTAATAAGTAGAATTTAGTTAGGGTTGAATGATGTAGTTTTCAATGATGTGTAATATAATCACAAACATGTTTTTAATGGAAGGAGCTTGTTGTCTTTTTTAACAGTTTAATTTGGTATCAATTTGCTGAGGCACACTAGTGCATAATTCTAGTGCATAATTCTGTAATAACCAAAAGCACTTATGTGCATAATTCAAATCATATATAAATAACAGAATTGCATAATTGAGTTTACATGCAACTGCAGAATTGCATAATTGAGTAACCAAAAGCACCAAATGTGCATAATTCAGTTTACATGCAACTGCAACAATGTGCATAATACAGTTTACATCAAAAGCACCAATGCCCATAATTCTGTTTACATGAAAAGCACCAAATGTGCATTATCCAGAAAAACACCTAATGCACAAATGTGCAATTCAGTCAATACAAAAAAGCACATATGTAAACAGACATAGTGCATAATTAGTTCATTACAAAAGGCACCAAAATGTGCAACAGACAAAGTAAATAAACTACAAGTCATTGATAGACTTCTTTTTTGGGGTCTTCTTCAAATTCTTCTTAGGAGTAGTCTTCAACTTCCTTTGTGACTCATTGCTATCTTCTTCTTCTGTTATCAAAAATGGCTGTTCTGGTGCAGACCCTGGGCCTGTGAAAGGTTTTGGTTTTTTAAACCAATTTTCCTTAATTCTTTCACTGACCCTCTTCCTAACTGGTTTCACTTGAGCTTTTCCCTTGTTTTTGGCAATGACTTCAGGTGGAGTTGGTTTGACCTGTGCCTTTCCTTTGTTTTTGCCACTGACTTCAGCTGGAGTTGTTTTGACTTGACTGATTTTGACTACTCTTGGCCTGCCTTTACTTGGATTGACCACTCCTGCATTGCCTTCACTTGGATTGCCCTCACCTGCACTACCCTCAGCTGGATTGGCTCCATTTACCTCAGTTGGGTTGGCTCCATTTACCTCAGTTGGATTGGCTCCATTTACCTCAGTTGGATTGGCTGCATTGACATCAGTTGGATTGGCTGCATTGACCTCATTGACCTCATTTGTGTTGACTGCACTAGCACTTGGAGTGTCCACACTTGCATTAGTAGCAGTCCTCAATTGTCCTTTTTTCTGCAACATAATTACACTATCAGCAGTAGAATTTAAAGCACAAAGCAATATCAATATCCATTAAGATCATACCTTTCTTTTCAAGGCATTTGGATCTTGCACCTTGCTCTTGCATGACTTAATATTATGCCCAATCTTGTCACATCTAGTGCACCTGTAAGACACACCAGGTAGCCTCCTCCTAGCACCTTCCTCTCCAGTTTCCCTAATCCTCAGTTTCCTTGGTCTACCAGGACCCTTTTTATAGTCAGGAGGCAAGATATCTTCACTTTCAACAATAGGCCACATGTCCTGTCCATTTATAGGACTAATAGGAAAACCATAGCACAAAGCATATTTCTCCCTACTATAACATTCATGAACAAACAACTCTGGATTTTGCTGTCTAAATCCTAGGGCAGCAACAACATGCCTACAGGGTATACCAACTAGCTGCCAAAAATTACATGAGCATGACCTTTTAGCTATGTCAACTATAAATTCTTGGTTGTTATAAGCATGTGTGACTTGAAATTTTTCCCCCATTGCCCATGTTGGTAACCACTGACCACTCATAGCTACCTCAGCATCTAGTCTCCTCCTAGGGATTGGCATGATTTTGTGTGGCCATTTATCAAGTTTCAAAGTAGATTGGCTACATCTATTCATTAGATATTTCCTAATCCACTCACACATTGTCAATATTGATTTATCCCTAGCACATAAGATTGTTGCATTAAAGGATTCAGAGATATTATTCATTAAAACATCACACCTAAGATAATAGCTGAAAGCATGCTTACACCAAGATTTGGTATGCACTCCCATTAGCCATTCCCAAGCTTGTGGATCTACAGCCTTTAATGCAGTCATCTTCTGCAAGAATGCTTGATGGTATGTGGCCTTGGCTGCTCCCATCATTAGATCTCTTATAAGTGCTCCTCCACCAAACTTTTTCTTGAAATTTGCATACAAATGCCTCAAGCACAACCTGTGCTCAATTCTCTCAAACATTTCCTCAAATACAGCCACCAAACCCTGCAACAATGATAAATAACACTGTATCACATATTTAGTTTAAAAACAAAACTAAAAGTATATAATCAAATGTTGGAGGCAATACCTTTTGCTGGTCTGAGATAAATACATATCTCTTCTCTATTCCAATATTTTCCATCAACAACTGTATAAACCACTTCCATGATTCTTTTGTTTCTGTTTCAACAACCCCAAAGGCCAATGGAAAATATTGATCATTGGGGTCCCTTCCCACTGCTATCAACAACTGACCTCTATACTTAGTCTTCAAATGACAGCCATCCACCCCAATAAAAGGTCTACAACCATGTATGAACCCTTGTTTACATCCCTCAAAACAGAAGCATGTGCAGCAAAATCATAGGCATCCCCATCATTTCTAATCTGAAAGTAATTAGGGTCTATGTCAACTATCTTGGTCCACAGCCTAAAAGAACCTTCTAAGTACCCCCACCCAGTTACTAAGTTAAGAACATGTGACATTGTCCACTCCTCTATATGTTCCCCAGAAATCAGAGTAGAAACACCACCCCTATAAATCGTTTCACCATTATTTTCAATAAACTCTCCTCCATGTCGAAACACAGCATTAAAAAGTATATTGGGCTGAAATGTAAAACGTAATGTAAGAAAAAAGTTTGCAAACGATGATACACGCAAGTTACAGACATCGATTAATGGAACTAACCTCTGAACATTCGCCATTGCCGTCCATTGCTTCGTCTTCCTCCACTTCCTTCTGCTTCTGAGTCGTCTTCTCCAACAGACAATGAACCCTAGAATTTCTATTTCACGGGGGGTAAACCTAAAGGGTCACAAATTTTTTTTTAAAAAAATTGGTTCCATAGCCACGTCAGCCACTGGTCAAATGCCCAGTCAGCACTGGTAGTAAAAGGGTGTGGTGAAACTGGGTTTTCATTTTTATAAGGGTGTGATCTTTAAAAAAAACATTCAGGGGGGCAATTCTGAAACACGCCCTAATGGCAGGGGGGAATTGCATTTAACCCATATTTTTAATATTTAATTTATTCGTAATGTATTTGTGATTTACTATTTATATTTGAAGAAGAAGAAGCTCTCATCACATTTTAATTTTTTTTTTTAATAAGTAAAACATAAGTTGCATTGATCATGACTATAAGAGGTACTTAACGAAAACGAAAAGATAGTTAGGGGCATTAATAGTTTATTTGTTCTCGATTTTTTTTATAGATTATGACCTATCTCGTCGATATGGTGTATCTATAAGGTGATAGCCAACGTCCTAGCTAATAGATTGAAAAAAAAGTGATAAGTTTGATTATATTAGAATCCAAATAAGCATTCTCATCAGATAAGTTGATTCTAGATAGGATTTTAATCGTAAATGAAATCATGGATGAGGCGAGAAGAAAGAAAAAAGAAATGTTATTGTTTAAAGTCGACTTTGAAAAAGCTTATAACTCAGTGGATTGGAACTCAGTGCTAGTTTGTGTATGTTGTAGGATTTTTTTTCTTTCTCTTTTTGGTGTTTTTGCCTCAGTATGAGTTGTGCGTTTGTTATGGCTTTTGTTATTGGTTCTTTTGGGTGTAACTTGTGTTGTAAGTGGTAAATTTGGAATTTCTTAAGCCTTTTTTTTTATAAATATAGATTGATTTTTCAAAAAAAAAAAGTTACTCAATCCTTATAACAAAGGTAACAAAAAACGTTACGATTTAGACAAACAAAGAATCAAGTTTGATTACCACTCTTCCCAATTATTATCAATGTGACCATTTGCCTTAGCTATATACTATTTCCACGGCAAGTATTTTGACTTCCCTACAATTTCATGGACTAATAAAAAGTCATCTTAAACAAGATTTTATTCCTACTCAACCATAAAACCCAACAAACTTCTAGCTAAAGGAAGCAAGGAGATTTGATTTTGTTTTTAGTCGAGCAAGTGGACATGTGCAAATGTGTGATGACTGAGTCTTGATGTTCCATTGAGTCTAAGCCAATGCATTGATAAATATGGTTCCAAACATGTTTACTTGTTGAACTTGTAACAAACAAGTGCACAATATCTTCATCCACTTCCATACAATGGGGGCATACCAATTATGATTTTCTTGAAGTATTCGTAACCCAAAAAAAACTCCAATCTTGTGGGTAATCCTTGCAACAACGGCCTTTATCCAAATATTTGGATCTTGTTATGTACTTTAGATTTGTAAATCCTATTCAAGCTTCTCAATGTTTCATTTTCTACTGAGCTACAAGAGTTCGTTAATTGAAACAACCTAGTATAACTGTTTTTGATAGAAAATTTATGCTTACCTTTCCACCTAACAAATTCATCCTTCTGCTCAAGATTGAGATGAATCGAGCGCAGGATTTCCTTGAGCTCACACGAGTGAATAGTCTACTCTTCATTAGTATCATCCTTCAAGAACCTTATGTTCCAATTCTAAGTTGGCCCATTCCAATTTCCCATATATGTGATACTGCTATGAGGTTCGGTAGCGACGACATGAAGGTTTGGAAATTGATCTTGAAGAGGTTCTTGTCCCACCAAGAAATGTTTCCAACACCCTATGTTCCTTCCATTACCTAGTTGGTAGCAAATGGATTTGTTGAACCACTTTTGGTCCACCAAAATTCCCAACCCCACTTTCTTTATATCCCACCATCATAAGGATTATCTATTATCTTTGACAGTGTCTGCATCCTCCAATATCTTGTCCTGAATATTTCCATACTTGAAATTTAAAAAATCAGACTAGATAAAACCATGTTTAGTCAAAACTCACCAAATAGAGAGTCTTATGCAACTTATCCAATATAGTATTCCAAATAAATCTTCTCCTTGGACTAGCTCCCACTAGAATTCTCAGAACATAAAAGGAATAGTTCCAATGTTACTGGATAAAAAAATAAAAGCAACACGTATAACTGATAACCACAAAACATATCACATTTCCAATTTGATTCACATAGCATTTTATGTTGTTTTGTCTCCTTTGTATTGTGTTATGCTGGTATTTTGTGCTTGTTTCACGTATCTGACAGGTAGGAGCCTCTGTGTGAGAAAACGAGATGAAAACAGAGAAAATGCCAAGACTCTGCACTCATGGTGTTTGCCATGACGTGGCAGCCATGAGAGCCACAAGAAAAAACAAGAAAAGACAAGGAATTAGCACATAGCACTCATGGTGTTTGCCATGGACTTTGAGGCTTGGAAAATAGCAGAACATTGGATTCAATTTTCTCCCACTTCCAGATTTCTCTCTATTCTTCCAACATGATTCTAGGACGTTTTCTACCAGTTTTAGCTTCATAAATAGACTTAGTTTTCAATTTTAACATCCAAGTTTTTTAGAATAAATTTTAGGCAGAAATTTACATTTTTCATAGATTTCTCACACTGAGGGATTACTACAGTTTAGATTTAGAATTTGAAGTTTATCTGTCTATATTTGGATCAAACACAATTTAATCTGGCTGCCATAGTTTTTCTTAAATTTTCTGGAAGTTTTCATTTTTTCCAATTTGGAGCATTTTCAATTCAGTACGTATTGCTCTTTCAGTTTCTTCATATTTACCTTTTTACTTTACTGATACACTTGCACACCACATGCATGCTTCTTATTATATTATATTATTATTACTAAAGTATGGTTTGTTAGATGTTTTGAATGATGTCAAAACTAGGTAATATGTAGTATTTGTACATTAGACCTTATCTCTCTATGTTTAGGTTGAACTTTCATCTTAGGACACTTTTAGATCAAGTCAAAAGAATTTGAACAAGTTTAAAATGTCAAAAATATGTATTTTTGTAAAAAATCATGTTTCGAGTCGACTCACCCGTGGTAGGAATCGACTCTCTCTAAAGCATATTGAAAAGAAAACTTTGTATCGAAAAGGAGTCGACACATAGGGCAAAGGAGTCAACACACAACACTAAGGAGTTGACTCCCACGAGCTGTGGGCGACTCCTAATGAAAGTTATTTTACATTTTTAATCCCTATCCACGATAATTCGACTCCCAAGCATTTAGAGTCGATACATAACACGAACGAGTCGATTCCTACTAAAGTAAATTTTCTCAAAACTTCTTTGTCCACTTGGAGTCAACTCCTAAGCAGTATGGGTCGACTTCAACCTCAAATAGAACGACTCCCACTGTTCAAAATGTTCAATTTTGTAATTTTGCAACCCTATTTTTTCTGTCTCATTCTTTCACACACACACACACACACACACACACACACACACACACACACACACACACACACACACACACACACACACATATATATATATATATATATAAAGTCATTCATGCATCATTTCTAAGTGACTAAAACAAATAATAAACAAAGATTTTCATCATCTTTATCCTCTCTCATTGCATATATACAACAACTACACATAATCATTTTTTTTTGTGATCAAGAGATAGTTTGATAAGGTCCAATTTAGGATTACGTAATCAAATTGGGTTGAGATTTCTTTTGGGGTTTCAAGATAAATCCTTTTGGGATTGCCTTCCAATATAAAGGATTGATTTGAGAGTTTTTAATAAGTTTGTGCAATTTGGATTCACCTCAGTGAAAGCTTTGAAGAACATGGATTTTTGTCAAAGGAGCAACGATAACCGGAGGATCACTTTAGTAATCTTGGGTCACGATACATTCACAATTTGGTTTCAACCGAGTGAATGCTTTGAAGAAAAGGGTTTTGTTGAAGGCGTGACGGTAAGTTGAGGATCAAATTGGAAGTATTGGGTTACTTGATCAAGATCGAGATTAAGGGAAGAGAAGAACATAAGATCAATATGAACCATATTGTTTGGAGGATTGTATTGCTACTTTTTCTCTTGAAAACTACATTTGCAAAGGTTAATTTTCATTATCTCAATTTCTTTGGAATTAGGGGGCAGACGTATAGTGAGGCCGATTAGAGAATTTCCTAAACAAATATCTCTCTCTCTCTCTCTCTCTCTCTCTCTCTTTCTCTCTCTATCTCTCTCTCTCTCTCTCTCTTACATTTACTTGCAAATTATGAAACATTAAGTGTGCAATCGATACATAGAGATAATTTATCCGTCTAATATTCAAAACTTTTTTTGTTGAGTTAATTGCAATCTATGTGATTGTAATTGGTTTCTCATATCAACAAAATCAAAGAAAAGTTTAATTTGAATAGATTGCACACCATGTGCTCGACAAATTGCTTAAGCCGGTTTTTGTTTGTTATTTTATTTGAATTGACTACTATTGTGTGATTTTTATTTAAACGTACTCGTTGAAAATATATTGATTATTTTTCTCATCTTACATATTTGTTCTATCGATTTACACATATCTAGTCTTTTCATAATGGTTCGGGATAGACGATTGTCAGTCCGAAATTGTTTCCGCACACCATAGTTAAACATTTTTCAAAACATAATTTTAATAAGAAAATTTTATTTACGATCTATTCACCCCCCTCTAGATCATAACATATCATCTAAAAATATGTATGGTTGTTTGAGATAGCACATGTTTCCCGTGTGGACCTGAGTAGATTTTATTAGTTTATTTTTTAATGATGTTCTTGGCATTATTTTGGGTTCGTCATGAATAATTTATATATTATTGATATTTTATCTTATCATTGCATTAGATGAAAATTAACATTATACTATTGTGGGATTAACATAACTTAACACGAACATTACTTACCATAACTTAACAAGAAAATAACATGAACATAACATAAACATAACATAAACCTTACTAGATGATTCAGGATGTTTTAACATCATAATAACATCGTCGACAAATCTCGCAACTGTCTTCCACCTTGATCGAATCCTTTCTTTCGTATCAGTGATATGTGTTTCACATAACCTTGGTGCAAGAGATTAGCTAGTTTAGATTCATAACAACAAGAGGGGTGTCCTCTGTGGGCCTAAAATCAACATGAGGTTTTATGTCATTGAAGTACACAAATACGATATACCAAAATCAGACATTATGTTGAGGTGTTTTGTTAACAACATATGATGCATATTTATAAAAGTTTTAAATCATTATGAACCACACAAAACTATCATTGCAATCACATTCCTATAAAAATTGTTAATGCATTGTTAATGCTCTGCTCTGTATTATTGTCTTATTGGCATCCATGCTTGGCTAAAACATAACAGCAGCTGAATGTAATGTATTGTACTCTTGCAAATATCAAAAAGAACAAAACAGGTACTGAAACAAGATGTTACAAGGAATGTCATGACATTAACCATGACATCGCGCCTGCAGAACTGAGGAAGGAAGATTCAGTTTTGATTTTAAAAGATACAGAATATTATGTAATCCTATGTGGCGTAGTTTTAAAGGTCAAAGAATCAAGTCAGAATATTGAAGAATCAAATCTAAGATTGAAGTTTCAGCAGTTACTAATTTAGGAGATAAATTAGGTAACATATGATTGAAAGGCCTTGTTTGTAGCAGAAGAAATCTGCTGATTTGTAACAGCAAGGAGTGCTGCGATTTTAAGCCCAAGTCCAACTAGGATCAGGTTATAAATAGGAATCTTTGTAGCTTGTAAACCTAATGATGATAATGTAGTCATTAGGGTTTGTTGTGTAAGTGAACCACCCAGGTTGTGGGATGGTTACTGATTTGTGCCTCGAAGCCTGTAGGTAAGAGGTTATTTTATTCACTCAGAAGCTGTGAAGCAATGAGTGAAGATTGTGTTCTTGGAACTACTCCATTATGTATATTTAAATTGTTGGTGATTAAGCTGTCAATGCAGTGGCTGAGTTGCTGACTGCTAGACATCATTGCTATGATTGGGAGTGGAATGGAGATATTCCATATCTAGGGAGAACCTAGGTAGAGGGGTCATTGGGTAGTGATTAAGTGAGGAGTTGTAAACTGGGAGTTTAGCTCTAAATTGATACTGCTAATAATGGACTTCATCCCTGGCTTGGTATGCCCCCAGAGTAGGTTGATTGAACCGAACTGGGTGAACAATTCTGATGTGTTGTTTATGTTTCTGCACTGTTTAGTTGTAAGTTCAGTTTGAATGTCATAACATCGTGCATGACATCAGTGTGTGATTTAATGTCTGGGCTAACACAGAATCTCTGCTAAGCAGATTTGTTAATGTTAACTAAACTGATATGTGATCCCAACACTTCCAGACTTCTGGATGTTAGAAGTAATAAATTATTGAGGGATCTGTATGTACTGCCTCAGCTGAGCTGATGACAGATCAGATGTCACGACATCGTATATGACATCTGGGGTCTGTCTAACCAGAATTTCAATTGGTATCAGAGCAGGCATCCTGTCTGTTTCTGGATGAGATCCATGGGAGATACTTTCTGGTTGTTGGAGGTAGTTGATTGTTTGAACATTCATGTTCATATTGAATGGTCCCTAGAAGTGGAGGATGGACCTATGTGTGGAAGACTGGACCAAACTGACCATAACAGGTGTATTCTCTTGGCAAGGGAAGATGGTGTTACTGATATCATATTGGTTAATGCGGGAGTGAAGAATTTGGGGTGTTTTATTCAGCATATAGCAAGGTACAGAGAAGAAGATTGTCAAAACCTTCATGCGGGAGTGAAGTTAATGATAAGGTATTCTTTGTGCTTATCTGTTTCTTTCTGGTCAGAACATTGGTTAGGTATTGTTGTGTTACTTGAAGAAGAAGCAAGTATATTGTTGGATTGTTCAGCTGCAATTCTTGGATGTCATGCTTACAACTGGTTCTGGGAGTAAGCATTGTGTAATCTCTGTTGATATATGGCTATTTTCTGCTGCATAGCATCTGATGCATAATCCTATCTTTGAAAGAAGATCTCTAGGGTGATATGGTTTTCAACAGAATTTGTAGCAGATTGTTTTCAACTTTAGTACAAGTGTCAAAGTTACTTGAGATCTTTTCTCAAGTCCACTCATAAAGGCATGGTTATTGAGGTTGAAGAGGTTCATATGATCAGTGTTCCTCATGTTCATCTGCAAAGGTGTTTGATAATCCTCAAGATTGTCAAGAATTGGGTGTTCCAAGAAGAAGGAACTGATGGCATACTGGTTTGAAGCTACCAGTTGAAGAACAGATGTTCTGGTGCTAAACTTATGTAGTGTGAGTACATTTGTTTGGAACCTACTCCTGATCTGGAAGAGGAGACATCTGCTTTTTGTGTTGATTGGTCAAAATACAATCAACTGAACCTTCCATCCCAAATGTCAGTTTATTTCAGGCATAAGCTTATAGGAGTTGGAAGTAGAGCTCAGTGCAAGTAAAAGGATTCATTCAGGTTTTCTTTTCAAGGCCTCTATGAAAATTCAAGATGAGCTTATATCTGGTATGTTCTTTTGATCAAAGGAACCAGATGTGTAAATTGTTTTCTTAACCGTAGAACAGTTAGTGGTAAAAACTGAATAGTGTGTACTGTGCATAGTGAAATATGGTTTGAATATTGTGTGATGATTCAAGGGAGTCAGATTACTGTGTGGAATCTGAGGTATTCTCAGGAGTTATGCCATAAGTGGATCTGTTCCAGAAACCTTGTTGAGCGAATCTCCTCATGGAGTACAGAATGTGGCATCCATTATCTCAAATTCAGAAGAGAAGTCTGAAGAAAAGTTTATTGAGATATGAGATATATTATCCCTTAATCATGACTGATGTGTAGCTGAGTTGATGGTGTTGGTCATGCCTTCTTTGTCTTTCCCCAAGTGTCATACAGGAGATGTTGAATGAGAAATCCAAAGAGTCTAAATGAATGATGTCATAACAGATGTTGTAACATCATTGTCAAGAAGAATGCTTTCATGTATGAAGAAGAGATCATTTAGAAGGACCTGGTGTGAGCAGCAAATTCTATCTAAGTGATTAATAGGTTCCTTGACGGGAGACTTAGTACTTATTGGATGCACAACCTGAATATAGATTCATATACTCTGTGGGGAGCTAAGTATGTGTATGATGTGTCCATGGTCTGATTTGAACTATGCATCAACCATAGTTCTGTGTTATCTTCAATTAAGCATTAAAGAAAGGAAATGGTTGGTTGGTGAGTTGATTCAAGAAGAAGAAGATGTATGTGATGCTTTGTTTTGTATGTTACATCACAACACTTGAAGACTACAGGAAAGACTAGGTTCAGATCTATCTGTTGAAGACATGTTCAAGAGCTATTTAGAATCTTCTTCTATTTTCAAGGTACGTGAAGTAGCAGTCTGGATCTTGTGTAGCTAGCAAACAAAGGATTCCAAATTTGGAAAGTGTGGCAGTTCCAAATGAAGAATGCTTCAGGTTAAGGACAATTATTCAAAACATCCTTATGTTGTAATTCTCAGGGGAAGTATGAAGTATGACAAGACATCAATCAGTGTAGGTGGTGGAACACTCAGAGGTATTGATGAGATTTCAAGTCTGATAAACTAATGTCTTGTGTGATGTCACAACATCACTATATCTTGTTGGTCTGGAAAAGTATCTAGAATCTAGCTTGTGAAGGATGAAGAAGAAATATTAAGTCTGAAGTGACAGTTCTAACTTAATGTGGATTAGAATGAGCAGATTCTGATCTTGGTGATGGTAACATGTTCTGGCAATTCGTGCTTACTTTCATGATGAAGACTTCAGTAGTAAGTATGACTATGAAGACAGAAGTCTGGTGAGATGATCAACATAGCTGTAGATAACAAGGATTCTTCTAATTCTAATTGGAGAGTATGTTAATCATTATGAGAAACATCATATCAAGGAGGATCTCAAATTATCTTGGCAGACCATGATCAGAGTGCAACTTGGTAGGGTTATGATCAACAAGTGGAAGAAGTGACAGTTCTTTATGTTGAGTCTGTGGCAACCTTTCTATGGAAGCATCAAGTGTCAAAGGGTTATTTGTTGATTATTTCAGGTGGAGATAAGGTGGTAGACTTGAATCTGTTGAAGAAAGAGAAGTGGAATTAGTTGAATGCACTGAACTGTTCAACTGTATCTTAATGTTATAACATCTGATGTGGGTTATTTTGTAATAGTGAAGAGTGTCAGATAGTTGTTGGGCATAGGGTGCGCTCTTGAAGATATTAAGATGAGTCTTATATTTTCCATTCATCATTACAAGTTTTCCTGTATGAAGCACAAATTATCTCAGATAGGGGGAGTGTCTTCTTATTTCAAGATATACTTCAAAAAATTGTCTTGGTCTGTTTTACTCTATCATCAGAATGAAGGTGGTCCAAGTTAGCAGGAGCTCTTTCAACTTAGTTAGAGGAAGTTTCTTGTGAAAAGGTTTAACAAGATGTATTATTACAGTCAGTGTTTCTGGGAATGGTTGAATCTAACCATGTGCTTCTGGTATCCACAAATCTTGATCTGGTCTAGTAGCTGCATGTCAAACAAGTGTTAGAAGGCTCTTCACAGTTGCAGTATACAGTCTCAAGGAGATCAGAACAACAGAGGTCTATGACTAGTAGGTCAGTAAAGGAGTAGGAGGTCTATTATGTGGTCTCTTAAAGAATCTTAAGCTATGTGCTTGTGAGGTGAAAGAGGGACAATGTCTGACCGGATGTCATAACATAGTTAAAGACATTGATTCTGCAGAGTCAAACAAGGAAAAACTGTTTTGGAAAGAGTAATTGCTTTGAGAACTGTTTCCTAATTAATAGCTTGACCATTGAACAAGACCAAAGACTATCGTTACTTCCTATGATCCTCCTATGGCTATAAATTAGCATCTTCGCAGCAGGCTTCAGATGTCTAATTGCTTAAAGATGTGTTTCGTGTGTGTCTGTGTTGGGTGCGTCCAGATTTGGTATTGCGATGGGTTCCTCTACCAAAATCTGTTCAGAATAACACAGGATGAGGAAATCATGGATCTCTACCAAAGGTGTTGCAGAAATAACAATGAACATGCATCCTCTTGTTCAGTCTTCGAGAAGGGAGACGTTTTAGTTGTGATTTGTGATCTGAGTTATGAACACAATTGTGATTTGTGTTCTGAGTTACAAGGGCTAGTTCTTGAAGAACTACAGTGGCAAGAATTGGTTCTCGTATCTTCTTCCTCATGTGCAGGGGGAGTTACAGGTTCTTCCATTGCATATTATGACATCGTATACATCTTTGTCATATTATGGCTAAAAAGGGGGAGAGAGGCTGATGCTGATTTTGCTACTGTCAAAAGAAACAAAGGAAGATTTGAAGACAGAAGTAGAAGCAGACTGAAGATGTTATGATGTGGTTCAGCCCAGGTATCCTGAAAGTTGAAGCAGCTGCTCTTGGAGTTAATTATGTATATTTAATTTGTATTTTTATGTTTAGTTTTAGCCACAATAAGACAAAGGGGGAGATTGTTAATGCATTGTTAATGCTCTGCTCTGTATTATTGTCTTATTGGCATCCATGCTTGGCTAAAACATAACAGCAGCTGAATGTAATGTATTGTACTCTTGCAAATATCAAAAAGAACAAAACAGGTACTGAAACAAGATGTTACAAGGAATGTCATGACATTAACCATGACATCGCGCCTGCAGAACTGAGGAAGGAAGATTCAGTTTTGATTTTAAAAGATACAGAATATTATGTAATCCTATGTGGCGTAGTTTTAAAGGTCAAAGAATCAAGTCAGAATATTGAAGAATCAAATCTAAGATTGAAGTTTCAGCAGTTACTAATTTAGGAGATAAATTAGGTAACATATGATTGAAAGGCCTTGTTTGTAGCAGAAGAAATCTGCTGATTTGTAACAGCAAGGAGTGCTGCGATTTTAAGCCCAAGTCCAACTAGGATCAGGTTATAAATAGGAATCTTTGTAGCTTGTAAACCTAATGATGAAAATGTAGTCATTAGGGTTTGTTGTGTAAGTGAACCACCCAGGTTGTGGGATGGTTACTGATTTGTGCCTCGAAGCCTGTAGGTAAGAGGTTATTTTATTCACTCAGAAGCTGTGAAGCAATGAGTGAAGATTGTGTTCTTGGAACTACTCCATTATGTATATTTAAATTGTTGGTGATTAAGCTGTCAATGCAGTGGCTGAGTTGCTGACTGCTAGACATCATTGCTATGATTGGGAATGGAATGGAGATATTCCATATCTAGGGAGAACCTAGGTAGAGGGGTCATTGGGTAGTGATTAAGTGAGGAGTTGTAAACTGTGAGTTTAGCTCTAAATTGATACTGCTAATAATGGACTTCATCCCTGGCTTGGTATGCCCCCAAAGTAGGTTGATTGAACCGAACTGGGTGAACAATTCTGATGTGTTGTTTATGTTTCTGCACTGTTTAGTTGTAAGTTCAGTTTGAATGTCATAACATCGTGCATGACATCAGTGTGTGATTTAATGTCTGGGCTAACACAGAATCTCTGCTAAGCAGATTTGTTAATGTTAACTAAACTGATATGTGATCCCAACACTTCCAGACTTCTGGATGTTAGAAGTAATAAATTATTGAGGGATCTGTATGTACTGCCTCAGCTGAGCTGATGACAGATCAGATGTCACGACATCGTATATGACATCTGGGGTCTGTCTAACCAGAATTTCAAAAATATTGGTAAAATCTCAACCATTGAAAATTAACATTACCAAATTTTTCAAAGTTATGAAAAAATTCGATAATTCTGAAATTATTGAAAAAACCCGATAAATTTTGTCAAACTTTGGATTTTTTTTGAAAATTCTTATAAAAAACGAATACCGAATTTTTTTATTAACCTATAATTTTTTTTGGTATGAAAGAGAAAATTTTCAATATTTTATTAATAAAAAAATAAGAAAAATATTTTGATATTAGAAAAAATTAAGAGTGTGTTTGGATGAAGCATTTTAATGAGGTAATGTATTGTTTTGAGGGAATTTAAAATGATTTGCATAAAATTTATTGTTTGGATACAAAAATGAAGAATTGTTAAAATGATGGAAATTTATGGAGTATTTTATCTATGTTAAATTTAATCATTTTGAAATGACACCAAAAACCAAAGAATTTGAAATTCCTTCATACTCCATAAAATGTATTTGTTACTATTATTTCTTCAAATTTTGCAAATTGGTCCTCATATTTTCCAAAATTACAAAATTGACCCTAATTTTTTTAAAAAAATTGCAAATTGGTCTTTAATAATTTTTAAAATTTACAATTTGATCCTTCAAATTTTTAAAAATTGCAATTTGACCCCTATTTTTCAATTTTTTAATTTGGTCCAAAAAAATTATATTTTATAAAAAATAACCCCAAAAATCTAACAATGAATTACCTCAATACTCTATCCAAACAAAATAATTTAAAATGAATGGATTTCAATTGAATCATTTGAATTGCTTTAAATTTTAAATTCCTTTAAATTTCCAATTACCTCATCCAAACACACTCTAAAGGACGCCAATAGAAATCAAAGGGTGGCGGAAAAGATTCTACTTACTTTTAACTTATGTTAAATTATGTTTGCGATTACATACATATCTTTGACCAAGAAATGAAGACCTATTTTCATCATCATAATCGAGTTTATCTAAAATTACTTTGCAAGTGGAGGAGGATAATAAGATTGATTATGTGGATAAATATTTATTAATACCAAATTTTAAAAGATGGAGGAGTATTTATCTAGCTGGTGACATAAATTGCCCTAGGTGTCATTATATGATTCATGCATTTAACATATATGTCTCTAATGTTTTTCTTTTGTTGGTCTATAACAAATGAAATGTCCATTCTAACCAACCGTTGCATCTCACATGCCTCTAATGGCCCCACTCCAGACTGGTTCAATTAAATCTCTATCATTTTTTAGAACTTACTTACCACCCACTCTCATTATATTAATAAAACATTCATAATTTTACAATTTCTGAATCATTTAAAAAAGGTGATGCATTGTCAGTCAGTATAAAATTTTTTACACGGTCAATCCATCACAACCCTTAAAAATAAATACTTTATATTTAATTTTTAAAAAAGTTAAATTTTTATAAAATTTAACAGTTTGAATTTCACTAAAAGTGTAAAACTGCATTACCCTATCGGTGTATTTTCATTAAATCCTTTAAAAAAATTACATCAAACATATACAGTAGTTGTATTATTTAATTAAATAACAAATAAAATACTAAATTTTCTTTTTCTTTTGTCACTATGTCTGTATGACTGTATGGGCCCACGAAGGTGAAGCTTCTTTGCCGAATAAGTTAATCTAACGGCTAGTGTTGTCCCATCTACCATGGGACCCACTCCACCAGATCGATTCAGATTAATCAACACCTTTCATCATTCACTTCTCTCTTTATAAATCTCACTGCCACATTTCACAAATATCACAACAACAACAAAAAATGGATCGCAAAAACGTTCTCTCCATCGCATTGATCTGCATTGTCTTCGCCGGCGTCGGAGGTCAATCTCCGGCCTCAGCTCCGACAACATCTCCAGTAACAGTCGCAACTCCCGCCGTCTCTCCCGTCGCAGCACCTACCAAACCAAAATCACCAGCTCCAGTTGCTGCTCCAAAAGCATCAGCATCAACGCCAGCTTCATCTCCCGTTGCTGTAACCGTCACTCCGGCTAAATCTCCGGCTGCTCCAGTTCCGGTGGCTAAATCTCCAGCAGCAACACCTCCAGCGGTTGCTCCAGTCAGTTCTCCACCACCGACACCAGTTCCGGTATCTTCACCACCGACACCAGTTCCAGTATCTTCACCACCAGCACCTGTTCCAGTAAGCTCTCCACCTACTCCCGCACCTACAACCGCACCTGCCGTAACACCGACGGCTGAAGTTCCCGCTCAAGCTCCAACCAAACCAAAGAAGAAGGGAAAGAAAGGTAAGAAACACAGTGCACCAGCACCTTCACCGTCATTGTTAGGTCCTCCCGCACCTCCGGTCGGTGCTCCCGGACCTAGTCTCGATGCGTCGTCTCCCAGTCCAGCCTCTGCTGATGATGAGGTACATTCATCTCTTTATTTATTTTTATTTTTTAAATCAGATCTGGAATTTACTATTGTAGTCTCAGATCTGAATTTTTTTTTTTAATATGAAATTTATACTGTTTTAAAATTGATTGAAAAAGAAAATGAGATCTGAATTTTGTTATTACTATAATGTGCTGCAGAGTGGAGCAGAGAGCTTGAAGAAGATGATGGGAAGCTTGGCATTGGGCTTGGCTGCTATTGTGTTTCTGTTCTAGAGAAGAGGCTTTTTGCTATTGTGTTGTTACACTGTTACTATTACTAGTACATTCATTCTTGTATCATTTATTTTTCCTTTTTTTTTTAAGCCTTTTCATGGGCTAACAATAACATTAAATTTATTTACTATTGTTTTTTTTTTCTTCTTTGAAGCTCTTATTATTCTATTTTATTAGTATATTGATATGATGTTTTTGGCATGTGAAAAATAGTTGTGTTTGTTTTTTACTTGGAACTAGTAACTAACCCGTGCGTTTGCACGGGTTCTGGTACAGGACGCGCATTTATTTTAAGTCCCCACTTGATATTATAATATATTTATTATATAAAAATTAGTAAAACAAAAAAATTGATAGTATAAGTAAAAAAACAGTTAAGCTGGATATTTTTTAAAAGTAAATATCGAGTAAAAAAAATCATTGTCCCAAAGATGATACTTGCATACCAGATATTATGGGGGAGTTATATATATATATATATATATATATATATATATATATATATATATATATATATATATATATATATATATTGAAGTATTTAAAATAAATATAACTTGTGATAACAATGTGAGGGTTACCCAAAAAATAATAATAATAACAGATTAGTAAAATTATTAAGTAAGTGGTTAAAAAAATATCTAAAAAATTAAGAAGCGGTTATAATTAAATAAATGATTTGGAAATAAAAAATAGTTATGAGAAGGACTTGGGAAACTTACAGTTCATTAGTTGGAAAACGTTTTTTTTAAGAGCAAACAAAGATAATAATCGGTATAACTCCATCAGTCCCTGTGCAAACAATAAAATCGCAAGTGGCTCATTGAAAGAAATGACATCCAACCGATCTCCAGCTACGGTTAAGACAAACAAATCAAGGTACGATCTTCTTCAGTCGTAGTCGTATATCAGTCGATGCGTTGTTGTTATTGTAAGGTTTTCTATTCCGAAACATCTTCTTATAGCAATCGTGATGTTGAAAACTTACGGTTACTGAAGATTTGGAGTTTTATTTTCCTTTGCATGTGGTCGTAGTCGCACGGGTTGACAATCCAGAGAAGCTGAGAAATAATGTTTTGATAAGTTACGTTGCGACAACTATAATTATTATTAACAATGCTGCACATGCTGAGATATCCGTGCGTCCGCACGGGTTCTGGTACGGGACGCGCATTTGTTTCAGATATATATTTTTTTAAAAATATATTTGGTTACCCGTGAAGAAATAATAATTAAATGTATAATTAATAAAAAATTATTTTGATCATTAACTTTGTCCCGTTAATAATCAATATTTTAATCAATTGTACACTTTATATACCTCAAACCATAGACCCATGTTAAAAATAGTAAAATTAGATTTCCTTTATAATAAGTTATATTTATATATAGATAAATAGAATAACAAAAAAAATAAAATATTATATATTTATTAAAACAATATAATTATTTTTTTATCAATATCACTATTATCTTCGCAGTCTACTATATTACGGTTAGAGTGAAAAGGGAGATTAAGCATGTTATGACTAATAAATTATCCATCCAAGACAAAAAATAATAAAAATTAACAAAGCCTTAAAAATATTGTTTTATATCACATAATTAAAAATATTAATTGTATTTATAAGATATTATAAAAACTTATTTAAATTTAAGTGTACTTACATATTTCAAGGTATGAGAAATATATTTTTACTATGGATAATGAATAAGTTATTAAGCCAACAATGGGATAGCACGTTATGAAACAATTGACAGTGAATTGAAAGAAAACCATCCACGACTAAAAATAGGCAACAAAAACATTCTTTCACTCATTCCACTCACTCATTTGTAACATAACAACAACCTATAAAAATAAACGAATATAACATTCACAACATATTATATAGGGAAGAAAAGAAATCCCAACAGCCTTTTCAGGAGTTCAAGGCGTAACATCAGTTTTACATGCTGAAGAATTGTCATCATCATGAGCATTCATCTTGATTAAAGGCAATATGTACATGTTAATTGAGGGTGAGGGATAAGTATCTCATGGAAGAAACATTTGTGTCCTTTAATGAGTTTCTTGTGATTCCAAATACATCTTCAAGCATCCCTTCTTGCTCTAGCTTAGCATCTCTTTCAAGTTCAACCAAACATAGGAGTTAATGGCAAGCTTCAAATCAAACAAAAATAAAAGGAAAAAGATAAATAAGAAGTAAACTGAAAAAATTCAATTTCAGTTGTAAAGCACCTCCTCAACCCATATATTGATCAATGATCACAATATTACCTTTAATACTGCAATTTTTTGCAAAAAGCAGCTGCTCTCACTTTTAGAGTTTTTTCACTTCTATTTGAGAGGCGAGCATATTTGCCTAGCTTTCAGGATATGCAAATGGGCTACAACTTTTTAAAGATTAAACAATCAGTTTAATACAAACTTGAATTATTTATGGAATGTGCACATTACTTCATGATTAATGGAAAGAGTTAAAGTATGTTAAAGAACTTAGAAAATAAGAAAATCGACAAAAGTTAAAATCAAGCATAGATAACAGATCAGTTATACATTGTTAAAAGGTAAAAAAAGAACAGATAATGAAGCATAACATTTCCTCCAATAAAATTAACCATAGATAATACCCCTCCAAAGCTTCTGCAATGCATTTTAAAATTCAGACCGGTTAAACATGAACTTGATATCAAGCAGATAAGGCTCATTAAGTGGCTTAAATTGGTAGAGAAATTACAGACAACAATAAAAAGAATCATTATTATTATTATTATTATTATTATTTATTATAACCTGTTTGGTGATGATAGAGACCTGCTTGATTGGTTGCCTCCAATTAGCCAATCATTCGGGATGCTTCTTTCTCGTTTGGACCAACTGTTGCCAGATTTAAACTACTTCTACCACCCCTCCTTAATTCACCAAAGTATCGTCTCTGCCACCCCTCCTTGAGTCACAAAAGTCATCATTAGAGCTTCGCCTCCACCCCATCACCGTGAGGATCTAAAACCTATACCATCCCAAGAACCTCTTCGGTTACTTCGTTCTCTATCAGAAAATATCCCGTAGAAATTACTTGGAGGTCCATCATCTTACAAAGGAGGTAACTGAATACAAAGTACCAAATGTAACACATTTTAATATAATCAGTAATGCGACTAATTGATGCCAAATAAGGATATTTTGGTTGGGAAGAACACTATTATGACACATGCAATTCACACTAACAAATTAAAATATTAGTAACCGTTTTTAATTTTAATTTACCTTAGCGGCTTTGGAAATTGTATTTACATATGGTATGTCCTTCTCAAGTAAATCTTTAGCAATGTCATCTGGAAGATCAAAAACAACTCCTTGAACTTGATATTAGGCAATTGGCAATGTAAAACTATCAAACAATTAGTGAACAGTGTAGGTGGATTCCCAAAAACCCTGAAGTTCCAAGAAAGACAAGCACAGAAACAAAAAGATGTAAAGTAATACTTTCAGTGTAGGTGGATTCCCAACTGGAAATGTAATATTTCAGGAGAGAGGTAAAAGATGCAAAGTTCTATTCTAAAAAGCAAGGAAGTAACAACATTCAGTTTAAAAGGAAATTGAAGCAAACACCTTTTTAAACATTTAAACTATATATATGATTGAGCCAATACTAACCACTCACAAACGAATCCAAGGTTATGATATAAATATATACCTTGAGACCAGCAGCAAGGTGGGTCAAAAACCTTATAGAAATGGAAGCAGAACATCATATGAACTGTTTGCCTATAATTTAATAGTATTTTCATTTGAAAGACAATTTCACAAACATGTAGACTGCACTTGAAGCCTTGAAGCCTTTACACGAACACCCGAATTACGATAACCCGAATCCGAAACAACACTCAAATCAACAACTCTCACTGTATTAGATGGTTCCATCCTCTCAAATCTTCCATGGTTCAAAGATGTAGAACTATGGTTAAAATCAGAACAATTACCCGCATGATCAAACTCGCCAATGCGAATATGAGTAAACGTGCCATCGATAGTCGTAACTTGCCTAAGTTTGGAGATGTGGTTCATGAAGATATTAGTAGTTACCTTACTACGGTTTCTACAAAAAAATACAGAAACCAAGTATCAATATTAATTTGATATTGTCAATGTTATATTATTATTATATAACTAATTAAATCAAATGATTTACTTGATTTGTAGAAATTGTAGAATTCATGCGATACTAAGTGACTGTCTTGGACAGAAGGAGGAACAATCCTTGACAAACCAGCATCACCAATATTGCTCACATAGTTTCCGTCAAGCAAAATGTTTACAGGTTTCAAGTTACAGTGCTTTATCGGTTCAGGTTTAGTCAGGTGAAGGAAAAGGAGTCCAATGGCTATCTCAGTAGCAATTTGAAATCTCAACAGGCAACACAAATAACTCTATAAAAGCACTTTGAAAGTCTTGAAATTTCAAACTTCATCAATAGCCAAACCTGAAAGTGTTCCAAATCAAAATATAAATAACTAATAGAATGGATTAATAGAAAATGCGACTTTCATTCCACAAAACCAAAACGCCACGGCTAAGTCGACCCGAGCTGATATGGCAGGAATGCCTCTCTCAAGTGCAACTTAAACTTGTGCTTCATTTTAGTCTTTCAAAGCTAAAGACATTGCAATAAAATCTCTTTCGAATAAGAGGGTGTAGGAGTGTTTGTTATTATAAGGTACCACAAAGCAATCCAACAAACTACATACCAGCCCTATAAACCATACAAGCCAAATACATAAACTGTGTAAACCAAAACCATACCTGCAAGTAGTGTCTATCCAAAGAAAGCCCTATATCAGTTTCTAAAACTGTCATAACAGTCCACAAACATACCAGATGCACAACAGGTCCATTGATCCTTGGACAATAATAAGCATAACATCAAGCATCCCATATACTTTTTAATATACATAAAACCAAATTTATTGTGAAGTAAATCAATTGGTGTTATCTTCATCCATGAAATTTATTGTGTGCATCTCTTGAAAAGTTGAAACTATAAGAAAACATGATGTTATTTTGACACTAAGCTATATTTTAAACATCTTAGTAAACATTAAAAAGTAGTTACTCTTACAGGTCTCTTATTAAGGAATACGACATAGTATTAAGTTAGGAAGAAACCCTACCACATAAAGTCATTATCTATTTGTAGTTCACATGAAGCAGATAATATGAGTCTGTATATTGTCATAGTACTATCAGTATAAATAGAGTTATACGGTTACAAAAAATTAAGGCTACATTTTGTCCTTCAAAAACATATTATGATGCCTGGAAAAGGTGCAAGTGCAAAATATCAAGTGTAATGATATACTACCAGTGTATTAGTCGGTCCATACGGGAGGAAGGATGAGCTATAGATGGTTTTCGTTGATGAGGAGGAGGAAGGATGTTACCTAAGCTTAATAGCATGCCCGTGATATTCATTCTCCATGATCACCACAAATGCGTCAATTCATATTCAGACTCTTCTAACATCCCTATGATGGAGGAGGAGTCATTGATTTTTTGTTTCAGTACCCTCACCAGAAGCATTAGTTGGAGATGACTGTCAAAGAATGTTTGAGGCTTCTAATATTTTGGTCTAAGCACTATCAAGACATTTAGTAGGAGATGGTTAATTTTGGCATGGCGGTCATGATTGTCTATCGACAATCCTGCCGCGTCGTCGGTGATGTAAACTACTGACATTCTTGAATTGTTAGTCCAAACTTCGGCCACTACGACGTTGCATTTGAGGTCAGTGAGAATACATAAAACTTCTTACAGCAAACTTGGCCTAACTCGTCCTGTTAACTCGATCGTTGTATGTTTGGCTACAACTTGAACTCTTACCGACCTTCTCACGGATCAGAAACTCTGGATTCTTGGACCGAATGACTGAAGCAAACAAAGCAAAAGTATTATTAGTACAAATGTAATAATTCAGATGTTGCAATTGTGGTTGTGATGTCTTTACGGAGACATCTATGGGCATTTTATTTAGTCTGCAATTGTGTTGCCTAACCGAGAATTGTAGAAAGTATGATATGATGACTCCTCATACTTCTCCTCCTTCGAAATCTCTCATCCTTGAAACATCAAATTCTCAAAAATTCAGAAAAAAATATCAATGAAGATATCAAAGGTTTGATATAATAACTTAGCAGTAGGAAGGGTTAAGGTTCGCCAATGCGGTTGAGAGTGATACACTTTTCGTCGGTGTTCAGTCAGAAGTGATACACTGACCGAACCATTTTTGTGCTTGATATTTGATAGTAGGCGAAATTTACTAACACACACTTTTAAAGAAGATAATAGTTACTAATAATCAGGTTCAAATAATATGAAGTGGAAAATATAAAGTGCAAGACAAATGACTCACCGAACCTCACAAATCTGAGGAACAAATCATTATTCTATTGGTTTCAAAACTATCATTCAAACCTAATGCTAGGAGTGCCAAACATTAGGTTTAAAGCATATGGATTGTTAAACTGACAAGCCAAATACTATAACAACAATCCAATTATGAAATAAGGAAATCATTACCCATAAAACTAACTTCTTAATAAGTGTGATTGATAGAGGCATTGAATTTTAACAGCAGCAGCATCTTCAATACTTCTATAACTCTCGTTCGTACCAGAAGTCAAACGGATCATAACAACAACAACCTGTGCAGCAGCCACTGCAGCATCAGCTGCCGCCGCAGTAGAAACATCCACAGCCATAGCATGATTTCTCTATGGATGACTCCCTACATTAATTGAGATTGGACTTTTCAAACAATAAGTCAAAGTCGCAAAGAATAACCAAGTGGGAAAATTACCTCTTTGTGCAGCACGCGAGTGTCTTGAACATGCAATACGCTTACCACTGAAGCTCGTTGATATGAATTTCTCTTTTCAAAACCTACACATAAGGAACAATGAGAAGCCTAACACAAATTTGGTTCAGAAACTGTTGAGGTTGCAGAATTGGAGAAAACAAAGACCAGCTGAAGCTGCACATTCCCAAGTTATATAAATCCTTATTAAATGTCAAGTTTTATATGCTTACAATCATATAATTGTAAATCTTAACGACATAAACAATTCATTCGAGATAACTTACAGACGTAACCGAAAAATATACAATATAACGTTGCTATGATTGGCAAAGGTATAGAAGCAAAAACGACCCCAAATTTTCCTGATTCAAAGCGAAATTATGCAGCATGAGATATTATTAAGTAAAGATAATAAAAGCATCAAGTTGCACAGATTGTAAAATCATGAAATAGTGCAGATATTGGCGTCTATCATACCAAATACAGATAAGAACATCATAAAACCGGCTGATATATGGATGACTCTTCGGCTTCCCACTCTTGTCAAGGCCAATAATCCAGAGGCACAATGTTAGCTAAATGCTTTTGTCAATAAGAAAGCTGTTGTGCTTCTTCATCAATCCACGACGGTGTTTACAATGTTACGGTTGCTCCACACACGCTGGAATAACAAACCATTCAAAGCCAACATCAATATTTTCAAATCATCAAATCAACAAAAACGGTGAAATCATAAAACAATATCCATAAACAAATTTCATTGAACTTAGAATTTCTTGAAAATCAGAAGAAATTATCGGCATTAGAGTTTTCACCCCTTAATATGCCTTTGTAAGGATCCTGTTGAAAATAAAAAGCATGAGAAAAGAGAGACAAACACCGATCCAGGTATCCCACACTTGAAAACTGGACCAGAATAGAGGCATTACAATGTTGAGTTCATATAACGGGTATTTCCCAAATTGAAAAGACCAGCTGTATGTCCCTGCCCAAAGAAAAAGGGGGGAAATCAAATATTCAAACATAAAAAATATTCTGATTCAATCCAACCTCATGGTTATTAACTTCATGGTTATTTAACTTATTATGAATTTTAAGAAAATATGGTTTAAACTAAAGCAAGAACTATCATGAAAGTTGCCCAAGAAAATAAAAAAGCATCAAGAGTACCTTGTTGCTATAAAACTTAGCCATTTGCCAATTTTCTTCAACATTAAAAATCACATGATCACCATGCATATATAGTTGTTGTTTGTTCCCAAATTTCAAAACCTAAACAGATCAAATAAAAGAGAATAAGTTAATAAGAAAACCTAAATGGGAAAGTCACACATAAACCATTTTGTGTCAAAGTAGTTTCTCTACGTTCAATGCAGAATTTTATCGAACACCTGGTGGGTCAAATGTGAAAGAGGAAGGAACCCTAAAATCTGCACAAATAAAATATCAATTAATATAAACAAAAAATGAGAACAAAAGTACATATCTGACATCACAAACCTTGTAAAGAAGATGATTAAGTTTGTGAGGAAGAAAAAGACCGCCACAAGTTTGCGAGGAAGATAAACACTGATGTCAACCAAACCCGTAAATCTCACCACCACCGACGAATCTTCCCTCTTCCGTGTGAGCCAACATCACCAACCTGAAACAACAAATACTAAATCAAAATCGAAGCAGTTCGAAACTCAATAACAAAAATGAACAAACATGAGTAAAAGAGAAAAAACGAAGAATCAGGAGAAGTTTCGAGAAAAGGTTCGTAAAAGAGAAAAGAGAAAATTAATTTGGAGATTTTTGATTGGAAGAAGAGAAAGAACAGTACACAGAGTGGATATAGAAAGAAGAAAACTTGAAACCCTAAAAGCTAAAGAAGCAAGATTCAAAATTTGAATTTCAAAATTAAAAAAGAGGAACGAAAGTTAGAAGACGTGGAGGATATGGCATAAGCAAATTGAAGGGAAACTTGATAAAGCTATCCACGTGGAGCATTTGTGAGACAGCAGGGCAAAATTGGAATTTCCAGACCATAAATCTTTCTTATATTGTAGATTGTTTGAAGGGAGTAGGTAAGCACCGACACGATTATGCCTTTCTAACAACTTCCGTTAAGAACTAGTACTAAAGCAAAAATGAATTTAAAAAATTAAATAATACGATAAATAAAATAATAATTATATACTAAAAATTGAATGTAAACATTTTCGTTTGAAAGATAAGTGAGATTGTTGAAATAGACATTTAAGGAAGTTTAATTTTTATCATAAAATGCATGCAACTGGATTGTTTAATACTAGTAGTGGACGACAAAGTAACAACCATATCATGCAATTTACAACACTTGTATATGCTGTACTTGTTTTCAAACAGCTGTATTCATCACATTTTGTTTGAATATAGTGTTTATATTAACTTTATTTATATTTAATTTAATGGCTAACACAAATTTAAATAAATATATACGTGAAGAGAATAATAGGGTGATCCAAGTTTAAACATATGTGATTTTATATAAAATGTTCTTATAGACAAGTCAATTAGACAATAACAATGATAATACATTTTGAATTTGATACTTTATTTACATAAAAAAGAGATATTGGATGTTTGTATTATTTTATTGGATGTTTTTAATAATATTTAATAATTTAATAGTATGTTCAAAATCTAAACATGACTTATTATTATTATTATTATTATTATTATTATTATTATTATTATTATTATTATTATTAAGACGCGAAACGAAAGAGGGGGGCAGATACCCAGATAGGCGGCTGCACCCTCGTCGGTCCCACTAGCCAGAAGCTTCTTTATACTGATCACACCTGGTTCTCTAACAATCACTCCGTTCTCATCAACAGGCTTCTCCGACCGATCCAATTTTGCGACCGGAGGAAGGCCCTGCACGAACTTTTGGAGGATGGCGTAATCCGCCCGAGCGTCCTCATCCAAATCTGAAATCTTAGTGATATACCGGTCGGTCCCGTACTCAAAATGGTCCCGAGACCAGAAAAACCTGAAGTTTTGCATGCGGACAATGACAGGCTCTCCAATATCATTAAGCACCGGACGACCGTGAATATCTAAAGTCGGCACTCGAGCGAAAACACTGTTGCGGGCCTCCCGAGATTGGGGACGAATAAGAAAGAAACGAGGCTTGTAGTTCTTCAGAGAATCCGAGTAAGACTTAAAAATCTTCCTAGACTGCTTCAGGGACACCCATCTGAAACGACCATCCCTTACTGCCCGCTGCATGCAGAATATGAAAAAGAACAAAGGGATCGTCGCCGCTATTTTCAAGTGGGAACAGGTCAGTTCGAACGCCCGGATAAAAGCGATCGCATTAGGATGCAACTGCCCGGGGGCCACCTCCAAGTGGTTGAAAACAGCCATCTGAAACTCGGTAAAGGGCACACGGAATCCCATCTCCCGAAAGACCACCTCATACATTGGGATCAGGTCAGGGGCGTACACATCACAGATACGGTCCTCCTCAGCAAGGATAAAGACCGACCACCCGTTTCTGGAGGCGTCCCTGGCAGGATCCACGTGACCCCCGATATCTAAGAAGATGTCTGAACCATCCTTCACGAAGTAACTTTCAATGTCGAACGCCTCTTGAAGCACCCAGGCCGACAGAGGCACCTCCTGCTGGGCCAGGGGAGCCGAGGACGACGAGCCCGACGTTGACGGACGCCCTGCTTCGGCCATGTTCACCTGAAAAACAGGGGAAAATAGTGAATTTGACAGTTCAATCAAATCCACCCTTCCACCACCATTCAAAGTGAAAGGGTGCACCAACAGACCGGGGGTCCAATGGCCCCCGACCTTGCCCTTTTTCAGAAAAATAGTCGCCGAGCAGAAGAAGACTCGCGCCTAAGGGAAGGACAAAAACCCATGCTACGTCACAATGATCCATTTTTCTGGAAAAACTAAAGCCACACTAACGCATGATCAAAACTCCAAAACAACAATCAACGAACCAGAAGGTGGCTCTAAATGAAGGATTCAATCGCATACAGCCGTCAACGACGGAGGAATCAGCTATCTCCGTCGTCTACCGCCAACAAGCTCCTAAATCCTCCTGAAAATCGTTCCTAAAATTCTACCCTAACCACATGCAAACGGTTTCTAAAAACAATCAAAGCATGAAAAGCTAAAAACAGAGGGAAAAACGAACTTACAAGTAGGATTCTAATGGAAGGAACGAAGATTGAAGAAGGAACGTTGTGGTGGAGCTCACGATCAGCAGCGGAGAGTAGAGAGCGAAGAAGAATTTGAAAAGTTTGGGGAAAATGATAACCCTTGATATTTATAGGCAATTGAGAACCTCACGTGCGCCGCACGCGAACTCTGGGAAACGGTATGGCCATCATTAACCCTAGCAGCCTACGAGTAGGGTAGCCATCATTTCGCATTAAATGCGACACGTCCCCCAACTGAAAACTCTGAAGCGACACGCTTCCTGGCTCCCGACCTGACCCTTCTACTCCCCGGAAGCTCAGGACCGATCTCCCTCGGAAACGCCAGGCCCGCTCCCCCAGAAGGTCTCCTCTGACCGACGCCCTCTAAGTCGTCACTCCCTCGAGCCGAAGCAACGACTTGGGGGGCTCCTATTCTGGAACGGCCCAATCACTCTTATTGGGCCAATCCAGCCTTCGGTCCAAAACACCCTAGACACGCGCACGACAGCTTCCCCCGGTCAGCTCCGGGAAAACACCATATATGACCGAGCACAAGAGAGCCTCGTGCCCGGTAGCATCCAGCTCATGCATCGTCTAGATTCACGCCTTACAAAGCGGAGCCAATTTCGCTTGGAACTATCCTATAAATAGCCCTCTGACCTCAGAAGGCAAGGTAATCTTTTTCTAACCCCCAAATCTCTTACTTTGTTGTATCTTGTGGATCACATACTTACTTTGGCATCGGAGTGCCTTGCAGGTACAACCATTTTTTTCCCTCTCAACTGCTCCGGATTTTAAGCCTTCTTTGTTGCTGGCCATCTGATCTGCTCGGTAAGATCATATATATATATATATATATATATATATATATATATATATATATATATATATATATATATATATATTACTTTGTTGTATCTTGTGGATCACATACTTACTTTGGCATCGGAGTGCCTTGCAGGTACAACCCTTTTTTCCCCTCTCAACCGCTCCGGATCTCAAGCCTTCTTTGTTGCTGGACATCTGATCTGCTCGGTAAGATCATATATATATATATATATATATATATATATATATATATATATATATATATATATGGTTAAATAAGTTTTTGGTCCCTATAAATATTGTAGTTTTCATTTTTAGTCCCTTCCTGCCTTTAGGCAACGTTTTTACAAAAAAAGCCGTTGCCAAAACCAGCTAAAACCGTTGCCAAAACCCAGGAGGGACTAAAAATGAAACTGTAATATTTATAGGGACAAAAAACTTATTAAACCCATATATATATATATATATATATATATATATATATATATATATATATATATATATATATATATATATATATATATATATATATATATATATATATATATATATATATATATATATATATATATATATATATATATATATATATATATATATATATATATACGGAAATAATTGTGTATCACTTATTCAATTGTAACATACTAATATTATTTATAGTCAAATTTTATTAGTATCAAATTCTATTAATTCAGATATTTTTGTAATTGATACCTAAACAAAAATAAAATTTGTATACGGGAAAAAAATTTATTGATCTAAATATTTTTATATAAGACAAATGGTATTTATGATGCAAAAGTTTTTTATTCTGAAATTCTGGACTCAGACACGCGATGTCGTACAGGATGTCACGACATTACTATCTGAATGCTTTTAAACAAATGAACAGAAAGTAAACTGAATATCAACACAAGAAAGTTGTTAACCCAGTTCGGTGCAATCACACCTACATCTGGGGGCTACCAAGCCAGGGAGGAAGTCCACTATAAGTAATATTAATTCAAGGTAATACAGATCAAGATTACTCCTTTCACTTAATATCTACCCAATGCAACTTCAATCTAAAACTTCTTAGATCGGAGATCCTACTCACTCCCCCTCAATCACAGCAGTGATGACAAACGCTCTACTAATAACAGAAGAAGACACACTTCAAAGACACAACTTGATCTTGCTTAAAAGCTTTGATCAAGTACAATAGTACTCTTGCTTAAAAGCTTCGAGTACTTCTTACAACTCAAACCAAAACACCTAGACCAAGACAATCATCATGATGATTGTTTGGCTTACAAGAAAGCTAGAACGCAAAACTTAAAAACAAAGAACTCTCAAAGCTTCTCAATACAAAACCCTAATCCTAGTCTGCAGCTTCTTCGTAAAATATATAGTCTTCATAAAACGCAGCAGCTGGGCCTTGGATCCAAATTAGTTTTAACCTAATAAAACTAATTTCCATAAAACAAGGAACTAAAAATAATAACCATCAAAGACGTCCTTGAATCAGATCAGAATCCAACATTTCCAAATAAAGCGCATAGGATCTTATCAGATTACATAACCATAAAAAGTAACAGAAAAGAACGTAACAGCTGCGAATGTCATGACATCGGCCTTGACATCAAGTAAAGGCCTGCATAAGAAAAACTTCGCAACAGTAGAAAGCATGTCATGACACCAGATTTGACAAGATAGAAACACAATGAGTTTTACCAAAAATTACAGCCAATCAACAACATCTACAAACTCCCCCTTTGGCAAATTTTTGGCTAAAACACTAATTGATGTAACCAAACAGATATCAGAGCATACACAGCAGCCAACAACAGAAAAATAAATTCTGTAAGCAAACAACAGCAGCCAACAACAGAAAAATAAATTCTGTAAGCAAACAACAGCCATCTTGATTAAACACCAGAAAACCAGAAAACATCTAATTAATCAACTGTTACAGAAACCACTTGTCATTGTCAGGGAGAGCCAGGGAACAACCAAAATAAAGAAAACAACAAACCAACCATGTCCATCAACCAACAGGATCAACAAAAACAACCAAAAAAAACCACCAAAACAACCAACACAAAACAACCATTACTCCCCCTTTTTAGCCACAAAAGGAGCCAAAACCCAACCAGAATCAGAGCTAATCATCAGACCCATCACTGTCTTCATCACTAGAGCCACCAGTATTGTCATCAGAATCAGCAGCATCACTGCTCCCAGTATCCTCAGAGCCCTCACCATCCTCAGCCTCTTCCTCAGCCCCCCTAGCAGCACCTTTGTCTTCATCCATATTGTCACCAGCAAGATCATCATCTGTAGACTGCTCAAGACTTTGGATGAGCTTTTCAAGCTTTATCTTCCTGTTGTCCACAGATTTGCTGGGTTGTGATGTCCCAGCAGATGTCATGTCATCAGACCTCTGGAGCAGTTTGTAGTGAAAAGACAAAGCACTCTCCCTCTTACATACATAATCTTTACTTTTCAGAATTCCAGGGTGTTGCTTGAGGATTATCCCACATATCAGGGATGGGAATGCAATAGGGAGCTTGGTAGCAGAGGTACCAGCATGCCTCATAGTTTGATCAAATATATAAGTCCCATAGTCAAATTTTGTCTTGGTTCCCACAGCATAAATAAATCTTCCTAGGCCAACAGCAATGGTAGAAGTGTGATTGGTAGGCACCCAGTTAGCAGCACCAATTTTGTGTAGCAATGCATACCTGACATTAAGAGAACTAGCAGACAATTTGCTCTTTATAGGCCACTTCTTAACCTTACCACCAGTGATTACTTTGCACACCTCATTATCAGTCACTTCAAGCTCAGGTTGAGCCTCAGCATCTCTACCTAGATATAGGTTGATAACAGCAGGGGAAAAATCTATACACTTTCTTCTAACATACACCTTATGAAAATCACCAGTTCTTCCATCACCACAATCTTGAGACAAGTTCACAAAAAATTCCTTCACAAGCATTTCATAACACTTTGAAAAATGAGTGACAGTCTTAATCAAACATGCAGACTTGATGAGCTTCATGACCTCTTGACATTCCAGAGCATCATTTGCTAATTCTCTTTCAAGAGCCAGCCTTCTTTGATAAACAAACTTCCACTGGATGGCATTTGAAGCATAGTGCAAGTAAATGTTGTCCAGAGGAACATCACGAACCTTTGTGGAGGATTTTGTGACAGCAATCTTCTTCTTTGATGGGATGTCAGGGACATCACTTAAGACATCATCTTCAGGGGCAGAAACACTTCTTTCCTTCCTCTTCTTCACTGCAGTCTTGCTCCCAGTGGTTGAAGGTTCAGCAGGGACCTTCTTGATCTTCTTTATAGTGACCTTCTTTTGAGGAGTAACTTGAGGAGTAACTTGAGGTTTGGAAAAATCTTGATCACAAACCTGTTTGCCCTTACGAGTCTTGACTCTATGAGAGATGCTAGAGATGAGCTCATCATCAGCAATGTCAATAGAATCATCCAGATCATCCAGATTCACCACATCATGCACAGTAGGGCCTTCATTAAGGGTTTCTTTAGAAGGAGCAACAGGAACCTCTTCAGCTTTCTCAGGTTCAAGAATCTCAGCATCTTTAGTACCAGATGTTTCAACATTGATAGCTTCAGATGTCTCAACATCTTTGGCACCAGGGGTCTTCTCATCATTGTTGTCAACAGATGTCTCAACATCACCCTGATCTTTGCTAGCATCATCTTTACCATCTTGATCATCTTTGCTGTTCTCAGAGGCAGGAATTTGGGCTAGAGGAACAGATATTCCATCAACCTGGTGCCCTTCATTCAAGATTCTTGTGACAATACCTGCGATCGCATTGTGAACATAAGCAGAGCCCTCTCTCCCTTGAACAGAAAAAGTTTCTGGAACAGATCCACCAGTTGATTTTCTTGCATGCATCTTTCTTGGTGGATTACGAACAGGATCGGTAGCAGGAACAGAGTTCAATGGCACAACATTCAACACAACATCTTGATCACTCACCACATTGGGTGCCCTAGATCCTGATGCTGTTTCAGAGGAAGGAGACGATTTCTTTGAGGGAGAACTCTGAGACATGATGAGAGAAAATGGAATGCTGGGTAAAGGTTTGTGAATGCAGAGACACAGAGAGGTAGCGTGAGTGTTGAGGATAGGTTTTGGGGGAATGGAAACCGTTTGGGCAAATTGTAAAAGGGGGGGAAAATACACTTTAATGTGTAATGATAGCAAATATTTGGAGAGAGAAATAATGTTGGCCCCACACCCAATTAATTGCTATAATCCTTCACAAAGACAAATGCCTAGTTTACTTCTTAGATTTTCAAATTGATTTGCATCCAAGGCTTTTGTGAAAATGTCAGCCAGTTGAAGATTTGTAGCAACATGTTCCAAGGCAATTATTTTATCCTCAACAAGATCTCTAATGTAGTGGTGTCTAATATCAATGTGCTTGGTCCTGCTGTGCTGAATGGGATTCTTTGAAATGTTAATGGCACTTAAGTTGTCACAATATAATGTCATGACATCTTGTGTGACATTGTATTCTGTTAACATTTGTTTCATCCAAACAAGCTGAGAGCAACTACTTCCTGCTGCAATGTATTATGCCTCTGCAGTGGATAAAGACACACAATTTTGTTTCTTGCTGAACCATGAAATAAGATTATTCCCCAAGAAGAAACATCCTCCTGAAGTACTTTTTCTGTCATCAGCACTTCCAGCCCAATCTGCATCACAATATCCAGTGAGAATAGGTTCACACCCATGAGAGTAGAGCATTCCATACTCACAAGTACCATTCACATATTTCAGGATCCTCTTGACTTGGTTGATATGACTGATCTTGGGATCTGCTTGATACCTAGCACACACCCCAACAGCAAAAGCAATATCAGGTCTACTGGCTGTGAGATACAGCAGGCTTCCTATCATGCTTCTGTATAAACTTTGATCAACACTGGTTCCCTTTTCATCTTTGGACAATTTTAAGTGAGTAGGAGCTGGTGTTCTTTTGTGAGTAGCAGTTTCCATTCCAAACTTTTTAACAATGTTTTTAGCATACTTACTCTGAGAGAGAAAGATTGAGTCTTCCATCTGTTTAACTTGCAGCCCAAGAAAATAAGTTAATTCTCCAACTAGGCTCATTTCAAATTCTGATTGCATCTGATCAACAAAATGTCTAGTCATCTTGTCTGACATCCCACCAAACACAATATCATCCACATAGATTTGAGCAATCAGGATCTTCCCTCCTTCATCTTTAACAAAAAGAGTTTTATCTATCCCTCCTTTCCTGTACCCATTACTAGTAAGAAACTCAGTTAGTCTCTCATACCAAGCTCTAGGGGCTTGTTTCAGGCCATAAAGAGCTTTTCTTAGTTTGTACACATAGTCAGGATGGTTTGGATCAGCAAAACCTTTAGGTTGCTCCACATAAACTTCCTCATTCAAGTATCCATTCAAAAAAGCACTCTTCACATCCATCTGGTATAATTTGAATTTTAGAATACAAGCAACTCCTAGCAGTAATCTAATTGACTCAAGTCTAGCAACAGGAGCAAAGGTTTCATCAAAGTCAATTCCTTCAACTTGAGTGTATCCTTGAGCAACTAGCCTTGCTTTGTTTCGGATAACAGTTCCCAGTTCATCTGACTTGTTCTTGTAAACCCATTTTGTTCCAATGACATTAGTACCTTTAGGTCTTGGTACCAGCTCCCATACTTCATTCCTTTCAAACTGACCTAATTCTTCCTGCATGGCATTAATCCAGAACTCATCTGTTAATGCTTCCTTAACATTCTTAGGTTCAATTTTTGACACAAAACAAGAGTTTGAAGCTAGTTCTCTTGACCTTGTAGTAACTCCACTGTTGAGATCTCCTATAATAAGTTCACTAGGATGATCTTTTTGAACTCTTATAGATGGACTCTTGTTAGGAGGTTCAGTCTCAGACTCTGTGATAGTAGGACTGCAATCATCTTCTCTTGTAGATCCTTCAGCTGTGATATCCCAGAATGTTCCGACATCTTTTGTGACATCTGCTTGATTGTGGACATCATCAACCACAACATTTATGGACTCCATTATTACTCTGGTTCTTGAGTTGAACACTCTATAGGCTCTACTGTTTGTAGAGTAGCCCAGAAAGATCCCTTCATCACTCTTGGAATCCATCTTCCTTCTGTGATCTCTATCAGCAAGAATGTAACACTTACTACCAAACACATGGAAGTATTTGACAGTGGGTTTTCTTCCCTTCCAGATCTCATATAGTGTGGTAGAGGTTCCTTTTCTTAAGGTAACTCTATTATGGACATAACAAGCAGTATTCATGGCTTCAGCCCAGAAGTAGATAGGAAGATTCTTAGCATGGATCATAGCTCTGGCTGATTCTTGAATGGTTCTATTTTTTCTTTCAACAACCCCATTTTGTTGTGGAGTAATAGGTGATGAAAATTCATGATGTATTCCTTCAGAGGAGCAGAACTCAGCAAACTTTTGATTTTCAAATTCCTTTCCATGATCACTTCTAATTCTCACAACACCATTTTCTTTTTCTCTTTGAATTCTTTGACACAGGTCCTTGAAAACATCAAACACATCTGACTTTTCTCTGATGAAGTTTACCCAAGTGTATCTGGAGTAGTCATCCACAACCACATAAGCATATTTCTTTCCTCCGAGACTTTCCATTTGCATTGGTCCCATCAAGTCCATATGGAGCAGTTCAAGAACTCTGGAAGTGGTCAGATGTTTAACCTTTGGATGTGACATCCTGATTTGTTTTCCTACCTGACATTCACCACATATTCTCCCTTCATCAATTTGTAGATTAGGAATTCCTCTCACAGCTTCCAGAGAAATAATCCTTTTCATACCTCTTAGATGAAGGTGGCCAAGTTTTTGGTGCCACAGCTTTGCTTCTTCTTCTTTAGAACATACAGTTGAGTAGCTGGATTCATGGGACACCCACAAGTAGCAGTTATCTTTAGATCTGACTCCCCTCATTACTACTTCCTTTTCTTCATTAGTAACCACACACTCAGCTTTAGTGAAGTTGACTTGGTATCCTTGGTCACAGAGTTGGCTGATGCTTATGAGGTTAGCAGTCAGGCCTTTGACCAACAAAACACCTTCTAAATTTGGCACTCCTGAACAGTCTAGTTTTCCAACTCCTTTGATTTCTCCTTTAGCTCCATCACCAAAGGTTACATAGCTAGTAGAGTGATTCTTGATATCAACAAGCAGATTCTTGATTCCAGTCATGTGTCTGGAACATCCACTGTCAAAATACCAATCTTCTTTGGCTGAAACTCTAAGAGATGTATGGGCTATTAAAGCCATATTTTTAGGTTTCCATTGTTTCTTCTGGATGGGCATGATCTGCTTAGGTTTGTAGTAAGGAGCTTGATCTGGGTATCCATATAATCTGAAGCAAAAGGGCTTAATGTGTCCAAATCTTCCACAGTAGTGACATCTCCATCTTTGAAACTTTTTCTTCATTCCACTTTTGTCTTGATGTTGAGTCACATGTTTTGACATTGGTTTCAACATCTCAGCTTCAGGTTTAGCTCTGCTATTATCTTGGGAATGTTTCTTTGCACCAACAAATCCTATACCAGACACATCTCCTGAACTTTTTCCAATCTGCAAAATCTCCTCCAACATATCCGAGCCACTGTTCAACATTTTTACAGATTTTGACATCTGATCAAGCTTGGATTGTAACATGATAATTTCACTGTTTAGTTCAGATATAGTTTTACTAAGTCCTTTGTTATCAGCCTCCAACTGAACTATGTATTTCTTCTGCTTTTCACCTTGTTGACAAACTTCAGCACTTCTGATACACAGCTTTCTGTAGGAGGCTGCCAGTTCTTCAAAGGTTAGCTCATCTTCACTAGAGTCTTCATCAGAATTTCAAACCCCAGTAAGGGCTGTGACATGTTTGGCTGATTCTTCTTCAAAATCACTCTCAGACTCTTCATCAGACCAGGAGACTGACAATCCTTTCTTTTGTTTCTTGAGATAAGTAGGACATTCAGCTCTAATATGTCCATACCCTTCACATCCATGACATTGAATCCCTTTGCTGTGATTGTACTTTTCTTCTGGTTTTGCTCTTCTGCCAGAGTCATAAGATCTGCTGGTGTCTGATGAGATGTTCTTGGCATTAGGTCTTGGCTTATGATCCATTCTTCTCATTATTTTGTTGAATTGTTTACCAAGTATAGCTATAGATTCAGATAGATTCTCTTCTCTATTTTCCTCTGCTTCTTCTTGAGAGTTGGACACAAAAGCTATGCTTTTGTTTTTCTTTTCAGAATTGTCACTGATCCCCATCTCAAAGGTTTGAAGAGATCCAATTAACTCTTCTACCTTCATTTTGCTGATGTCCTGTGCCTCTTCTATAGCTGTAACTTTCATATCAAATCTCTTAGGTAGGGATCTAAGGATTTTTCTTACCAGCTTTTCATCAGACATTTTCTCTCCCAAAGCTCCTGAGGTATTAGCAATATCAAGAATATTCATATGAAAATCCTGAATACTTTCATCATCTCTCATCCTTAGATTTTCAAACTTCGTAGTTAGCAGTTGAAGTCTTGACATCTTCACTTTGGAGGTGCCCTCATGAGTAGTCTTGAGGGTATCCCAGACATCTTTGGCTAGTTCACACTGGTGTACTAGTCTGAATATATTCCTGTCAATTCCATTGAATAAAGCATTTAAAGCTTTAGAGTTGCCAAGCGCCAATGCCTCCTCATCTTTGTCCCATTCTTCCTCTGGTTTAAGAGTTTTCTTGCCATCTTTATCAGTAATGACAGGATGTTCCCATCCTTTGTTCACAGCTCTCCATGCTTTACTATCCACGGATTTCAGAAAATCCACCATGCGAGGTTTCCAATAATCATAATTGGAACTATCCAGAATGGGTGGTCTAATCACAAATCCACCACCTTCTTTGTCCATAGTACCAGAAAATACTGTCCCTAGATCTCACCCAGTAAAAAAACAGGCAGGGTGCCTGCTCTGATGCCAATTGAAATTCTGGACTCAGACACGCGATGTCATACAGGATGTCACGACATTACTATCTGAATGCTTTTAAACAAATGAACAGAAAGTAAACTGAATATCAACACAAGAAAGTTGTTAACCCAGTTTGGTGCAATCACACCTACATCTGGGGGCTACCAAGCCAGGGAGGAAGTCCACTATAAGTAATATTAATTCAAGGTAATACAGATCAAGATTACTCCTTTCACTTAATATCTACCCAATGCAACTTCAATCTAAAACTTCTTAGATCAGAGATCCTACTCACTCCCCCTCAATCACAGCAGTGATGACAAACGCTCTACTAATAACAGAAGAAGACACACTTCAAAGACACAACTTGATCTTGCTTAAAAGCTTTGATCAAGTACAATAGTACTCTTGCTTAAAAGCTTCGAGTACTTCTTACAACTCAAACCAAAACACCTAGACCAAGACAATCATCATGATGATTGTTTGGCTTACAAGAAAGCTAGAACGCAAAACTTAAAAACAAAGAACTCTCAAAGCTTCTCAATACAAAACCCTAATCCTAGTCTGCAGCTTCTTCGTAAAATATATAGTCTTCATAAAACGCAGCAGCTGGGCCTTGGATCCAAATTAGTTTTAACCTAATAAAACTAATTTCCATAAAACAAGGAACTAAAAATAATAACCATCAAAGACGTCCTTGAATCAGATCAGAATCCAACATTTCCAAATAAAGCGCATAGGATCTTATCAGATTACATAACCATAAAAAGTAACAGAAAAGAACGTAACAGCTGCGAATGTCATGACATCGGCCTTGACATCAGGTAAAGGCCTGCATAAGAAAAACTTCGCAACAGTAGAAAGCATGTCATGACACCAGATTTGACAAGATAGAAACACAATGAGTTTTACCAAAAATTACAGCCAATCAACAACATCTACATATTCAAAAAAGGTATATGAGAAAAAAATTATTATTGATCTAAATATTTTTATGTAAACGATACCTAAATATAAATAATATTTGTATATTGGAAAAAATTTATTAATAATCTAAATATTTTATATATGAAAAATAGTATTTATGGTCAAAAAAAAATTTATTCAGAAAAGGTATACGGGAAAATAAAACTATTATTGATCCAAATATTTTTATGTTCGAAAATTTACATTTGATTCAAATATTTTTGTAAATGATACCTAAACATAAATAATATGTGTATATGGAAAAAATCTATTAATGATCTAAATATTTTTATATATAAAAAATGGTATTTGTGATCCAAAAAATTTTGACTTAAAAATGGTATTCGGGAAAAAGAATCTTTTATTAATTTAAATATATTTATATACGGAAATTTACTATTGATCCAAATATTTTTTTAAATGATACATAAACATAAATAATATTTGTATACGGAAAAAAATATATTATTGATCTAAATATTTTTATATACAAAAAATTGTTTTTATGATCTAAAAATTTTGACTCTAATTAATTTTGATTTAAAATAAATATATTATATAAATAAATGTGCGTACTAAATCTAAACTCGTGCATATGCACGAGTTTGTTATTAGTTTCTCTATAACTTTAACGTCACATACCAATCCAAAATTTTAAACCAATAATTATGAGTTACCTCTTTTATAATTTCAATAAACCTTAATTATTTTCACGCTTAAAATTCAACCGTTAGCATAAACTATGACATATAGTTTTGTTATCTTGATTAACATAAAATATGACATATAGTTTTATAAAATTGACTTAGATGCAATCATTTCAAACCAATCCCCCGTAAGTATATCATAGGTCTTTGTAGGCATGTTTTGTAAATTCAAAAAAATGAATTATTGATATATATGTATCGTGCTTTTGTAAAAGAAAAGAAAAAGCAAGCTTTGGTCATGGTAATTATTGAAACTGTCTATCTATGACAAAGCAAATTAAATGCCATAGATGAAAATTAAATGCCATAGTAAAATCTGAAATTTTCTTGTGTGTTGCAGTGTGGAGCAGAAGAGGATGCTTGCTTGGCATTGAGCTGAGTTACCATGTTTTTATGTTCTTTCTCATTTTTTTTCCATTTTTTAAGTGTTGTCACGACTAACATTAACTTCATAAATTGACAATGTAAGATTTATTTATATAATTGATTAATAATAAATGTTAAATATTTGAAGGTGTTTAATTTTTATTTTAACTATTTATAAAAAGGTCATGCTAACATGTGCCCTAAGGACACATGTTAAGAGCTAAATGTAGAAATTTTTACTTAAAAATTATGCATTGTTTTCATAAAAAGTTTATATTTAATGTGTTTATTACGTTTTCCAATACAAATTTTCTATATTTAGGTTTCTTAACATGTGCCCTTGGGGCACATGTTAGCTTTATCCTTTATAAAATAACATAAACGAATGGTTCTATGAATTGAAGGTGTAAAATATTTAACATTGATAATACATGACAATTAATCTTTAAATTTATTACTATTATTTTTTTCTTCACACTATTATTATTATTATTATTATTATTATTATTATTATTATTATTATTATTATTATTATTATTATTATTATTATTATTATTATTATTATTATACTCTAAAGTAATAGGATTCAAAGATACTCCCTCTGTCCCAAATTATAAGAGAAATTCTCTTTTTTGATTCATTGAATAATTAATGTATCTGGTCTATATGCAGACCAGATACATTAATTATTCAATGAATCTAAAAAGTGAATTTCTCTTATAATTTGGGACGGAGGAAGTATATGTATAAATCTATATTAAAGTATATCAATTATGTGATGTCTCCGTTTCAACAAAACAATTATAAGATGTCAATATCTATAAACCGCAAAATGAATATCCTATTATGACGTTACATTTCAATGTATCATAAACCAATATTTGCCAAATTAATTCAATGACACCTTTTTCTATATAAATTTTTAGTAAAGAAAACATACCAACCAAATTAAGTGATTCCCTAGAATCATGTAGGACAGTGACAATTAAACAAAGCCACATTTTATGGTTACAATACAAGTCTCTTTTAATGGCTTCTGGCTACAAGTCACCATTATACTTTCACGTGTTACATTGTGTAACATACTATAATTGCCTTTCAATAATTAAATCCATATGAATATAATCATCACCTTTCACTATCAAATATATTTTTCTTGTTGCATAGAGATACTTTTTCTGCAATTTCTTCACCTTAGGGTTTGTCTTTTTTAGTTAAAGACAAGACCAAAAAAAATTTGTTGTAGTGGATTTTTCTTTAAGCATAAATATACTTAGGCTTTTCACTTTCACAAGTTTCCTTTGTTAAGAAGAAATGTTCAATTTCAATAAAATCACACTCAATGTTCTTTACTTAGCCAGCAAGGCCAGTTTGGTATAAAATAGGCTCTCACTTTATTATCTTTATTTGATTAATTGGTGAACTATATTATTCACAAAATTTATGACAAAAGGTGATTAACAAAAAGCATTGTTTTCCCTAAAGAATTTAAGAATAATTTGTGTTTCCTAATTAGAATTTGAATATACTTAGTTTGTAAACTAATTGTTGGTTGATGTTGACATATGAATTTTTAGTTAAGAAAGCAATTACTAACAGTAACAGGTTAACAACTAATAACTAATAATTGACTTGTTGATTAGATGATGTGTTAACAAGAAAGATTTTTTGGTCCATTTTGTTAGATGAAAGACATATAACTAAATCTTGAATTTCTTATTGTTTAAATAAAGGGGAGCCAATAATTAAATTTAATTAGTGTTTTGATATTATATATGTACCAATAATATAAATTAAATGTACCCATATATTCAATCATATATTACTATAAATAATGTATAAATTTTGACATAGTGTGGCATCTTGTTAAATATTGCAAGTTATAATCTTCCGCATTAAAAATCACAGATAAGATATTTAAATAGGGAGGAGACATTTTCCAACAACTTTAGAGAGTTAATTTAAGAGTTCAAGCCAAGAAAGTCACGAGTAATATAAATTTTGCAGAACTTCAACCATCCAGCATTAATGATAAAGAAATGGGAAAAACCAACATCACCAAATCCGAGGAGGCCTAGACAATACATATACTTCATCCATCAGTAACGAATTCTAAACAATTTTTTAATTTTTTTAATTTATCGAGTAATTAATGCATTTGGTATATATTATAAATTAAATACATTAATTATTTAATAATAAATTTTAAAAGTAAATTTTGTTTATAATTTGTTACACCCTCCGGTCATATTTATAAGCAAAAAAAATGGTTTTCACGATTATTAAGAAATTCAATTAAGTGTAGTTAACTTTTTAGATTTTGGAGAAAACATTGATTAAATTTACTATAATATCCTCTTTATTAAATTTAATGAAGTATTGGAAAATAAAATATAGGGGTATCTTAGGAATTACAGCATTAAATAATTTAGTAATAATTGATTTTTGCTTATAATAGTGACCAAGAATTAGACTATTTTTTTTGCTTATAATAGTGACCGGAGGGTGTACAAAAGAAGTATGGTATAGTAGATTTAAGAAAAGGATGTCATTTTAGAAATATCAAGAATTAAATGAATTACCTTACCAAAAATATCAATATATGTTTGATTAATGTACAACTGTGAGATTATGAACAAAGTAATAGGTAGACTCGTGTTTTTATAAAATTGTTTTGAAAATGTTTTTTATTAGATTTCAATTTGAAATTAATTGGAAAAAAAAATGTAAGATTAATCATCTTTCAAAATTAAATAATTTGAATTGAAAAGATGATTGAGTTTAAATAACTTGAATAGAAAAGACTTTAATTTTAGTTTCGGACAGAGACATGGCTCATTGCGTAAGAAACCATGTCACTCAAATCCCTGAAAGCAATGTATATTCAGAGATGAGAATATCCTATAGACTCACTTAATCATAGTTGAACGATTCTCGTAAACAATCGGATAACAAAAACAATTGGGTCATCTGACAATTGTCATATGAGATAGGTATCCTTAAAGAAGATTTTAGAGCCCGTAAATTCTAAAACTTGACTATAAAACTTAAGGAACGTGCTAAAGATTTCATCCAAGTTCGTCTACGGACTAAAGGCAATGAGCTTAGCGATGCCGATGTGCTTGAATACTTAAATCTTCGAAACCGGCAGGATGCATCAATGTATGATTGAGTGGACGCAATCCTTCGGAATGGTCAGTTTTTCTGACATCATGGTTTGCGATCCTTCGGAATGGTCAGTTTTTCTGGTATCTGAGGAGAGAATGATATGCAATTCTTTTAGAGATTGCATGATACCGTCCTATGAGTGCTTCTTTACAAAAATATTATTTCGTCTGCCTTTTTTTAAATTCGAGGTAGCCATCCTCAAACATTTAAACTTTTCTTCTTCTCAATTTCATTTGGGGTCATGGACATATATAAGGGTCTTTCAAATGTGTGTTGAGTACAAATTCTAAAAGCCTTTTGTTAGCTTTTTTTACCTTTTCCATCTTATGCATACTTCCTTGAATAAATTTCGAATTCATGGGTTTATCTACTTCCATCTGGTCGACATTTGATTTGACTCTTTCCCTCTAGATTGCGGTGATTTCCTGAGACATTTAATATTGGTGAAGTCCCTCATCCTTGCGCTTCACTCTATTTTCTGTTACCTTCCTGTCAACCCTTCTTACTCCTGTGGGGGTTTATACCTGAAGTATTGGTTCAAGAACTATTTTTCCAGTTTGATCACTTCTACTGTATCAAGTTAGGTTCTCTTTCTATGGACGAGGTGAGGATGAAGGAGAAACTGCAATCCTTCTTTCAAGGGTTTGCCTATGAGGATGGATTCGGACCTAGGGAGATACCTTCTTCCGATGAGAGGAAAAGGAGAAATGATACTCATGTTATCATAAGTGCAGTTAATCTTAAGGAGAGAATGAAGATCTTTTGTGAGAGCGGAGCCCTTTATTACATGTGTGATTGTGTTTTACATATAGCACAGACAAGGTAAGCAGGTTGAACATGTTTTACAGTCTTGCAGGTCCTTAAGGTGTTGGGCGGGAATATGGAGTAAGAAAACAATCTATAGGGGGTTAAATAGACTAAAACAAAATTCAACCGATTTTTCAAGAATGGGTTGTCGAAGGTTTTACAGCGTTGCGCGCGGAAGATTTAGAGCGAAAACATGAGAATTATACTTTTATTGAAACTTGATCACGTTAACATTTAATCACTTCACAAATATCAAATGTGATTTAATGATGATACACAAATCTATTCAATTGATTCAGTTGTATATTTCACATGATGTGTTTATACAACGATCCAATTTCAACGAATTCTAAACTCAACAGTTTCTAAGAATTTAATCACCACTAAAGCTCAATTAGGTTCCAATTTTAACAACACCAAACCTTACGTAGTAAATTGCTACCAACTGAATAAACGATAAACTACTCTAAGAATTGAAAAACCTAAGCATGCAATATCCTACAAAAATTAAATGCAAGAGTGAGAGAGAGAGAGAGAGAGAGAAGACACTGGGATTTATAGTGCTCCGACGTTCGTCCTCGCTCTGCCTACGTGCACTCTTTAATGGTTTCCCATTGAAACCTGCATTGTTCCTTTTTATTTTGATAAATATTGTAAGAGTTCATAAATTACTTATCCACAATAATGTTGAGAAATATAAATCTTCTATCTGGAGTGATCAAAAAAAAAATCTTCTATCTGGACCTTGACTTGTATACAACTTAATGTTAAACTCTTCTGCATAATCTTTACTCGATTAATGCTTCTTGAATCTTCCAATATCATCAATCTACTCTAAGCCTTCATGTGTAGCAATCATCCCTTGATCCTAGTGATTCCTTGAGCGATGAATTATTTGACTATTTGAGAAGAACTACACCTTACCCGTAGCCTTCCACACAGCTACTACCAAGTTAATATGGAGAGAAAAACCTCATTCTTTTCATTGGATTAAGAACCTGAAAAAAGGTTGAAAAAGTAAGAATTTCGATTGCAATACGGCGTCTCCCTAAATCAACTACAAATCTCTCATTATCAAGATCCAAAATCAAAACAAAGGTTGAAGAAGTAAGAATTTTGATTGCAAGGGTTTTAAACTTTTCAAAAGTGAGAGGAAGTTGGTTTCACATAAAATCACAAAATTGATTATGATATTCATTCATGAAAAATGTTGACATTAAGAATTTATATGTGTTTCAGATTAAGCACAAAAATTGATGGAAAAGTTAGTTAGATTCAAATCAAGACCCCGTGATTTGAATCAAGTGTAAATCCTTATTCAAATCAATTCAAACCGAGTCAAATGGGAAATGCTGAAAAACTGTCTTATTTGAATTAGGTGTTTAAGTCTGATCTGAATCAAATCAAGCAGAGGTGACCCAAAAATGCCTGATTCGAATCAGGTGCAAATTATCATTCAAATCAAAGTGTTTGAAAACTTTTTATTTGCCTCTGTCCAATTTGATTTGAATCAGGATATGTGCTTGATTCTAATCAAACACACAAATTCTCAATTTTTTATTGTTTTTAAAATACTTTGAGATTTTTCTTTCCACCTAACTTAAATCAATAAAAAAATATGAAGTTTCTGCTTTTGTACGCGAGGTGGATCTTTTTGTGGAGGCTCCTGCCACTTTGATAGTGGACGAACCAACCTCGCCTCTGGTTTTAATGAAGATGGTTCGTGAGGAGGAACATTAGTCTCTTCGGACTAAACGTTCTCTAAAACAGATTCGACCGCCGAGGATGATGCTTTTAGGGAGGTGACTCCCTTCATAAAGATGTTGAATATTTTCTCTTCCCGACTTCCACACACTCTTGAGGAGGCTCTTGGCTGCTGCTATTGTCTCGACATCAGATATATCCTTCGTCTAAAATCTTGCTAAGGGGGATAAAATAAAAATGGTTTATCAACTTGCTCATAGCATGTTCAAAGCTGACATCATTTTTCCTTCGTCTCTGCTAGACGGGGTGATGTCTTGGTTGCAGATATTCCCTCTCAAATAAGGTATACTTGAATAAAGAAGGTCAAATCTATGAAGTTGAGGTGCACTAATATCCAAAAGGAGCTTGTTGCGTTGTAGGAGAAAGGAAAAATTGCCAACTCTTTGAAAGAGGTTGTGGAAATACATGGTTTTTCTTCTGATCTGGATGCTTGTATAATTGAGTTGGAGGGTTCCCTTGAGGATGCAAAGAAGTGGTGTAAGACTGCTTCTGATTTCGTTGAAGAGAAGACTGTCCATATGGATGAGCATTAGAAGGTCCTTCTTTAGGAAACTAAGTCTAATGCAAAGGCCATAAAAACCCTTCAAGACGAGGAGGCTAATTTGAAATGGCCGCTCAGTGATTTTCTTGAGCGGACTATGCAAGACGTGCTTGGCGTCGTGAGTGATTCATGAAACAGGCGAGAAAGCTCTGCCCGGATGTTGTAATTTCTATCGAGGCATTGAATCTGTTTAAGCATGCTTCAAGGGTGACTCTTGGAGGTGGTCTCAGTACCTTGGTTTCAAATGCTTTAACTTGATTTTCTTTTACTTTGTATTATTTTACTTGCAATTCGTCACAGGCTTTTATGCCTCTGTTGTATTAATATTTAATATTTAAAGAAAATATTTTACCTTGATGATTTAAGTATTTTACACTTTAGAGCTTATGTTTGTCTTTGCTTATTTATGAATTGAAGTAACTCTGGTGCTTGTTCTTTTTACCCTACGAAATCTTTATTTACTTTAGAGTTTAGGCCGGACCACCAATGTTCATTAGATATTTTGAGGGTCGTTTGTTTTGAGCGTGAGAGCCTTAACCACTTGCTTTACAAAGGAAATAGTGTATTTGATTGTAGTGAAATGGCAAAAGTGTCTATGGAATTTTCATGTTTTTTGCAACGTAATGCATTGGATATTGTTAACTGCTAAATTTTCTTGTTGTATTTAGCATTGTTGTAGTTGAAAATTGATTTGTATGTCATGCTTAACGAATTGCTTGCGTTCCTCAAGGCAAAGCCTGTGACCGAAGATGTCGACGTCATATAGTAGTACTTTGCCTTGCGCTCTGCATTACAAAGGATCGTCCCCTAGCCACGGGTAGTTTCCATGTCTCTGTCCCCGAGGCTTGGCATAGATCTAGGTGGACATCTCTGAGCTCCACCACCTACGCTTTAAGATTGGCTCGTTCCGAGGAGGGTGCGTTAGCTACGCTGAATTTGTTTAATTTGCATCAGATGTGAAGTGTGTGTTTGAGTTGTATCAGAATCGCATAAGTGTTTTAATTTTGTATCAGATATGAAATATAACAAGGAATATGCTTAAGCCATATCAGAACCGCGTGGATGCGTTAAATTTGTATCGAGTACACATTCATGCAAGGGGTGCATTTAAACCATATCACAATTGCATAGATGCGTTAAGTCTGTAGCAGATACGCATTCGGACATGGAATGTGCTCAAGTCGTATCAGAAACGCATAGAAGCGTTAAATTCTATGCATTAAATTTGCATCTATTGCACATTCATGCAGACGGAGTCAGCATCATTTTATTTTCGTTTCCATGTTTTGGACATTCATGCATGCCTATTTCTTCTTTGATCTTCAAAAATATTTCTAGAGCGAGTTTCGAACATTCATGCAGATCTATTTCTTCTTTGATCTTCAAAAATATTTATAGAGCGAACATTGGATTGAACTGTTTTACTTTGAGACTTAAACCCTCTTTTCAAGGATATCCGTGTTCAACTAATTGTCTACATAGATCAGAAATCTCGCTATAATTCCAAACAAATCAATTTTTCTATTGTTTTGTTAATTTGACCAATTTTTCCTTAAATACTATTGACATAAATAGGGCTCTTATTGTCTAAGTGCCTAACTTCCTGTGGGTGTGAAGATCATTTGAAGTCATTGGGTAAGAGATTGTTATTCAAATTGGGGGTTCAATTATTATTCTAAAGCAACCGTGCATATTATTTCTTCAATACAATTTAGGAGGAAAAAATCATTAGGCAAAGTTCGTTTACATTGAAGATTGCCTGTTGAGATTTTGCTGCCAAATTCTTGGAAATGAAAAACCTGACCATTCTTTTGAACCTTATGCGGAAAATTCTGATTCCCTGGCAATGGATTGATACAAGCTAATAAAAAACCACTTATGGGGCGAGCAAGCTGCTAACATGTATGTTTACCAAGAAAAATCATATCAAAGCAAAATAACATTCCTGATGTGCATCTCCAAATTCCGGGGATGTATTTTCAAACAATTTTTTTGAACAAAATAAGAGTGACTCATTTATGAAATGCTAAAATGTGTATACAAAATATACGGCCGAAGATGTATCTTTGAACGCTAAGGACAGTCGTGACTTTTCACAAGGGTGAAGTAGCACTCCTAAGGATGGAAAAGAACAACCTTCAAATTTGGGAGCTGTGACTTGGCCAAAAGTTGTAAACATGCTAAGTGGGTCAAAAATAATATAACCCATAAAGAAAACTTAGTCATGAAAAACCCTTTTGGATAGTACGAGATTGTGCGTGCAACCAATGTAAATTTCGGTTTTCAATAGATGGGTCTTTAACAGCCCAGAGACAGACATATTTATAGCCAAACTCTTACTAATATTTGTGTTTTATTATTCTGCATTCATTGTTTTTCACTAATATAATTAGTGAAAATTTCTGTACCAAATGGTGTCTCCACCTTCTGATTCACCCATATATTGAAATACCAGACAGAATTGCTTTGTAAATGATAGAACTTCTAAATAATCTTTACTGCATTAGCTTGGCTACAGCTTAGTTTTTATCATGAGGCAAACAAATAAGATACACATAATTTAGCTTTAGAGAATCCATATTAGAGTCTATCCCTTGCAATTATTATTCTATTCTCCGTTGTAATTCGTGTATTGTTGCTGATGAAATGAAATAAGCTCACTTTGCCTAAAATAAATTCCTTACTGTACATCTATCAGGGTTTTGACACATCAAAATAGACAGCCAGTTTTTTTAAAAATAAAAATCTTGAACAGCAAGTAACTGTGCTTGTATAAATTGCTCGTAATAGCCACACTAATGAGGGAAACTGTTAACCAGCAGCGGTAGAAACGTATCTCATAATGGTTGAAGTTCCTGCTCAGGAACAGCTACATCAACTGGTTTGTATGAATGCTCTGCTTGCTGTCTGTTTTTCAAAACTAAGAATATTCCCAAGGCTGATACTCCAAGAAGTAATGTAAGCAAACCCGCTAAAGCCACGACCCAATAATATTGCTGCCACCAAGTCCTGCATCACATCAGAAAAATATGTTAACAGCTTAAAAAACGGTTATAGAATAAGCCCCAACCATATTCATATTCAACTAAAAGAAGATTTTACACATCAACTATATGCAGGTAGTAACCAGAATAGGCAACTGAAATAAGAAATGGAGAGAAAAAGTTACATTAACAATCATGCAGGTAGGATAACGAGTTGCCCGTAAAGAACAGGTGGATTTCCTATTTGACTTCACTTGTTGTCCCAAAAGTTTCAGAGCTATAAATGTTATTGAAAATATTTGTTTGGCAAACTAGTAGAAATATAAATATTTCCTCAATAAAGTAAAGAAATTTTAAGGTTTCAAAAGAAAATACAACATTAGGTGTAAGTCTTGGATACTTACATCACTCAATAACTTATTGTAAAATGTGAAACTAGCCAATTAAATCAATGTATCATCTGATATTATTTGATGATCACATATATCAAATTATAAATAATTTAGAAATTGTAGGTTTGTAATCGAATAGTGGACATATACTTATTTTTTAGAAAACATATTATACCTTAAATTGCAAAAGTGCGATAAAGTACTATCTCTTTCTATATGAATTGTATATCGAATCTAATTTGTAAACAATTTCATTTCAATAGTTGGATTACTTAAATTCATCACGTAAAAAATTGGTGTAAATATACCAAATTAACACCCAATGTAAACAGATCCGGTTCCTCTTCCACGGTTCAGTGGTAGAGCAAAGTGTTTTTTAACTATTGGACAGCATACCGCATGTGATTGCACTTCTAACATTTTAAAATTTTGCTACAAAATGCTGGATGCAGCTGAGAATCCAGTCTGCTGAGTATATAAACAGATCTCGGGTCTTGACTTACATAAACATTAGTGCAGAATAGTTCTTTCTATCAATCAAAAGACATGCATGTGCTTTCACAAAATATCAAATACAACCCCATTACTCAAGCATGAATTTTCATAAATTAGAGTACAACAGACTTTCCAAGTTCCAACTAATCTGAACTAGATAAAATTATGTAACTCAGTATTGCATGCACTATGAATGATAAAGTACGCAGGTATACAAAGATATAAGGCAGATAATTTTCTCTTTTCCATATTCAAGATAGAATTTACCGTTTTGATGAAGGCCCAGCGTTCCAATCAAGCAACTTATAACTTCCGAATGTGTCTGGGAGTTGCATGCGATGTTCAGAAAGCCGGGACACCATACTCTGTTAACATAAAAAATTACCATCAAATTCAAATGGTTGTCTTTCACATAAATGCAAATGCAAATGCACAAATATCAACTTACCATTGCAGTGGTGTTAGAAAAGAAATCTGCATATGGCCTTGGGGTTATGGCCCATCTAGAGAGGGACCCATTTCCAAGTGAAGAAAGATTCATCAAGTGAACCTGCATGCATTCAAATCAAGAAATCCATTATCATTATTATTAAGTAACAATTCATGCGAACTAAGAAATTAGCTGAAAATGTTTAGTTTTCTTGGTACTTTGGAAGCTCAACACATGACTGAAAGTCTTACGTCTAGGAGCTACATAAATCCAGCGACAATTCTATATGCATGTAGTGAATTACATCTCCTTTTAGCATCAAATTAATAAAGTATATTTAAATCTATAACTAAGCCCCAATAATCCCTGCACCATGGCGACCATTTTCTAACCTGCGATGTATTAACATCTAACTCATGAGCTATGAGTCCAGCCAACTCTGTAATGTGAGGCTTCAAATCCGTGTAGCTTATGTTAAATGAAATGGAAATTGTTATTTGGGCAATTTGGAGTTCACCTGCTCATTCAAGACAATCATTGGAGATTAGTTGTTACTCATTAGTGAGCATATAAGTTACAAGGCAACCACACAAACTTCTAAAAAATAAATAACATGATGAACTACTTCGTGTAAGTTTAACATCTATCTATGATTACACATGATGTCTCTGTATATACTTAAAACAAATTAAAACAGTAGGAGATAGTGTTACCTTGATCAATATTATCCTGCGACGGAGATTGAAATGAAGATGGAGATGGAGCAACTGAAGGTTCAAATGCTTGGGTTAAGTTTGTTACTTCTGAACTTGAAGGCACTGGTGATGGGGAATCATAGATGTGTAATCTTTCCCATAACTCAGAACAATTTGTTTTCCAGAAACCAATTTTTGAATTCTCACGATCATACATTACAAGAGTGTTACGGACAAAGATACCTACACAAGCATATATAGCATAAGACCGATCACTAAAGTACTAGACAAACCTATAACTCATAAGCTGTCGAAGCAACACAAAAACTATGGAACAATACTTCAAATCGGCATGAAGTATGAAATGAAATGTAGTTACCCACAGTAAATTAGTTACCTCCTAAAAGAGTAGTTGGATCCCTTCCATTTGAGAAAACCCCCAAACAATATGCACCACGTACTTTTGAATGCTTTATAAAAAAGATAGCCACAAGAAAAATAGGGATTAGAGAATCAGCTAACCTATAAACACAGCTGAAGATACTAATGATATTATATCACTAACCCGAAACAGGTAATTTTCAGGAGACAGTGATAACTTGTGACCATTTTCAAATACCATGTCAACCACTGGAAAGCTTTTAGAGAGTTGAGAGACATTCCTGAAATACAAGTAATTTGAATGTTAATATGCTGCAATAGGCTTGTGAATTCATTACATAACAATGATACAGACATACATTCCAGCACCAGAAAAACATATATCTTTATAATTTGGATCTGGACCACTAATTTGCTTCAAAGAGTTATGTTCCCTCATAATCTGCATAACAAGTAAATACAAAAGCAAACCTATCAGACATATAAGATAAGGTTTATCTTTACAAGATACTTTGTTTTATTGTAAACATGAACAGGATATCCAGCTATAATATACAATAATTAATACTAAACTATCAATGACGGCGAATGAATAAAACAGGCTCTCCATTATCAATGGCACATACATTTGACTAGTCCACTGAATCTTTTAATCAAATGAGCTGATACGGCTTCTGAAGAGGAAACTTTAAATCATTTTACAATGATATTTTTGAAAGAACTTACAGCACGTTTAAAAGCAAGAAATGCAACTTCTGGTAGGTATGCATAGGTGGTGCCGCTATCCAAGACAGTTCCATGCTTCCCATCAAAAACCTTTGGGTTTAACCGCAATTGCTTCCCCGCAACATGTATCTCCTTCAAATTGATATTGTAATATGGACTGTTGCCATCCCGAAACTAGAGTAAATGTGAGATTAATCAAATGCATTTTTTAAGAAAATGCATGAAATCTCATAACTGTTAGATAAGAAAATTTGACACGCACCTTCTACCAGAATCTGAATGTGTAAAGACCATGTCTGATGGGGGAGATATTCCTCCAAGAATCATAGCACCTCCACCAACATCCATTCCACCATAGCATAGTGAGAATGAATTACTTATTACCTTTTTATCAACCAATTGATCCATGATACTTGGATCTCCACGACCCAAACCCATTATACCATCAGCGCCCTGACTATAGAGATCACCAGTCTCATCGTTTTCACAGCCAAAGACAGCACGTTGGGGAGGAAGCTCACTCAGATTTCCAAAGGACACAACATCCTCACCAAGGAGTCCACTGCTACTGCTCATTTCAGCATACTGTCTCTCATACATGCACTGCTTCTTATCACCATCACAGTTGCAATCCGGTGTGCATTTTACAGGTTGATAAGTTGTCGACAAGTCAGGCTGGAACTTCGGATCCTATTAAAATAAAATTAGCCACACAAATCATTCTTCAGATAAATCACAAGAGTTACACACATGGGACAAGACAACAAATTATAAACGAAACTATTTGTTTCGTTTCCAAAACCATTTCAAGACACAAGAAATAACAGTAAGAGACAAAATCAGTCCTCCATATTCTACTTCTACCTCCTCATCTTCATCACTTTCAAAATAAAAATAAAAAAAAAACCGTAGCAGGGTGCAAAAACATGCACAAATTCAGCACCAAAATCAAATAATCATATAATAAAGCCTTGTATGAGTAAAACTTTTTTTCATAACCATGAGCACTGTAGCACCAACATCTCTCAAAAAGGTGTGTTTGGGTCTGTGTCCGAAACCGACACCTCTCTAAAATGGTGTGTTTGTATCTGTGTTCGTCCGTGTCCATGTCCGAAACCGACAATGACACTTGTGATTAATTTGTGATTATGTTTAATTTATTTATTTATTTCAAATTATTACCAACGTGTTAGTGTATGAATCTTATTTCCAGGACTTCTGCTTCATTGCTACATACCCCACGAGACATATCATATTCACAAGCCAATAAGACATTGTTTACAAAAATTTAATAATCAATCAATACAATCATTAATTTCTAGACTTATATAATGAAGAGAAAAAGGCGTTGAAGAATAATAATAATTACCTGGTGCCTACCACAGTGTTCGCAAGTAGAACAAGGAACATAAGTAACAGTACTTCCGGTATCAACAATAAGCGCAAATCTCTGCGGAGGAGTACCGACCCAGAGCCGCGTCGTATAATATCTACACAATCAAATTTCAGACACAAGAATTTATCAACCATATGCATAAAAACGTCGATGGAATGAAATTGCGGACGAAATGAAAGAGAGTAATCGAACTCACCCGTTAATAAGGAGATCGTCGTAGAGTCTCATGCGAGCGTTAGGGTGATGTTGGGATTCGGATCTCTGGAGTTGACGGCGAGGATTGAACGACGAGATTGAAGAATCGGGTGAAGTGAGATGCAGAGGGAGAATCATGGCGGGACGGGAGGAATTACGATCAGTTATTGAGGTATAGAGTAAGAGGTTGTTAGGGTTAATAGAAAAAACGAGATAAGGTGCAAAGCAAGTAAGGTGTAGAATTAGAGAGAAAATTGAGATGAGTTGAGTGGGAATAATAACCGCCATGAAGAGAATTGGTGTAAGAATTGCGCGCTCGATGGCGCTGATTGATCGAAAGAGAATGAGAGTGAAGAGACGATGCAACAACACAGAGCTGGACTTTAACTCTCGATTACGCCAATAAGGTAGGAGGGAAGTCAAGTTATCTTGTGCTTTCAATCAACGTAGCTATTTCCGATAATTAAAAAATACTTAATCTAATTAATTACTTAAGTCACATTATTATAGTAATGTGTCAAAATTGACCAAAAAAATGAAATTATAATAATAATAAAATGAAGTAATGTAATAGACAGACATGAAAATGTTGGGGGTGTAGAAAAGATTTTTGAGGGAAGAAGCGTGTGTAAGCAACAAAATGTACCTGGTTGTTGGATGAAGAAGGAAGGACGGCAGGTAATTTACTTTTGAGAGAAGACAGAAAAAAGTTTGGAGGGGAGCTGGTGGATAGTTAAGAAGTGGAGACGATTAAAATTGCCTATTAAAAAAAAGAAAATTGTTTACTGATCTACCACCAATGTTTCAAGACTCCGTTTTAAAATGACACAGTTTTTCTGAGCGTGGATCCTCTCGATTTCTTTAAAGAAATGGAAAATTTCATTACTATAGTTTTAGATGTATAAAATTAAATAATCATTAAATATATGTCACATGTCTTTGATATGCGCGTTATTTACACATAAAAGTATAATAATGAAGTAAATGGAGAGAGAGAAAAATGGAGAGGATCTTAACCCAGTTTTTCCACACAAATTAGAAAATATGAGCATTTTAATAAACTTTCAAAAAGAGTTTAAAAAACAGAGAATTTTATCAAACTTTCAAAAAGATATTTGTGCACAAATTAAATAAATATAATAAAGTTGTAAAAAAAACATGAGAATTTTACTAAACTATTAACTATTAGTAGTACAGTTTGTGTTTCTGCTTTAATTTGATCTTAAAAGACATGGTGAAGGTTCGAATTCTACTTAGATTTTAGGGCCGGATAATCGAGTTTTAAAAAAAACACTAACATTTTGTCGATGATTGAGTTATATGAATTGTAACATAATAAAAAAAATGAATTGTAATATATATTGGTTTTTAAATGTAAACTTACACTTACACTTTTAATATTGTTGTGAGAGATGCCTATTCTTTGGGTCACCAAATAGTTCCATGTTATTTAAGAATTATTTAAGAGTAGTTTATATATACCACTCTTCAAAGCAAACTCAAACTTCTATTAAGGAGAGGAAAATGATAAAGAAGAAAGTCAAAGAGATGAAGTTTTCTTATTGATTGATTGAATTTTGAAAAACTGTTACATTTGATTTATATATGAAAACAGCCAAGAACCCGTTACTTAGTTCCACATCATCCTTTCTAACTAACTTTATAACCAACCAAAATACGGAAAAGCAAGATAGTATGCATACGTAGAATACTGCATGCATACACATACACGAATAAGCTACACAGTACTGTCATAATCCTCATCATTTGTTACCCCCCACCACAAGCTTGAGGTTGGTAAATGTCAACCAATCCAAGCTTGGATATGCAATCGAAGAAGGGACGCGGTCCAAGAGCTTCCATGAAGACATCTGCAGCTTGCTCTTGAGACGTGACTAGAAGTAAGCGCATGAGGCCAGCTTGTAGCTTCTTCCTAACCAGATGGCAATCGATATTCAGGTGCTTTGTGCATTCGTGAAAGACCGGGTTGGTAGATATGTGTAACGCACTATGATTGTCGCAGTAAAGTACCGGGAGACGAGACGGGTGTTGCTTGAGATCATGAAGCAGGAAGCATAACCATTGAAGCTCACGTGTTACAGAGGCACGGGCACGATATTTGGCCAATAAAAAACAATAGCCAGTGATGGAACGTCTCGTGTCGACGCAACCTCCCCAATCAGCATCATTAAAACCCAAAATTTGTAAACTTGAAGATTGTGGCAAGAAGATACCTCGTATGGGTGAGCGTTTGAGATAACTTAGCACATGCAGAGCAGCACGATAATGGAGTTCAGTGGGAGCACTCATGAACTGGATCAGCTGCTGAGTGGCATAAGCAATATCAGGACGCGTGGTGGTGAGGTAAAGCAACCTTCCAACAAGGCGTCTATAGGTTGTGATATCAGTGAAGGCAAAACTGTTGTCCTGGTGAAGAAGATTTGAAGCATCCAAAGGTGTGGAGGCAGGTTTGCATCCACTAAGGCCTGATTCATGGAGTAATTCCAAACAATACTTTCTTTGACATAAAGTAATACCTTTGGAAGAACGCGCAACTTCGAGACCGAGGAAGAATTTCAATTGGCCCAAATCTTTTATGTGAAATGTACGATCCAAAGCACTGTTCAATTCAGCAAACACGGTGAGTAAGGTGCCCTCTAATATTATGTCATCGACATAAACAAGAAGAGCAGTGAATAAAGTGGAGGTGGATTTACTGAATAATGTATGATCTGCATGAGCATGAACAAAACCTTATGAGTGTAGAAAAGTTGTTAACTTTTTAAACCATTGACGGCTTGCTTGCGTTAGGCCATATAGGGACTTGAGTAATCTGCAGACTTTCCTTGGTTTAGGAGATGAAATGCCATGTGGTATCTTCATATAAACAACCTCATGCAAGTCTCCATGGAGAAAAGCATTATTTACATCTAATTGATGTAAGTTCCATCCATGTATAGCATCTAAAGCCAATAGAACACGCACAGTAAAGAGCTTTGCTACTGGTGAGAATGTCTCAAAGTAATCCAGACCCTCAGTTTGATTAAGACCTTGACCCACAAGACGTGCCTTAAACCGTTCAATCGACCCATCTGCGTTCCTCTTGATTTTAAACACCCACTTACTACCAATAAGAGTGGCATTGTGAGGTAAATCCACAAACTCCTAGGTGTGATTATTGTTGAGGGCTTCAACCTCTTTGTTCATAGCTGCAACCCATCTGGAATATTTAGCAGCAGTATGGTAATTTGAAGATTCAACTTCAGCTGATAAAGACATTATGTAGACCTTATGGTTTGGGGGAAACTTTGGAGTATGAAATAGAATGGGCAATAGGATATTGACGTGAGGTAGCAGCATTGGAGATGCAAACATAGTCTTTAAGGTGACTAGGAGGCTTCGCAACTCGGGCAGATTTTCTAGTTTCAGGTTGTCATGAAAAGTTTGTTTCAGGTTGTAGGGAAGGATTTGAAAGAATGGTTGGGACATCTGATGTAGATGACAATTCAGATGAAGTGTTATTTTGTAAGATAGGGTCAGGTTCAATTATAGGTAAAGGCTGAGGATCAAAACCAGATGTGATAGGAGAATCAGTAACAATGGCTTAAGGTATTTGTCCAGGTTCATGGGATCTTATGTAAGGTAAAGGTGTAATATTTTGTTGTTCGGGACCAGACCGAAAGGAACTTGAATTTAAAGATGAATCAAAATAGATGTCTGTTGGAACACTATTAGCATCATGGTCTTTATAGGGAAACACAAGATCATAAAATTTAACATTTCGAGATACAATAATTTCATGATACAATAATTTCATGATCTGTAACATCTAATAGCACAAAACCTTTCATACCTGCCTTGTATCCCAAGAATGCACACTTTCGTGCACTTGCATCAAACTTGTGCGATTGTTTAGTAGTGTTGAGGCATAGCTTCAACATCCAAACACTTTTAAAGAGCTAAGATCTGGTGCAACTCCATATAGCATCTCATAGGAAGATTTATTTTTGCAAAATCTTGGTAGGAATTCTATTCATGAGAAACAAAGCGTGCAGCACAACATAGGATCAATACTGCTTGGCCAATCCTGACTGAAATATAAGGGCACGACTAATATTCAAGATATGTTGATGCCGCCTTTCAACTCTTCCATTTTGTTGTGGAGTATACACACAACTCCTCTAGTCTATTATTCCTTTGGAAGCATAATACATAGGCAAAACTAGCTCAGCTCCATTATCACATCTAATAGCTTTAACTATTGCATCAAACTGTGTTTCCACCATATTAACAAACTGTTTAATTTTTTGTGATACTTCAGATTTTGCATTTAGCATTACCACCCAAACATGTCTACTACAGTCATCAAGGATAGTTAAAAAGTATTTGTAACCATGTACATAAATAGTGCTAAAAGGCCCCCAAATATCTAAATGAACTAGATCAAAAGCTTTGTTTGCATTTTTTTTACTACTAGGAAATGGCATAATTTTCTGTCTGGCTTGCTGATACACATCACATGCAGCATGAATTCCAATTAGAATATAGCTATTCATTTTGCTCATACAATTCATTTTATCATATGATAAATGCACTAGCCTAAGGTGCCACAACACACCATGTGGTATCCTTTCATTGTTTTCAGCTCTTTTATTTACAAAAACACTAGAAACAAGACTTATGTTCTTGCTTCCAAGTAGTAGAGACCATTAAGCTCTTTAGCCAAACCAATCCTCTTCAAATCCTTCTTTGCATGTATCATACAACCATCAGTTTTAAACACCAAATTGCAATCTTGTTCCTTACACAACTTTGACACAAATATCAAGTTTACCTCAAATTGTGGCAAATAAATCACATTTTAAATTATAAGATCATCTGATAGTTTCACATTACTAGAAACAGAATCAGCTATAGAGTTTCCATTTGGTAAATTAACCTTAATGGGACTTATCTCAACATATTTAACAAACCAATCTACAGGAAAAGCATATGTGATGAGTAGCTCCAGTGTCAACTATCCAATCTACTATACTATGAACATTAAAACAAGCTATATAAGAGTTACCTCCTTTAGTCAAATTGACAAATCAAGTGTTCTTTTCTAGCAGTGCCATCAATGATTGGTACTGATCCTTTGTCAAGGTCATACTTCCATTATCACTAGTAGATCCAATTGTGGATTTTGTTTTTGCCTCCTCACTCTCAACTTGATTCACATATGAGCTTCCTCTGCCATTATTTGGAGGATATTCATGTTTCTTGTAACATTCATCCATAATGTGCCCAGTTTTTCCACAATAGGTGCATACCTTCACATTTCCTCTTCCTTGATTGTAATTCCCATTTCCTCTTCCTCTTCCATATTGTCTCTATCCATTTACAACATTAACCAATCTTGCACTCTCTTCAGTCACATTTGTGTTGAAAGAGCCAGTTCCATATTGCAATTTCCTCTCTTGCTGCATAACCAAAGAGAAGGCTCTATTTATTGGAGGCATAGGATCCATGAGCAGCACCTGTGATGCCACTCCTTGATATTCTTCACTTAATCCAATCAGAAATTGGATTATTCTATCTTCAAATTTAAAACTCTTGACATTTCTCATAGCTAAACATGTGCATGGAACTCGACAAGTGCAGATGGATAAACGTAATAAGGATCAAGTTGATCCACTTGATTTTGTGCATTATTATTGTTGTTGTTTCTCGACATAGCTATGAACAAGATCTTCTTATCAACAAAAAATCAAACAAGAAAGCGAAGAGGATGCAAGAATCGAAAGAAAACAACACAGCGAAACAAAAGAAAGAAAACTTCAAGAAGTTTCGATCACTATGAACGATCGATCGAAGAAGACAACTGATACCGCATCGAAAGTAGAGCATGACGAACCTGCTCTGATACCATCAAAGCAAACTCAAACTTCCATTAAGGAGAGGAAAATGATAAAGAAGAAAATGAAAGAGATGAAGTTTTCTCATTGATTGATTGAATTTTGGAAAACTGTTACATCTGGCTTATATATGAAAACAGCCAAGAACCAGTTAGTTAGTTCCACATCATCCTATCTAACTAACTTTTATAACTAACCAAAATACGGAAAAGCAAGATAGTATGCATATGTAGAATACCGCATGCATACACATACACGAATAAGCTACACAATATTGTCATAATCCTCATCATTTGTTACTCCTCAATCCAACAAATCAAAATTAAAAGTAGTTTATATATAACACTCACACTCCCCAATCCAACAAATCAAAACTAAGAGTAGTTTATATATAACACTCAAACTCCTCAATCCAAAATTAAAAGTAGTTTATATATAACACTCACACTCCCCAATCCAACAAATCAAAACTAAGAGTAGTTTATATATAACACTCAAACTCCTTAATCCAACAAGACGTCTTTTCAAAGAACAAAATTGTGACGGATTCTTATACCTAAAGAATACAACACCTCATAAACACTCTCATGCAGACTTAATGTTGATCGGAACATTACAGAGTGAGGCGGACTTAGTTGGACCTATTATATTTTTGACTTGTTTCTTAAAATATTATAATAAATATTTATCTCTTTAAAAACATCAATGCTTTATTGTAGAAATAAAATGTTACATTGTTTTTGTTTAATGATATTATATTCTATATATGTCAGCCATACATATGCTACATTAATATTTGAGTTAGAGTGTACGAGTCTAAACTTTGACAATATTGGTAATAATAATTGAAGCCGCATCAACTTGATTGCAATCTCTGGCGTGCATTGCCATGATTCTGCGGATTAATGAGAATTTATAAACAACACTATGAGCACTTCAAATTGAAGATCTGTTTGATCAATCAACACCAATTGGGCGCTGATACTTGCGATTAGAATTTAACAATAAAATCATTGAAGTGCTTGAGTTATGATATCAGCTCGAGCTCGAGCTATTTGTTTATCACAATGACATGCATTTTATTTATAGGTTCTATATGATCCCTGATAAACAGAATACAAAATATTTACAACTTAACCTAAAAACAATATTCTTAACATCATAATCTTAAAAGGTATGATTACAGCTCCATTGTAAATCAAATTTTACAGTAGTGCAGTAAAATCTACTCTGACTTGTTTCATTGAAGTACAAACAACCAATAAGGTGCCACTGCCCCTGAATGATTGTAAATTAGATATATAAATAACATAACAAGGCGCAAATATTGATTCAAATTCAATATCCTTTAGCAGCATATCATGTTCTAATTCATGATTTTACGATATAAGATTAACTGCTAAACTTTGCGTGGTAGCTACTGTCTTTGTGACTGCTCAACTCTCCGTGGTGGTGGTAACTGTCTTTGATCCAATTAATCTTTGCCATGATGAAATAGTAACGGAGTTCGAAATAAGGTAAATTATGAATGCAACATATGCAGCTGTTATTACGCTCACAACAGCAGTGATCGCTGCTCCATTCACTTCAGAGGAAAAGAATTCCAGCAAAAGATAGCCATTTATCACTATCACCAGAGCAGCCACCAGCCATGAAATAGTCTGTATTGAAATCATAAGAAAATTACGAGCCGTGGCTATTAAACAATTAATCCAAAATGCAATGGAATCGTATATATACCTTGAGGACAGAGCCGATCTTGAAAGTGCCCATTATCTGTTCCTTCGACACCAAACAAAGCAAAGGAATCAATGCGAACGGGATTTGTACTGACTGAAGAACATTAAGCCATTCATTTAGAACATCTAATGATTCCTCTGAGGTGTCAAATATAAGAGCAACAATCATGGTTGGAATGATTGCGAAACTCCGCGTAATCAACGCCCTCATCCATTTTTTCAACTTCAAATTCAGAAAGCCACCCATGATGAACTGTCCAGCATATGTACCGGTAATAGTACTGCTTTGACCAGCTGCTAATAACCCAATAGCCCATATATAAAGGATTGGGAATACTCCACCTCCATACTTCTCCTGAAGATACTGCCCTGCGTTTACGAGACCGATCCTATTGGCTATTTCGGTACCGTAAAAGCCCTTAGCAAACACAGTTGTGACAAATATGTTAATGACAAAGGAGACAACGAGCGCAATGGTGGACTCTATCGAGTAGTATTTAAGAGCTTCTTGAACACGGCCTTTCTTTTTCGGGTCAACCCGTCTTGATTGAACAAGAGCCGAATGTAAAAATACATTGTGAGGCATAATAATGCAACCAACAACTCCGACAGCTTGTTGTATAGTTCTGGAGCTAAGTTTAGGAACCAAAATACCTACAAAAATAAAATGAAAGCATGTATCAGATACGAAGCATGAGCACAGCTATAAAATTTACTTGCAATGAAAACAAATTTGCACATGTTCAAACTACAAATCAGCGAAATAAAGTCCTTACCAACAAGAACATCGACACCATCTGGCTTTGCTTTACCAAACATCCATGCAAAAGAAAGAGCCATTACAGCAATCAGAACCGCAAAAAATGCCTCCAATTTCCTCACACCATAGTTCTCAAGAAAGAGGAAAATAAAACTGTTACAAGGCAACCACATAGAAGTTAATTGCTTAACAAATAAAAAAAGCTTGAACCAATAACTTCTTAAATGCCAAAACAAACCAAAAAAGATACTTTTTTTACAACTATAAAAAAGACACTTGATTCTGGACTCGTCAATATTTCTAATTTTGGACTTAATTATTACTGTTCATATATTTTTTCCAACAAATTTAGAAGATATTCCCTGCTAGAGATTTCCAAAGTAACATAATCTAAGAAAGCACTCTAAATGGTCCGTCTCTTTATGGATTTTAGATTCAAATTAACGAATAGTATTTTTTCAACATTGAATGTGTTTACTCGTAAGTATATACTTTTTTTTTTCATTTGAATCAATTCATGAAAGAATGCAACTCTTTTTTAAGAGTTACTCCCCTTCTCTAGTGGTATGAGCTGTTCTATAAATAAGGACAACAGAACTAATCTGTTTCTGATCCAAAAGACAAAAACTCTCCCAAAGTCAAAACTCCAAATCATTCCCTCTCTTCTCTTATGCACAAATTGACGTTAAGGTGCTGTAAACAATCATTGAACGATATATTCCCTAGTACACATGTAATCGACATAAAAATCTCTAAAATATCCAAAAGAGGATTCACAGACACTCTATTGCATCTAATTTCGACAAACCAATAGGAACAAATTGAATCTAAAGCTTAGTGTCCATACACACTTTGGATTACGTAATCGTGCAATCACATTCCTGATATCTATTCCATTTATTGCAGCATCCTCACCCAAACAACATTACCTAACATCTCGTCCACAATAAAATGCTATATACCCCACTCCCCAACCCAGCATTAATATCAAGAAAATCCAACTCCAAAACAATAATAAGATAACTTATCTACTTATCCAAATACAAGACCTCAATCAATGAAAGTACTAATAAGAGTCCCACCTCTCTGGGGACAGACATTTCTTACGCTACAAACCGGTTTTGTAAATTTATATGGTATGATAGTTAAATGAAAATGAACATAATTGAAAGTGGAAAATGAAAAGAAATTACCAATCAAAAGCAGTAATAACAACACCAGCCCAAAGAGGAACAAAGCCATTACTCAAAATCCTAATAGCAATAGCACTTCCAATAACCTCTTGAATATCCGACCCAATAAGCGCAACCTCCGTCATCAACCAAAGAACAATCCTAGCCCAACTAGGATACTCCTCTCTACAAAGCTCAGCCAAATGTCTCCCCGTAGCCACACCCAACCTGGCCGACAAAAGCTGAATAAGAAGCCCCATAGCCGTAGCCCACATAAGCAACCACAACAACGAGTAGCCAGCAATCGCACCGGATTGAAGATCCCCCTCCAAGTTTCCAGGATCGAGAAAAGCTATACTCATTAGAAAACCAGGACCGCTGAATAGCCAGAGCTTCTTCCATGAAAAAGACGGAGTCCGAACTCCGTTGTCGATGTCTGTTTCGTATTCGGATTCGTCTTCTCCGATAATGACGATTTTGTCGGAGGAGTCGTACGCCGTTTCGTCTTCTTGGTCTTCTAACAGAGGTTGTTGTTGGTTTTGATTTTGACGATGAGACATGGTGGCGATTGAGGATAATAATTAGCGTTGCGGTTACGCCGTCGTGTTTTTCTGTTAGATGTTTAAAATGGAAAGTGGTTAGTGTTGAGTGGAGTTTTGAGTAGAGTTAAGTTAATAACTTACTGTACTTTTCTCTGCAATTGCTTCTGGTTTATCGATATGAAAGGAATAAAATTGAAGATTTAATTAATTAAAACTACTATTCTGGTTGTTGTGGTCCCATAGTTGGAAATTGGGTTCCGATTTTTTTTTCGCTCTTTAATTATTATTTTATTGATATTTAATAGTATTAAATTGTTACTAGTATTTAAATTTTATAAAATAAGCACTCCCACGCAATAGTGACGGGTTAGACCACAATGGATGGACATGAGATGAGACATCTCGAGTTTATGAAAATTTTGTTTCTTCTGCACAGCCACTAGTGTTTTAATAGGAGAATATCTTTTTTTCTGTCAAAGTATATTTTTGTTTAGATCTATAAATAATAAAATGAAGGTAATATCAAGTGGAGAGATCAGTAAGTATAAGTTGAAGTTTATGCAATCATATATTCATTAGTAATATCGTACAGAAAATCCAATCCATCCCTTGCATCTTTTAATCACAAAGTGAAATTTCAAATATACCTCTGTTTTCATAGATATATATTTGAAAGTATCATTTTTTTTAAATGTTATTTTTTTTTCCATATGTGTATATGCGGAAGCATTTTAAACTAGAGTATGTTGATAAAAATACAAATAAATTTACTTCAGAGATTTTTCCTATATATATCTACGGAATGACTTAGCGCCAGAATATTCCGTGGATGTACCTACACAAGCATTTGATATAGTTTGAACCAGCATGATAACTTACTCATTGTTATATTTCTTCTTCAACACTCACTCTCACCACCCTAAAAAATCATACTTCATCAATATCATTTTCTACTCCAAAGCTCCAACTTTTTTGTGCAACAAATCAAAGGGAGGAAGAGAAGATTAAATTTCAGGTTGTCGCACGCTCGCGAAAATGAACAGAGTCGCCACCAATATATTTATCCCAAAGAGGGAAAGGAATATCAAAAAACCTAGAATTAAGAAAGGATAAGAAAAGGTCTTGCGACCAAAGATCGGGTAAGAAGTCGGTTACGCGAGGGGAAGGTATTAGCACCCCTTACGTCTGTGGTACTCCACAGGATCCACTTATGTCTGTTCTATTCTAAGGGTGTATAAATCTAAAGCTTAATTACTAAGGGAATGCATGCAAATGAAAGAAAAGAAACACGGGGAAAATAAGGTTTTTGAATAGTTGTGCTCGTTCAAGCCCCGCGACTTGATGCCTACGTATCCTTTTCAGGAATCAGAGCGTCGTAGTTCGGCTCTTTAGTTTTTGTTTGTTTTTGTGTTTTTTAGTTGAACAGTTACATTCGCACTCCGCTGCTCGACCTCTGGAGTCTTAAGCTGGGAATGGAGCGGAAATAACGTGTCCGATTAGGAGAAAGAATGCCCTGAAGGCGAGAGAAAGAATGCCTCGGAGGCAAGAGAGAGAAGAGAGATGATTGGTTTGTATTTTTTAGGGTAATTCCATGATGAACAAAACCCAATACAAGGTTCCGCACCACTTCATTACTTTGTTTAGGTCTGAGCCTTTATTAAGTGTTTTAGATGTTTTTGATTGGTGATTTTTAAGGGGAATTAATCTGCGAGTAGAATCACATAAAATGGTAGAGAAACAGATTAGGGAATGAATCCCACTCATTTCTCTACATAATGATCGAGAAACAGATTAGGGAATGAATCCCACTCATTTCTCTACATAGCGATCGAGAAACAGATTAGGGAATGAATCCCACTCATTTCTCTATATAGTGATCGAGAAACAGATTAGGGAATGAATCCCACTCATTTCTCTCCCACTAAGTGATTGAGAAACAGATTAGGGAATGGATCCCACTCATTTCTCTCTCACTTTTAGTGAAGTGTGATCCGCCTCTTCCTTTATTAAATGTTTTAAAGTTGAAAAGAAAAAAGGGGAAGAAAACTAGCCTAAAATGAATAACTAGCCTAAGTGTTATGAAGGAAATTTCTAGATCCTAATGTTATCATGGTCTCTACCTAAAGTTAGGAGTAAATGAACGAAATTACAAGCATAAGCGGAGATCGAGAATACAAGTAAAAGTACAAGTAAACAAATGATACCAAATTAGTGTAAAACGGCTAAAAGAAACACTTGAAAATATGGTACAAAACATGATTCAAAATATTGCACAAAATGAATTAAAAGATACTATTTTTTTTATTGATTTTTATATGACAAAACAAGAATTCTAATCAAGCAAAAGAATTAAAATAAAAGCCTAAACTAATATTTTTGATGCACATTTTTATATCATTGAAGTCTAAAAAGATAGTGGAAAAATGGTGATTTTATTTACTAAGAGAAAATAAAAAAAAAACTAATTAGAAACCTAAATTTGCTAATTAAAAATATAGAGTCAGGGGGGTGTGAATTGAATTACATGGTGTGATTAGCAGCAGGGCGCCGGGCCCAGCCCAAAGGATGTTTTTTTGTTCACATATTTTTGCCAGAAGAATTATGGGCTCAGAGGGGTATGGTAGCAAATTCGGCCCAGATTATTGTTGATCCATGATAATTTTATTCTTCAGAATTCATTGACAATTATTTTGAATAATCAAATTTAATGCTAATGAAAACCAATTAATCAGTATGTTAATTCTATTAATCAGGATTAATACTAATTAAATCTAATTAACAATATTAATGGAAATGAATCAAGAAAGGGGATTAGGGTTAAGTGGTGAGACCGTTCAAATTACTGAGTCTCTTTCCCTTCTCCTCACGAGCGGCGAACGGCGAGCGGCGAGCGGCGTCCGTATTCCTCCTTCTCCGATCGAATTCGTCCTCTCACATCATGCTCAAACTTCCGTCTCGATATGTGATTAACTCATGCTTGCTAATTCGAACAAATCTCTCGATTGGAAAACAACCAGTGCTTCTTCGATTCGGATAAGATAATCGTGAAATCCAAAGAAGAGAATCTCAGGTACGAGTTATTGTCACCGGTTCTTCTTCTTCATCTCTGAAATTCTGAAACTTCTTTTTTTTGATTTCTTGTTGCTGCTTGATGATGCTGGTGCAGAGTTGGTTGGAGAATGAAGATTAGTATGAGAGGTGAAGGTTGTGGATGGAGGATGGCTCTGCTGAGTGCGTGAATGGTTGAAGGTTGTGAAGTGATGAATGGTTCAGAGACGAAGATGATGAATGTGCGCAGAGTGGAGAGTGATGTGGAGTGAATTCGAATGGTGGTGAATCGAGAGTGATGTCGAGGTGAAGCAGGTTCAGAGCATGAAAGGTGAAGATGAAGATTGAATTGAAGAAGGTGAAGGAGAGTGAAGGAGAGTCAAGATGGATGAAAAGGGGATAGTTTATGGTGAGTGTGAATCTGGAAAATGGTGGGTGAGGGAAGAATGGCTGAGAGATGAAGATGAAGAAAAACTGGAGAGGGAGAGTGAAGATTGATGACAAATGGTGTGGAAGTGGTGAGGGTTATCACTGCTCTGGCTTTATAGAGTTTGCAGGTTAGTCACTCTTTTCAATTTCTGATTTTTCTGTTATGAAAGTTATAACTGAATTGGTTAGGAGGTTTGAGTCAGTTATGATTCTGTTATGAATCGGATAGAAAGTTAGTTAGGGGGACTGAATTCTGTTATATGTTATGACAGTTAGTTGAGTTAGTTAGAGAATGGTTGTTGACAGTTACAAACTGTTAGAAAGGTTGGTTACATAACAATTGTTAGTAAAATGTTTGGTTAGAGATTATTGTGAGGTTAATAATAAAAAAAGAGCTGAAAGTTGAGAATGGCTTGTTGAAATCTGTTACTGAGAAACTGTGATGCTGAATTGATTAAATTTCTGGATATGCTTGAACCGTCTTCATCAAAAATTGAATTTGTAATGAATCTTGTCTTACTCTTCTTTTTTCCTTTGATATGCATTGCTTGAATCTGTGTTATGAACTGTTTTCTTCTGATTTCGCACTTGTGAATTGACTTGTTTTGAAGTCTGAAAATAGATGTTGGCAGTTGGTCAGAAATAGGATGTTGAATTTGTTTGTGCAGCACTGTTTTATACTTGTTGGAAGACTGCTAACTGTGTGGATGGGGTCGGTTTTGTATTGAATGTACATCTTATGGACTGTGTAAAATGGCTTTGTTTATTGGCTGTGTGCAGTATATGAAACGGTTTGGTTTAGTGAATGTGCGGGGCTTGAATGTACTGGTTATTGATGAGGTATATGTTCTATTTGAAGGTTTGCAACAAGAAGCTATTACAGCTAAAACAAAGAAGTGGCATGACATGGTGATGAGCTTATACAAGAAGAAGTGGAAATGGTTTGAAGATGAAGAAATGAAGAGAAATGGTTTATAGGATAGGAATATTGACTTGTGAAAGAATGGTGATGTAACATAATTGTAATGGTCTTTTTCTTTGTATTTATTTGATGAAATGTATTGATGTGATAACTTAGACTTGGTTTTTGTGTGAATGCGGATGGATTTTGAATGGTGCAATGATAATTTGGAATTGAATGGATGTATAGATCGAATGAACTAAGACCTTGGTTAAGGGATTTGGAATGAGTGCATAGACACTTGAATTTTGTATTGACATTTGAAGGTGTACACTTTGTTCATAACTTAGAATTATAATGAAATGCTTCTCTTTTGTAATGACATGGTTTCTTGGACTTTCAAATGTAATTTGTTGACTTGAGTTTTCCCTCCACCGGTTGAATTCAAATTTACAAAGCTTTTCACTTTATCTTTAATTGCCCATTTGGATGAACCACGATATTAGTTGAAAATCAGTCAAAAGATAGAAGTAGCCTTCGGTCGAGAATTAATTAGTATGACTCGGGCCACATAAAATCAACCTTTAATCACTTGCATATTTTGTAACGCTTTTTCTACAACGCTTCAATGATAGGTCCAAACAAAACAACAATAACTGAGTCAAGATGAATTGTAACACAGGCAACCCAACAAAACCATAATCAGACTAGAATCACTGCACATTAGCATCTTGATTCAAATACAGTCCTTTGTACCAAGTCTAGACTACTCGGTAGGTAAAGGGGACACAATCATCAATTTAATACAAACACCTATACAAGTCAGCCTCATTTGTGATATCCTCGAGCATAGGACCTTGACTTTCCAATATCCCTGATCTCACGTCAATGTTATTGATTAAATGAATGCATGAGTGTTAGATGACCTAATGAAGGTATGTATAGAATGCAAAGCTTAAGCCAGTTAAAATAAAATTAGGTGGGCAAATTTTGGGGTGCAACACAGGTAAATAGTCATTTTTGTCCATTTGCATTGCTCACATCATTTGGATTCGATAAAGTTGTTCAACATTTTCTCGACAATGCTCCTTCTCGATTCTACCTACAAGATCAACGAGTATCGACCTCCATAATTTATGATGGTCGGTGTTACATCCACCGAAAAGACATACGCCACTGGTTTTGCTTTCTTGGAGTATGAAAAAGAGGATAACTTTAGATGGGCATTAGAGGTGTGTCGGTCACTTTTGAAGAAACAAGTCAAGATGCCTAAGGCGATTGTTACGGACCGTGATACCGCTTTGATGCATGCGGTGGCGAGGGTATTTCCTTATTCTAATGCATTACTTTGTCAATATCACATAACATGTAATGTGAGAAGTAAGGTTAAACCCGCGGTGGGGACGAAACAAGTAGAGACCGAAGGTGGAAAATCGGTGAGGCCCGGTGTGATTGTTGAACAAATAATGTTTGCGTAGACTCGTATTGCAAATTCTTCGACAAAAAAATTATACGCTGATTTCATCATTCAATTTCGGAAAGTGTGTGAGAAGTATCCGGATTTATTGAAATATGTTGAAAGCACCATTCTTGATAAGGTGAAGGAGAAGTTTGTGTGCGCGTGGACTGATAATGTCCGACACCTTGGGAATACAACCACAAACATAATTTAGTCGACACATGCTAGTTTGAAAAATTGGTTGGCTAATAGCAAGGGTCACTTGTGTCGAGATTGGGACAATGTAAATCTCATGATAAAAAACCAACACAATAAGATACAAACCACATTTGGTCGGAGCATTACGATGTTGGGACATCGATTTAGGGATAACATTCTTTATTCTCAGTTGATCGACAATGTGTCTCGGGCCGGTTTAAACTATATTTTTCACGAGGCGAAACTGTCGGTTCCGATAGTGTAAAGTGTGGTTGCACTATTACTAGAACGTATGGTCTCCCGTGTGCTTGTTTTATTGCAAAAAAGGTGAGATTAGGTGAGCCAATAAGAATGAAAGAAGTTATCCCTCATTGGAAAAGACTAAATTTTGATGATGATGGTTGCATCGAAGGAGAAAAATAGAATATCTTTATTACTTGGAAGCGATACAAGAGAGGTTTTTGAAGACCGATGACAACATAAAACTCCACATCAAAGAGCAATGGCAGAAGATTGGATATCCCGAAACAATCGACATGAAACCGCCTTCTCAACCGGTTAAGACAAATGGTGTTCCGAAGAAATTGAAGCCTACACTGAATGACAATTCGACTACATGGTCTCCTTCTTATTGTGAGCATGTTGATAAACTTTTTCCCGACTCACTGACTCCTAAATCTCAAAAAAGTTTAAACAAAGGAGCTCGCATAAGCAAAGCGCCTCCGACACCTATTCCACTAAAAATTCCAATCATCGAAGAGATACATATTCCACCAAAATTTTCTTTCATCGAAGAGATTCCGGTTTTTATGCACCCTTACATCGAGCGGATTGTAGATGTTGCGGGCGACGATAATTGTGGTTATTGAGCCATCTCGGCGTTGCTTGGTAATGGATAGGATAGCCATATGCTTGTCCTTCATCAACTTATCCAAGAGTTGAATATGCATAAAGAAGTATACACGCGGTTATATGAAGAGGAAGCTAAATTTGAAGCGGTTAACTTAGCTCTTGTTCCTTGGATGGGTGCTTACGCACCGGTGTTAAAATGGATGAGATTCGTAGAAATGGGACATCTTATTGCATGCGCATATGGTATGGTGTGCATTGACTTGACGCGTTATGAGTTTTCGGAAACCTTTTTCCCACTCCGCACCAAACCGCCTACAAATTCAAATGACCACATCATGTGTATTGGATGACTTTCAAAAGCGAGTTACTTTGTACAAGTTTACTTGAAACTGGGATGCCCCATACCACCTACATCAACCGAATAGATGCTTCAACATACCGTAGATGCCAAGATGTGGCCAGATGTTTTAGTTGATAGGATACTCGAATTTGAAAGATTGAAGAACATCGAAAAAGAATCGAATAAGGAAAAGTCAAAATTGGAACCACTTATAGATTTAGCCGGCGATGGTTCTTTTGATCTATTTTCTAGTTTCAAAGTGTAATATATGCACTCTATAACATTGCAATATAATTATTTTTGTCAATTATAACATTGTACTCTTTATTTTCTCTTTTCTTTCCCTACTATTGTTCTATTTAATGATGTCCTGTTACAAAAATTAACAGGGAAACTTCCGTAAATGTATCTACAAAAGGCTCTAATTTTAAAAATTATGGGTTTTTTCCGTAGGCACACCTACGGAAGCAAAATATCTAAGATCCTTTCGTGGATATACCTATGGAACATTTTGTGACAGAGAACGTGTGGTCCATATTCACCTAGGTCTTTTATAAATTTAGGGTTTCTAATATTGTATTTCACACAAACACAAAATTGTCTCAATATAAGTGCAACATTCATTGGTGATTAGTGGTTTTTACATGTTTATTTACTGTTAATTTTAGTCGTCTTTGCTTTATATTATCAAGCATTTTACTTCATTCTTCTACATTTTATGCTTTGGTTATGTATTATACTGTTTCCAGACTCAAAGGAATAAATCGAGACAAACCAATGCGAAAAAGTACAAAAAGTGAAGTTTTAAAGGAAGTGAAAAATCATGCTACACGAGGCCTGGCGCAACCACCCGTGTTAGCAAGTGTGAGATCTGGAAATTTTCAGCATGTTTCTCATCGTGATAGGCGTGTAGTATTTTGATCATAGCTAGAGCTTCGTAACTCGGAATTACGCGGTTCCGGTACTAAACAATTTTGCTAACGAAAAGGGCTACAACTTTGATGAAGAACTCAAAGCCAAATTCTGAAGTTAATGGCTGACACGGGCCGTGTCAGGAGGCCTGGGACAAAAAATCAACTTTTAAGATGACAAAAGTCTGACACGGGTGCTCGTGTTGTCTGACACGGGTGCCCGTGTTGTCTGACACAGCCCGTGTCAGCATGTGACGTTGATTTCATGATTTTTTTTTCATATTTTTTCCATGGATACTTCCAACCGACCAAAGTGAATGTGTGTTATTTAGAAGAGTTTTCACGATGAATTGGAGGACTTTTTTGGCAAGCGAAGGATATCACGAGAAAAGATTGGAGAAGACAAGGGTTTCGGCGAGAAGGGGATTTTCATGAACAGAAGCGGTTGAAGATCAATTTCATCTCCAACACTTGTAATGTCTATAATTTATCTTTTGAGTTCTTTAAACGGTATGAGTAGCTAAACCCCCAATGCTAGGGGGTGTCCCTGACTACCATCTGTAATGACTTTGATTTCCCAATTTCAATGATCTATTTGTCTTTCATATTCAATTTAATTGTACAATGTTTCTAAGGCTTTCCTTGTCGGACCAACGGGATTGATGTATGATAGCACTTAGGTTGGACCGTCAGTGTTAGGATTTTTGTACAATTATACTATAATAGATATTGCCTAGGAATAGGGATACACTATAGTAACCAGAACGTTCTTGATAACTCAATTGCTTAATTTCATCATAATTCACTAAGGAATTAGGATGAATGATTAAAGGTTTGCTCGCTAAGGAATTAGGGGTAAACATTCTTGAGAACCGGTAGTTGATGATTGATAAGTTGTTAATGAAATAAGGATTCGGAGTTGTTACATGTTAATGCACACACCTATCCTAGCATGTTACTCATATTTGGATAAATCAATCTTTTACTTTCATTTGCAATTTAATTCATAATTTCCAAATCTAAAATCCATAAGGCTTTTGTTTAATTGAATTGGAACACAACTCTATAGAATCACGCAGTCCTTGAGATCGACATTCGGGGATTTCCCCTTATTACTACAGAGGCAAAATAGTACACTTTCTATTTTAACGATCAGTTGGCGTGTCGTAAGTGTCTCCTACTTCGACTGCAGAGCACCCGAGTGGACGATCAAAGTGCAAGAATACACCTCGATCGAAGATATCATTGACGAAATCCAATACCGCCTACCTTACGATGACAAACGAAAGATTATGAAGCTCGAGTATCGGTCACCTTCATTTGACCACCGAGAAAATGTCGTTTACAACAATTTTGAGCTCAAGAACCAAACAGATGTTTTGGCGACATGGCGTACGTATGAAGGTTTCGAACATAAAATCTCACTCGAGTTCGTAGCAACGATCCAAAGAACGGTCAAGAAAATCTTAGAGATGTGCAAGCGTCCACCGAGCTATTGATATGTAATATTTAATTTTCTGTAGAAATTATCGATGTAAGGCCGACCAATTTTAATCAATAAATGTTGCTTTCTCGTTACAAATGTTGTTTTTCTGGTTCACTAATTGAGGGTTTATTCCATAGATGTGCTTACGAAATGTTCCCTATATGCATCTATGAAACATGTTTACACAATATACTTCAGAATGTATATCTACTATGAAACATGTTTACACAATATACTTCAGAATGTATATCTACAGAAGCAGAAGGGCAGTTTTGAAAGCAGACATAGTGGGTGAGAGAATCATGGGACGGTGTAAAAGTTTTTCATACTATATTGTAATTTGTTTAGGATCATAGTATTGAATATTACTATACTTCTTCTTCCTTAATGTACCAACTATTAGTCTGGCAGTATATAGATTTTATGTTGAAAAAAATATGATGGGGATGACCATGACCTTCCCCGTCATAATAATCTGACTCCATAACTGATTTTTATAGAGATGACAATTATAATTAGGATACAAAATTTATTTTTAATGATTTGACTTTGATGACTAGATAATTCATTGATTAATATTTTTAAAAAAATAAATGACTTTAATTAATTAAGCTTTTTAAAAATTAATTAATTAAAATTTTAAAAAGAAATTTGTTAACCCAGAGCCCATTTAGTTCCATGAGAGACACAATATACATGATTAGTTAACTCATGTAAATCAACTTTATAAAGACTCATTTTATTTCAAACAAAAACGACGTGGGTATGTTCTTCAACAGAACCATAACCAAAGACTTTCTTAATGTATTTGTGCGAGATGAGTTTGTAGCCCAGATATAATAACTCAAAGACGTCACAAATAAGCTCTACATAAGCTATTTCAGTTACTTGGATTGAATTGCGTTCATCAAAGTTTTAAGGGAGCAGTTTTGCATTCATCATTTTTTGTTTAGTGTCTCGCCTGTTATTTGATTGTACAACTTGACCTTTAATGTGGTTCTTAGAAGCAAAGGTTAATACACACATTAAAAATATACACATATTTTCCTTGCATGCTTTTCACATATGGGTTTCCATGACCAACTCAAGTTCCAATTTTTTGGATCGAGGCTCCCTCACCCAATCAGCAATAATACACCATTATGTACATTGAACTTGCATCAGAAACATATTCAGATAAGCTAAAAATTCAGCTTAGGCTTCTAAATGATTTCAGGTTAGCTTTCAAAACTTTTACTAGGTGGTAGATTTATTGTCTCCAATGCTGTTAAGAAAATCCTACAACTGAGCTGAACCACGGAACTGAACCGAACCGTAATTAAATAACCAAATCATTTTTTCTTAATGAACTGAATCATAATTTATTTTGAAAGAATTTGATTTTATTGCATTTTCAACAATTCTAATTTTACTATATTTTCAAAAAACTATATTTTACTGTATTTTCAAAAACCTGATTTTATTGTATTTTCAAAAACTTGATTTTCCTGTATTTTCAAAAACTTGATTTTACTATAATTTTGGAAAAACTAGATTAGACTGTATTTTCAAAAATTTGATTTTACTGTATTTTGGAAAAACTCAATTTTACTGTATATTCAGAAAACTTGATTTTACTGTATATTCAGAAAACTTGATTTTACTGTAATTCTTGAAAAACTTGATTTAACTGTAATTTTGGAAAAACTAGATTTGACTGTATTTTCAAAAAAAACTTGATTTTACTGTAATTTCGAAAAAAAAAACTTGATTTTAATGTATTTTTGGAAAAAACTAATTTTACTGTATTTTTAGAAAACTTGATTTTACCATAATTTGGAAAATTTTGATTTTACTGTAGTTTTGAAAAAACTCGATTTTACTATATTTTTAAAAAAAAATGAAATTACAGTAATTTTGGAAAAACTCAATTTTATTGTAATTTTGGAAAAACTTGATTTTACTGTATTTTCAAAAAACTTGATTTTACTGTAATTTTGGAAAAACTAGATTTTACTGTAACTTTGGAAAAACTCGATTTAACTATATTTTAAAAAAACTAGATATTACTGTGTTTTCAGAAAACCTGAATTTACTGTATTTTCAAAAAACTTGATTTTATTATATTTCCAAAAACTTGATTTTACAGTATTTTCATAAAAAACATGATTTTACTGTATTTTGGAAAGACACGATTTTATCGTAATTGGGAAAAAAATTTATCTTATTATATTTTTAGTAAAACTTGATTTTTTGAAAAACTTGATTTTTAGAAAACAAAGTAAATTTGAGTTTTTTGAAAATACTGTACAATTATGTTTTATAAAAAATACAATAAAATCAAGTTTTATCAAAATAAGAAGATTAAAAGTGCATTTAAACTATTAATAACTCCTAAGTGTGATTTCAATTTGTCACTAACATGTCATAGTTGAAGTTCATGGATATTGTATCAAAATATCTTCGAAGAAGCTTTATACTAATGGTAGAGACGTGTGAAGGAATGTGAAGGCATTGCATCGAGCTAAAGAAAGCTTTTAAGAAGTTATTGAAGATCATTTTCAATAAATATCTCTCCAGTAGTTGATGTCCATTGCACATCAACATAAACCAAAAAAACAGTGAAAAAGAAAAAGATAGTAAGATACATAATAATTTTTTTCTATCATTTTCCAAAGTTCAACGTCCATTACATATAGACTAGATCTCTCTAACCAATTAACTGATTCCATTATAATTGCATCGATAGTTAGCTATTTGACTTAAATAAATAGCAAACAGAAAATTAAACATAATTTACTAATTATGTTTGGCTAAACATTGAATGAAAACAGGGTTGCAAGCGCAAACCTATACATAAGTTTTTGGAGTCCACCAGTAATAAAGAAAACTTTAGATTATATTATAATGAAAGATATATTCCTTATGGCGATGCCAAAGGTCTTTAAATACATAAAACAAATAAATTTTATTGGGCCTTATGGGCCTTTAATCCAAAACAAAATTAAATAAAACAAATAAAATAGAAATTGCTTAAATATTAAAATTAAAATTGCTTAAATATTAAAATGCTTTCTAATGTGCGGTTTATTCTTTGATACGCACAATCTTCCTACATCAGTCTCCTTCACTTCTGAAGAACTCGGCCCTGAGTTCTCTTCTGGATAAAGAACTTCATCTGGCAATTGTAAGTACCAATTGAAAAACATCTCCTTACGCCGAAACTGCCTCTTAATAATTTTATTGTGCCTTTTATTATGAATGTTTTTTATCAACCTTTTTATTATTTATTTTTATTAATGTACTATAAACTAAAATTAATAAAGTGTATAACTTTTTAATATATAAAATTAATAATATTTCAACTTTTTTGATGAATTAATCCATTAAACTTTATTCAAGATAAGATAGGAATGCCAGGCTATGTTCCATAGGAATCAGATAATTATTAAGACTAAATAATAAATTTACAACTTTTGTATAATAATAAAATTGTTTTTTTTTTTAATTTTGACAATATATTAAATAAGTTTAATTGTGACAATATATTAAATAAGTTTAATTATAATTAATTAATTTGATGTTAGAGATATCATGCAAGGTTTGGCAAACGTATCGAGACATTGAGTTAAAATTGCTATTACTTTATGACTTATAATAAATGGTTATTAATTATTTTATATTCTATAAAGTGTTTGGGGTGACGAAATAGGTCCGACCTTTACTTTTATATGAGGCTGACCAAAATTTTAGGCTCGTAACTTCTACTATATCCGTCACGTCCTACTCTGTTTTTTAAGACTTTTGCGAGCACAAGTATTTATTTAAAATTTTACTTTTTTAGACTTAAAAGGTATAAAGTCTGTGGACATTTTCCGCCCGTCCTTACTTTATAAATTTTATTGTAGATTTAATAAATAAATAAATATTGATATCTTTAATTTTCCTATAAATATATGTCTGTCTTCCAACTATCATTTTAACCTTTGTCTATTGATTTGCATAAGAAAAATCAAATTTGAAAGGGCAATGTCACTTTTCATCCCAAAGTTGATGTTATTGTGTGTGTTGATGTTGTTATGGGTTGATGATATTGTTGGTACACATGTGAATGTTACTAACTCTTTGAAAGGAAATTTAGATTTAACCCTTCATTGCAGATCTAAATATCAAGAAATTGATCTGGGAGTTCAAGTTCTTAAATCTGGTGCTAGTTTTGGTTGGCGTACTAGTTTTGAAGTTAGTGGAAGATTTTACTACTGCAAATTTCAATGGAAGAGTGAAACACATTATTATGTTATATACAAAATTGAGAGAGATCAATCAACTTGTCCTACTAACTGCAATTGGAATATTACACAATCAGGGCCATGTAAGATTTTATCTCCCAATAAATCGGTTTGCAATTCTTGGGATCCATAGATACCAATGCAATACATATTTTTATCTCTTAATAAATATTGTACTTGAGTAAATTAAAAACTCAACGTAACAATAACTTTATCAATATAATAAGATTTTGGATTAAGAAAATAGTTTTTTTTTTCTTCTTCATCGTCTAATAAAGGAATGAATTATAGTCAATTTTGGTATAGAATCACCTTCTTAATCGTGTTTACTTTCTTTTTATTTTAATTGATTTTTTTCACATGAATAAAATTTTTGTTTGTGATATCATTGCTTTATTTTCATGGTTATTAAAAGAAGTGAACGAAACACTTTCTTTTTAATACTCTCTAACGCTCATCTTTTTATTGGATGAAACACATGTGAATTTCTCACTTTAGAATAATTTTAAATTTATTATAATCTCATATGATAATTTAGACCTGTTTGTTAATATTTTTTCATCTCGAATTTATAACTTATTTTGTTAACTTATGGTTTATTTTTCAAACGCTATTTCAAATAACGTTTTACCTTATAGTTTATTATTTTTTCTTCTTTTTTTTATCTTTATTATTTTAGCAAAAAATCATTTTTATCTTTTATAATTTATTTTAATTTAAAATAAAATAATTATGTATTAAATATATTTTATGTAATTTTATAATTATAAGTTATTTGATCCGCTAATTTTACCAAACACTTCAATTAGCTTATAGGTTATCAGTCTCAACCACCATCCATAAACTATCAACCATCAACTATAAACTACAAGCTATCAGCTAGTTTATCAGTCAACATCTATTCTTACCAAACATTCCTTTAATTTTAGTAGAAGTTACATTATTTTTTATTTATTTACTCTGATAAAATCAATATTATGAAATTTTAAACATATTATCATACTAAATTATAATTCTATAATGTCTCCATCAATTTTTTCCTCCAAAATTATTAAAATTAAAAATTGGTAATTTCAATTCCTATCACTATTAATTCATTTTTCATAGAAAATAATAAATAATAAATATGACAAGTATGCTCATTAATGTTCCTGTTATAAATTTTTCAAATCATAACTTACACCTTAAAAAATAGGGACAAAATTTTAATTAATTAACTAAAACAATGACCATCTTTATTTCATGTCAAATCTATTTTATAAATTAATTTTTAGTTTTGGCAAGACATATTTTAATCTTATAATTTATAGTTTATAAGCTCGTATGATAAAAAAAACTTGATTGATAATAGTCTTTTCATCATGAATTTATAGTTTATTTTGTTAGCTTATAACTTATTTTTCAGACGCTATTTTAAATAGCATTTTAGCTTATAGCTTATGACTTATCGTTTTTCTTCCATTATCACCCTTATAAATTTTAATTATTTTAAATATATATTTAATTATTAATTAACAAATGTCTTTTTATGTCACTTTACATTTACCAACTAGTTAAACCGCTAATTTTACCAAACACTTTAATTATCTTATCAGCTATCAATCACCAGCTATAAGTTATAAGTTATCAGCCATCAGCCATCAACCATAAGCTATAAGTTATCAGCTAGCTTATCATCCAACCACTAATTTACCCAAGCAGAACCTTAATGAAATTGAAAACCAAAACGTGGATCCTATAACTCCACTCAGAAGTGGGAAAACGGGTCGTGACCCACCGACCCGACCCTCATACCCTCCAAAGAATGAAGGGTTGGGTTGAGATTTTGCGCCCTCCTCCCTCTAAAACCCGCCCCATCTAAACCTGCTGTTCGCCAAAGCTCGCCTCGTCGAAACCCGCCGCTCTCTAAAGCCCACCTCGCCTATTAGTTCAGCCAGTCCCTCCTTAATCTTATCATATTTTGGTTAATTCTAGTAATTTTAATTCTTGATAGTTTTATTCTATACATTTATTTGTAATGTGCAATATTTTTTAAGTAAAATTTGTTTAAAAAATAATTTATAAAATATAAATGAAAAATTTAATTGAAAGGTAAAAAAAACTATTAATCTATTAAAAAATGAAAAATAAATATACAAACAGGCAGACAAGCCCGCCTCCTGCCAATCCGCCACTTTGACGAAGCAAGCAAGATTTTTATGTTCATTTCCATTTGAAGGGCTTGCATGCCCTGCTCTTTTATTGACGAGCTTAAGACGGTGCGGTGTGAGACAGAGCGGACGACCTGTTTTACCTCCCATAACTCCACTATATCAATTTAAAGTTAAAATAAAACTAAATCTGAATGACCATGTTTGGTGATGCATAGGGGGTTAGTTATGTAAGGCATATATAAATCAACAGACAACTTCACATTTTTAGAATTAATCTCTTTCCATTTGTTTGATTCTATGTTCTTTTCTTTTAATATTTATTAATTTTTAATTAATTTTTTGGTAAGAGACTTTGAATTTTGTTTGTCTCATTATTATAATATTTTAAGATCTAAGATGTTAACAACTTACGATGAGGATTTTTTTTTTAAAATTTTAAATCTCATTAACTTTTAAAATGGCGTCATGTAAATCCTCTTTGTCAATTACCCTCAAACGTCTGTTTATGTGTGAATACATGGCAACCGAGGAATATGTATGTCAGTGAGTGTGAGATAAGTCAGATCATAGTGATTTTTAGGAATATATGACGTGCTCCATGTCATGTTTGGCATTGAGAAATGGTGGTACATGCAAATACTCTAACTCACAAGTCAATGACTATCAAAAGTAAAAGGAGTTATGTGTTAGAAAAAAATGTGTATCTTGATTTGACATATTACCCTTTTTTTTATCAAATTCTAAAGTTTTGTGTACGTAGAACTTTATTGGTTAAATTACTCCCAAGATCCTTTAAGTTATTTAATTGTAACAGCTTGGTCCTTCAATTTTTTTTTGTAACAACTTGGTCCTTTTGGGTGATAACTGCCTCCCTTTTCTCTCATTTTAATCATTTAGAAATGTTGATTGTTGTGTTTTTGGAAGCATTTCATCATTTTTACACCCCTCAAAATATTTGCATCCATAATTATCACATTTTCTCGGTTAAAAAAGGATAATGGTGCACACATTTGATAACATAAAGGACTTAGTTGTAGCAAAAACAACATGAAGGAACAAACTGTTACAATTAAATAACTTAAAGGACCTTGGGAGTAATTTAACCAACTTTATTCTACAAAATAGTTGTACAAAGTGATAAGTGTCAGAATATTACTTGTTATGTCATACGAAGGTCCTCGTTCAATCATTTGTCTTGATTATTTGTTTTCCTATAGAATATCCACACTTGTTCCCAAATTCTTATAACCATTTATGTTCGTAGTTGGATAAATGATGTATTTTGATTGACGTTTGTTATATCCTAATTTTTGACCCTAAGATTATCCATTCATTTGCACTCTAATCATTGATCAGGATCACAATCTTGAGGGTGGTTCTTTTGATGTTGTACTCACCTTATCTATAGGAAGGACTATCAAGCACCAATATTTTATCTTGCGTATATATCACACTAACCAAAATACAAAAAGATGTCTTTGTCTTCAATGTTTTTTATGTAAGGTAGGTGTTGAAGCAAGTGCATCTATACCTATCCTAAATTAGGGTTTTGAAGGTAATATTTAATTGACTGAGCATTCATGGAAGCTAAATGGATTGAATTTAAGAGGTAATTATTATCATCAAGTATCATGTTCTAAGCATCTCCCACTTCATTTGGTCAACTCATCTCAAGATTATGTGTTGATTTCCATGCCTTCTTCAACAAGTTTCATCAAGCTATGAATCTCACAATCAAGTTTTCTTCAAGAGAAGATCATTTCAAAGTATTATATATTTCCTCATGTTTTATCATGCAAGAAAAGTTCAAAGGATTTCAAGTTGATTCAAGAAGATGGACCTAGTTGGACAAGTTCTTGGTTATATGGTTAGAAGGGCATAAATTCCCTAATTTTCAACATTTTTGAGTCATTATTTTTTCAAAATACTCTACTTGACATCATTAACAACTTCTCTTCACAAGTCAAGAAGAAATTTTGTGAAGAAAGTCATCAAAAGTTAGAAGACATTACAAGTCTCCTTTGAAAGTTAAGGAATTGTGTACCAACTTCAAAGGATCATAACTTGCTCAGTTTTTATAATCTTGAGCCCATTCTTCTTGCATAATAATATTTAATGAGTCTAATTTAATCCATATTCGAAGTTCAAGAGCAAACAATAAGTGGAAGATCGTGTTTGAAGAAAAAACATTATGGGTCATGTTGGTGTGCCTAGGGTTTCAAGGAATAATTTGTGTGCAAGACTGTCCCAAGGTCAAATGATTCAAAAATCACTTTCTCTTGGATAAATTTTTTACTTTAGCTTATTTTTCCATTCTCTACAACTTTCATGTTGGAACTTTTGGCAAACTTAAGCTCTAAGATGGACTTTTGGCATATACTTCCAGGTGTTTGATGAAATGACCTCGAAGGAATGCCTTGTTTTTGTCCAAGTTTCCAAGCCCATATCTTTTGATTCATAGTGTAACACCCAATAATTTCCATTATTTAATTTAATTGGAATTTAAATGGTTTATTTGGATTAATTGGCATTTTTGGTGAATTATTGGGAAAATTATGAAAATAAAGCAATTAGGCCTAACTATTAGATGTAATAGTAATAAGGGAGTGATATATATATATATATATATATATAGATATATATATATATATAGATATATAGATAGATAGATAGATAGATAGATAGATAGATAGAGAGAGAGAGAGAGAGAGAGAGAGAGAGAGAGAGAGAGAGAGAGAGAGAGAGAGAGAGAGAGAGAGAGAGAGAGAGAGAGAGAGACTAAGCCATTAGTGAAATAAGATAGTAAGAACGAGAATTAGGGCATTTTCATAACATCTCATTTAGTGAAGGAAGGAAGAGAAAGCAAAAGAGGAGAAGAGAAACCTAGAAGGTAAAAGAGCAAGGAAGAAGAGAAGAACCTTCAAGAGCATTTGGCTAAGGTAAGGGTTGACAATCCTTTTATCCTATATTATCAGTTTAGATATGATAAGGTTGGTTTTGTATATTGTTTGTCTCAATGGAATGTTTTAGGGTTTGGTAGATTTCATAAGATTTTGTGAATCAAAGCATGTTTGATGATGTTTGTATATGATGAAGGATAGAAAAACACTTAGAAAGGGGAGGGGATTTGAATAAGTGTGACTTTAAAAACTCTTAAGATAAAAACAATGAACACTATTTTTATCCTGGTTCATTGTTAACGAAACTACTCCAGTCCACCCACTTAGAGTGATTTACCTCAACTGAGGAGTTAATCCACTAATCAATCTTGATTAAAATGGTTATCCACTTAGAAACACTCTAAGTCTTCTAGAGTATACTTGTAATACGGTGAACTGACATTTAAGAAATGTTACAGATAGCAAGAGTCGCCACCGACTTTTATTTTATCCAATTAGGAAAGGCTAAAAGAACAGGAAAAACCTTTGAAAGATTTTAAGTTCGGGGGGTAATTATGCAAAGGGAAGGTGTAAGGCACCCTTTGCATCCATGGTTTTCCATGGGCTCTTAATTGCTTAGCTCACTTGTTTGTTTGAAAAGTTTGAAGTGTCGTGTGTGAATAGTAAAAATATTTGAATAAGAACTTTAGCTTGTAAATAAGCGTAGTCTTTTTGAATTTGATTTGAAAAGAGTGGGAAAAGAGTTTTGAATTTAGAGCAAACAATTAGTAGCAACTACCCTAAGTTTGAAAAATTGTTCTTTTAGTCTTTCGGGCGAAAGGGTCTATCCATAGCATAAGAGGGCAGGAAGTCTTTCAATTGGATGTTAAGGGTCATCGAGAAATCGTTCCCCATCAAGTTGTCCCATGCCATAAAGAAGGCATGTAGTCTAAGGGAAGGATAAAATAGTCATTAATCTTTTTAGGCATCATGCGAGGATACCTTAGCAATAGGGACAATTATTCTGTATAAGGCAATCTAGAGGGAGTTTCAATAACTTTGAAGGCAGCAGGCAACATTGCTTTAGGTATCCTCGAAATCGAGGGACTTAACTATTTTTAGGCAACAAAATTAAGGCAACAAGACAACAGTAATAAGGCAACAATGTAACGCCCGTATAATTTTAATATTAATTTAATTTTATTATTGAATTAATAATTAGAATTATTAAAGAATTTGTGGAAATAATGAATAAATAAGGTTTTTGGCATTTGGGCCATATGAGGAAATAATAAAAGAAGGGGGGGTGATTTTGTAAATCCTTTTACTAATTTTATTATTATTTCATAAAACAATGGGAATTGGGAACAAAAGAAAGAGCGTGAAAGAACAGAAGCCTTGAGAATGAGGAACGTGAAGGTGAACGGTAGAGGGAGAGACCAAGGATCAAGAAAATTGTCTAAGGTAAGGGGGGACTTGTCTGATTATCATCTATTATCGGGTTAGGGGTTGATAATGCTGAATAGATGTAGAATTCGGGTCGATTGAGTCATACGATAAATTTAGGGATTGAGTCCAATTGTGTGAGGTTTGATCCTATAATTGAATCCATGATATCTATGTTGTTATGGTCTCAATTGATGTGTAATTGATGTATTATGAGGTGTTTTTCGTGTTGTTTGTGTATTCGATTTCCCTAGGTTCGTACTGGTATGAATTGGAAGAGTTTGGAATGTGTAGAATGTTGTTTTCTGCAGGTTGAGGTTTCTGAAATCGCCGGTTCGCGCCGCGTGCACAGGGTTGGCGCCGGGAACGGGTGGGCAGAATGCCAGGATGTTATGATACGCACAGGTCGCGCCGCGTACCTGTGTTGGCGCCGCAAAGGCGTAAATTTTTCTCGTTCCGCGCCGCGTGCGGATGTTTGCGCCGCGAATAGCTTGGCAGAAAGCCAAGGATTTTTGGAACGCTCAGTTCGCGCCGCGAACTAGGATGGCGCCGCGTGCTGTTGATTGTTTGAGATATTTGAAAAGTTCAAAGATGCATAACTTTTAACCGTTGGTCCGTTTAATGTGTCGTTTTGAGCTAAACGAACCTTATAGAATAATCTATATGATGATGATTGATTGGTTTTAGAATGATGAGAATACATGTATGCTATTTCTTATTGATGATGATGATTGGTGAAAATACATGTATATTTTCTATGTGATGATGATAGAATTGTGATTGAATGATGTTAATATATATGAACATACTTGCTAATGATGATGATATTGATGATGATGATGATGATGATGATGATGATGGTATAAGTATGTTATATATGTTGCATTCATTCATATTCATTGATGATACTGTATCCATAAGGGTGTGTTGGATCAGTGAAGGGCATGATTCCCATTGTGTGGAATCTGTGCTGGCAGGGCCGTATCTGGATGACGTTGGATCGGTCATGGGTTATTCCCATTGGATGATGTTGGTACCACATGCATAGTGTCAGTTCATTCATATGCATAAATTATAACATGATTGGATGTATTCCAGTGTTGTAAATGTTGAATGGTGTGTTGGTTGTTGTTTGACTTGTTTTGAATGTCTGTTTATGAAACAATTGGGTGAACGATACAACTGTGACGTGTTATTGCTTTATAACCTTATAACATTTGTTAATTATGACGAGACTCACCCTTACATGTTGTCATTTTCAGATTGAGGATAACGGTTGTTCGACTCGGTAAGGATTAGCTCATGAGTCAGTGTTTTTAGTTAGCGTCAGGTGTCATGCCCTGATAGTTGTAACACTGGGAACGCTTGTTTTGGAGTTTTGATTGTAACTCTATATTTATTTGCTTTGGTTGAAGTCTGATACATTAGTGATATAATGTTGACTTGATGAAGTACTTCCGCTGTGTAAAACATGGATTTGATTAATGAGTTATGATTTCAGGTGTTTTCAGTAAATGCATGGCTTATACTGACGTGTGTTTTCATTATTTATGAATTGTGATACCTCTCTATAGGGGTGATCAAAACCAAACCAACCCAATAGAAAACCGCAAATCAAACCAAACCAAACCAAAACCGCAAAAAACCGCATTTGGTTCGGATTAGTTTGGGTCAGTTTTTACAAAACCGCACGGTTCGGTTCGGTTTGCGGTTTGTATTTTGTAAACCGAACCAAACCGAATTAAACCGCACTATGTTACAACCTAAATTTTACTAACTCACATCCAACCCAAACTTAAACTTATTATACATTAGCATTATAATTACGAACAATTTTCTCATCCTTACACATATAATTTCAGTCCCGATCTTCTAAAATCTCTAATAACATTATCGCACCTTCTTTGCCACATACATCTTCCCTCTTCTTCTATATTCTCTACTCTCTTATATTCTTTCTTTTTCACCTTCTCATTTTTATATAAATGTTCTGTATTTCAGTTTCATTTTTATCGCATATCTTCTTCTCTAATCTCTCAACACTTTTTTTTCTTTTTCACTTTCACTAATCTTTCATCTCTTCTATTTTTTTGTTTCGTTATAATAATTTTTATATTGTTTTATGCTATTATTTTATGTTTAATATTCCACTTTTGTCTAATTTAATTTTTACATATTAAATGGAAAATTGTTGTCAAAATATGACGAGTTTTGTTGTTATTTGATAGTGTATGAATGTATAATTACAAAATTATGTTATCATCTATATGTGTATGTATGGCTCAATAAAATATTTGTAAAAAACCGAACCAACCGAACCGAACCGAACTGCATTAGTTTGGTTTGGTTTAGTTCGGATTTTTTTTTAAAAGCCAACCGAACCAAACCAAACCGCACTACTTTTTCTCTTGCGGTTCGGATGATTTTTTTCGTCAAAACCGCCCAAACCGCACCGCGAGCACCCCTACCTCTCTACATGTTACTCTGATTTAATAATTGTTTAATTGCCGCGGGTTATTAGAGGGGTGTTACAATAGTGGTATCAGAGCATAGTCGGTCGTTGTGACCAGAGTCTTAGTGTCAGTGTCAGTCTTTCTGTGTATACGACTAATACGAGTTATTTGTCGATACTTTTGTTCTGACTGGATTGTTGTATTTAAGCATAACAAATGGCTGGAAGAGGAGGAAGAAACGATGATGCTCTCGCTGAGGCTCTGGGCATGATTGCTGGTGTGCTTGGAGGAGGGACTGTAGGAGCAGGGATTGGTGCTGATAGGCAACTGGGGAATTTTCAGAGGAACAATCCTCCATTGTTCAAAGGCACGCACGATCCTGAGGGTGCTCAGAAATGGCTCAAGGAGATCGAGAGGATTTTCCGAGTCATGGACTGTGCTGAGAATCTCAAGGTGAGGTTTGGCACTCACATGTTGTCTGAAGAGGCTGATGACTGGTGGTTGACAACCAAAGCTGAACTGGATGCCGGTGGTACAGCGGTTACTTGGGCTATATTCAAAAGGGAATTTCTGAGGAGGTATTTTCCTGAGGATGTTAGGGGCAGAAAAGAAGTGGAATTTCTGGAGTTGGTTCAAGGTAACATGACTGTACCAGAGTATGCTGCCAAGTTTGTGGAACTGGAAAAGTACTATGTGCACTACAACAACGACGAAGCCAGTGAATTCTCGAAATGTGTCAAGTTTGAGAATGGTCTTCGTGATGAGATCAAGCAGGGTATCAGATATCAGAGGATCCGTCGATTTGTAGACTTAGTAGACTGTAGTAGGATCTTCGAATAAGATAATCTCAAGCTGAAATCATCTCATTCTCGCGAGTTAGTTGATAGAAAAGGGAAGAGGCCTATGGATAAGGGTAAGCCATATGGTAGAGGTAATCCAAAGACTGGAGGCTGGAAGAAGCCTAGTGGGGGGAGACTCTAGTGCTTTTGTCAGGTGCTATAACTGTGGTGAAGTTGGGCACCGTAGGAATGAGTGTAAGCTGAACCAGAAGAAGTGCTTCAAGTGTGAGGAAGTGGGTCATGTTGCGGCTGATTGTAAGAAGAGGGTTGTGACTTGTTACAACTGTGGTGAAGAGGGTCACATCAGTCCTAATTGTCCCAAGCCAAAGAAGAACCAATCGGGAGGAAAAGTTTTTGCTTTGACCGGGTCAGAGACTACTCCAGAGGACAGATTGATTAAAGGTACGTGTTTCATTCATGGCACACCTTTAGTTGCGATTATTGATACTGGAGCAACTCATTCTTTTATTTCTTTGGACTATGCTACGAGGTTAAATCTTGAGATATCTGACATAAATGGAAGTATGATTATTGACACTCCTGCGTCGGGTTCAGTAACTACTCCGTCTGCATGCTTGAATTGTCCGGTTGACATTTTTTCTAGAGAATTCGGAATGGACTTAGTGTGCCTTCCGTTGAAATAAATTGATGTAATCCTGGGAATGAACTGGTGTTGAAAGTATTTGTGGGTAAATATTTTCGGTAATATATCGTATCCACAGGGATTGGTTAATATCACTGCCTTTCTATAGTTGTTTATTTTGAGTTAGGAAAATTAGGTTTGTTTGATTTATAATCTAATATTATCAAAAGTAAACAAATAAACTAAATGCAAATAATGAATTGTGGTTTAACAATTAGAGAAGTATGTTGAATCTTTAGGGTTCATCAATCTATTCCTATACAATTATCACTTAATTCCCAATTGAACAACTTTATGAATCATTATCTTCACTTATCCTCAAATAAGATTCCATCTCTGCAAATCAAACTAGATAGCTTTTACCGGTACGAGATTCGATCTCTCCAAATATCAATAACGATAACAGTAATTAAGAACGATAATTATGAAAACCCAATCTCAATCCCATCTCTGCGGATTGGTATTGAATCAATATAGTAACCTAGGGCAAAAGTTAAATCCTTTCTTTCGATCAAAGATTAAACGATAATTTAATAATAAAGGCAAGATTACTTATTGATAATGAATTCAAATAATTGTTCACAGGAATTAACTAATGGTATTGTATATTCATAGATTAACTACTACCTTAGATTCAACAAGAGGGATTTAGCTCTCCATAGACATGAAGAACACACAAGGATTAATGGAAGAATTCATCTTCATCAAAGGAATGTCTTCGCTTGATAGAGAATTGGTCTTCAATTGATGATTGTGGCTGCACCTTCAGAATGCTCTCCTAATTTCGCACAACACAACGTATCCCTTACCACTTGGAAAACTAGGGCTTTAAAACAGAACTTTTGGGCTTTTAACGCCGAGGCCGCGGCGCGACAACGGGCTGGCGCGGCGCGCCCCTCAAACAGAAGTATTTTCGCGGCGCGCCTAGGAACTCTCGCGGCGCGCCCTTTGTACTTTCCATCTTTTTCTTCAGCCTTTGAGACTTCCAGCTTTCTTTCCTCCTCATGTTCTTCTTAAGTTCTTATTCAGCTCAAAACCTGCAACAATAACACCCACAAGTGATTCGATTTGCTTTACGCACGAACTAAACTTATTCAGTTCAATTCTTAATAAAAACCTATGGATTCATCACATTTTTGCATTGGTTTAGAGAAGAAATCACTTATATTAACACATGAATTTACCATTAATTTACTCCTAACAAACTCTCCCCAACTTAGAGTTTTGTTTGTCCCTAAACAAAATTACTTACCTCCAGCAAAGTTTACCGACAATCAAGCAACAAGTTTTTCAAAAAAGTTTTTCTCAAGTGGTTTAATCCAGTAACTAAGTCAAATACTCCTCTTCTACCTGCAAACTCAGAATATACACATGAAACAAACGTTGAAAGCAAATTACCTCCAGAAGTTCAAAACACTACACAATTGTAATTGAATCGGCACTAATCACTCTCATCAAAAAGTATGATGAATAAAAGAGGGGTTAAACACTCATCCAAACAATTAAATCAACAAGGATCCATATCATACGTTCACCAAATTGCTCGCATCAAGTCTTGTGGAATCTGAGAATCAGAAGGTCTTTCTATGGTTGTAATGTGGTTTAGATTCAAAGAAAAGAAGATAATCAAGGGTTGTTCCTAATATAGGGAAGCATCCAATTCATAACTTATTTCTTTTTCTCTAAAACTCTACTTCCTTTACCTGTCCATCTTTTTTCATTCGTAGCTTGGTTTTTCTTCTTCACTTTTTTTTTCAGCAACCGTTATATTCTAACGTTGTTACTTCTCTTTTTTCTCAAGCTACGACTTCTTTTATCTTTCACCGATTACCATAAGTACTTACTCTTCTATTGAATGTGACTCTCCCCAACTTGGAGATCAACCTGTATTCAGATTATATGAATGCTCCCCTACTTTCTAAAAAGGTCAAAGAGAAAACACATCACCAAATTTTATGGTTGATGGTCCAAAACAAAACTTTTTATTGAGATCAAACTCACCAGGTATTTCCTTGGTGCATATTATGATACTTACCTTGACCTCAGGCTCAAAGAATGGTTAGCAAAGGATCACACTCTCACAGAAGCAAATAAGTTTTTTCATTGGAATAGGCTAAAAGAACTCTCAGATTCAAACAAGTGCCTCAATCACTTTCACAGATTTCCACTAACGATGCAACAAACGGTTTAGCATGATACAAACACGTCAAAATAATTGATGGTCTCCTGCATATAGTAAACAATGGAAAGCTTTCCTCACAATGGTTAAGGCTAAGCCGATCCAACAAACAATGTACCATAAAGAACTTCTGACAGTATTTACTAACACCTTAAGTTTCATTGCACACATTAAGAGTTTGAGTTCAAAAATTCATACCTGCTTTGTTACTTATTGAAAAAGAAAGTGAAAGTGAAAAATTTTTTTGAACATTCACTTCCTACCACTTTTCATACATGTTGCTTCCTTGTTGATACTTCGCTTGAGATTCTCGCTTTGTTATGGGACTACTTACTCTAACTGGGAGTACATAACAGACATAAAAACATAAAATTGAACATAAAAATGCAAAGAGTAAATCCACCCCCAAACTTAAACTAAACATTGACCTCAATGTTTCGTAACAAGCCCGAGAGGGTTGACTCACAGAGGGTATTGCAATATCACTTGCCTCTTCCTAGCTTTCACCAGAAAGTTCCCTTATTCTTTCCTGAAATAAAAAGAAACAAAACAAAATAAAATATTAGAAGCGTGGTTTGCCTTCCACGAAGCGCTTCGTTTAACGTCGCATGGCTCGACGGTTCATGGTTGAATCATCAACCATTGTCTCGTTTTCTTGGCACTTTTCTCACCAATGTGAAGCCCCAAAAGTATTTCATGTTTGCTTGTTTGGTTTCTTCATCCTTAATTCTTACCACTTCAACTCGCGATCTCTCTTCCTTCATTTGTTTTTTTCTCTCCTTAAGAGAGATAACCTCCTTATCCGTTAATTTCTTCTTCTTTGTGAACCTCTCCTTGATGAATTTGACACATTTTGGCTTTAACTCTAAACCTTCTAAAAATGGGCTGGTGATTTGCAAACGGCTCAACATTTCCATTGGTCGAAAGCAATGACTCTCCTTACCTTCTTTATTAGGAACTTGTGGGGGAAGTAATTCCAATGAGAGTCTCTGCTCACTTGCATTACTACTCTTCTTCAACTCTAAGTCCACCATATTCTCTTTTGAAAAAGTTTCAACTTTTGAAGTTTCTAACTCATTCACAACTTCATTGATTATATCCTCTTTTTTTGTTCCTTTGACTAACACATCATCTACTTTTTTAGGAGGTATTGGATAAGGTAGCTTCATTGAGGGCTCATACTCAACTTCTATATTTTTCTTGATGTTTATATGCTCTATATTATCCTTTTCAACAACATCTTCCTTGTCATCAACTTCCTCATCAATCACTTTTACGCTCCTTATAGAAGTAGCATTGCAGGTTTTTACACAAGTCATAGGATTTTGAAAAGTTGAAGCCTGACTTACATTTTGCTCGGTGAAGAATGTGGTAAATTGAACATCTTGCGTTTCCCGGTTTTGTTGAATGGATAAAGAGAATTGCATGAATTGGTTCATGGTTTCTTCTAACTCGGAGGGTCCACTTTGATAACCTTGATTATAGTATGAAGCCCTTGTTGTTGATTTGTCATTGACATTTGTATGAACTGATTCATGGTCTCTTCCAACTTAGATTGTCCTCCTTGTTGTTGTGGCGACGATTGAGTGTAAGGTTGAAAGGCTTGTTGTTGATATTCATGATCAGCTATATGATACTCCATCGTATCTTCCGGTGTGTACCATCCGATATCATGAAACTCATTAACTTGAGGTGTGAACTGTGACACACTTTGAAGGAGATACTCCATTTGTTGAATTAAGATCTCGTTTTGAGCATGAATCGCAGCATTTATATTTGGGTCAAACATTCTGACATACAAAAATCTACAAAACTAGCAACCAAGTGAAATAACAAGATAGAAATAATAATAATAAATTAAAAAAAATCAAAATTAAAAGACTATTGCAATAAAAAAAATATCTAAAATAAAGTAACTAACTAAAAATCTAAAATAAGGGAACTAAACTAAAAATCTAAAATTAAGGAACTAAACTACAAATCTAAAATAAAGGAACTAAACTAAAAATCTAAAATTAAGGAACTAAACAAAAAATCTAAAATTAAGTAAATAACTAAAAATAATATAACTAAAAATAAGGAAATAACTCAAAATAAAAAACTATTGCAATGCGTGCAATATTGACACCAATCCCCGGCAACGGCGCCAATTTGTTGAAAGTATTTGTGGGTAAATATTTTCGGTAATATATCGTATCCACAGGGATTGGTTAATATCACTGCCTTTCTATAGTTGTTTATTTTGAGTTAGGAAAATTAGGTTTGTTTGATTTATAATCTAATATTATCAAAAGTAAACAAATAAACTAAATGCAAATAATGAATTGTGGTTTAACAATTAGAGAAGTATGTTGAATCTTTAGGGTTCATCAATCTATTCCTATACAATTATCACTTAATTCCCAATTGAACAACTTTATGAATCATTATCTTCACTTATCCTCAAATAAGATTCCATCTCTGCAAATCAAACTAGATAGCTTTTACCGGTACGAGATTCGATCTCTCCAAATATCAATAACGATAACAGTAATTAAGAACGATAATTATGAAAACCCAATCTCAATCCCATCTCTGCGGATTGGTATTGAATCAATATAGTAACCTAGGGCAAAAGTTAAATCCTTTCTTTCGATCAAAGATTAAACGATAATTTAATAATAAAGGCAAGATTACTTATTGATAATGAATTCAAATAATTGTTCACAGGAATTAACTAATGGTATTGTATATTCATAGATTAACTACTACCTTAGATTCAACAAGAGGGATTTAGCTCTCCATAGACATGAAGAACACACAAGGATTAATGGAAGAATTCATCTTCATCAAAGGAATGTCTTCGCTTGATAGAGAATTGGTCTTCAATTGATGATTGTGGCTGCACCTTCAGAATGCTCTCCTAATTTCGCACAACACAACGTATCCCTTACCACTTGGAAAACTAGGGCTTTAAAACAGAACTTTTGGGCTTTTAACGCCGAGGCCGCGGCGCGACAACGGGCTGGCGCGGCGCGCCCCTCAAACAGAAGTATTTTCGCGGCGCGCCTAGGAACTCTCGCGGCGCGCCCTTTGTACTTTCCATCTTTTTCTTCAGCCTTTGAGACTTCCAGCTTTCTTTCCTCCTCATGTTCTTCTTAAGTTCTTATTCAGCTCAAAACCTGCAACAATAACACCCACAAGTGATTCGATTTGCTTTACGCACGAACTAAACTTATTCAGTTCAATTCTTAATAAAAACCTATGGATTCATCACATTTTTGCATTGGTTTAGAGAAGAAATCACTTATATTAACACATGAATTTACCATTAATTTACTCCTAACAACTGGTTGGAGTTCAACCGTGTTCATATCAACTGTTTTGCGAAGACGGTAATTTTTCCTGAAGAGGTTAGTACTGATAATCTGGAAATGACAGCTAGACAGGTGAATGAGGCTATCGGAGATGGTGCAACAGTATTTATGTTGTTCGCATTGATGAATGTGAAAGAAAAAGTGGCGAGTAGCGAATTACCTGTGGTGTGTGAATTTCCAGAAGTTTTTCCCGAAGATGTGAATGAATTACCACCGGAAAGAGAAGTGGAGTTTTCTATTGATTTAATTCCGGGAACTAGTCCAGTGTCGATGGCACCGTATCGTATGTCGCCATTTGAGTTGGCCGAACTGAAGAAGCAGTTAGAAGAATTGCTGGAGAAGAAATTCATTCGTCCTAGTGTTTCTCCGTGGGGTGCGCCTGTGTTACTACTAAAGAAGAAAGAGAGTTCGATGAGTCTGTGCGTAGATTACAGACAATTGAACAAAGTTACTATCAAGAATCGGTATCCATTGCCGAGGATTAATGATTTGATGGATCATTTGGTTGGAGCGCGGGTATTTAGTAAAATTGATCTGAGGTCTGGGTATCACCAGATACGTGTGAAAGATGATGACATTCAGAAGACTGCTTTTAGAACAAGGTATGGACATTATGAGTATTCTGTAATGCCGTTTGGAGTTACTAATGCACCTGGTGTTTTTATGGAGTATATGAACAGGATATTTCATCCTTATCTCGACAAGTTTGTGGTGGTGTTTATAGACGATGCCCTGATATATTCTGAGAATGAGGAAGAACATGCGGGACACCTCAGAACTGTGTTAGAGCTGTTGAAAGAGAAGCAACTTTTTGCCAAACTGTCGAAGTGTGAATTCTGGTTAGAAGAAGTTAGTTTTCTTGGACATGTGATTTCTAAGAATGGTATTGCTGTTGATCCTACAAAGATAGAAGTTGTGTCTCAGTGGGAAGCTCCGAAGTCAGTGTCGGAGATTCGTAGTTTTCTTGGTCTTGCAGGTTACTACAGAAAGTTTATTGAAGGATTTTCAAAGTTAGCATTGCCGTTAACTAAACTAACCAGGAAGGGACAAGCTTTTATTTGGGATGCAAAATATGAAGAAGGATTCCAAGAGCTGAAGAGAAGGTTGACTAGTGCTCCTATCTTGATTTTGCCGAATCCGACAGAATCATTTGTGATTTATTGTGATGCGTCACTAATGGGTTTAGGTGGTGTGTTAATGCAAAATCAACAAATAGTCGCTTATGCGTCGAGACAACTTAAAGTACATGAAAGGAATTATGCGACTCATGATTTGGAGTTGGCAGCTGTAGTCTTTGTTTTGAAGTTGTGGCGACACTATTTGTATGGTTCGAGATTTGAGGTATTCAGTGATCATAAGAGCCTGAAGTATCTCTTTGACCAGAAAGAGTTGAATATGAGGCAGAGAAGATGGTTAGAATTTCTGAAAGATTATGATTTTGGTTTGAATTACCATCCGGGTAAGGCAAACGTTGTTGCTGATGCATTGAGTAGGAAAACCTTGCATATGTCTATGCTAATGGTGAAGGAATTGGATTTGATTGAACAATTCAGAGACTTGAGTTTGGTGTGTGAAGGTACTCCTACTAGTGTTAAATTGGGTATGTTGAAGCTGACTAGTGGCATTCTTGAAGAGATCAGAGAGGGTCAGAAAGATGATGTTGAGTTAATAGATAAGTTGACTCTGATTAACCAATGCAAGAGTGGTGAATTCAGAATTGACGAAAATGGTATACTGAGGTTTGGTGACCGAGTTTGTGTCCCTGATATTGCTGAACTCTGAAAACGTATTTTAGAGGAAGGACACCGTAGTGGATTGAGTATTCATCCTGGTGCAACCAAGATGTATCATGATTTGAAAAAGTTGTTTTGGTGGCCGAGAATGAAGAAAGAAATTGCTGAATTTGTGTACTCTTGTTTGATTTGCCAGAAGTCAAAGATTGAGCATCAGAAACCATCTGGGTTTATGCAACCGATGTTTATTCCTGAGTGGAAGTGGGATAGCATATCAATGGATTTTGTGTCGGGTTTGCCGAGGACTATCAAGAATTGTGAAGCTATCTGGGTCGTGGTAGACAGGTTGACGAAGTCTACACATTTTATACCGGTGAGAATGGATTATCCGATGGAGAAACTAGCTCAGTTGTATATCGAGAAGATAGTTAGTCTACATGGTATTCCTTCAAGTATCGTGTCAGACAGAGATCCGAGGTTTACGTCTAAGTTCTGGGAAGGTTTGCAGAAGGCTTTAGGTACTAAGTTGAGGTTGAGTTCTGCTTATCATCCGCAGACGGATGGACAGACTGAGAGGACAATTCAGTCGTTAGAAGATTTGTTACGTGCTTGTGTGTTGGAAAAAGGAGGTACTTGGGACAGCTATCTGCCTTTGATCGAGTTTACCTACAACAATAGTTATCATTCGAGTATTGGTATAGCTCCGTTTGAGGTTTTGTATGGTAGGAGATGTAGGATGCCGTTGTGTTGGTATGAATCTGGTGAGAGTGCTGTGATTAGACCAGAAATTGTACAACAGACTACAGGGAAGATTAAGATGATTCAGGAGAAGATGAGAGCTTCTCAGAGTCGTCAGAAGAGTTACTATGACAAGAGGAGGAAAACACTTGAGTTTCAAGAGGGAGATCATGTGTTTATGAGAGTTACTCCTATGACAGGAATTGGTCGGGCATTAAAGTCAAGAAAGTTGACTCCGCGTTTTATTGGACCATTCAAAATTTCTAAAAGAGTGGGAGAAGTGGCTTATCGTATCGCTTTACCGCCGATGCTTGCAAACTTGCACGATGTGTTTCATGTGTGTCAGTTGAGGAAATACATTTCAGATCCGTCCCATGTGATCCAAGTGGATGATGTACAGGTTAAAGACAACTTAACGGTTGAAACATTGCCTGTGAGGATTGAAGATAGAAGACTGAAGCAATTGCGGGGTAAAGAAATAGCTTTAGTCAAAGTAGCTTGGGGAGGACTAGCTGATGGAAACGTCACCTGGGAGTTAGAAAGTCAGATGAAAGATTCCTATCCGGAACTCTTTGCTTGAGGTATGTTTTCGAGGATGAAAACTCTTTTAGTGGGGGAGAGTTGTAACGCCCGTATAATTTTTATATTAATTTAATTTTATTATTGAATTAATAATTAGAATTATTAAAGAATTTGTGGAAATAATGAATAAATAAGATTTTTGGCATTTGGGCCATATGAGGAAATAGTAAAAGAAGGGGGGGTGATTTTGTAAATCCTTTTACTAATTTTATTATTATTTCATAAAACAATGAGAATTGGGAACAAAAGAAAGAGCGTGAAAGAACAGAAGCCTTGAGAACGAGGAAAGTGAAGGTGAACGGTAGAGGGAGAGGGAGAGACCAAGGATCAAGAAAATTGTCTAAGGTAAGGGGGGACTTGTCTGATTATCATCTATTATCGGGTTAGGGGTTGATAATGCTGAATAGATGTAGAATTCGGGTCGATTGAGTCATATGATAGATTTAGGGATTGAGTCCAATTGTGTGAGGTTTGATCCTATAATTGAATCCATGATATCTATGTTGTTATGGTCTCAATTGATCTGTAATTGATGTATTATGAGGTGTTTTTCGTGTTGTTTGTGTATTCGATTTCCCTAGGTTCGTACTGGTATGAATTGGGTGAGTTTGGAATGTGTAGAATGTTGTTTTCTGCAGGTTGGGGTTTCTGAAATCGCCGGTTCGCGCCGCGTGCACAGGGTTGGCGCCGGGAACGGGTGGGCAGAATGCCAGGATGTTGTGATACGCACAGGTCGCGCCGCGTACCTGTGTTGGCGCCGCAAAAGCGTAACTTTTTGTCGTTCCGCGCCGCGTGCGGATGTTTGCGCCGCGAATAACTTGGCAGAAAGCCAAGGATTTTTGGAACGCTCAGTTCGCGCCGCGAACTAGGATGGCGCCGCGTGCTGTTGATTGTTTGAGATATTTGAAAAGTTCAAAGATGCATAACTTTTAACCGTTGGTCCGTTTAATGTGCCGTTTTGAGCTAAACGAACCTTATAGAATAATCTATATGATGATGATTGATTGGTTTTAGAATGATGAGAATACATGTATTCTATTTCTTATTGATGATGATGATTGGTGCAAATACATGTATATTTTCTATGTGATGATGATAGAATTGTGATTGAATGATGTTAATATATATGAACATACTTGCTAATGATGATGATATTGATGATGATGATGATGATGGTATAAGTATGTTATATATGTTGCATTCATTCATATTCATCGATGATACTGTATCCATAAGGGTGTGTTGGATCAGTGAAGGGCATGATTCCCATTGTGTGGAATCTGTGCTGGCAGGGCCGTATATGGATGACGTTGGATCGGTCATAGGTTATTCCCATTGGATGATGTTGGTACCACATGCATAGTGTCAGTTCATTCATATGCATAAATTATAACATGATTGGATGTATTCCAGTGTTGTAAATGTTGAATGGTGTGTTGGTTGTTGTTTGACTTGTTTTGAATGTCTGTTTATGAAACAATTGGGTGAATGATGCAACTGTGACGTGTTATTGCTTTATAACCTTATAACATTTGTTAATTATGACGAGACTCACCCTTACATGTTGTCATTTTAAGATTGAGGATAGCGGCTGTTCGACTCGGTGAGGATTAGCTCATGAGTCAGTGTTTTTAGTTAGCGTCAGGTGTCATGCCCTGATAGTTGTAACACTGGGAACGCTTATTTTGGAGTTTTGATTGTAACTCTATATTTATTTGCTTTGGTTGAAGTCTGATACATTAGTGATATAATGTTGACTTGATGAAGTACTTCCGCTGTGTAAAACATGGATTTGATTAATGAGTTATGATTTTAGGTGTTTTCAGTAAATGCATGGCTTATACTGACGTGTGTTTTCATTATTTATGAATTGTGATACCTCTCTACATGTTACTCTGATTTAATAATTGTTTAATTGCCGCGGGTTATTAGAGGGGTGTTACAAACAAGGCAACAGTGGGATCACCCTAAAGGTGTGTGGGTGCAACAATCATGTGGCTCAATTCGAATATTTAATCTTGTATTGTTAGTGATCTAACGTTTGATTGATGATCTTGCACTCCCTAATTTACCAACCACATCAATTAATATTACGGAAATTAAAGGTAGAAAATAAATTGCTACGCTATTACAATAAACACCTGCGGGAACGGGGAATTAAAAGGCAAAGAATAAGAAAGATCAATAATTAGTTTTAAACATGGAATGCCTCGATCTTCCTCGAACTCTTGATCGACCCTAAAAATTACAATAAAAATAATAGGGCTAAGTGTAAGAGGAATTCATTGACTTTTAAGAATAACCCTAATTTAATAGAAAAGAGGCGAAATAAAATAATATTTTTTAAAATAATGAGAATGAGGGACTTAGCTTCTCGATTGGCGCGACTCGTAATCGGAAGGCACCTGAAAATAAATCCTGAAAAGGACACAAGAAAATATTTTCAGTGTGGGCATGCTCTTTGTAAATCCTGATTGGGGCACAAATTGACTAAGTTTAATAGAATAAATAAAATCGAATTAATTAATTATTGGTTTTCAGCCTAATTAATTAAATCAATGAAAATAAAGTTTCCATAAAATACCCTGACCCTAATATATAACTTTTCATCAATTAATAAAGATATTGATAGTTAAAGAAATAATTAAACAATTAAATTAATTTAAACATTTAATTATTTTAAATTAAATCAATTTTTTTTAATAATTAAATAAAATAAATACTATTTTTGTGAAAGGAAAAAAAAGAAAACTCAAAGGAAGTTTTATTTTAAAAAATATTTAAAAGACAACTTATTAAATAAATAAACAATATATATATATATATATATATATATATATATATATATATATATATATATATATATATATATATATATATATATATATATATATATGAAAAAACTAGTTACTGAATAAATAGAAAATAAATAAAAAAATTAGGAAACTTAGCTTAGGATTGGGTGTGACACACCCTCGAGGGTCCAAGGTAGGCGTGCATATTCCGAGCCTTGGGATCAATCCTCCTGTGAATCCAATGGAGGACGTTTGAGGATGTAGGATGAAGCGCGCGTATCAACCGTACTAGATCTGCAGGGAATTGAGAAGAAAATGTTTAAAATAAAACCTGCTTTTTGCAAGAAGCGAGAGTCGATCCCGCGCCCTCTTCATATACATGCTGGCTTCTTGCTTCAACCACTGAACCAATTCCTGTATGTTGTCATTTAACCGCCATTCGTTCAAAATAAAACAAAAAATTCAAAAACAGCAAAACGCGCGAGCACTGTTCATCATCCCCCTCGCTCACTCACGTTCCAAATTCGTTCATGGCCATGGTGGAAAATCTGCAAAAACGATCATACAAACACACAATAATAACCTAGATAGCCTATAACATTCCCCGTAAATCCAAAGGCGTCGTTAATTCGGCCTAAAACCGCGCCTAGATAGAGCCTCCATCTTCAAGAAGATGAAACCCTAGACATGGCATAATGCAATTCCTGCGCTTAAACACGAATTAAACGGTATAGAAAGACTGCAAACATGATTCTAAACACGAATATGCTTTCAAATATAATTGGTGATGCTTATATACACAGATCGGAGATTGAAAACTTCACCACTAACTATACTCATGGCATTCAGATTCTGGCGTTTTGGTCGAAGGTGAAGGTCTGGAACAACTTAGGGAACCACCAGGAGGCTATGGGAATGCTTGAATCGAATTGAATCCATCTCAATCTCTTGCTGCAAGTTCCACTTATTCCACCGATTTTTAGTCTCTTGAATAGGGGTTTTTGAAGCAATCTCTCGCCCTCTCATCTGAATATGTCACTCTCCTTATAGGGGATAAATTAGGTTAACATTTTTAGAAGGAATTTGGTTAATTCTTGTGATTGGAATTTGATTGGGATATGATTGAATTTAGTTATCGAATCTTCCTAAATTGGTCCAATTCCAATATCCAAGCTCTTCTCCACGTTTTGACTGATCCCAAGATGGATTTAAATTGATTGAAATTAGATATATGGCCTTTAATCACTATTTTATGATTTATTTTATTTAACTTGTATTTAAATGAATAAATCCAAGATTAAATAAAAAATGAATAAATAAAAGTCACAAAATAGATAGGAAAAGGTTTATGCGCTTCCCATGAGGTCATGGACACATTTAGAATCCACATGATAGGCCCATTTAGTCAAAAACTCAAAATTCCCCATTTTGGCCTTCATGTATTTTCGCCCAAATTTGTCCAACTTTGACAAGGTATATCTCCCTCAATTTTTAAGGTATGGATGAGTTCTAGGACTTTTTAGAAACCTTAACGAGTCCTCTAACTAGTGTTTTTGGTCTCATATCAAAATAATTTTCGATGCTCCTTGTGTGTTCTTTAAAAAAAAGACTTCTGGTTGACTTTTAAAAAGAACCTATAATGTTTTGGTCCATATCTCTCAAATGAAGCATTTTTAGACTGCGCTCGTGAGAGACAAAATTGTAGAGAATCAAATTTCCTTCATAATGAGCTTTGGATGGAGAATTTATGATGTTCCATGTAGGAGTTATGGCTGGTCAAAGTTCAGTGGACTTTCTCCTTTGAAACCCCAATTTAGAAACTTTTGAACAGTTGATTTCTGATCTTTCCTTGATGAACCATGATCAATTCTTGATCAAATAATGAATGATACTATAATATGAGGATGTTGACAAAAAATCAGGAGTTTTAACTGTATTTTAACCCCAGTTGACTTTTAGGTCAACCTAGTCGATTATTGACTTTTTGAGCAATTGAGTGGTCATTCTTTTGAATTGAAACTTGAAATTTGTCATGGAGGTAATTTGAAACATCATAAACCATGTGAGAAGCATTGGAGCTGTTGATTCATTGATTTTCTTCAGGAGACCATAAACCCTAGTTCTTTGAGCCTTTGTTTAGGAGGAGGTGTCTTTGAGCATTGCGCCTTGGTATGAGTCTGAATAAGAGGAATGAGATGGGAAAATTTTGGGGTATGACAATACTGATCACACCTTGATAACTCTAGGAAATCAACACTTAGAAACTTCTAAGTCTTCTAGATTCTACTGATCACAACTTGATCACTCTAGGAACCTTTTACAAATCAATGTAAAATAAATGTTTACAAGAGTATTGAAATGCTTATTAGAAATATATAATCACAACTAGGATATTTATCTTATGTTCTAAGCTTAATTCTCACTAAGATATTACAATGAAAGTGAGGTTGAAGATAAAGTTCGTTTGAATTGATTTCAACAACGTTTATGTAAGTTTGCAAGAATTGTTGTTGTAGCTTTTGATGAGAACTTCATATATATAGGCATTTAAGAAGATGACCGTTGGAATGCATTTAATGCGTTACGTGACTGGACAGCTTTGCATTTAATGTTTTCACTATTTTGTCAACTACCTCGAGCCATGCTTTTCATTGCTTTTACTGACTTTGCCTTTTGTAGCTTCTAACATTCTTTTTGTCAGTCAGAGATAAACTTTGTAGCCTGTCATATAGTACTAACTTCGGATCTCAGATTTTGTGAATACAATGTTTGAATAATCAGAATCAGAGTTACAACTTGTTGCAGAGCATCTTCTTGTCTTCTTACTTTGAAGTGCTTTAGCGTGATACCATAAGAACTTCAGTGCTTCTGCTTCTGGTCTCAAGTTCTTCTGATGCTTCATAGACCATGTTCTAATTCTGCTTGACCATATTCTGATGTTTTACGAGAACATGTTTTGATGTTGCAATCCAGAATCTTCTGAGTCAGTTCTTCTTAGCGCTGAATTGTGCATACTCCTTATATATTTCCTAAAATGGAAAATGCATAGGATTAGAGTACTACATTGTCTTATACAAAATTCATATACATTGTTATCATCAAAACAAAAATATTGATCAGAACAAATCTTGTTCTAACATATGAACCCATGATTAGTAACATGTTTAGGAACCTTATATGTGTGCTAAATTGCTGTTAATTGATGTATAAATTGTATGAGGGTTAGTGGTTGTTGTGTGAGGTGAATGGGGAAGGAAAATGGGGATTTTTGGGTTTTTACGCAGCATGAGTCGACCTATACAGAAGCCAGGGTCGACCTGAGCTAATCCGCAAAGGCAAAAATCTGGATTTTTTCAGCATGAGTCGACTCATAGGTCGACCTAAGCAAACTCGCAAGGTATCCGATTTTTTGTAGATTTGTTAAAGACCATAACTTTTGAATCGCGAGTCTGTTTTAGTTGTTGTTTTGAGCGTTGGAAAGGTAATTGAATGTTCTATCTAATGATTTAGGTCACTGAGTAGTGGATCGATTTTATTTTAAAAAATCCCAATTTAATTTATTATGGAGTGTTTATACATTGTGTGCATATTTTGACTAGATGTGGCAATGTGGTGATGTTGTAATAGCATAACTGTGATGCTTATGTTATGTTGGTGTAAATTATGTATATGTATTATGTCCTATGTGCTAGTTGTGATACATGGAATTGATGAATGCTAATTGTTATGTATTGTTGTGATTGTTACATGACGGATGTATGTTGTACAATAGGTGAATAATTCAATATGTTGAATTATGGTGATATGCTTAAATGTTAAGATTATATATATAATTCTTAACTGCATATGTTTTGGTAATTGTATGTATACCTGATGCTTAAATTTAGCAAATGTATATGTTGTTTTTGGTGGTTGTTGAGAATGACATTGACTGTGTTGTATGCAATATGTCATTTGTGATTGATAAATGCTATGTGAATGCTATTGATGAATGTAATAGTTGTGGTGATGTTGTGATAACATGATTGTGATATTGATGTGATATTGAATGTGAATATGTATAATTTGATTATTGAAAAATGCTGAAACATGAACATACTGAGTTCGGTGTTGATATCAGTGAGTTATATTGAGATAAATTTGTTCATCGTATCAGTGATGATGGTGAGTATGTTATATGTTGTGCATGCATTCATAATCATTTTTGGTGGCTGAATCCTGGTGACGTTTGGATCAGTGAAGGCATAATTCCCACTGTATGGAATTAGTGCTGGCAGGACCGTATCCCGATGATGTTTGGATCGGTTAGATGGGTTAATCCCATAATGATTGGTACCACATGCATAGAGTCAGTGCATTTGCATATGTGTTGTAATAACATGATTGGAAGATTTCCCGTGTTATTTCATGGTGATGTGGTTAATTGTATATTGTGTTGTTGGTGTATATTTTCTAAAAATCTAAATACATTGCAGTTGGGTGAATGATATGATTATGATGTTTTGTCGTTATGAACTTATATCATAGTTTAATTGTGATATGTTTCACCCTTACTGTTGATTTTTCAGATTAAGGAGAAGCGGCGTTATGCTCGGTGAGGATAGCTTGTAGGCTAGTCCACCTAGTTTTCGTGTCGATGTCATGCTCTGGTCTTGTAACACTGGGGAACACTTGTTTTAGAGTTGACTATTATACTATAATTTTATTGGTTTTCGGATTATGATTAATTGGTTTGTGAATCGATGATTTGGTATTGACATTTAAGGTTTATGTCATTCAGTTTTTAAATTATTTTTGTTGTGTTGAACATGGTTTACTGAATACTAGCATTTTGTTCCTCGTGCAAGCATGACAATCGATTTGAAATTTTGTTTCTTTTGAATTGTGACATCCTTGTTTCATGTTTATTTGAAATTTATATTATATTCTGCGGGGGTTTAGAAGGGTGTTACAATGGTGGTATCAGAGCATAGTCGGCCGTTGCAACCAGTGTCTTGTTGTTAATTATTCCTTTGGTATACGACATGTGTGTGAAACACTTTCGGTACTCGGTGTAGTCCTAGCTATTTATATGCAAAGATGGGATCGAAACAAGTGGGGGAGAAGATGTTGCTACGTGCGAAATTATGCTTAGGTAACTTTGGACATAAGATGGAGGATTCTACTGCAGTTGGGTAACGATGGTTTATGCTACCATTATGGTTGTCATCTACCTATTGATAATTTGAGTAATTGATCACCATTAATCTCTTGTTAATAGTAGACGGGATTGTATTAGATGGGATAGAATGTCTTGCCAACTTGATAGTATGTAAAGTGGATGAGTCTAAGAAAGGTGGTGTTGTGTTATTCGCTTTTATGGAAACCTTGGATGTTCATGAGAAGAGAACAAATGAAGAATTTCCATTAGTTTGCGATTTTACGGAAGTACTTCTTGAGGATGTAAGTGATTTACCGCTGGAACGTGAAGGGGAGTTTTCGATCGACTTAGTTACTGGAACTAGTCCTGTATCGATGACTCCATATCAAATGTCAGCTCCCGAGTTGAAAGAGTTGAAGAGTCAACTTGAGGATTTACTTGAGAAGAATTTTATTCGTCCAAGTGTGCCGCCGTGGGGTGCGCCTGTTTTACTGGTTAAGAAGAAGGAAGGTTCTATGAGGTTGTGTGTTGATTATAGACAACTCATCGAAGTGACGATTAAGAACAAGTATCCACTCCCGAGGATTGATGATTTGATGGATTAGTTTAGTGGATGCTCGTGTATTCAGTAAGATCGATTTGAGGTCTGGATATCATCAAATTCGTGTGAAGGCGGAAGATATTCTGAAAGCTGCTTTTAGAACGAGGTATGGACACTATGAGTATTCGGTTACACCTTTTAGTGTGACTAATGAACCTGATGTATTTATGGAATATATGAATAGGACTTTCATGAGTATCTGGATAAGTCTGTTGTTGTGTTCATCGATGATATTTCGATCTATTCTAAGAATGAAGATGACCATGCTGAGCATTTGAGGATTGTTTTATCAATGTTCAAAGAGAAGAACTTATTGCTAAGATTTCAAAGGATGAATTTTGGTTGAAGGAAGTGAGTTTCCTTGGGCATGTGATTTCAAGTGAAGGTATTGATGTTGATCCTACGAAAGTAGAAGTGGTATCCTAGTGGGAAGCTCCTAAGTCTGTTTCTGAAATTAGAAGTTTTCTTGGGTTGGTTGGTTATTACCGTGAGTTCATTGAAGGATTTTCTAAGTTGTCATTACCATTGACGGAGTTGACAAGAAAAGTTCAAGATTTTATTTGGAATTCGCAATGTGAAGCTAATATCAAGAGCTTAAGAGAAGATTGACAATTGCTCCTATTTTGATTTTGCCGGATCTTTGGAACCGTTGTTGTGTATTGTGACGCTTTTTCGATGGGTTTGGGAGGTGTGTTGATGCATAATCAACAGGTAGTGGCTTATGCTTCGAGGAAACTTAAAGTTTATGAAAGAAATTATCCGACTCATGATTTAGAGTTGGCAGCATTTGTCTTTGTGCTGAAATTATGGAGACATTATCTGTATGGTTCGAGGTTTGAAGTGTTTAGTGATCACAAGAGTCTGAAGTATCTCTTCGATCAGAAAGAGCTTAATATGAGACAAAGAAGATGTTTATAGTTTCTTGAAGATTATGACTTTGAATTGAATTACCATCCGGGTAAGGTGAACATTGTTGTTGATGCATTGAGTAGGAAGTTCCTACATATGTATATGCTAATGGTGCAGGAATTGAATTTGATTGAACAATTCAGAGACTTGAGTTTGGTATTTGAAGGTACTCCTAATAATGTTAAATTCGGTATGCTGAAACGGACATGTAGTATTCTTGATGAGAATAGAGCGGGTCAGAAGTCTGATGTTGGTTTAGTTGATAGGTTGACTTTGATCAACCAGGGAAAAGGAGGTGATTTCCGAATTGACGAGAATGGTGTTATGAGGTTTGGTGATCGAGTATGTGATCTTGATGTTGTTGAGCTTAGGAAGTGTATTCTCGAAGAAAGACATCATAGCATATTGAGTATTCATCCTGGTGCTACAAAGATGTATCATGATTTGAAAAAGTTGTTTTGGTATCTTGGAATGAAGTAGGAAATTGCTGAGTTCGTTTATTCTTGTTTGACAGAAGTTGAAGATTGAACATCAGAAGCCGTATGGGGTTATGCAACTGTTGTTTATTCCTGAGTGGAAATGGGACATCATATCTATGGATTTTGTTTCTGGTTTACTGATGACGATTAAGAACTGTGAAGCTATTTGGGTTATTGTGGACAGGTTGACAAAGTCTGCTCATTTTATACCGATGAGAATGGACTATCCAATGGAGAAGTTAGCTCAGTTGCATATTGAGAAGATAGTTAGTCTACATGGTATTCCTTCGAGTATTATGTCTGATAGAGATCCAAGGTTTACATCTAAATTCTGGGAAGGTTTGCAGAAGGCTTTGGGTACTAAGTTGAGATTGAGTTGTGCTTATCATCTGCAGAATGATGGTCAGACAGAGAGGACGATTCATTCGTTGGAAGATTTGTTGCGGGCTTGTGTGTTAGAGAAAGGTGGTGCTTGGGATAGTTATTTACCTTTGATTGAGTTTACCTACAACAATAGTTTTCATTCGAGTATTGGTAACGCTCCATTTGAGGCTTTGTATGGTAGGAGGTGTAGGACGCCATTATGCTGGTATGAATCTTGTGAGAATGCTGTGAATGGACCAGAAATTGTTCAACAAACTACAAAGAAGATTAATATGATTCATAAGAAGATGAAAGCTTCTCAAAGCCGCCAGAAGAGCTACCATGATAAGAGGCAGTGAACACTTGAGTTTCAAGAGGGAGATCATGTATTTTTGAGAGTGACTCTATAATACGGTGAACTGACTTTATTTGAAATGTTGCGGATAGCAAGAGTCGCCACCGACTTTTATTTTATCCAATTAGGAAAGGCAAAAAGAACAGGAAAGACCTTTGAAAGATTTTGATTTCGGGGGGTAGGTTATACAAAGGGAAGGTGTGAGGCACCCTTTGCATCCATGGTTTTCCATGGGCTCTTAATTGCTTAGCTCACTTGTTCGTTTGAATTGTTTGAAAAGATTTTTGAATAAGGACTTTAGCTTGTAAATAAGCGTAGCCTTTTGGAAATCATTTTGAAAAGGAGGTGTGAAAATCATTTGAATTTGTTTGAATTGAGCAAGCAATTAAGAACTACCTACCCTAAGTTTGTCTTTCTTGTTCTTTAAGTCTTTCGGGTGAAAGGGTCTATCCATACCATGAGAGGGTAGGAAGTCTTTCAATTGGATGTACGGGTCATCGAAGGGTCATCGGGAATAATTGTTCGCCATAAGACCGTCCCTTTCCATAAAGAGGGCAGGTAGTCTAAGGGAAGGATATAATAGTCATTTAGGCAACAATAAGGATACCTTAGCATTTGAAGGGACTATCACCATTTTATCGAGGGACGAAATCATATATATCGTAGGCAACTCGAAGGGACTATGATCTTTTATTCTGAGGGACGTGGTGATTTTGAACTCGTAGGCAACAAGCTAAGGTATCCCTATATTTGGAGGGACTTGACTATTTTATCGAGAAGGCAACATAAGAGGATGTTACCTTAGAGGTGAGTGTGTGTAGCAATCAGGTGATTGATTCAGATATATTTAATCTTGGATTAGGTGAGCTGCATTCGATTAATTGTTGTCACTCCCTATGTTACTAACCACGCAATTTAATAGTATACAAAAATTTAAAATAGTTTAATGTGTTAGAACAAGATTTGTTCTGATCAATTATCTTAGTTTTGATGATAACAATAATATGAATTTTGCTTTAGATAATATGGTACTCTAATCCAATGCAATTTCCTTTTCAGGAAATATATATAAAGAGTACGCATAATTCAGCGCTCAGAAGCTTTGTCTCAAAGGGTTCAGCATGCAACATCAGAACATGGTCTGGCAAGACATCAGAAGATGGTCGAAGCAGAATCAGAACATGGGTCTATGGAAGCATCAGAAGAACAAGAGAACAGAAGCACTGAAGTTCTGATGGTATCACGCTCAGAAGCACTTCAAGGTCAGAAGATCAGAAGATGCTATGCACCAAGCTGTTTGACTCTGATGATATTCAAACGTTGTATTCACAAACATCAGATCAGAAGAAAGTACAAGTGGCAAGCTACGCTGACTGACAAAAGGAACGTTAAAAGCTACTAAAGGCTACGTCAGTAGACACAGCATGAACAAGGCTCGAGGTAGTTGACAAAAGCGTATAACATTAAATGCGATGCTGTACGGAACACGCAAAGCATTAAATGCACTCAACGGTCATCTTCTCCAACGCCTATAAATATGAAGTTCTGATTAGAAGCAAGGTTAACGATCCTGAACAAAACAACGCTTATTAACTTGCTGAAACTCTGTTCAAATCCAAAGCTCAGAATCTTCATCTTCATCAAAGCTCACTACATTGCTGTTGTAATATATTAGTGAGATTAAGCTTAAACGATTAAGAGAAATATCACAGTTTGTGATTATAGCTTTCAAGAAGCATTTGTAATACTCTTAGAATTGATTACATTAAGTTGTAAGGAACTAGAGTGATCGTGTGGATCAGAATACTCTAGGAAGTCTTAGAAGTGATCTAAGCAGACTGTAACTAGAGTGATCGTGTGGATCAGTAGACTCTAGAAAAGTCTTAGAGGGTATCTAAGCAGTGTTCCTGGAGTGATCAGTGTGTGATCAGAAGACTCTGGAAGACTTAGTTGCTGACTAAGTGGAAAACCATTGTAATCCGTGCGATTAGTGGATTAAATCCTCAGTTGAGGTAAATCATCTCTGCGGGGGTGGACTGGAGTAGTTTAGTTAACAACGAACCAGGATAAAAATAACTGTGCAATTTATTTTTATCTGTTAAGTTTTTAAAGCTACACTTATTCAAACCCCCCCTTTCTAAGTGTTTTTCTATCCTTCAATTGGCATCAGAGCGCTGGTTCTAAGGTGCAAGCACTTAACCGTGTTTAGAAAAGATTCAGGAAGAGAAAAACGCTTCAGTAAAAGATGGTTGATGAAAGTGAAAAGTCTACACCTGCATCTACATCTGGCTCTGCTGAGCAATACAACGGTAACAATGGTTACACTAGACCGCCGGTATTTGATGGTGAAAACTTTGAATACTGGAAAGATAAACTGGAAAGTTACTTTCTCGGTCTAGATGGTGATCTATGGGATCTTCTGATGGATGGTTACAAACATCCAGTAAATGCCAGAGGCGTAAAGCTGACAAGGCAAGAAATGAATGATGATCAGAAAAAGCTTTTCAGGAATCATCATAAATGCAGAACTGTTTTGCTGAATGCTATCTCTCATGCTGAGTATGAGAAGATATCTAACAGGGAAACGGCCTATGACATATATGAGTCCTTGAAAATGACTCATGAAGGAAATGCTCAAGTCAAGGAGACTAAAGCTCTAGCTTTAATCCAGAAGTATGAAGCCTTCAAGATGGAGGATGATGAAGACATTGAAAAGATGTTTTCAAGATTTCAAACTCTTACTGCTGGATTGAGAGTTCTTGACAAGGGATACACCAAGGCTGATCACGTAAAGAAGATCATCAGAAGCTTACCCAGAAGATGGGGTCCTATGGTGACTGCATTCAAGATTGCAAAGAATCTGAATGAAGTTTCTCTGGAAGAGCTCATCAGTGCCTTGAGAAGTCATGAAATAGAGCTGGACGCAAATGAGCCTCAAAAGAAAGGTAAGTCTATTGCATTAAAATCAAATATCAAGAAATGCACTAACGCTTTTCAGGCTAGAGAAGAAGATCCTGAAGAATCAGAATCTGAAGAAGAAGATGAACCGTCCCTGATCTCCAGAAGGCTAAATCAACTCTGGAAGACCAAGCAAAGGAAGTTCAGAGGCTTCAGAAGTTCAAAGAAATTTGAACGAGGAGAATCTTCTGATGACAGAAGATTTGACAAGAAGAAGGTCATGTGCTATGAATGCAATGAGCCTGGACACTTCAAGAATGAATGTCCAAATCTTCAGAAGGAAAATTCCAAAAAGAAGTTTCATAAGAAGAAAGGTCTTATGGCAACCTGGGATGAGTCAGAAGATGATTCAGACTCTGAAGATGAGCAGGCCAACTGTGCGCTGATGGCGACAGAAGATGACGGATCAGAATCTACATCAGAATCAGATTCTGAAGAGGTATTTTCTGAACTTACTAGAGATGAGTTAGTTTCCGGTCTAACTGAACTTCTGGAATTCAAGTCTCAGATTAGTCTCAAATACAAAAAGCTGAAAAAGCTATTTGAATTTGAAACAAAGAAGCTTGAGTTGGAAAATTCTGAATTAAAAGAAAAACTTTTAAAATTATCCAATAATGTTGGATCTCCTTCTGATTCAGAAAAATCCACTCCTAGTCTAAACCATATTCTGAAAGAATATGATTTAAGTTTCAGGAAGTTCTTATCTAGAAGTATTGGCAGAAGTCAGCTAGCTTCTATGATATATGCTGTGTCTGGAAACAAAAGAGTTGGCATTGGTTTTGAGGGTGAAACCCCATACAAACTTGAACCTGTTGATGAAATGAAATTCACATACAAGCCATTGTATGATCAGTTCAAGTATGGCCACTCCCATGATATTAGGCACACTTCACATGCTCAAAGCTTTCACATAACACACACCAAAAAGCATGTGACACAACCTAGGAAATATCATGAAACTCACATTAAGAATTATCATGCTGTTCCTCCTATTGCTTACAATGTTAAACCCAAGTTCAATCAGAACTTGAGAAAATCTAACAAGAAAGGACCCAAGAAAATGTGGGTACCTAAGGATAAGATTATTCCTATTGCAGATATCCTTGACTGCAAAAAGGACAAAGCACAACATGTCATGGTACCTGGACTCTGGATGCTCACGACACATGACAGGAAGAAGGTCTATGTTCCAAGACCTGGTGCTTAAGTCAGGAGGAGAAGTCAAGTTTGGAGGAGATCAGAAGGGCAAGATAATTGGCTCTGGAACTATAAAGTCTGGTAACTCTCCTTTCATTTCAAATGTACTTCTTGTAGAAGGATTAACACATAACCTCTTATCTATCAGTCAATTGAGTGACAATGGTTATGATATAATCTTTAATCAAGAGTCTTGCAAGGCTGTAAATCAGAAGGATGGCTCAATCCTATTTACAGGTAAGAGGAAGAACAACATTTATAAGATAGATCTGCAAGATCTTATGAGTCAGAAGGTGACTTGTCTTATGTCTGTTTCTGAAGAGCAGTGGGTCTGGCACAGAAGATTAGGTCATGCTAGTTTGAGAAAGATTTCTCAGATTAACAAACTGAATCTGGTCAGAGGACTCCCTAATCTGAAATTCAAATCAGATGCTCTTTGTGAAGCATGTCAGAAGGGCAAGTTCTCCAAACCTGCATTCAAGTCCAAGAATGTTGTTTCTACCTCAAGGCCATTAGAACTCTTGCACATTGATCTGTTTGGCCCAGTCAAAACAGCATCTGTCAGAGGGAAGAAATATGGATTAGTCATCGTAGATGATTATAGCCGCTGGACATGGGTAAAATTCTTGAAACACAAGGATGAGACTCATTCAGTGTTCTTTGATTTCTGCATTCAGATCCAATCTGAAAAAGAGTGTAAAATCATAAAGGTCAGAAGTGATCATGGTGGTGAATTTGAGAACAGATCCTTTGAAGAATTCTTCAAAGAAAATGGTATTGCCCATGATTTCTCTTGTCCTAGAACTCCACAGCAAAATGGGGTTGTAGAACGAAAGAATAAGACTCTGCAAGAAATGGCCAGAACCATGATCAATGAAACCAATATGGCTAAGCATTTCTGGGCAGAAGCAATAAACACTGCATGCTATATTCAGAATAGAATCTCTATCAGACCTATTCTAAATAAGACTCCTTATGAATTGTGGAAGAATAGAAAGCCCAACATTTCATATTTCCATCCTTTTGGATGTGTATGCTTTATTCTGAACACTAAAGATCATCTTGGTAAGTTTGATTCCAAAGCACAAAAATGTTTCCTTCTTGGATATTCTGAACGCTCAAAAGGCTACAGAGTATACAATACTGAAACATTGATTGTAGAAGAATCAATCAATATCAGGTTTGATGATAAGCTTGGTTCTGAAAAACCAAAGCAGTTTGATAATTTTGCAGATTGTGATATTGATATATCAGAAGTTGTTGAGCCAAGAAGCAACGCATCAGAAGCAGAGCTTCTCAGAAGCAAAGAATCTGAAGATCAAGTATCAGCTTCTCTGGAGGATCTAAGCATTTCTGAAGAACCATCTGTCAGAAGATCATCCAGACTCATCTCTGGTCATTCAGAAGATGTCATTCTTGGAAAGAAGGATGATCCAATCAGAACAAGAGCATTCCTTAAGAACAATGCAGACCGTCAATTAGGTCTTGTATCTTTGATCGAGCCAACTTCTGTTGATCATGCTCTAGAAGATCCAGACTGGATAATTGCTATGCAAGAAGAACTGAATCAGTTTACAAGGAATGATGTTTGGGATCTTGTTCCTAGACCAGATGGATTCAATATAATTGGTACAAAATGGGTCTTCAGAAACAAGCTCAGTGAGAAAGGTGAAGTGGTAAGGAACAAAGCCAGACTGGTGGCTCAGGGTTATAGTCAGCAAGAAGGGATTGATTATACAGAAACCTTTGCACCAGTGGCCAGGCTGAGTTTGAAATGAGCATGATGGGAGAACTCAAGTATTTCCTTGGAATACAAATAAATCAAACATCAGAAGGAACGTATGTTCACCAAACCAAGTATGTGAAGGAACTTCTGAAGAAGTTTAATCTTCTAGACTGCAAAGAAGCCAAAACTCCTATGCATCCAACATGCATTCTAGGTAAGGATGAGGTAAGTAAGAAGGTAGATCAGAAGTTATACAGAGGTATGATTGGATCTCTTCTATATTTGACTGCTTCTAGACCTGACATTCTGTTCAGTGTTTGTTTGTGTGCTAGATTCCAATCAGATCCTAGAGAATCTCATTTAACTGCTGTTAAGAGAATTCTAAGGTATCTGAAAGGTACTACTAATGTTGGCTTAGTTTACAGAAAATCTAAAGAATACAACTTAGTAGGATTCTGCGATGCTGACTATGCTGGAGACAGAATTGAAAGAAAAAGTACTTCAGGAAGTTGCCAATTTCTTGGAAGTCATTTGATCTCCTGGTATAGCAAGAAGCAAGCAACTATTGCTCTATCAACAACAGAAGCAGAATATGTCGCCGCTGCTGGTTGTAGTACACAGATGCTCTGGATGAAGAGTCAGTTAGAAGATTATCAGATATTTGAGAGTAACATTCCTATATTCTGTGATAATACTTCTGCTATATGTTTATCTAAGAATCCTATTCTTCATTCAAAAGCTAAACATATTGAGATTAAACATCATTTCATAAGGGACTATGTTCAGAAGGGTGTTATATCGTTAAACTTTGTTGATACAGACCATCAATGGGCTGATATCTTTACAAAACCCCTGGCTGAAGATAGGTTTAAGTTCATTCTGAAGAACATCAGTATGGATTTATGCCCAGAATGAGAAGATGAGAAGTTCTTATGTATGAGTATCTTCTGAAATGAAAATGGATTATTTTTTATATATCAGAAGTTCTGATTAAAATCTTTTAGAAATTATGATTCAGTTATTACTAACGTTTCATTGTCTAAGTTGATTCAGAACCTCTTTTAAAGCAAAACAGCTGTAACGTTTTATCTCGGGATGGTAAACCTGTCGTTACTATTCATGGATAAACGTGCGTGCAGTTGAAGGGACGCCGACCATAGGTAACTGTGCTAGTCACCTCATTTGTCTTTATTATCTCTCCTCACGTCACGTAACATTAAATGCTATTCATCATTCGTTTCATTTTATTTTCTTTTAAATACTCTTCAAACTCTTCTCTTTCCCTCTCATCTTTCTCTATCTCTTTGCATTCCTCATCAAGTTTTTCTCTCTCTCTCTTCCGTTTTCGTCTCTTGCTCAAACAAATTTTTTTTTTTTTAAAAAATCCTAGCTCAAACCTAGCGTTCACCCTAAGCCTGTTGAAGATCTATGACTCAAAGGCGACAGATCTCTGCATATCTCGGGATGGCTCTCCTAATACCTCTCAAGTCAGACCTCTTCTTTGATGTTGTTATCAACTTTCACCCAAAGACAGAAGACTTTCTTGAGTTATGGGAGGAGGTTAAGAATGATATTCTTAACTTCTATGTTAAGGGAAAGCCCCGTTTGCAACATTAGCTCTCTGTCTGTGAACTGTCCCTCTCTTCCTCTTTGGTCACTTGGATCTCTCCTACAGTGGAGGTTCTAGTCTGGAAGACAAGAGTCCACAGGGATTCTTGATGGGTTGACACAGAGCGTGTCCTGCTAGGGTGCTGTTTTTAATTTTTGTAGTCATTTCCTCTTGGGATGACTTTTTATGTATTTGCTAGGAATGTTTCTCATCTTGTTAAACATAGGAACCTTATGTAATATCTTTTGATTATAAATGAAAAAGTTTCTTTGATTTACATTCCAGTAATTTTATTTGTCGTTTTATACATCTGAATCTTTTGAAATATTCTTTTTGATGTTATGACAAAAAGGGGGAGAAGATAAATGATAAATGATTTGATTAATCTATCAGTTGCTGGGTAAAGCTCCCACACATTCACTAACAAGAACTGCAAGTTCTATATGGTTTAAGTGTTTTGCAGGTATAAAGAAGTGAAGAAAATCTTCAAAGCAAACACAAGAAGCAAAACCATGGAAACTGAAGCAAGCTGAGTGCTGTCAAGCTTCAGAAATCAGAAGCAAGAAAGAAGAATGAATCAGAAGCACTGATAATAGAATTTGATCCATATTTGTCTATTTGTTTTAACAAAATTCTATTTGCTCTGATACATTATTTTAGCCTATATGGCTCTGATACATATAATGTGTTCAAACATATATTCTATGTTCTAACTCGTTCATGCTGACTTTTGTCGTTTAGTTTTTGTTCTGTAACATTTCAGGATGTAGAGATGCTCTGATGATGCTCTGGTACATTCAACAATGTTCTGATACAAATCTAGCATGAAGTGATGTTGGTAGAAATTCAAGCTCTGAAGCTATCCGAGGGAAGCAGAAATCAGAAGCTGCGAATGTTCTAAAGATCCAGAAAACTCAATTTCTGAAGCTGTCCTAAATGGAAGCAGAAATCAGAAGCTGTGAATGATCAGAAGATCAAAGAAATTCAAGTTCTGAAGCTGTCCTGAATGGAAGCAGAAATCAGAAGCTGTGAATGTTCAGAAGATCAAAGAAATTCAAGTTCTGAAGCTGTCCTAGATGGAAGCAGGAATCAGAAGCTGTGAGTGTTCTAGGGATCTAAAGAAATTCTAGTTCTGAAGCTGTCCAATGGAAGCAGAAGTCAGAAGCTAGGAATTCTCTGAAGACAGAAGCTTATATGATCGTCTCTACCGAAATAATCAGGGAAGTCTTTAATTAAAGTTCTTCGAGTATTTATTTCAGGGGGAGATTATTTATCTCAGGGGGAGATTGTTAATCTCATGGGGAGACATATTCATATGCTTATGCTATAGCTGTGTAATTTGTCTTTTGCCGTCTGTTCTTTCTGATCGCAAATTCATATCATTTATATATGTTTTTGTCATCATCAAAAAGGGGGAGATTGTTAGAACAAGATTTGTTCTGATCAATTATCTTAGTTTTGATGATAACAATAATATGAATTTTGCTTTAGATAATATGGTACTCTAATCCAATGCAATTTCCTTTTCAGGAAATATATATAAAGAGTACGCATAATTCAGCGCTCAGAAGCTTTGTCTCAAAGGGTTCAGCATGCAACATCAGAACATGGTCTGGCAAGACATCAGAAGATGGTCGAAGCAGAATCAGAACATGGGTCTATGGAAGCATCAGAAGAACAAGAGAACAGAAGCACTGAAGTTCTGATGGTATCACGCTCAGAAGCACTTCAAGGTCAGAAGATCAGAAGATGCTATGCACCAAGCTGTTTGACTCTGATGATATTCAAACGTTGTATTCACAAACATCAGATCAGAAGAAAGTACAAGTGGCAAGCTACGCTGACTGACAAAAGGAACGTTAAAATCTACTAAAGGCTACGTCAGTAGACACAGCGTGAACAAGGCTCGAGGTAGTTGACAAAAGCGTATAACATTAAATGCGATGCTGTACGGAACACGCAAAGCATTAAATGCACTCAACGGTCATCTTCTCCAACGCCTATAAATATGAAGTTCTGATTAGAAGCAAGGTTAACGATCCTGAACAAAACAACGCTTATTAACTTGCTGAAACTCTGTTCAAATCCAAAGCTCAGAATCTTCATCTTCATCAAAGCTCACTACATTGCTGTTGTAATATATTAGTGAGATTAAGCTTAAACGATTAAGAGAAATATCACAGTTTGTGATTATAGCTTTCAAGAAGCATTTGTAATACTCTTAGAATTGATTACATTAAGTTGTAAGGAACTAGAGTGATCGTGTGGATCAGAATACTCTAGGAAGTCTTAGAAGTGATCTAAGAAGATTGTAACTAGAGTGATCGTGTGGATCAGTAGACTCTAGAAAAGTCTTAGAGGGTATCTAAGCAGTGTTCCTGGAGTGATCAGTGTGTGATCAGAAGACTCTGGAAGACTTAGTTGCTGACTAAGTGGAAAACCATTGTAATCCGTGCGATTAGTGGATTAAATCCTCAGTTGAGGTAAATCATCTCTGCGGGGGTGGACTGGAGTAGTTTAGTTAACAACGAACCAGGATAAAAATAACTGTGCAATTTATTTTTATCTGTCAAGTTTTTAAAGCTACACTTATTCAAACCCCCCTTTCTAAGTGTTTTTCTATCCTTCATAATGGTCCTACATTATTACAATAAACACCTGTGAATGCGAGAAAATAAAGGCAGGAAAATAAACCTACTTAGACTATTACGTCCTGTGAGCAGTTACATAACATAGCAAAAACTTGTGTGGAAACCACAAGAAATAATTAAGTAGATGATAAGCATAATAAAAAAGACAGATATAAAAAGGCAGAAATAAAAGATAAAATTTAAAATAAAGGCACGCGACAATCATAGAGTATTGGATGAGAGAAGAAATTCGCAAATGAATTAAGTTAGAAAAAAATTAGGGTTAACAAACCCAAACCTTTAAAAACCTAATGATATTAAATTAATTATTACGGCACAACCCTAACCATAAGCCTATAAGGTTTATTTAAGAAAACTTACTGTGACCTAAAAAGGTTTGTAAGATTTGAAAATTGTGTTAATGGGCAATACCTACCAAGATGATTTTTTTTTTTGGGTTAAAATTAATAATTTGAAAATTTTGTTAATGGGCAATACCTACCAAGATGATTTTTTTTTTGGGTTAAAATTAATAATTATTAGCCTAAAATTAATTAAAATTAGTAAACCTAACATTAACTGAAATTATTAATTAAAACCTAATTCCTAAATTAAAGTTAAAAAACTAATTCTAATTACTAATTGAATTTAAATAATTGATCTAAATTAAATTATTAAAACTAAATTAAATCATTGGTCTAAAAAGACTAAATTAATATATTCTAATTATCCTAATTCTAAAACTAAAAAAAGATTAATTAAAAAAAAAGGGAAAAAAAGAAAACAAGAAAACAAGAAAACAAAAAAACCTGATGGGTGTGGTCTGGTGCGTGAGGCCATTGATGGTGTACCATGGAGTGTCATCTTCTGGGCCCTCTGATATGCGCCTAGAGGAGATTTTGTGGCTGGATCGTGAGGATGTATCGTGGGCATGTGATGGAGAATAATGCTGGATCTGCAGTTAATCAAGGAGAAAACATTAAAACGTCTCTCATGGGTTTCGAACCCAGGCTTTAAACGTAGCTCCATCCTCCTTTGCCACCTGAGCCAAGTTAGTGATTCGTTAGTAAAGCAATCAACATTTAATAAATATAATATGGGCGCATTAAAGTTAATTCAAATGAAAATCAGAGTGGGTCCATATCCTTATGCGTGAGCCAATAACATGGGAGAAGAGAATTGTGGAATCTTTGACCTACGAAGCAGACTGTACCACGCACGCGGAGAGAGGGTGTGCGAATTGACTAACCAATAGGATCATTCTACGCATGGCTCTCAACTGTTCATCGTCTTCTTTACCTTACCTGCGGAAAGATCCATGGCTTTTGATGAGGATTTTCCTGCGGATTTTTCCGCAGGTGATTGTTTGCCATGGCTGCCCTTTCAGTACCTGCGAAACAATGTCAAACAGAATCACACAATTGCCCATACCTCCTAATTGGACCAAGAAGGCCTGAATCATGAGAAACGAATCCAAGCTCTTCTTTGCCCTAACAATGGTGATTCAAGAGTCAGGCCTCGAAACTCATATATATCACGTCAATCCTGTCTAAAATAACATCCTGAACATATCCTTGCACGTAACATTAGTTAATAATTCATGAATAAAGAGATTCGAAACTTGAAATGTTACTGTTATACCCCAAAATTTTCCCGCATCTTTTTTCAAGAAAACTCCAATCTAAAAATTAAGAGTCTCATATAATCATGGATTTTTATTTCAATAAATATCCTGACATGTGAAATACTTAGTTTTTAGAATTTTTCTTATACAGTATTTTGGCTTGAAGTTGAATTTATTCTTACGCAAACGCCAAATACTGTTTATTACTTCACACATGCAATTTATTTATTTACAGATAAATAGTACTGACACAATTGGTACAGAGATAAATCTTTTGCAGGCGCAGAATCAAGAAACTCAGACTGTACCGGTAACAAGTAGATTATTATTATCTTTTGTTTCCCACTAATTTTTGTACTATATTCCATTATTTTCAAAAATCTTTTCAAATCTCTTTTTCAAAAATCAAATCCTAACTTTATTCTATACATCTCTCTTTTTCCCAACACTATCATACACTCTCTTTCAAATCTCACTTCCACTCAAATTTTCCTTTTGTACGGAATCACTTCATTCCCCAACGTCTCTATCCTTCTTTCCATTCTATAAATACCTCTCATTTTTCCATAAAATCTCACATCAAATTTTAATTCATCTCTAAAATTTCTACTTCATATCCATCCTTTCTTCTTCCCCGACAAAATGGCGAAGTGGTGGGAAACGTGTTTTCTTATGGTCATCACCATTGCTACGGTGATCATGTCTTTTTTCTGTCTACATAGCCCGGAACACTGTGGACCTGGGATGCTTGCACTCCCAATCATCTACATGTTATTATTTGTAGCATGGGTTATTAATCGTCATTTTTAAAATTTGCCGTATTTCTTATTTCTTAAATGTACCGTTTATTCGTCGTACTGTTCAATATAGTATGTAATATTTGTACTGTCAGTATTAAATGTTGTACTATTTGTCATAATGTTGCTTAATTATTCAGATAATATTTTGTGTGTTTTCTGCCAGTTAAATATTCATTTTTCTGTGCATTAAATGATTTTCAGGATTATTATCGGTAATTTTGCTCGCGTACAGTAAATATTAGTTATTTATTATGTCTGTGTTTTTTTACAAGTCATGTAAATAAACTTTCATTTTTCACATAAAACAAAAACAACAAAAAGAAAATTAACTTTGACTGTTGATTTTTCACTCTAACTGCTACATCTATACCTGAACAGTCAGTTGATAGACAAACTGCTGGCAGTACAATTCTCAGTGTTTTGTACCATCAATCAAATCAATCTTTCACAATTCAAAATTCCAAGATTTTTGTCCTAGAAGTCTTCTGAATATCACATGATTAGCAGAGACTCAACACTGCACAAAAATCAGGTACGCTTAACTGTCTCCTACACAAACAGTCTCTGACTAGGGTTTTCTTGTTTTTACAGGAGAAACAAGTTTTTGAAACCTCAAATGGATTTCATGGACATACATATATCTCAAAGTACCATCACACAAATTTTCAGACTTCAATTCACTCAGACGCACTGTCAGCAGCTCAAACAGTCAACAAACGACCCGTTTGACCAAAAAAGTCAACAGACAGTCAAAAATGAATTTTTTTGTCAACATCCATATTTTGTCAAAGGATTCATCATTTGATCATTGGATGATCATAATTCATCAAGAAAAGATCAAAAATCAACAAAACCCTAAGATTCAAAATTAGGGTGTTTGCCTGAAAAGTCAACTCAACTTTGACTGGTCATAACTCTCTCATCCTTCATCCAAAAAATTCAAACCAAAGCTCATTTTGAAGGAAATTCAATTATCTTTAAAATGCAATTGATCCCATGGTCATCACATTCACCATTTGAAAAATATGAACAAAGACATTACAGGTCATTTTCAATGTCAACAAAAAGACACTTTTTTCAAAAGGACACACAAGGAGCATCAAAAATCATTTTGACATGAGACCAAAGACATTGGTTAGAGGACTCTTTGAGATTTCCAAAAAGTGCAAGATCTCCTTCATATGACAAAAATTGAGGGATTTACACCTTGTTGAAGTTGGGTAAATTTTGGGAAAGTGCATAAAACCAACATTGCTCAAAAATGCATTTTTTCCAAATGGGGCCAAGTTTTCATGGTTCAAACATGTTTGCCATAATATTATGGGCCTCCCACGACCAAGACTAAGCCCATACCATTTTTATCCATTTTTGGCTTAATTTTATCTTATTTTGAGATTAAATAAAAAGGAAAAATGGATGGATAATGGATAGCTTAAAATCTAAGCATGAGTCATCCAAGAATCTTCAATTTTCTGCAGAGGATTGAGGTACAAGGCAAGAGCATTGTAGGGAAGCAAGACTTGGTCAACAATTCAAAGGTTTTAATATAAAAAAATCAAGAATTCAACAAAGGCAACTAAAGGCTTCTTGGCTTCAATTCTAAGCACAACATAGTCTATATAAAGGCTATAACACTCCACAATCAAAAGGACACGAAATCATAGCCAGAATTCTGCTTGTAATACACTTGTAACATCTTAAATTTTTCAAGGAAATTTCAAATTCGAATTTTGAATTCAAGTCACTTTCCATACAAACTAAACATTCTAATACCTTCCTCAAGCATCACTGAACATATTCCAATCGTTTCCAAGTCTTGAAACTCACTGAACCAAGTACTACAGGTCACGATTGGTTCGAACTAAAATCAACTTGTATCTCATAATCCATGCATTCTAATACCATTTTAGGGTTCATGATTTCAAAATTAGGGCTTTCTGAAATAGGCAAAATTAAAGGTTCTAAGTAGTACCATTGAATTCGTATGGACTAGACGAATCGAACCATGACCTCGCGCCAAATTTCTTTTATGTCTAACCCCTATTCGTTATTTTCCAGGTTTAAGCTTCATCTATTACAGCGCTTTTAATAAGAAAACGCTGTTAAAAGAGGTGGCGAGAGGTTGAAGACAAAGACGTGGCCTCTCCCTATTGGCCAGAATGAGCGCGCGCGTTTTTTAAATGTTTTGTGATCTGGTGCTTTGCAGGTGTCACTTTTGCCATGTGCCTCAAAATCTGAGCCATCTGATCTCATTAAACTTTCAATCCAACGCATCACAACACGCATCCACACCATGTTCCCTCATAAACCATCACACCTGATTATTATCTTTTTATTTTCTATTTTATTTTAATTTCTTTGTTAAATTAATTAAAAATAGTTTTAAAAATCCAAAAAATACACAAAAAATATTTTTAGGTCTCTAAAATAATATAATATTTTCTGATGCAAAAATATTTTATTTTTCTTCATAATTTAAATATTTTGCATAATTAATTAGTATATATTTATATATTTGCTTTTTAATTATTTCAACCAATCAAAAAATCATAAAAAAAATTGTTCTTTATATTAAATATTGTTTATATATTATAAACTAATTTTGTACATATTTTGAATAATTTTCTCTTCAAGTTTTAATTATTTGTGTAATTATTTGTATAATTATATATTAATTAACTTAATAAATTTCAAATCAATTTCAAAAATTCAAAAAAAATTAGTTTTGTTTTAAAATTAATTGACAAACATTTTGACATATTTTGAACTTAATTTCTAGGTTTGAAATTTATTTTCATCTTTTTTCTTCATTTTATTTTAATTAATCATGCATTAATCATAATTAAAATAAATCATAAAAAATCCAAAAACATGTCTTTATTTTCTTGCAATTTAAATTCCTAGATAAATGTATAGGTTGTCAAATCCATGTAAATAGGCGTAGTTTACATTTCTTGCACAATCGATGTAATAGCGTAGATTTACTTTCCGCATTTTACATTTCCGCATTTTAAATTCCAGCACATATAAACTGCGTGTATGTCAAAGATAAAATTGAATCGTTAGATCACTAACTTCAAAGATAAAATATCTGAATTCAAACACAATCACACTTGCACCTCTTAAGGTAATCCCTTCTTATTCTTTTCAAAATCAAAGTCAAATTCTACTGTTTCGAGCGCAAAATCGAACTTTTTGTTTATATCCGGTGAAAGGATAGATTTTTAAAGGAAATAGGATAAAGACCTTACAACTCAGGGTAGACCTCCTAATTTGCTTGCTCAAATCAAAACAAACCAAATTCTCATACACTATTGTTTTTCAAAACAAAAACTTTCCAAAAAGACAATACTTTGTATACATCCAAACAAGGATCATTGCGAAGTTAACGTTCTTTTTTCAAAAACATCTTTTGAAAGATAAAAAACACTTTGTATACATCCGCACAAGGATCATTACAAAGTCAATTTACAAAGCTATTTCAAATCACATGCAAGTATTTCAGAGCAATTGAAAACAAGTGAGCTAAGCAAATTAAGAGCCCATGGATAACCATGGATACAAAGGGTGCTAAAACCTTCCCTTTGTATAACCTACCCCCTTACCCAGAATTTCTTAAAGGTCTTTTTTCTGTGTCTTTTATAAACCTTTCCTTAATTGGATAAAATAAAAGGTCGGTGGCGACTCTCTGAATTTTCAAAAATGCGAAAGCAGAAATAATAAAAAGAGTCAGTTCACGTATCTCTCCGCGAGAGGTATGGCCGGAAACGGAGGCCCACAGAACTGGCGACTCTGCTGGGGAATCAAATACTTTCAAAAAACAAAATGTTTTCAAAAGGGGTTACCTTTAGAGAATAGGTCACTTCGATGTTTTCAATTGTTTGACTTGATTGCTCTATTTTTTTTCAAAGGTTTGTTTGGGTATTTTGCTTGTGTGAAAGATTCTAACCTGAATCTCGAGATACCTTAAGTATATGACAATAGACCAAGGAAACTGTACGGCATGTACCGATACGGTTAATCTGGTAGTCATCGTTAGTGCGATACTTTGGTTTATACTGATATCCCTTGAAAATGATCAAGGAGTATATTAGGCTTCCGAAATGTCATTAAACACTAATTTGTCTTAGAACCTTTGAACTTGACTTGTGGCCTATTAAGTGGCTAGCTTTGAAATTGATCGAATTTAGTTATCCTCGAGGAATATTTTTGATCGGCCGCTCGAGCGCCGTATTGAGATGTTACCTCCAAGGATCATAGAACCCGAATGCTATTCTAGGACAGGTTTTAACCAACTCAACTTCAGTGGGGAGGGTATCACCTATCAGCTTCATGCAAGCCTTTAAACCTAAGGCTATTGTTTGATTTGTTTTTGTGTGCCACATGTTTGCATCATAAGCATATCATTTTCTCACTAAACACTTCAAGGATCAAAGAGTTTACCTTTGTTTATTTTACAGGTAATGGCTCCCGCCACCAGAGATTACATCCGAATCAGCATCTCAACGGTACCATCTGAACTAAAAGACTTAGTATCAGAATTCCCCAGGAATGGTCAATTCACCGAAAGGCATGGTCACCTACTCCATTTAGTTACCTCAAAATTTGAAGAAGACATGATACGGGTTCTGTTCCAGTTCTTTGACCCTGAACATCATTGCTTTACCTTTCCAGATTACCAGTTAGTACCCACTTTGGAAGAGTTCTCTGAGCTAATTGGATTACCTATTCGAGATCAATTACCTTTCACTGGTTTAGAAAGGATTCCAAAACCTGAAGTCATTGTTGCTGCTTTACATTTGCGAAAATCAGAAATCGAGTCCAATTGGGAAACAAAGAGTGGAGTTAAGGGTTTGCTTGCTAAGTTCTTATTGGAAAAGGCTCAATTACTGCTAGAAAACAAAAGTTATCCAGATTTTGAGGAGGTTATGGCCCTTTTGATCTAGGGTTGGTTTTATTCCCTAATCCCGACCAGTTCATAAGTGTACACATCATCAACCTTTTCCTAACCCGTAACCCGGTACCAACATTGCTGGGAGACATTTTATATTCTCTACACACTCGTACCATGAAGAAACGAGGAACTCTTATGTGCTGTATACCACTACTGGCTAGGTGGTTTACATTTCATCTTCCCCGATCAGTGTTGAGAAATGAACAAAGAATGCAATGGTCTCGCAAGATTATGTCTTTGTCTCATTCAGATATCCGGTGGAACAACTTCTTTCAAAGAGACATTACTATCATTGATCATTGTGGAAACTACCCTAATGTGCCACTCCTTGGCATCAAAGGGGGAATCACTTACAATCCCTCTTTAGCTCTACGCCAATTCGGATATGCAAGGAGCAACGGTCCTCATGACATGATTATCCGTGGCATTGTGTTTGATTACGAGAATGATTCCCATAGACACCGACGAAGGTTCATACATGCATGGGGCAGTGTCTATAGAATAGAAAGCAAAACACTAGGGCAATGGAATTCTATTCCTATGGAATCTTAGCTCAGATGGGTCCGTACTCATGCTCAGAAACTCATCATGCCATATCCCGCTGTTCTACCTGTGACTATTGAGCCAGAGGTCGAAGGAGACGAACCTCAAGTTATTCTACACCCGGATATGCCAACTGACCTAGAAGAGTTGCAAAAATCTTGGGTTCAACTCAAAGAGGAAAGAGACACCTTCAAAGCACACTGTCAAGGCTATGAAAGAAGGATATTGGAGCTCACCGGACAGCTTCAAGAAGAACAGCAGATCAACATATTCCTGGGGGCAAAGAGAAAGCGTCCATGGGATACCTGAGGGATCATTTGTTTCCTTTATTTCTGTTCTGTAAGCCCAAATGAGGCAAAAAGAAAAAAGCAAGAAAAAGAAATAAATTGTTTAACTAATGTTTGTTTCTTCTTTGTCTTAACAAATCTAAACTCTAAGATCCTTGAAAACATTGCACACACACTTCATTTCATACATTGCATATACATTTCATACATTTGCATATACATTTCATTCATATACATTGCATCCATTCATACACATTGCATAACAGGTTCACATGACGGATTTCTCATCTCCTCGCTGTTTATTTCAGTCAGAAGAGATGGAATCTGAGGCAAGCATCAAGAACCTCGAAACACAGAATGCCCAAGTTCAAGTGGCAATTCTGGAACTGGCAAAGGGGCAACAAGAACTGAAAGCCCTGATAATCAAGAAGAAAAAGAAGCCCAAAGGATCTGCAGGCTTGAGTCACCTGAAAAGGAAGATCAAAATCCCAGTCAAAAAGTTCAAAAAGCCACCGATCCCTAAAACAGTCGGTGATGATGAACAAGGAGACAATCACAGCAACCAGGGTTCTGCTAAACCCTCTCTCTCTTCCAATAAAGAAGATGATCATTCTGGGGACGAACCGGATGATGACAAGTACCAACAGCTAGAAGAACGTATGAAAACTATGGAGATACAAAAAATACCTGGCTTAGATTTCAATGATCTGGGACTCATCTCGGATGTTGTTATCCCTCCAAAATTCAAAGTTCCTGTCTTTGCAAAATATGATGGAGTTTCTTGCCCAAAACTACATCTGAGATCCTATGTGAGGAAGATACAACCTCATACAACAGATAGCAAATTGTGGATTCACTTCTTCCAAGAAAGTCTGTCGGGTACACAACTCGAATGGTACTACCAGCTGGAAAGTACCAAGGTTCATACTTGGGAAGAATTTGCTGCTGCTTTTTACAAACAGTACCAATACAATGTTGATCTTGCACCAACCCGTACTCAACTAAGAGGCATGTCCATGGCACCAAAATAAAGTTTCAAAGGATATGCACAAAAATATGGCTGGAAGGGTTCAACCACCCTTATCTGATCGCGAGCTAGTCGACATGTTCATGGGCACTTTAACTGGCCCTTTCTATAGTCATTTACTGGGAAGCTCATCATCAGGTTTCACTGACTTGATATTGACCGGAGAACGTGTCGAAAGTGGCATTCAAAATGGAAAAATTCAAATAGGCTCCTCCTCTGGTACTACAAAAAGGCCCATCAGCGGGAGAAATGAGGTCAATACAATGCAAATTCAGAAAGGTCGCAAAAATGAGCAGCATCAATCTGTAGGGGCAGTTCTGATCTCCGCATCTGTGCCTCAAAAAGATCAACAACCAAAATATACGCGTCGACCAGATGCGCCAAGAAGAAATTTCACCAGAATCAATATGCCAATCTCTCAGGCATTGCAGCATTTGCTAAAAGCATATCTGATCACATTAAAAGATCCTCCAAAGAATTTCAACACTTCCTCTCCGAGTTATCGCCCTGATGCAACATGTGCCTATCACTCAAACTGTCCAGGACATGACGCAGATCACTGCTGGGCCCTGAAAAATAAAATACAAGATATGATAGATGCTGGGGAAATTGAGTTCGATCCTCCAGAAACTCCAAATATCATCACTGCACCTATGCCAAAGCATGACAAAACTGTTAACGCTATCCTGGACACTGTTTACATCTATGATATGAACGAATTATCAACTCCACTCTGCGAAGTCAAAGGAAAGCTAATCCAAGCTGATTACTTTCCAGGATGTGACCCCGATTGCTTTTATTGCTCATACCTGCCCAATGGTTGTGAAAATCTGAGAATGGGAATTCAAAAGTGGATGGATCGCCGTATCATTATGTTTGAGAGGCTCCCTTCTATGGACGTGTTATGCGAAGTCTTTATAAACGGGATGAGAATAGAGGATGTCTCAGTGATCTCCAGTTTACCATTCAAAATCTCTGCCAAGGCTCCGTTCAAAATTTCTGCTACACTCAAAGTGGCATCAGTAGTCATTGCTAGTCCAACTCCATTTCCATACTCCTCAAACAAAGCTGTCCCATAGGGTTACGACACTAATGTTTATGTCCATGGAGTTAAGCAGGGTACCTCGACTGAAGAGACCGCAAAGTTAACTACTCCAGCTTTGGATAATATTGTGGGTACCAGCAAGATCACGAGAAGTGGAAGAATCTTTTCACTAGAAATTTCTCCAAATATTGCTGCTGGACCAGTCCGAGTCCCAGTTCCTAATCAAAATGACAGCCCTCGAGGCAAAGAGCCATAAGTTGAACAAGTTCAAACCCCGGTGGAGATCACTGCTGAGGATCAATCAAAGCAAGAAATGGAGGAAATATTGAAAATCATATGCAAGAGTGATTACAATATTGTTGAGCAACTGGGGCACACCGCTTCAAAAATCTCAATGCTATCTCTGCTAAAATATTCAGAAGCTCATGCCAAAGCTCTGATGAAGTTCCTGAAAGCTGCGCATGTGCCTCAAGAGATCTCAGTCGACCAATTTGAGAATTGTGTTGCCAATCTAACCGTGAACAATGGCCTCGGTTTCTCTGATGTGGATCTAACCCCTGCTGGAAAAAATCACAACAAAGCCCTGCATATCTCCATTGAATGTAATGGCACCACTCTATCTCATGTGCTAGTAGATAACGGTTCTTCTTTGAACGTGTTACCAAAAATAGTACTAGAAAAGCTTGACTTCGAAGGAGTTGTGTTACAACCAAGTGATGTTGTGGTAAGAGCCTTTGACGGGTCAACAAGAACAGTATACGGAAAAGTGAATCTCCCAATCAGAGTGGGTTCTCAGATCTTTGATTCTATCTTTTACGTAATGGAAATTCACCCCGCCTATTCCTGTTTACTTGGACGCCCTTGGATACATGGGGCAAACGCTGTAACTTCTACCCTGCATCAGAAGTTAAAATATCCAGTAAAAGGAAAGATTGTCACAGTCTATGGCGAAGAGGAATATGTGGTTAGTCACCTATGCAATTCCAAATATGTTGAGTTGGAGGACGAATTCATCGAAACTCCCTGCCAATCTTTTGAGGTGGTCTCTCCAGATGTCTCTACCACCAAGCATATTCTTGCTACTCCAACTACAACTATGGCTTCTCTCAAAGATGCCAAAGCTGTGATTGAACAAGGTGATTGCACAGTATGGGGACAGCTTCCCGAAATACCCTACAAGTCCGACAAGCTAGGCCTGGGCTATGATAGTGGAAATCAAAAGAATGATCAAAGTCCTCGTTCTGGAGGATTAATGTCACACTTCGTCAGCCAAGAAGTAAACGCCATTGAAGATGAAGGAGTGTTCTTGAACCATATCATTCAGCCATATCCAGATGAAATTCCACCCATATCCATGGGAATGTGGGATGCTGTGGGAGAACCAAGTGGCGGGTATAATTATCAGTATACCGCACCTCAGAATTCTTATATTGCTATGGAAGACATTGCCCCAACTGGATGGGGTGATCAATCTGAAAATGACAAAAGTTTCACAAGTCCCGTCGCTGAGCAATATCAAAATCCACCCAAAGAAGTATGGGATACGCTAGGAGAACCCAGTGGCAAATATGACTATATGGTGAAATATTCCGCTCCTCCGTGCTCACAAATTGCTATGGAGAACATTGTCCCAACTGGATGGGATGAACATTACGATGACAATTTCACTTTTGAAGAAGCCAGGAAAATACCAAATAACGAGGGTTGCTTTCTGTCAGAATACACTCCTCACCAAGATGCACAAGTCTCTATTCAAAACATCATCCCGACTTCATGGAACGGCCTTATCGAGTATCTTGCTCAGCCAACAGAGATATCTCAGCCTGGGCTCTTGTATCCAGCAGAGTATATCGCTTATCCCGAAAGATCACCGGCTCATTTCCCCACTAATGAAATCAATGTTGTGGAAGATGAAGGAGACAACTGCAAATGGAACAGCTGGATACTCCCTGCTCACAACAATGGATTGAACAACTGGAAAGCTGAGGATCTGATCTCCTTTGACCAGGAGTAAATGCCATTTCCTGTTTTCTTTGTGTATATTGTGCAAAGATAAAAATGGTTCCTGAACTATCGAACCATGAGCTTGAAAGCCGTGTGCCTTGCCCGAAGCGCACTGGTCCTTTTATAAGGGCTTATCATATCATGATCATGTGCATTCAATAAAATCATGGGACGCTTGCATATTTAAATTTTGTGATCCTTTTTCTTTCTTTCTTTGTTTTCAAATAGCTATGTTTTTTTTTCACACACACTCACATAAATAAAATGCAGATTCACATACACTTTGGATCTAGTCAATAACGATTCTGCTATTGCCTGTCATGACTTTGAAAATCCGATCTACCAAACTGAGGACGAAAGTGAGGAAGATTGTGAAGTACCAAGAGAGCTTGCAAGGCTGCTAGGACAAGAAGACAAGGCCATACAACCTCATGAGGAACCAATTGAGGTTATCAACTTGGGCAGCAACGAAGAAAAGAAAGAAGTCAAAATAGGGGCTGATTTAGAACACAGCATCAAGCAAAGACTGATTCAAATGCTGCGAGACTACGTCGAGATATTCGCTTGGTCCTATGAAGATATGCCAGGCCTTGACACGGACATTGTAGTTCATCGCCTGCCAATCAAAGAAGGTAGCACTCCAGTCAAACAGAAACTACGAAGGAGTAGGCCTGATATGTCAAAAAAGATCAAAGACGAGGTTGAAAAACAGTTCAATGCCGGATTCCTAAAAGTTTTGAGTTATCCTCCTTGGATAGCTAACATCGTGCCTGTACCTAAAAAAGACGGGAAAGTCAAAATGTGCGTAGACTACAGAGATCTGAACCGGGCAAGCCCCAAAGATGATTTCCCTTTACCACACATCGATGTACTGGTTGACAATACCGCACAATGCAAGGTATTATCCTTTATGGACGGATTCTCAGGGTACAATCAAATCAAGATGGCACCCGAAGACATGGAAAAAACAACCTTCACAACACCCTGGGGAACCTTTTGTTACAAAGTAATGCCCTTTGGTTTAAAGAACGTAGGAGCAACCTATCAGCGTGCAATGGTAGCTCTGTTTCATGATATGATTCATCAGGAGATAGAGGTGTATGTTGATGACATGATTGCGAAATCCAACACCGAGGAAGAACATCTGGGTCATTTACACAAGTTGTTTGACAGACTCAAGAAATACAAGTTGCGACTGAACCTAAATAAGTGTACCTTTGGAGTAAGATCCGGCAAACTCTTAGGTTTCATCGTCAGCAACAAAGGTATTGAGGTTGATCCCGCCAAGGTCAAAGCCATTCAAGAAATGCCTATACCTCGTACCGAGAAACAAGTCAGAGGATTCTTGGGATGTCTGAATTACATCGCCCGATTTATTGCCCACATGACTACTACTTGTGTGCCGATCTTCAAACTGTTGAAGAAAGATCAAGTGGAAAGGTGGAATGACAAATGCCAGTTAGCCTTTGACAAAATCAAAGAATATCTCCAAAAACCCCCAATCTTGTTGCCACCTGTGGAAGGCAGACTTCTGATAATGTACCTAATTGTGCTAGAAGACTCAATGGGGTGTGTACTAGGACAACACGACAAGTCCGGCCGAAAGGAGCGCGCAATCTACTATCTTAGCAAAAAGTTTACCGATTGTGAAACAAGATACTCACTACTCGAAAAAACTTGCTGTGCCTTAGCTTGGGCGGCTCGCCGACTAAGACCGTACATGCTAAATCACACCACTATCCTAATCTCCAAAATGGATCCTATCAAATACATGTTCGAAAAACCTGCTCTCTCTGGAAGAATAGCAAGATGGCAAATGATCTTAACAGAATATGACATTCAATACACTTTACAAAAAGCAATCAAAGGAAGAGTGGTAGCTGATCATCTGGCTCATCAAGCAGTGGATGATTATCAAGCATTGAACTTTGACTTCCCAGACGAGGACATTATGCTAGTCAATGACTACAAACAACCAGGACCAGAAGAAGGACCCGAGCCAGGATCCCGGTGGACTATGGTTTTTGACGGAGCTTCTAACGCACTTGGCAATGGCATTGGAGCTGTGATCATTTCCCCCGCAGGAGGTCATACACCATTCACTGCCAGGTTATGCTTCAACTGCACTAACAATATAGCCGAATACGAAGCATGTATTCTGGGTCTCAAAGCTGCAATTGATCTAAGAATCAAGTTCCTAGAAGTCTACGGAGACTCGGCCTTGGTAATCTACCAAGTCAAAGGGGAATGGGACACGAAGCACCCGAATCTAATTCCTTACAAAGAATATGTGCTGAGTTTGATTCCTTACTTCGAAGAAATCACTTTTGAACATATCCCACGTGAGGAAAATCAACTAGCTGATGCCTTAGCTACCATATCGTCCATGTTCAAAGTCAGGTGGGACAATGAGGCGCCGATGATCACCATTTACAGACAAGATGAACCATCCTATTGCAATGAGATCAATGCCGAAGGAACAAAAGAAAAACCATGGTTCCATGAAGTAAAAAGATATCTCGAAGCTCAGGAGTACCCTGAAGGGGCATCCATTAACGACAGAAAATTTCTAAGGAGATTTGCAGCCAAATTCTTTCTAAGTAATGGAACCCTATACAAACGCAACCATGACTCGACTTTACTCCGTTGTGTAAACAAGAAGGAAGCAGAACAGATCATGGGAGACATACATAATGGTGCCTTCGGTACTCATTCAAGTGGACATACAATGGCTAAAAAGATCCTAAGAGCAGGTTATTACTGGTCTACCATGGAAACAGACTGCCATCACCACTCCCGAACCTGTCACAAATGCCAGATATATGCTATCAAAGTACATGTACCTCCGGTTCCATTAAGCGTACTGACGGCTCCTTGGCCTTTTGCAATGTGGGGTATTGATATGATTGGAGAAATCAAACCTAGTGCCTCCAACGGACATCGCTTTATCCTGGTCGCTATTGACTACTTCAAAAAGTGGGTAGAAGCAGCTTCATTTGCTTCTGTCACCAAGAATGTGGTGGCCCAGTTCATCAAATACAATCTCATTTGTCGGTATGGCATCCCCGAAAGGATCATCACGGACAATGGCACAAATTTAAACAACAGAATGATTACTGAACTTTGCACACAGTTCCAGATCAAACATCATAATTCCTCTCCATATCGACCAAAGATGAATGGCGCGGTGGAAGCTGCCAACAAGAACATCAAGAAAATCATACAAAAAATGACAGTAACCTACAAACACTGGCATGAGATGTTACCTTTTGCTCTTCATGGTTATCGCACATCTGCGCGTACTTCAACAGGGGCAACTCCATTCTCCTTAGTCTATGGTATGGAGGCAGTTCTTCCAATTGAAATTCAGATTCCTTCCCTAAGGATTATGAAAGAAGCCGATCTAGACGAAGACGATTGGATTCAAACACAGTTGGACCAGATAAACTTGATTGATGAGAAGAGGCTCGCACCCATTTGTCATGGTCAGCTATACCAAAAGCGTATGATCAAAGCCTTCAACAAAAAAGTCAAAAGTCAAGCATACCAAACTGGTGGCTTGGTTGTCAAACGCATCATCTTACCACAAGGTGATCCCAGAGGCAAATGGACTCCCACCTATGAGGGACCATTCATAATCAAGAAAATATTCTCCGGCGGCGCCATGTTGCTTACCACCATGGATGGCGAGGATTTCCCACACCCTGTGAATGCGGACATAGTCAAAAAGTACTTCGCTTAAAAAAAAAACCGCTCGCTAAGTTGAAAACCTGAAAGGGCGACTTAGGCAAAAAAATGAGCGTCTCGGTGGATTGAAAACCCGAAAGGGCGGTCCAGGCAAAAATTAGAGACTAAACAAATACTATCCCGGTAGGCTGAAAACCTGAAAGGGCAGCCTAGGCAAAAATTAGGGAATGAAGTGTACAACTATGTTCCGTTCAGCTGTCTACTCACCGTCAAGATTCAACACATCAAAGATACCGATCAGTCTAATTACTTTCTTCCAACAAGTGAGGGATGAGATGCTCGAAGACAGATTGGCAATAGCAGAATTGAAACTTGACTGGATCGTTTTCACATAGCTATTTATCTTTATAAATACTTTCCAAAGCTTTATGGCAATTTCCTACTTCTAGGATTGTTGTCTCCCTGTGCTTATCAGCCTATCATGGCTCTTTTTCAAAAATCAATGCAACTTAGGCTCAAAATCACCATTTTCACTTTTTCTGTTTTGAATACGTAAACGTCCCAATGATAATTTTGAATGAACATGTGCATTTGAATATGATTGATGTTTACCAGGAAAAACAGGAATAACATTCAGGTAATGTCCCAATCATCTGGACATCATCCCATCAGAAGAAAAATCCCCAAGAGAAACACATTTCTCAACAAATTCCTCAATAAGATTTTCTCTCCAAAAGAAGTCTTATCCCCCAGCAGGGTTGTTCCAGATTACTATCTTCAGAAGGTGTGATCTCCACACCGGGACTTGGTCAGATAGTGCATCGGAGGATTATGCATCTTCCTCATTCCCACTTAAAAGGGCATCAAAATCAGAACTTCCAACTACCTTTCACTCCCAAGCAGTAGTCGAAGATCCTTCAACAGAGTACCATGGTCCTCAAAGAAGTTCCCCAGCCGAGGGTACTCAAAAAAGACAAAAGAGCATCACAATATAGTCATATCCAGATGGCTAGCGGAAATTTATTTTCCCAACTAGAAGCTTGACACGCTCACATCATACATCATACATCATACATCATATATCATATATCACACATCATGCATCATGCGCATATTCATACACATATTCATACACAACATAACATGCATATTTCTCCTTTAGCTCGAGAATATCTCACATTACATACATCATAAACATTGCATATCACTAACTTGATTTTTCAGGTAGACGGATATCTTCAACAAAGATGTTCTCAATCACATGCAGTGTTCACCTGAATTCCATGAACGGTTCTCTCAGATATAATCAAGTCGAAGATTCATTCTGATCACTTACCAACTCAAAAACAGACATCACAGATCTAAAGTCGATACCTCAGACGGTTCTAGAACGATCTAGCTTCAAAGATCTAAAGCTGATACCTCAGACGGTTCCAGAACGATCTAGCATCACAGATCTAAAGTTGATACCTCAGACGGTTCCAGAACGATCTAGCATCACAGATCTAAAGTTGATACCTCAGACGGTTCCAGAACGATCTACCATCGAAGATCTAAAGCTGATACCTCAGACGGTTCCAGAACGATCTAGCATCAAAGATCTAAAGCTGATACCTCAGACGGTTCCAGAACGATCTAGCATCAAAGATCTAAAGCTGATACCTCAGACGGTTCCAGAACGATCTAGCATCAAAGATCTAAAGCTGATACCTCAGACAGTTCCAGAACGATCTAGCATCAAAGATCTAAAGCTGATACCTCAGACGGTTCTAGAACGATCTAGCATCAAAGATCTAAAGCTGATACCTCAGACGGTTCCAGAACGATCTACCATCGAAGATCTAAAGCTGATACCTCAGACGGTTCCACAATGATCAACTTCCAAAATCTAAATCGGAAAAACTTTGGACAAGTTCCGTAACGATTATCCTCCAAGACTTAAAGCGGTAACCTTGGACGATTCCGAAACAGTCGACGCAAAGACTTTCAAATCCTTCATCAAGATATAATCAATGGATTCATTCTGATGAACAAACCATCAACACAATTGTCGGGTGGCATCTGAAAGCCCATCTCAGGTAATGTTTCAAATCTGCCAACAATATTTCGCAGACGACATTCAAATGCAACTTCCAACATCTCTTCTGATCAAGGTAAGTGCAAATTTTCAGGGCATCTAAATATTCAATCATCTTCTACCTTCAGATTTCAGACAGTCTCTTCAGGTTTAAGAAGATTGAATAGGGGCAACTGTTATACCCCAAAATTTGCCCGCATCTTTTTTCAAGAAAACTCCAATCTAAAAATTAAGAGTCTCATATAATCATGGATTTTTATTTCAATAAATATCCTGACATGTGAAATACTTAGTTTTTAGAATTTTTCTTATACAGTATTTTGGCTTGCAGTTGAATTTATTCTTACGCAAACGCCAAATACTGTTTATTACTTCACACATGCTATTTATTTATTTACAGATAAATAGTACTGACACAATTGGTACAGAGATAAATCTTTTGCAGGCGCAGAATCAGGAAACTCAGACTGTACCGGTAACAAGTAGATTATTATTATATTTTGTTTCCCACTAATTTTTGTACTATATTCCATTATTTTCAAAAATCTTTTCAAATCTCTTTTTCAAAAATCAAATCCTAACTTTATTCTATACATCTCTCTTTTTCCCAACACTATCATACACTTTCTTTCAAATCTTACTTCCACTCAAATTTTCCTTTTGTACGGAATCACTTCATTCCCCAATGTCTCTATCCTTCTTTCCATTCTATAAATACCTCTCATTTTTCCATAAAATCTCACATCAAATTTTAATTCATCTCTAAAATTTCTACTTCATATCCATCCTTTCTTCTTCCCCGACAAAATGGCGAAGTGGTGGGAAACGTGTTTTCTTATGGTCATCACCATTGCTACGGTGATCATGTCTTTTTTCTGTCTACATAGCCCGGAACACTGTGGACCTGGGATGCTTGCACTCCCAATCATCTACATGTTATTATTTGTAGCATGGGTTATTAATCGTCATTTTTAAAATTTGCCGTATTTCTTATTTCTTAAATGTACCGTTTATTCGTCGTATTGTTCAATATAGTATGTAATATTTGTACTGTCAGTATTAAATGTTGTACTATTTGTCATAATGTTGCTTAATTATTCAGATAATATTTTGTGTGTTTTCTGCCAGTTAAATATTCATTTTTCTGTGCATTAAATGATTTTCAGGATTATTATCGGTATTTTTGCTCGCGTACAGTAAATATTAGTTATTTATTATGTCTGTGTTTTTTTACAAGTCATGTAAATAAACTTTCATTTTTCACATAAAACAAAAACAACAAAAAGAAAATTAACTTTGACTGTTGATTTTTCACTCTAACTGCTACATCAATACCTGAACAGTCAGTTGATAGACAAACTGCTGGCAGTACAATTCTTAGTGTTTTATACCATCAATCAAATCAATCTTTCACAATTCAAAATTCCAAGATTTTTGTCCTAGAAGTCTTCTGAATATCACATGATTAGCAGAGACTCAACACTGCACAAAAATCAGGTACGCTTAACTGTCTCCTACACAAACAGTCCCTGACTAGGGTTTTCTTGTTTTTACAGGAGAAACAAGTTTTTGAGACCTCAAATGGATTTCATGGACATCCATATATCTCAAAGTACCATCACATAAATTTTCAGACTTCAATTCACTCAGACGCACCGTCAGCATCTCAAACAGTCAACAGACGACCCGTTTGACCAAAAAAGTCAACAGACAGTCAAAAATGAAATTTTTTGTCAAAATCCATATTTTGTCAAAGGATTCATCATTTGATCATTGGATGATTATAATTCATAAAGAAAAGATCAAAAATCAACAAAACCCTAAGATTCAAAATTAGGGTTTTTGCCTGAAAAGTCAACTCAACTTTGACTGGTCATAACTCTCTCATCCTTCATCCAAAAAATTCAAACCAAAGCTCATTTTGAAGGAAATTCAATTATCTATAAAATGCAATTGATCCCATGGTCATCACATTCACCATTTGAAAAATATGAACAAAGACATTACAGGTCATTTTCAATGTCAACAAAAAGACACTTTTTTCAAAAGGACACACAAGGAGCATCAAAAATCATTTTGACATGAGACCAAAGACATTGGTTAGAGGACTCTTTGAGGTTTCCAAAAAGTGCAAGATCTCCTTCATATGACAAAAATTGAGGGATTTACACCTTGTTGAAGTTGGGTAAATTTTGGGAAAGTGCATAAAACCAACATTGCTCAAAAATGCATTTTTTCCAAATGGGGCCAAGTTTTCATGGTTCAAACATGTTTGCCATAATATTATGGGCCTCCCACGACCAAGACTAAGCCCATACCATTTTTATCCATTTTTGGCTTAATTTTATCTTATTTTAAGATTAAATAAAAAGGAAAAATGGATGGATAATGGATAGCTTAAAATCTAAGCATGAGTCATCCAAGAATCTTCAATTTTCTGCAGAGGATTGAGGTACAAGGCAAGAGCATTGAAGGGAAGCAAGACTTGGTCAACAATTCAAAGGTTTTAATATAAAAAAAATTAAGAATTCAACAAAGGCAACTAAAGGCTTCTTGGTTCAATTCTAAGCACAACATAGTCTATATAGAGGCTATAACACTCCACAATCAAAAGGACACGAAATCATAGCCAGAATTCTGCTTGTAATACACTTGTAACATCTTAAATTTTTCAAAGAAATCTCAAATTCGAATTTTGAATTCAAGTCACTTTCCATACAAACTAAACATTCTAATACCTTCCTCAAGCATCACTGAACATATTCCAATCGTTTCCAAGTCTTGAAACTCACTGAACCAAGTACTACAGGTCACGATTGGTTCGAACTAAAATCAACTTGTATCTCATAATCCATGCATGTTTGACAAGATGTAGACATATATTTGAGTTTAGTTTGATGTCCTGATCGTTTTTGGACATTTAATTAAGGTTTGGTTAAGTAATCACGAAGTTACCATTTTAGGGTTCATGATTTCAAAATTAGGGCTTTCTGAAATAGGCAAAATTAAAGGTTCTAAGTAGTACCATTGAATTCGTATGGACTAGACGAATCGAACCATGACCTCGCGCCAAATTTCTTTTATGTCTAACCCCTATTCGTTATTTTCCAGGTTTAAGCTTCATCTATTACATCGCTTTTAATAAGAAAACGCTGTTAAAAGAGGTGGCGAGAGGTTGAAGACAAAGACGTGGCCTCTCCCTATTGGCCAGAATGAGCGCGCGCGTTTTTTAAATGTTTTGTGATCCCGTGCTTTGCAGGTGTCACTTTTGCCATGTGCCTCAAAATCTGAGCCATCTGATCTCATTAAACTTTCAATCCAACACATCACAACACGCATCCATACCATGTTCCCTCATAAACCATCACACCTGATTATTATCTTTTTATTTTCTATTTTATTTTAATTTCTTTGTTAAATTAATTAAAAATAGTTTTAAAAATCCAAAAAATACACAAAAAATATTTTTAGGTCTCTAAAATAATATATTGTTTTCTGATGCAAAAATATTTTATTTTTCTTCATAATTTAAATATTTTGCATAATTAATTATTATATATTTATATATTTGCTTTTTAATTATTTCAACCAATCAAAAAATCATTAAAAAAATTGTTCTTTATATTAAATATTGTTTATATATTATAAACTAATTTTGTACATATTTTGAATAATTTTCTCTTCAAGTTTTAATTATTTGTGTAATTATTTGTATAATTATATATTAATTAACTTAATAAATTTCAAATCAATTTCAAAAATTCAAAAAAAATTAGTTTTGTTTTAAAATTAATTGACAAACATTTTGACATATTTTGAACTTAATTTCTAGGTTTGAAATTTATTTTCATCTTTTTTCTTCATTTTATTTTAATTAATCATGCATTAATCATAATTAAAATAAAGGCTTAAATAGTGTTTTCGTCCCTGTAAGTTAGCGTGTTTTTGAATTTAGTCCCTGTATCTTTTTTTTTTGGTCCAATTAAAAAAATGCTTACATGGCAAACGGAAATGACGTGGCATCCATGTTTTTCTTTTTTAAATAATTATTTATTCCACGTAAGCTTTGCTTTTGTTTTTTTTTCTGTTTTGGTCCCTAAAAGGCTAAAACCTTAAAATGGAAATTTTTTAAAAATGGTCCCAATGGGTTTTGAACCCATGACATTTACCTTATAAACATCAAAGGCTTTCCACTCAGCCACTCCTATTACTTGTATTATATTTGCAATTCATTTGTATACATTAAATAATAATATATTTTAATTAATACCAATTTTTGAAATAGACTTTATTTTATTTTGAGTTTTGGTATTAATTTTTATTTTGTTCTAATAAATAATATTTTACAATAATAAATAACTGTAAATATTTTACATAATATTTCGTATTATTTCCACTATGCAATGTTTCAAATATTTAGTATTTACTAGTCTTCAATTTAAAAAATTAATAAATAAAATATTTAGTAAATTAAAAAATTGGTAAATATTAACGCTAAATAGGTTAATAAATATTAACGATTAATATTAACGCTAAACATTAACCTTAAATAGGTTAATAAATATTAACAACATCTATTAAATATTTCAAATATTTATTTATTAAATATTTTAACTATTTCATATCTCAACTATTAAATATTTTAATAATTATATATTTAATAATTATTTCATAATATTTCATAATATTTCAACTAATAAATTAGTATATTAAATATTTTAATTTGTAATACTAATATAATATAGTTAAATAATAATTAAAATGTTTCAAACTATTTAATATATATATATATATATATATATATATATATATATATATAAATTACTCTATGTTACTATTTATTTAGAGCAAAATAAAAAACAAATATATTGTTGTAATTAGTATATTTAATTATAATTAGTATAAAACAACATTAAACATAAACATATTATTTATTGTAATTAGTATAAAACAACATTAAACATAAACATATTATTTATTGTAATTAGTATATTTAATTTTTAATTATTTTTTAGATAAATTAAATAACATTTAACGAATACAAATAGCATACATTTTAATGCATTTAAAAATAGCATAAAAATGCATTAAAAAATAGCATACATTAATTTATTAAATATTTCAACTATTAATATTTTCATCTCATTGCTTAATCTATCTAAAACCAATGTGAGTTATTTCATGAGTGCTTAATCTAGTTGAAAAATTTAATAGTTAAAATATTAATAGTTTATATATTACTACATATATTATTGTTTATTATTACTTTTTAATAACAATAAAAATTAATAACAAAACTCAAAACAAAATATAATCTATTTAATAAATAAATTTCTACAATATGTAATATTTAGAAATGCATTGCAGTTACTATACAGACAATACAAGTGGCCTAGTGGATGGGGAGTGTTTTGTAATATAAAGGGCATGGGTTCAACACTTGGTGGAGCCAAAATTTTTAAGCATTTCATTTTTAACATTTAAGACCCAAAAGAAAGGAAAAAACAAAAAAGTGCCTACGTGGAAATTCTTGAGGTTAAATAAAATGAAAAATAAAAAAAAATAGGTTGCCACATCAGCAACGTTTGCCACATCATAGTTTTTTTAACAGAACTTTGACGTCAGGGACCAAAACAAACAAGAAATGAAAATATGGGGACTTGGAACGAAAAAAAAAGATTCAGGGACTAAAACCAAAAACACGCTAACTTACAGGGACGAAATCATTATTTAAGCCTAAAATAAATCATAAAAAATCCAAAAACATGTCTTTATTTTCTTGCAATTTAAAGTCCTAGATAAATGTATAGGTTGTCAAATCCATGTAAATAGGCGTAGTTTACATTTCTTGCACAATCGATGTAATAGCGTAGATTTACTTTCCGCATTTTACATTTCCGCATTTTAAATTCCAGCACATATAAACTGCGTGTATGTCAAAGATAAAATTGAATCGTTAGATCACTAACTTCAAAGATAAAATATCTTAATTCAAACACAATCACACTTGCACCTCTTAAGGTAATCCCTTCTTATTCTTTTCAAAATCAAAGTCAAATTCTACTGTTTCGAGCGCAAAATCGAACTTTTTGTTTATATCCGGTGAAAGGATAGATTTTTAAAGGAAATAGGATAAAGACCTTACAACTCAGGGTATACCTCCTAATTTGCTTGCTCAAATCAAAACAAACAAAATTCTCATACACTATTGTTTTTCAAAACAAAAACTTTCCAAAAAGACAATACTTTGTATACATCCAAACAAGGATCATTGGGAAGTTAACGTTCTTTTTTCAAAAACATCTTTTGAAAGATAAAAAACACTTTGTATACATCCGCACAAGGATCATTACAAAGTCAATTTACAAAGCTATTTCAAATCACATGCAAGTATTTCAGAGCAATTGAAAACAAGTGAGCTAAGCAAATTAAGAGCCCATGGATAACCATGGATACAAAGGGTGCTAAAACCTTCCCTTTGTATAACCTACCCCCTTACCCAGAATTTCTTAAAGGTCTTTTTTCAGTGTCTTTTATAAACCTTTCCTTAATTGGATAAAATAAAAGGTCGGTGGCGACTCTTTGAATTTTCAAAAATGCGAAAGCAGAAACAATAAAAAGAGTCAGTTCACGTATCTCTCCGCGAGAGGTATGGCCGGAAACGGAGGCCCACAGATACCAAAAACATGAATTCGAAGGGACTCATCCTGGGCACTTGTAGGCTTGCATGATGGATAGGAACAACTGTTGAGACCTTCAAGATGATGAGTGAGGCCTTTGTTTTGATTGATACTCGTTGTAGAGAGCGTTTTGAATTGTACCCTAGTTCTTGGATTTTTTGAACGTTTGGAACCCTAGTTTTCTCTCTTCCTTTTTCCTAATTTTCTTGCCCTAATGACTTCCTTGAGTTGAGAATATATAGAGGAGCTTTTTAGGTCAAGAAGTGGGCTTGGATCTTTGGCTTGGTGATTTGGAAATTTGATACAAAATATGATAAAAATCTTTCTATTTTTGGTTTACTATTTTATTTATTTTTTCTCACATATTTCTTTCATTCACATGATTGATATTGGATTGATTAAATATTGAGGGATAAACCATATAATTTTATTTCATTCAAATATGATTTTATTTGATTTATTTTGACGTTTAATGAATAAAATCAAAGATAAATAAAATAAAATCATGAAATAAGTAATATATGATTAATGGGCCTTTTCCAATCTCAAAATCACGTGGGAAGTGTAATTTCATAGGCCCATTACTCAAAAATATGAAATTCAATCAACTAGGGCTTCATGCGATTCTCAAAAATCGACCAACTTGTGCAAGCCATAACTCATTCAATATTAATCATATGGAGATGATTTAGTACTTTTTGAAAAGCTCAAGATGTCTCCTACAAGCCACTTTGGAAGCTTTTTTCCATTTGAGGATTTTATCTTGATGATATGGCTCCTGACAAAAAATAGCTTTTTGCGAGCTTCAAGAAGGACCTGTAATGTATTGGCTCATATCTCTTATGCGGGAGTATTTCTTGACCTTGGGACCAACATCAAAGGTGTAGAGAATCAAATTTCCTTGAGAATGAGCTTTGGTTGAGGAATTTCTATGAAAGTATGAGAGAGTTATGGCTGGTCAAAGTTCGGTTGACTTTTTAGTTTAAAGCCTTAAATTAGTAACTTTTCGTTTGGTTGATTTCTGAACTTTCCTTGATGAATCATGATTAACCCTTGATCACATGATGAATGATACTTCAAAATGATAATGTTGGCAAAATATCAGGAACTTTGACTGTGGTTTGACCATAGTTTGACTTTTAGGTCAACCAGTCGATTATTGATCCTTTGGGCCATTGATCGGTAAAATAGCAAGTGTACTATTTTGCCTATTGTAATAATAGGGAAAATTCCCCGAATGTCGATCTCAGGGACTGCGCAGGAATAATGAGTTCAATTCAAGGTTCAATTAAACAAAAACTTCAATGGGGTTTTGTTTGGTAATTATAACTTAACAAAAAAATATAATAAGCAGTAAATGAAATTGACTTTGTAACAAATATGAGTAACATGCTAGGGATAGTGGATGATTGACAATGTAACAACTCTGAAATTTCTATTGCAACAACGTATTTTAAATAATCAATTACCGGTTTTTAAGGTTGTTTGATCCTAAGTCCTTAGTGAAAAAACCTTTGATCCTTCATCCTAAACCTTAAGTCCTTAGAGGTTTACAATGAAATCAAACAATTAAGTTATCAAGAATATCCAGTTACTATAAGGTATTCCTAGTCCTAGGTAATATCTATTATAGCATATTCTCATGAAAGCATTATCAATGGTGGTCCGCCTAAATGATAATCATAGATCAATTCCAATTTGTCCAAAAGGAAAAGCATTAGAAACATCAAGAGAATAAATCAACAATTAAAAACATGATTGTTATTGAAATTGCAAACTCAGAGTCATTACATAGTTAAATCAGAGCCACCCCCTAGCATTGGGGGGTTTATCTACTCATAGTATTCAAAGAAAACATAGTAATGAATAAAGACATTACAAGAAATTGGAGGAGATTGAATCTTCAATTGCTTCCGTTCATGAAGATCTTCTTCTCTCCCAAACCCTTGCTTTCTCCAATCTTCTCTTGTATTCTTTTCTCTAATCTGTCAAAAAGTCCTTTCTTTCTTGCCCTAAAGTTGTTTTTATAATCAATCTTTCATTCCGGTTGAAACCAAATGCCAAGAATACCCTTAATGATCCCATTTGAGTGAGGAAGCTTAAAAACACATATTCAGCCCGCGCTCATCAACACGGGCCGTGTTCCTGCACACGGGCGCCCGTGTTGATCCTCTGACTTTGGTTCAAACTCGCATTTCCAGCCACATTTCAACACGGGTGGCCGTGTTGATTAACACGGTCCGTGTGATCCCTTAACTTCATAATTTGGCTTTGTGTTCTTCATCAAAGTTGTAGCCCTTTTTGTTAGCGAAATTTTTCCACCGGAACCGCGTCATTCCGAGTTACGAAGCTCTAGTTATGATCAAAATACTACATGCATATCACGATGAGAAACATGCTGAAAATTTCCATATCTCACACTTGCTAACACGAGCCGTGTCAGCCCTGTGACTTTCATCTCTATTGCATTTTCTTTGCCACGCTTCATCCTAACATGGCCAATTTCAAGTGACACAGGTGGTCGTGTCAGACCTCATGTAGCTTGACTTTTCACTTCCTTCGAAACTCCCCTTTTTGTACTTTTTGGCATTGATTTGTCTCGATTTATTCCTTTAAGCCTGCAAATAGTAAAATACACAACCAAAGCATAAAATGTAGAATAAAGAAATAAAACACTCAATAACCTAACTTAAACATACTTAAAAACAACGGTAAATATATGTGTGAAAACCACTGATCAAACTCCCCCAAACTTAAACCGTTGCTTGACCTCAAGCGACAATTACAAAAGTTAATGACCCTCAAAGCACACGGTGTTCATACGTGAGATATCCATCTGTATTGATCAAGAAACAGTTGGTTCGGCATTCACATGACGCGACGAGTTTTGTTACCACATTAAACCTCAAGCTCCCGTTTCGGATACCTCTCCAACTATGCTTTGCACTTAAGTCTCTTTCCGATTTTCCTCCTCTTTCATTCGGACAATCATATTAAGGCAATGCATCTCTTATAATACTCATCACCTGCATGAGACAAATCAAGGCTTCTTATTTTCTTTTCGTGGCACCAAACTAGCAGCATTGGCTACTTTTTATTACCGATGAAATTTTCAAACTTTGCAGTTATATATTGTCCTTTTGGACGACGTTTGGGGATCAATCTCCTTTGGGCTGCATAACCGGGTGAGGGTTACCCAACTTAGCGAGCTGATTGCCTTTTACCGCCTTTTCATCATTTGGTACCAACTTTATATCTCTTTTTTTTTCTCAACCAGTCACCATGCAAGTGAATCTGAATTATGCCCGACTGTATCAATAAACTACTCGAGAAGTACTTCTCAGGAGATAAGTACTACGGTGCAAATCTACACGTTAGACTCGTATTTCTTTTAGGGAACCAAGGGTGTTTAAACAAACCTCTTCTTGTCACATTATTCCGCACTTCCTGTCCTCAAACAAACCTCGCTTCATCTCTATATACTATTCCCGATCGCTCTTTAGGATCAAAACTTCTTCAACAAAAATTAAAACTTCGGTCCAAATTTGGGCAGAATTCACTTTATGGTTTCACATCATACCAATAACATAAAAATAAAATGCAAAGAGAAGAACCTCCCCCAAACTTGAACTAAACATTGGCCTCAATGTTTCAGAACGAGCCTGAGAGAGGTGACTCACAGAGGGTAATGCACTCTAATGATCACTGCCAAGATTTCACCAGAGACGTCCTCTTTTATTTCCTGAAAATAAAATAAACAAACAGAGAAAGTAATTATTAAAAGTGTGGGTTGCCTCCCACAAAGCGCTTCGTTTAACGTCGCATGGCTCGACGGTCCAATACCCTTTACTAAGGAGGGTACTTCCTCTTCCAAACTTGGTTGCTTGTCACTTCTGCAACCACAAACTTATGAAGCCGAGAAGTAGGGATCACTTTTCTCTTTAAGTTACTACCCACTTTCATCTTCTCACCTTTACTTTCCACTGTTTTCTTCTTCTTGATTTCTTGAATTACCGCACGAATTTTTATAGGTGTATGAGCTGAGGCCACCTTAGAGATGATACTTGAAATTTTTTTCAGGATGATGTGGACTTTTGTTGGCTCCCTCACTTCTGATCATACCAACTTTAGATTGATTATTCCCACCAGCAGCTTGTTTTTTGACTTCTAACACCTTCAGTGTTACCTCCTCATCAAATGATTTAACTGCGAGTTCCCCTTTTTCAATATCCAAATTGCAGCGACTAGTAAGCAGAAATGGTCGCCCAAGAAGGATTGGAGTCTCTTCATCCTCAGGAATGTCCAAGATGTGGAAATCAACGGGGAAGACAAACTTATCAATCTCTACCAATACATCTTCAGCTATCCCATATGACTGCTTAATGGTATGATCAGCGAATTTCAACTTTGTCTCACTCTCGCTTATCTTTCCAATGTCAAGCTTTTTGAAAATAGACAATGGCATTAAACTTACACTAGAACCAGAATCAATGAGTACCTTTTTAAACATTCTACTCTTGATGGTGCATGGTATCGCCACCGCTCTAGGGTCTTTCTTCTTGATGGGGATCTTTTGCTGGAGAGACTATACTACACTTTTCAGTTGCAATTTCTGGTTCTCCCCCGAATGGTCTCTTTTTACCGATAACCTCCTTCATGAACTTCTTGTACAAAGGCATGTGCTCAAGTGCTTCAAAGAAAGGTAGATTAACCTCTAATTTTTTAAACAAGGCTGCAAACTTCTCAAAATCCTTTTCTGTTGAATTCTTCTTTGTCACTCTAAAAGGAAAAGGTAGCTTGATTTCTGGTTTAGCATCTTTTTTCTCTTCACGTGGCTTAACCGGTGGTATCACACTTTCGGACTCTTTCGCATTCTCTCTTATCTCCAAATCTACCTCAATGACTTAGGGATCATCTATTTCCTCTTTTTCTTTTTCCGATTCTGCCACTTTCTTACTCCTTGTAGTAACAGCATTAATCTTCTCTTGGTCTTTCAGATTTTTCACAGTTGAGCTCGGAAAGGTACCTTGTGCCTGTAGAGTGATATGTTGTGCTATCTGACCCACTTGAACTTCCAGATTTTTAATTGAGGCGGCGGTGTTTCTGTGGTTGTTTCTTGTTTCTTCTTGGAACTGAGAGCACAGCCCAACCAATCTTTCAATTGCCACTTCCCACTCTGCCTTCTGGGTGCCTTGTTGTTGTTGATCTTTCCAAGCAAAATTTGGATGATTCTTCCACCCTGGATTATAGGTGTTAGAATACGGATTATTTTGCCTCAGGAATTTGATTTCTTCAATCTGCTTGGGAGTAGCCACACAGTATACAGTTTGGTGCGAGCCATTACAAATTTCGCAGCTGACAGGTTGAGCTTGTTGCACTTGAGCCACCTGTTGTGTGCCTATATTCATAGCCTTCAATCTCTTTTCAACTTCAGCCGCTATTGCATCTTCAACCCGAATTTTAGAAGTCTCCAGCTTTAGATCAATTATTCCCTCAGGTTTGTTAGTACACCTGTCATACAACTCTAGATGCTCATTTGCAGCTATCGCTTCAATGATCTTCTTAATACCAGTGGCTGTTGAGAAATTAGTTGAGCCACCGGCTGCCGTATCGATCAACTGCTTTGTCTTTATTTTAAGCCCATTAACAAATACTTGCATCTGTTCAGTATGATCCATGTTATGAGTTGGGCATGCTACGAGGATCCTCTTGAATCTTTTGTAGGCATCTCCCAACAGTTCACCCTCTTTCTTCTTAAAGTTTAGAATTTCATACCTTTTTCTTAGAAAGACTGACGCTGGAAAATACTCATTCAGGAAGGCCTTTTCCATCTCCTCCCACGATGTGATACTGCCCGCTGGGAGGGAGTAGAACCATTCTTCTGCCTCTTCGGCTAAGGTGAAAGGAAACATCCTTAGCTTCTTGGCTTCTTCAGTATGACCATCAATTTTCAGAGTGGTGCTCATGGTCAAAAATCTTTGCAAGTGCTTGTTTGCATCTTCATTAACCTTTCCGGTGAAAGGCTTTCTCTCGAGCTGAGTGATGGTGCTTGGATGCAATTGAAAATTAGGAACATTCACCGGTTGGTTGACAATTGTTAGTCTCCCACCCGGTGTGTTCGCAACACCATAGTCTCCGAGAAGTCTCAGGTGGAGGTGGATTCTCGCCCATAACTTCCTCTTCGCTTTCAGAATCTGAATGAACTGTCACAACTTCTTCTTCAGATTCCAGTTTCTCTTGACGAGCTTGTCTACGCCTTACTTGCAAGGTTCTTTCAATTTCTGTGTCAAAAATAAATTCAGCTGAGGCCTTACCTCGCATGCACAGCTTAGACAAATATTAGAATTAGAAAAAATAAAAATAAAAAGTGCAGAAAATAAAATTTTAGTCGCAGAGCAACAAAATTCTAATTGAACTCAACTTAAACTCAATATTATGGCAGTCCCCGGCAACGGCGCCAAAACCTTGATCGGTAAAATAGCAAGTGTACTATTTTGCCTCTTGTAATAATAGGGAAAATTCCCCGAATGTCGATCTCATGGACTGCGCAGGAATAATGAGTTCAATTCAAGGTTCAATTAAACAAAAACTTCAATGGGGTTTTGTTTGGTAATTATAACTTAACAAAAAAATAGAATAAGCAGTAAATGAAATTGACTTTGTAACAAATATGAGTAACATGCTAGGGATAGTGGATGATTGACAATGTAACAACTCTGAAATTTCTATTGCAACAACTTATTTTAAATAATCAATTACCGGTTCTTAAGGTTGTTTGATCCTAAGTCCTTAGTGAAAAAACCTTTGATCCTTCATCCTAAACCTTAAGTCCTTAGAGGTTTACAATGAAATCAAGCTATTAAGTTATCAAGAATATCCGGTTACTATAAGGTATTCCTAGTCCTAGGTAATATCTATTATAGCATATTCTCATGAAAGCATTATCAATGGTGGTCCGCCTAAATGATAATCATAGATCAATTCCAATTTGTCCAAAAGGAAAAGCATTAGAAACATCAAGAGAATAAATCAACAATTAAAAACATGATTGTTATTGCAATTGCAAACTCAGAGTCGTTACATAGTTAAATCAGAGCCATCCCCTAGCATTGGGGGGTTTAGCTACTCATAGTATTCAAAGAAAACATAATAATGAATAAAGACATTACAAGAAATTGGAGGAGATTGAATCTTCAATTGCTTCCGTTCATGAAGATCTTCTTCTCTCCCAAACCCTTGCTTTCTCCAATCTTCTCTTGTATTCTTTTCTCTAATCTGTCAAAAAGTCCTTTCTTTCTTGCCCTAAAGTTGTTTTTATAATCAATCTTTCATTCCGGTTGAAACCAAATGCCAAGAATACCCTTAATGATCCCATTTGAGTGAGGAAGCTTAAAAACACATATTCAGCCCGCGCTCATCAACACGGGCCGTGTTCCTGCACACGGGCGCCCGTGTTGATCCTCTGACTTTGGTTCAAACTCGCATTTCCAGCCACATTTCAACACGGGTGGCCGTGTTGATTAACACGGTCCGTGTGATCCCTTAACTTCATAATTTGGCTTTGTGTTCTTCATCAAAGTTGTAGCCCTTTTCGTTAGCGAAATTTTGCCACCGGAACCGCGTCATTCCGAGTTACGAAGCTCTAGTTATGATCAAAATACTACACGCATATCACGATGAGAAACATGCTGAAAATTTCCATATCTCACACTTGCTAACACGAGTCGTGTCAGCCCTGTGACTTTCATCTCTATTGCATTTTCTTTGCCACGCTTCATCCTAACATGGCCAGTTTCAAGTGACACAGGTGGTCGTGTCAGACCTCATGTAGCTTGACTTTTCACTACCTTCGAAACTCCCCTTTTTGTACTTTTTGGCATTGATTTGTCTCGATTTATTCCTTTAAGCCTGCAAATAGTAAAATACACAACCAAAGCATAAAATGTAGAATAAAGAAATAAAACACTCAATAACCTAACTTAAACATACTTAAAAACAACGGTAAATATATGTGTGAAAACCACTGATCAGCCATTGAGTGAGCAATCTTTTGAATCAGGGCTTGAAACTTGGCATGAGGTTGCTTTGAATCATAGAGACCATGGGATCCATTTGAACTTTTTACTTGAGGTACATTTTTGAGGACGAAAACTATTTTAGTGGGGGAGATTTGTAACACCTCATAATTTCCATTATTTGATTTAATTGGAATTTAAATGATTTATTTGGATTAATTGGAATTTTTGGTGAATTATTGAGAAAATGATGAAAATAGAGAAATTAGGCCTAACTATTAGATGTAATAGTAATAATGGAGTGAGAGAAAGAGAGAGAGACTAAGCCATTAGTGAAATAAGATAGTAAGAATGAGAATTAGGGTATTCTCATAACATTTCATTTGGTGAAAGAAGGAAGAGAAAGCAAAAGAGGAGAAGAGAAAAGGTGAAAGAGTAAGGAAGAAGAGAAGAACCTTCAAGAGCATTTGGCTAAGGTAAGGAGTGACAATCCTTTTAGCCTATATTATCAGTTTAGATCTGATAAGATTGACTTTGTATATTGTTTGTCTCAATGGAATGTTTTAGGGTTTGGTAGATTTCATAAGATTTTGTGAATCAAAGCATATTTGATGATGTTTGTATATAAACCCATGGTTAGTAATAGTTTAGGAACCTTACATGAGTGCTAAATTGCCGTCAATTGATGTATAAATTATATGAGGGTTAGTGGTTGTTGTGTGAGGTGAATGGGGAAGGAAAATGGGGATTTTTGAGTTTTTATGCAGCCTGAATCAACATATATAGAAGCCAAGTGTGGTGTCATTTTTTTACCTCCCCGTTTCACTTGGGAGGACGACACGCTAGACCCTTCACGCGAAATTTGGAAGGATGAAGTGCTCGTGGCGGGATGAATTTTGTTTCAGTTCTTCCTACGATATCACACGAACTTTTTAATTATCCTACGAGTAGGGAAGGGGAAAAAGATCTCAAATAAACCCTAGGAGTTTGCTAAGTGTGGGGATTCACCAAGACTAGAAATTTTGGAGTCTGGGAGGTCGGTTATACATAGGGAAGGTTTTAAGCACCCTACATATCCGTAGTGCTCTACGGGAACCTTCTCTGTGTCTATGTGTTTGTGTTTGTTGCTTGTTATTGGGAAAGTTTCTCCTTTGTGTTAGGAGAGAGAATTGAATTAAATTAGAAGAAAGACATGCAGACTGACTATTTTTGGTATTTTATTAGCTCGCTGAGATTCCTTGTGAACCTCATGCCTACATATCCCTAATGGAAGTCAGAGCTTTTTGTAGTTCGGAGAACTAATTAGGGAAATTAATTATTTTTGGTGCCTTGCTTGAAGCTCAAGGTTGAACCTTGAATTAAATCTTTGTTTACAATAAAGAGACATGAAATTATCTTTGCAGAGAGGTATTTCTACTATTCCACCACAAACATTAAAAGAGTGACAGAATAACTAAATTCATTTCATTTAAGAGGGGTACCTTACTTGTTTATGTGCAAGTATACCAGTCAACTGCGTCTTTAATGAAAGAAAGGTGCTCAACCAAATTAGGGAAAGTTACACATGCCTGGTTTTTACTGCCAGAGCATGTCTTTCAAAATCCTAAGTGGGAGACTGATTAAAATTAAAATGTAATGTAATGTTTGTTTGTTTGAATGTGGTGAGATAGGAGAAAGATCTCTTTATAGAGATAAGCTATATCTATCTACTGTATAAAAGATTTGACTTTAGCTGGCTTGTATGAGGCCCAAGCTTGAGGCTTTTTGATTGATTGATTTTATTGACTCTGGGAGATGACTCCACTGGGATTAACTTAAACTAAAAGGTTACGGTGTTATGTACAAAGCCCATAATTGAGGCTGACTCTAATTGGAGAGTGTTTATTTTGATGGATTTTATTTGGTGTCCTGTACAAAGCCCAGAATTATGGCTGACTCTTAATTGAGTAATATATATATATATATATACTAACTCTACTTAGGGAGTATATTATTTTCTGCCTTGTATGAAGCCCAAGGTTGTGGCAGACTCTAGCTAGGGAAGTCATTATTTTCTTCCTTATACAAAGCCCAAGGTTGTGGCTAACTCTTAAAGAAACTGAGTATGGATGACTCTATGGGGAAAAGATCCTAGAGGTTAAGAATCTTTGACACATGAAATGTGGTTTATCTTCCTTGTACAAAGCCCAAGGTTGTGGCTACTTAATGATGAAGGACTCACTGGGGAGACTCTATTATCTGCCTTGTACAAAGCCCAAGGTTGTGGCTGACTCTTTAAGGGTTTTTACTCTGCTGGAGAATTTTATCTTTTGAAAGTTTAATTTTTGGAAGCTAACCCTTTCTAGGGAATTTGAATTTTTTAGGAGTGACTTTGGAGGCTGACCCTTTCCAGGGGTTTTTTGTTAAAATGAATGAATGAATGGAGGCTGACCCTTTCCAGGGATTTTTATGGCTGAAAGATTATCTATTTGAGACTTCTTGTTTAAAGCCCAAGATTAAGGCTGACATTGACTAAGAATAGACAACTATGGATCCTAGACTCTGCTAAGGAAGATTAATGAAGATAAGGGTGAAAGAGACTGTCCATATCTCTCATTCCAAAAGGTGTACTCAATATGAGATTGAGACATTCTTACCTTGTTTAAAGTCTGCTTTGAAAAACGGAAGAAACTCACCAGGATAGGCTAAAAGGTGACTAAAGACCTGTTCCTATGTTTATAAGAAACCTGATGGGTCCTTGTATACAAGCTCAAGAAAAAGCTGGGAATGCTTTTAAGAATCCTATGTTTCATACCCCAAAATTTGCCCATACATCTTCTCCCATTCAAGTTCAAATCGAAACACAAAGCTCCTAGGTACACTCTCTTATACAAGGTTCTGAAACTAAGGTTTGATTCATTCAAAAGAAAATCAGTGAATCAATGGCTCCAAGGCATCTCATATGGATCAATACATTTCACACTATCTCTATGACAAGTATCAAGGCTCAATTCAAAGGAATGGTCACTCAACTATTCAGAAAATCAATAGTCGACTATCTTGACCTAAAAGTCAACAGTGGTCAAAACAAAGTCAAAACTCCTGATTTTTTTTGTCAAGATCCTCATATTGAAGTATCATTCACCATTTGATCAAGAATTGATCATGGTTCATCAAGGAAAGACCAAAAATCAACAAATAAAAAAGTTTCTAAATTAGGGTTTTGTACAGGAAAAGTCATCTGAACTTTGACCAGCCATAACTCTCACATGGAACATCAGAAATTTCCATCCAAAGCTCATTTTGAAGGAATTTTGATTCTCTACAAAATTGTGTCTCCCATGCCAAGCCTAAAAATGCTTCATTTGAGAGATATGGACCAAAACATTATAGGTCCTTTTCAAAAGTCAACAAAAAGACACTTTTTTCAAAAGGACATAAAATGAGCATGGAAAATAATTTTGATATGAGACCAAAGACACTGGTTAGAGGACTCCCTAAGGTTTCTAAAAAGTCCTAGAACACTTCCATACCTCAAAAATTGAAAGAAATAGGCTTTGTCAAAGTCGAGCTATTTTGGAGGGAAAAATATGAAAGAACTTGAATATTTTTGCAATGAGGCCCAACTTTTTATGGTCCAAACTTGTTTCCCAAGTACCCAAGAGTCTCAAATCTGAATGCCACGAATTTAGCATGGACATTTGATTTTTATTTGATTTATTTTCATTTAAAGGATGATTTAAATCAAATAAATAATGGAAAATATAAGGAGATTTGATTCACTATGATTTCCAATCAATATCAATCCCTTAATTAACATATATTTGACATAATCTCGTGCAAAGAGAAGATTGGCAAGAGAAAGCATTGATTTGGCCAAAATTAGAAGTTCTAACAAGATTTTTTCTCAATCAAATTTCAAGATTGGAATCAAAGATTTGACTAGATTTTCTTCAAAGATAACTAACCTAAAACCTTCTACTATATATACATAATCATTCCAGACTCCTAGGGCACGTTTTTGCAGCCAGAGAGACCCTGTACGAAGGGAGAAAAATCATGGACCAAAAGCAAATCGTGAATTGATTTGTAGGCAAGTTCAGGTCAAATAAAAGGTCCCAATCACCTCCTTGACAGTCTCTGAAGCTTTTAGGATCATCCCCAGCGATCGGAGCGGCCGGAAACGGGTGCATATACCTCACGGTTTGTGTCACTTTTTTTGAATTCAAGTATGCATATACAATCATTATAAATTGCATATGAATACATATTCTCGATCATAATGACATTTGCAAGCTTTCTGGATAGTTTAATTTGATTTTAGTCGCAGCCACAAAGATTCACCATTGCTAGGGTTTAGAGTTCATATTTGGGGATTCTTGAATTAAGGAGAATCGGCCCAAACCGTGGCCACCAACAAATCCAGAGGGAAGTTTGCAACTGATTCATGTCTTTGAATTTTGTTTACTCATTGTTTTTGGCTAGGATTGAATTTGCAGGGGGTAAGAAAACCCACAAAAACCGTTGCCCTATGTGTCTGCGTTTTTGACGTTTCTACGAAGAAGAAACAGGCTGGGCGCGAAAGCTGTTGTTCAAAATTCTGGAACGAACAATTTTTATAATATATTATGCACTCATGTTGTTAACAGCGATTTACAATTGGCCTAGCGGTTAGCAGCGTGTATCAAAGGTGTTCATCCGCAAGGGCAGGGGTTCGAACCCTGCCTCTTGCGTTTTTGTCTCTTTATTTTCCTGTGAATAACCTTGCTGGCAGATTCAATACCGGCAGCCCACATACGCATATCATGCACCGGCCAATCTGAGCCTTCAGATCACCACGCAAGTAGATCTATTGAGCCTAGATACGCAGGTGTATCATGCTCCCTCAACCATGTGCTACATCAGATCCCAGCTAAGTTTCCTTTATTTTTTTTATTTTTTTTAATTCAGTTTTATTCTTTGTTTATTTATTCATATTTGGTTTATATATTTCAATGTTTTTTTAATCAAAATCATTCTAAATTTTTTCCTTCTTCACAAAAATATAAAAAATAACAAAAAGATTTATTTATTAAATAATTTTATTTTGTGATGTATATGATTAATGTTTTAAATAAATTTAATTTGTTTAAGTTATTTTAATTAATTATAAAATTTTTATTATTTGATTAAAATATATATTAGGATTAGGTGATTTAATCGAATTTTTACTTATTCTATTAACCAGGGTTAACTTGTGCCCTAATTAGGGTTTACGAAGATCATGCCCTACACAGATTATATTTTTCATGCCTTTTCAGGGTCACTTTCCAAACATCTCCCGACAATGCGCCTGATCAAGATTCAAAGCTAAGTACATTATTTAATTTAAAATCTATTTTGTTTCCTTTTAAATAATCAGGGTTTGCCTTGCCTTCTTTCTTCTGCCTTTGCCATTTTTAGGGTTACCTCCGAGGCTTCCCTCCGACCACCAACCATATCAGATCAAATCAAGATAAGTACTTTTGTTTATTTTATTATTTTAAATTCATTATATCCTTATTTTTTGGGTTAGCTATGTTCGCCTTCGAACCGATAAATGCACTCACCCTATTTTGTTTGCCTTTTCCAGGGTTTGTCAAATTGCTAAAGCCACGAGTATCGGTAACCCTAAACCCTAACCATGATATCTTATGTATTTTATTATTACTTATGTCAACCCTATTAGGATCCACTGGTTTCATTGTCCCCTCCCCCATATTGCTATTGTTTTTGCCTTATATTATCTGTGTGGTTAGTAATTTAGGGAGTGCAAATTTAAACTGAATTAGAGTCATTAAATTACAAGATAATATATTTCGAATTGAACCACGTGATTGTTGCACCCACGCACACTTTTGGGGTAACCTCTTTGTTGCCTTGTTGCCTTGTTGCCTGTTGCCTGTTGCCTTGTGTTATTTTGCAGAATAGCGAGTCCCTCGAATACGAGGATACCTTAGCCAGCTGCCTCGATTAAGATCATGGTCCCTAATGATGCTGCCTTCGATATACATGATCTCGACCCTCGGAAGTTGCCTACGAAAAAGGCTAAGGTATCCTCTGGCTGCCTACGAAAGGCTATTCTGGTCCCTCCCCTTAGACTACCTGCCTCTCTATGGCATGGGTCAGTCTTATGGCGAAGGATATTTCGATGACCCGTCAAACCTCCAAATGAAAGGCTTCCTGCCCTCTTATGGCAAGGATAGACCCTTTCACCCTGAAAGGCTAAAAGAACAGATTCTCAAAAATTATAAGGTAAATTGCCCTTAATTGCTTTGCCTTGCTCTAAAAACATTTTCAAATATTCTTTCTCATAATTCTTCAATATGGCTATGCTCATTTACGAGCTAAAGTCCGTATTCACTTCTTCTACATTTCTGAAACAAAAAGAGCAAAGCAAATTAAGAACCCATGGAAAACCATGGATGCAAAGGATGCTTTTTAAACCTTCTCTTTGCATAATTTACCCCCCGAACTCAAAATTTCTTTAAAAGGTATTTTCCTGTTCTTTTAGCCTTTCCGATGTTTGGATAAAATAAAAGTAGGTGGCATCTCATGCTTAACCGCGACATTTCGATCGATAAAAAGTGAGTTCACCGTATTACAGAACTGGCGACTCTGCTGGGGATTAAATTCGATAAAAGAGGGGTTACCTTAAAAGTTTAGGAATCACTTAAATGTTTTATATTGTCTGCTTTGTTTGTTTTATTTTTCAGGGGCGTTTTGGGAATTAAATGATGGACGAATCCTATTCCCGGATTCAAGAACACTTAAGATTAAGAGTGGCATAGTCATGGCGACCTCTTTCACATATGTGGGAGATGAGTCAATATGAAGTTCACACTTGAGTTAGGACTCCATAGCATATGCACACCTTTCTCAAATGAGGGAGGTCTATGTATGTGTCTGTGGGTGCGCCGGAGCTCAAGGACCTTTAGTTACCCTTAACCCATCCTGGCCTTTAGGAACGTAGTGGGGGGACTACTCTTGACAAATGTTAAGAACTAGTCGCTACCCGATGCTACAATTCAGATAGGTCTTTTCTCAAAGTATCATTGCATGATGCGAATGTATCATGCCTGAGGGTGCTTTAGAAGGGCTGACAATTCTGGATAACTTGTAGAACCCGTTGCTGAAATCTCCTTATCCATAGAAATACCCTTGGGAAGGACACCTGATCTGACTCCATGCAAGCCTTAAGCCAAAAAATTGTGTGATTTGTGTGGACTTGTTTTTCTATGGTATATCATGCATACATGCATTCATGACATGACTGACCCATCTCAAGGAGAAAAAGGTCTTTTAACCATAATTTGTTTTGTAGGTTATTTGAATATGGGAATTCTAATCCGAAAGCCTTTTTTTCTCAACTTCAAGGAAATACCTGCTACATTGAGACTCTTATTTGATGATATTACTGGTTCTCTCGTTCTTCCTGAGCCTCTCAACAAACTGATTAGCTTAATGCGAACCAAAGTGGATGAAGCTTTCCTCAACTCTATGATGCAGTTTTATGATCCTCTTCTCCATTGTTTCACTTATAGAGATTTTCAACTGGTACCTACGTTGGAAGAATTTTCTCATATAATGGACATCCCCATACCTGATCAAATCCCTTACAATGGTGAGGAAGGAGGTCCTAAGTTGGAATACATTGCTGCTGCTTTACACCTGCCAAGATCAGAAATTAACGAGGTTTGGATCAATAAAAGAGACTATTCTGGGATACCCGTGGATTTCTTATGCGAGAAAGCCAAGATCTTTGCTGAAGCTCTAAGCATGGATGCCTTAGAAAGTGTTCTAACTCTGTTGATATATGGACAAGTTCTGTTTCACCGTTGTGACAAAGTTGTTGATAGGGCTGCTATCAAAATCTTCCTTAGCAAGAATCCTGTTCCTACTCTACTTGGTGATTTATTACATTCCATTGATGCTAGAGTGACAAAGAGACGAGGTTGTGTTCTAGGATGCATTCCCCTTTTGCATAAGTGGTTTATTTCTCACTTACCCCGATCAGCAATAAAGAATGAAGAAGGATTGACTTGGATTCAGAGGATTATTAAACTTTCGTATGACGACATCATTTGGTATCCAAAAAAGTTTGAGGGAGCTCAGTTATTTGATCGCTGTGGAGAGTTTCCTAATGTGCCTCTTCTTGGCACTCGAGGAGGAATTACTTATAATCCGATACTTGCTCGACATCAGTTTGGTTTTGCTTTGAAAGATAAACCTCGCTCCATATATCTTAGTTCGAAAAGTTTTGACTATGGTTCAGGCACAACCGAAAAGAAGAAGCGTTTCATTAAAGCTTGGTACGAAGTAAAAAAGGTAGGAGCAAGAGATTTGGGGACAAGGGTCCATACTCCTTCAGATCTTTACTTTAAATGGATTTATGACCGAGTCGTCGAGTTTGGCATACCATATCCGTCTGACACCCCTGTTGTTCCAAGGATTACTCCTCCAGAGGTTCATGTAGAGTTGGAACCTTATACACCCGCTCCAAACGAAGACCTTACCGTCACTGTTGCCCACTTGAGACAAGAAAAGGCTGATCTTGAAAAGCGTTTACAAGAGGTTGAGGCAGAAAAAGCAATACTAGTGGCTAATGCTAAAGAACGAGATAGCATGCTTGACTATTTCTCTCGCAAGTGGAAGGTTGAAGACTTTATCTCACCTGATCAAATACAATCATGGGAGCGATAGATTGATAGGCTTATCCAAGAAAAGAACGAGATGGTCAAAGCCCATAAAGAAGAAACCAGAGGATTGAAGAGGAAACGCCGACTTGAAGAATGATTTCTTTTATTTTTATTTATTATTTCTTTAGTATTTCTTTGATGTAACTTCAAAAACATATAATACGTTGGTTTCTAATTAAAATAATTAATTTGTTTTGTTTCTATTTTCTTTTTTACATGTGTTAAAAAGCCTTTAACTCCTTGAGAACATTGCATATGCATAATCATATCATTCATAAACATCGCATCACAGGTTTCATAAAAACAAATGCCTCATCTTCTCGCTGTTTATTTCAGCAAGGAAATGGATCTCGAACAATCTGTCCTCGCTGTTTATTTCAGCAAGGAAATGGATCTCGAACAATCTGTCAAAAATCTTCAGGCCCAGAATAACCAGTTCCGAAAAATAATCTTTCACTTGGCCAAGGGGCAAAAAGAATTAAAGGCACTTCTGATCGAGAAGGAGAAGAATCAACATAAGCACCAAGGTGGTCAAGATAATCAGAGATCCAAGCCTAAGCGATCATTTTCTCTATTGCCCATGCCGCTGTCTCAAGTTCTGCAACAACTGATCAATCAGAATTTGATAGCGATATTGCCTCCCTATTCATTTCCCGCTAATCCTGCTCCTGGGTACAAGTACCATGCGAGATGTGCTTATCATTCGAATAGTCCCGGTCATGATACAGAGGATTGTTGGCAACTGAAGCACAAGATTCAAGACTTAATTGATGAAAAGATCATTGGTTTCAGTTCACCTGAGAAACCTCCTGTGGCTAATATTGTGCACAACCCGAAAGGTCGTAATGAACACAACCTATCCGCTGGGGCATTTCCACAACAACAAAGACGCAAGCCAGATGCACCTAAGCGTCAGTTCACGAAGATCAACATGTCACTGGCTCAGGCATTACAACAGTTGTTGAAAGCAAACTTGATTACTGTGAGGGAGCCTCCTGTAAAGCCCAACACTTCCACTCCTAGCTATAAACCTAATGCGAGATGTGCATATCATTCCAATAGCCCTGGACATGATACAAATGATTGTTGGCCATTGAAGAACAAGATTCAAGACATGATCGATGTTGGTGAAATTGAATTCAATCATCCCAAGACTCCTGTAGAGATCACTGCTCCCATTCCTAGTCACGACAAGATTGATTAATGTTTAGAAGGATGAACTTTTTAGATCATTAGATTTACTTTCATTTGCGATTTATTTTCCTATTTGTTTAAACATTGGAATTATGATAGACATTATCTGTTTTAATAATCATCATCAGTGCATTGCATATGTTTGTCTTGAATAAATTATTTCGCTACCACTCATACTAAATTATGTCTTTACTTTGCATGTGTTTTGTGATATTCAACTCCTGCTAAGCCGTAAGCCTTTTAAGGGAGGATGACGAAAACGATACCGCAACCTCATACAGTATGCTTTGGAACAGACTATGCTGACGATGTACAGGCATTGTTTCAATTCCTAAACAGTGGAGATATAAGGATGTTAATCCCTCGTCAACCCCTTTGAGCCTAAGAAGTAGAAGTTTCTTTCTTGTACTAACTAAAACCCTTGATCATAACCTGGTTGTGCATTCTATTTTAAGAGAATCATTCAGTACACCTTTCAACAGAGGTTTCAATCACAAGCGTTCATCCGCACACATCAAAGAAGTGTAGGAGATGTCAATCAAAAGCCACTAATGGTTCATCAACCATTAAGCAAGGCAGTCAATATCTTTCAAAAAAAGAAAAAATGAAAAACATACATACAAATAAAATCCTGCTAAGTCAAAATCAAAAGATGACTTAGGCAAAAATCAAGGCATCCCGCTGACTGTAAGCTCAAAAAAGACAGTTCAGGCAAAAGTTAGGGATATAAAAAAAATGAAAAAAGAGAAGTCAATAAATTCCAGAACAACACAATGTTGTGACTACCAAAAAGGAAGAAGTGACTGCCATCTCAAAAGTTCTCTTTGCTTGTGAACCATCATCATGATCAAAGGTGCAAATCCAAAAGTCTCTTGAAACCTGAATGCATAAGCTGAATTAACTGAGCTTAGGACTAAAGATCATCACGAAGAGGGGTGGGTACAATCAAATTTTGAGCCTTTTTCCTTTGTTTCTTAAACCGTGAACCAAGCCACGCTACAACCCTTGAAAGCCCTAACTGAAGCATGGTTAGTTCGAAAGCATACTGTCACCAAAAGGTATCCCGACTCCTTAAAGTTTACTACAAATGTTAAGTTGATATCCTGTTTTTATAAACATCACATTGTTACAAATAGCATGTTTTTACAAATATCACGCTTTTACATCTTTTGTTTTAATGTTTTCCAAAGACTCAAGACAGACGTATGCATTGCATCTCATGAATTCATTATTAAACGTATTTTGCTACATAATTTCAAATGTTAGCATCAGAAAGAACTTGCACAGGGTACAACTAATGACTGAAAGTCATCCCGATAGACAAGATTACGCAATGTCTCCTACGTATACAAGGGGCACGACATGGTTTGCCCAATCAATCTGGGGAAATCAAGTCAAGATTCCGAGAATTTCTCAAGGATGCCAAAACAGTCAGGGGCATCATCCTAAGTTTATGATTACTAGGGGCATATCGCTCATAATAAAGTCCTTGCGAGGCGAATCTTTTCAAAAGTCCCTCCTAACTGGGGCAAATCTATGCAAGTCCAATTTTACATCTTTGCTAAATACTCAGTGGCGTGTTCTAATACAAATCCAGGAATGGTTACTATAATACTGGGGGCAACTTCCACCCATGTCTCCCCACAGAGCCGGGTTCACAAGATCACATCCCCACAGAGTAATCACTAAGAAGATATCTTCAAATGCTCTCGACAAAGACATGGCTCCCCAACAAAGTTTACATCTTCAACATTACTGGTTCTCCAACACTTTGCTCTTCTCCAACATGGGGTACTAATACTTTTGTCCCCAATCAGGGTCCATCAAGTTATTAATCATCCCCCGGCAAGAATCATAAATTCCCAGCTGAGCATCTTTAGACATCAAAATCACAAAGACATAGAGATTTTTATTTTTTTTATTTTTTTAATCAAGATAACATAAATCATATTCACATATCATGTGTCATAAACATATTCATCCATCGCATACATATTGAACTCACGCATAACATACAAAGTTTCTCATTTATTTTGAGGGACTCTTTACATAATACATGCATCATGACATTGCATAAAGACTAACTATACCCATTGCAGGATACAGGTACCGACAAATTAACGAAATCTCCAACTTTCCAAGATCTAATTCATTTACCACGAATGGTAATGACACGATCATTTTCAAAGATCTAACTCAGTTACTACGAACGGTACTGACACGGTCAACTCTCAAAGATCTAATTCTATCATCACGAACGGTGTAGACACGATTAATGACCAACTAAGTCTAATTCAGCTACTACGAAAGGTACTGACACGACAAAAGATCTAATTCGGTTACTACGAACGGTACTGACACGGTCAATTCTCAGAGATCTAATTCTATCATCACGAACGGCATAGACACAATCACTGACCTTTCCCAGTCTAATTCAGTTACTACGAACGGTGCTGACACGACAAGAGATCTAATTCCATCATCACGAACGATGTGGACACGATCAATTATTTCCTAAGTCTAATTCAGTTATTACGAACGGTGCTGACACGATCAACCTTCAAAGATCTAATTCTATCATCACGAACGGTGTAGACACGATCATCCTCCAAAGTCTAATTCAGTTACTACGAACGGTGCTGACACGACCAACTCTCCAAAAATCTAATTCATCTACTATACGATCAACATTCAAACAACTACTTCTCAAACACTTCAGTCTCGACATCTGGATGGCATCTTTAAGCCCATCTCCAACAAATATTCCTCAATACAAAAAAATTCAGCCTAACGCACGGCATTCCAGAAATCTACGGATACAAATCGGATTAGTCTAACGCACGACTTATCCATCAACCTAACGCACGATTTTCCAGACATCTGAGGATGCAATTGAGAATAGTCCAACGCACGATTTATTCTTCGACCTAACACACGGTTTTTTTCAGACATCTGCTGATGCAAGCTAGACCCAGTCTAACGTACGACTCAACCTAAGTCTTTTCTTCAGAAACAGTCTAACGTACGACACATTCTGACTCTCAAGTATATCAAGTCGGATGGCATCTTCGAGCCCATTTCCATCATACATCTTCTCCAAACACCTGGATGGCATCTTTAAGCCCATCTCCGACAAAGGTCCCTACTTCAGCAAGGGCAAATTTCTTGGTATTCTAGTGTTCAATCATCTTCCACCTTCAGATACCGACTGGCATACCAACCACTCTACATCTTCAGGTTTAAGATAATTGAACAGGGGCAGCTGTCATACCCTAAAATTTGCCCATACATCTTCTCCCATTCAAGTTCAAATCGAAACACAAAGCTCCTAGGTACACTCTCTTATACAAGGTTCTGAAACTAAGGTTTGATTCATTCAAAAGAAAATCAGTGAATCAATGGCTCCAAGGCATCTCATATGGATCAATACATTTCACACTATCTCTATGACAAGTATCAAGGCTCAATTCAAAGGAATGGTCACTCAACTATTCAGAAAATCAATAGTCGACTATCTTGACCTAGAAGTCAACAGTGGTCAAAACAAAGTCAAAACTCCTGATTTTTTTGTCAAGATCCTCACATTGAAGTATAATTCACCATTTGATCAAGAATTGATCATGGTTCATCAAGGAAAGACCAAAAATCAACAAATCAAAAAGTTTCTAAATTAGGGTTTTGTACAGGAAAAGTCATCTGAACTTTGACCAGTCATAACTCTCACATGGAACATCAGAAATTTTCCATCCAAAGCTCATTTTGAAGGAATTTTGATTCTCTACAAAATTGTGTCTCACATGCCAAGCCTAAAAATGCTTCATTTGAGAGATATGGACCAAAACATTATAGGTCCTTTTCACAAGTCAACAAAAAGACACTTTTTTTCAAAAGGACATAAAATGAGCATGGAAAATAATTTTGATATGAGACCAAAGACACTGGTTAGAGGACTCCCTAAGGTTTCTAAAAAGTCCTAGAACACTTCCATACCTCAAAAATTGAAAGAAATAGGCTTTGTCAAAGTCGAGCTATTTTGGAGGGAAAAATATGAAAGAACTTGAATATTTTTGCAATGAGGCCCAACTTTTTATGGTCCAAACTTGTTTCCCAAGTACCCAAGAGTCTCAAATCCGAATGCCACGAATTTAGCATGGACATTTGATTTTTATTTGATTTATTTTCATTTAAAGGATGATTTAAATCAAATAAATAATGGAAAATATAAGGAGATTTGATTCACTATGATTTCCAATCAATATCAATCCCTTAGTTAACATATATTTGACATAATCTCGTGCAAAGAGAAGATTGGCAAGAGAAAGCATTGATTTGGCCAAAATTAGAAGTTCTAACAAGATTTTTTTCTCAATCAAATTTCAAGATTGGAATCAAAGATTTGACTAGATTTTCTTCAAAGATAACTAACCTAAAACCTTCTACTATATATACATAATCATTCCAGACTCCTAGGGCACGTTTTTGCAGCCAGAGAGACCCTGTACGAAGGGAGAAAAATCATGGACCAAAAGCAAATCGTGAATTAATTTGTAGGCAAGTTCAGGTCAAATAAAAGGTCCCAATCACCTCCTTGACAGTCTCTGAAGCTTTTAGGATCATCCTGTCATACCCTAATTTTTGACCCCCCTGAGATGACATATCTTCAGGACTTTCATCAAGTCAAAGTAAGTACCCAGGGCAGTCTGGCATTCAATCGAGGGTGTTCAAAGACAAGAAAACTCAGGCAAAGGATCAATCAATAGAGGGATTAGTCTCTAATACAATCATAAGACTCAAAAGCTTCATTATTTCACCTATGATTGATTAGACACCCAGTCATCTAAGTACAGAATTACTCAGATCAACAGACTAGGGTTTGGAGCCTATCAAGGACTAAAATCAGGGATCACCTTTGGGAAACCCTAAAAAGCCCCAGGGAACCATTCAAAGACATCAATCATCTTCAAATAACTCATATGACAAGATCCACTGGACATTACACCTCAGTTCAAAGTCTACAGTCATCATTGTCCTCTGGTCGACAATTAGGGTTTTTGACCTAATTCACCAAGATAGTTGACTTTTAATCAGGGCATGGATCCAAAACTCAAGACATGATTCAAGAGTCTCTACTACCTCAATATAATCCATTTACATCATTCATTTGAGGAGAAGATCTTGATTCTACACAAAAGTCCAAAATCTCACCTTACCAGGAAAAAGTCAACTGTATGGGATCACCATTGACTTTTGAGATTTTTGGTCAAACCATGACTTTTAAGGATCAATATCATCAATATATGGATAATGAAGTCATTTGACCAAAGAAATTCAAAGAAATTCATCAAGGAGCAAAAAGTCGGGAATTAGGGTTTTTTAAGGCATGGTGAGAACTCAAAATTTCACCTACACAACTCAAAAAACTTCCAACATGAAAGTTGTAGATCTTGCAAAATAAAACAACATCTTACAAAGGAACTTTTTTCAAAATATCAATCATTTAAGAGTTTTGGAAATTTTGGAGTTTTAGGTCATAAACACTTAGAAATTTTTCTAAGTGTTTTAACCTAGTTTTCTTCCAACTTTGGCCTCATTTTTCACAAATTTGCCAAAGGATTCTGAAGAAACTCCAAACTAATGATTTGAAGTAGATGTTTAGGGCTTTCCAAATTGTGTTCAACCTTCTCCAAATTCAATTTGAGCTAGGAGTTATGCTTGTTCAAAGTTGGCCTCATGAAGTAAAATTATAGGTCATGTACAATTTGAAACTTTGCAATTTTGTGCATTTTGCTTCAGTAAGTGATGCTACACGACCTCTAATGCATCTGAAACCATACCATACATCAATTTCCATCATTGCATAAGGATTAGAGAAGATTCCCAAAAACAAAGGCATGTGATTATGTAATGATTGCATTTTTGAATTTATGACAAATTGGTGATTCATCAAAGGAATCTTCTCCCAACCAATTGGAGCTCATTTCTGCAGCCATTTGGTCCCCTAAGATCAAGCAAAACCGATGGCTAGGGAGTGGTATCAAAGAGCTCATCATTGCACTTGGAATATTCTTTGAATTCCTTCATGGCTAAGAAACCAAACTCACTACACTAAGCAAGCTTACTATGATCAATTGCTCTGAACCAATTGCCTATAAATAGAGGCCTCTTTCTCATTCAGAAACCACACAAAAGCAACAAAATTCTTGCTTTCTCTCTTGTTTCTTCATACTTAAGGTTTTCAAAGGTTCTTTGGCAAGAAGACTCAGATTCTTCAAACCAAAGCTCTTCCTTTGGAATTAAGTATTCAAACACATTAGGGAAGTCATTTAGAGGTGATCCAGACCTCTGAAACACTTCTGTAAGTGAAGAATCATCATCTTCACCTCTCACTTGGAGCTGTTGCAGTTGGAGGTCCATAGAGTAATTCAGGAGGTTTCAAGCCAAGCCAATCATCCAGGCACACTCCTCAGGTCATAGTGAAGCTAACCAGATGGCTGCAGCTCGTCTGTAACTCCAAATTCAACAACCTCCATGTCTACTTGAAGCTCAAATCGAAGGAGGTCCATAGAGCAATTCAGGAGGATTCAAGCTCCAATAAGCATTCAGTTAGCATCATTGAGTCTCAAGGAAGCTATTGAGATCATTCATTCAAGTCCAGGTGTTCTCCATCACCCTCACGACCTCCATTTTCAGAGGTAAGTCTCTGAACCTCACCTCTTTAATTTAAGCACTCTTTGAGTTAAAGCTCGATTCTATCTTGTTTAGCATCATCAGAGGATTGAAAACCCTCTATCATCTTTCATTTATTCATCTTGTTTGTCATTTAATTTCAAATTTAGGGTTCATGTGTTCTTAGAGTTTTCTGAGAAATTAGGTAGCTATAGTTCATATAAATAAATGTTAGTTACATATCTGGATTCGTGAGGAAATTTAGAACAAGATTGATGTTTACATCATGTCATTTAGTTGAGAAACCAGAGAGTTAGGATTTTGAAAATTCTTGAGCTCGAGGAAGAAGATGACTATGGCCATGGCGCGCAAAATTTAAATCTGGGGCCAAAGTTTATTTTATTTTGAATGGAAGTTGTTTTATAAACGACTAAATCGTTACAACCCAGTGGTAAAGAGTGTTTGTGTGTTGCGCGTGTCCAAAGTCTGGGGTTCGAATCCCCCTCGCCCCAGACTTTTTGATTCTTTTATTTTTCAATGATTTATCACTTTTTTTGAAACATAACCAATTGAGTGAGAGTTATTATCACCAAGCGCGCGTTGGCTCAGTGGTGTTGTTTTGGGCTGGTGACTTCAAGGGCGTGGGTTCAAATCTTCCAAGGGCCAAAAACTATTTTTTAACACATAATTTCTTTTATTTTCTTCACAACTTCACATGAATAATTCACCTATCAAATTAAATCATTTTCACTTCATTTTTCACACACTTGTCATTTAATATATCTATTTTGTAAATAATAAAAAAAATCATAAAAATATTATTTATTTCATGTGTTTTAATTAGGTTTAAAATAGTATGTTTTAAGTGTTTTCTTAAATACTTTAAATGTATATATTCACTTTGTTTTAACCTAATCATTTTGTAAATAAGTTTATGATAAAACCCTAATTGTTTAGGTCTTAATTAGTTAAAAATCTTTATTTTTACCTTAATTAAGTTGACTTTTGTCAATTTTCAAAATTGTTTTCAATCTCCGAATAAATCAAATGATTAGGGTTTTCAAACAACAAAACCTTGTATCATTCCAAATCATTTTCAAATTGCTTTTACACCAGTACTGTAAAGTACTGGGCCTCTAATAGAGTGTAAGTCCCAAAAACCTTCTCTTCTTAGCTTGTTTTCAAAACTGTATTTTCAAAATCTTCTTTCTGTTTTCAAAACATTCTTCTGGTATTTGAAGGGCATTATTCCCGGTGAAACTCTTCAGATACCTATGTGACCTTTGTCCATCTTCACTTCTTCTGTTTTCAAAAACCATTAACTGTTTATCATATATATATTCAACTGTTATCCACCAATTACTGTTAAGGCTCTGTACATACTTCTTCAAAGGCCTCCACTCCATCCAGGTTAGGCTTTACAAGCTTTCAATTTACAGTCTTTATTTAAATTACTGTCAAATATAAACTGTGCATATATTAGTTTAGAACTACGTTTGAGTATAAACCCTAGGACAGTTAAACTATATATATATATATATATATATTATAGGAATATGGCCTAAGATTGAGAATGTCTTCCCGGTGAAGGCTCTTTCCTAATTAGAGATCTGTAGTTCAAACCCCCAAGATGAATTATTCCCGGTGAAACATCTTGGCAAAAACCTTAGAATCCAAAGAAATAGGACACATCCACCTAAAGAGGAATTATTCCCGGTGAAACCTCTTACCCATTTGCTTAGAGCCAAAATAAGTTCAAAACTACATAGCTTTCTCTTGTGCTATAACAAGGACCCTCGATTAGCCTCCTCTTGGGCTTTGTACAAGGACCCACAGGCTTCTTAAAAGCATTTCCAGCTTCCTCTTGAGCTTGTATACAAGGACCCATCAGGTTTCTTATAAACATAGGAACAGGTCTTTAGTCACCTTTTAGCCTACCCTGGTGAGTTTCTTCCAATTTAAACCAGACTTTAAACAAGCTAAGTTTGTCTCAATTTTGCATTGAGTACACCTTTTGGAATGAGAGACATGGACAGTCTCTGTCACCCTGATCTTCATCAATCTTCCTTAGCAGAGTCTAGGATCTATGTTTATTTTCTCCTCAACATGAGTCAGCCTTCATCTTGGGCTTTAAACAAGAAGTCTCCACTAGATAATCTTTCTGCCAATCATTTCAATAAAAACCCCTGGAAAGGGTTAGCCTCCAAATCAATCCATCATTTCAATAAAAACCCCTGGAAAGGGTTAGCCTCCAAATCAATCCATCATTTCAATAAAACCCCTGGAAAGGGTTAGCCTCCAAATCAATCCATCATTTCAATAAAAACCCCTGGAAAGGGTTAGCCTCCAAATCAATCCATCATTTCAATAAAATTCCCTGGAAAGGGTTAGCCTCCAAAGTCAATTAATAAAAATGTCAAAAAATAAAGATTCATTTCTCTTAGGAGATAATTTTCCCAAAAGAGTCAAAACCCCTGGAAAGGGTCAGCCTCCAAAAAACATGATAAAGTCAGTCTTTTACCAAATAATTTCTCCAGCTGAGTCAAAATCCCTGGAAAGGGTTAGCTTCCAAAGAAAAATAGTCTTTCGATAAATAAAATCTCCTCAGTAGAGTCAAAACCAACAAAAATAGTTAGCCTCAACCTTGGGCTTCATACAAGGCACCAAACAATAAAACTCCCCTGTCAAGAGTCAGCTTCAACCTTGGGCATTGTACAAGGCAGATAATAGAGTCTCCCCAGTGAGTTCTTCATCACTCAGTAGCCACAACCTTGGGCTTTGTACAAGGCAGATAAACCATATTTTCATGTGTCAAAGATTCCTAACACCTAGGATCTTTTCCCCATAGAGTCATCCATACTCAGTTTATTTAAGAGTCTGCCACAACCTTGGGCTTTGTACAAGGCAGAAAATAATGTTTTCCCTAGCTAGAGTCAGCCACAACCTTGGGCTTTGTACAAGGCACACAGAATAGAGTCATTCATAGTCTCAAAAAATTCAGTTATCCTCAGCAGTTAGCCACAACCTTGGGCTTTGTGCAAGGCACACAAATAGAGTCTCCCTAAATAGAGTCAGCCTCAATTCTGGGCTTTGTACAGAACACAAAAATACCCTGTAATTAATCCCCAGTGGAGTCATCTCCCAGAGTCAATAATATTAATAAATCAATCAAAAAAGCCTCAAGCTTGGGCCTCATACAAGCCAGCTAAAGTCAAATCTTTTATACACTAGATAGACATAGCTTATCTCTATAGAGAGATATTTTTACTACTCTACCACATTCAAACAAACAAACATTTCAATTTCAATTTCAATCAAAGTCTCCCATTTAGGACTCTGAAAGACATGCTCTGGCACATCCCCAGACCTGTACACTTTCCCTAATTTGGACGAGCATTTTTCTTTCATTTAAGAGGCATCTGACTGGCATACTTGCACACACAAGTAAGGTCCCCCTCTTGAATGAAATGAATCCAGTTATTCTGTCACTCCTTTAAATGTTTGTGGTAGAATAGTACAAATACCTCTCTGTAAAGATGATTTCATGTCTCTTTACTGTAAACAGAGATTAAATTCAAAGCTTCAACCTTGAGCTTCAAGCAAGGCACCAAAAACATTTAATTTCCCTAGTTAGTTCCCCGAACTACATTAAGCTCTGACTTCCACTAGGGATATGTAGGCATGAGGTTCACAAGGAATCTCAGCGAGCTAATAAAATACCAAAAATAGTCAGTTTGTCTGTCTGTCTGTCTTTTCAAATCAATTCAATTCTTTCTCCTAACACAAAGGAGAAACTTTCCCAATCATTAGCAGCAAACACAATCACAATGACACAGAGAAGGTTCCTGTAGAGTACTACAGATATGTAGGGTGTTTAAACACTTCCCTATGTATAACCGACCCCCCGGACTCCAGAATTTCCAGTCTAGGTGAAATCCCCACACTTAGCAAACTCCTAGGATTTAGTTGAGATCTTTTTTTCCCTTTCCTACTCGTAGGACAAATAAGAAAGTTCGTGTGATATCGTAGGAAGAACTGAAACAAAATTCATCCCACCACGGGCGCATTCTCCTTCCAAATTTCGCGTGAAGGGTTTAGCGTGCCGTCCTCCCAAGTGAAACGGGGAGGTAAAGAAAACGACACCACAGAAAAAATGGCGACTCTGCTGGGGATATAAGTGTTAAAAACCTTGGTTTTTCATCCAAACCAATGGTTGACCTGTTGCTGGTCCAGCCCCAATGAGGAATTAGGGATGCCAAATTCCCCCTCAAACAAGAGAGGTCCTGCCTAACCTCTGTGTCATATCATGTGATTGTTGCATATATATTTGTTTATTTTGTTTATTCTGTATCGGGAAAGGGCTTGATTCCCCCTTGTGGTGAGAAATCCTATACCCGGATTTGAGAGCAACATAAGATAGGATGGAGGATGTCTTCCCGGTGAAGGCCCTCTAATCTTGGTTTCCAAGTCTACTCTTGGGATTTGCCTGGCTGGTTGTGATTAACTGCGCCACTGCATTCCGAGACTGATTTGTACCAGGAGGACCTAGAAACACATTAACCCCACTTAAAGCCTTTTTTTTAGGACGTAGAGCGGTGATTACGGAAGTAATTGTCACGCAGATACTACACTCAGAGAAAACTCTCTTATAGATACCAATCAACGTATCTTTAAGGTTGAGCAAAAACTCTGAGACCCCTAGAACCCGTTCTACAGGTACAAAAATCCTTATCCTTAGTTTACCATTGGGGCGGGGATTGCGTTTGGACTTCATGACCACTATACCCTCAACGCCATGTTTGTTTAAAACTCTTGTGTGTGCATTCATACATTCATGCATCTTTCATTAATAACAACTAAAAACAAAAAGAGTCTTTTTCGAGTCGTTTTTCAAGGAAACTAAATAACGAACGTTTTGAACTTCATAGAAAGAGAGAAACGGAGAAAGGACTTAGGGATCTATACCATGGATTATGGAAGAAAGAGAGCTAGGAAATACACCTTCAAGATTCCCCAGGTCGAGGAACTGGGAAAGCTCGGAAAACTGGTGGTCAACCCCTAGGCTTTCAAGGAGAAGTATGGAAAACTTCTGCCTTTGCTCAATACCAACATGGTGGATGGGATCCTTCCCACTTTGGTACAGTTTTACGATCCAACGTATCACTGCTTCACCTTTCCAGATTATCAGCTCATGCCTACGTTGGAGGAGTACTCTCGTCTGATTGGAATACCCGTGTACGCGCAAGATCCGTACTCCGGTTTGGAAAAGAACCCTGACGACATTATCATTGCTGCAACTACTCCTTTGAACGTAGTCGACATCAGAACTCATATGGTAAGTAGAGGAGGAATTCAAGGATTGCCCTCCAAATTCCTGTTTGATCAAGCTCGGTACTTCGTCAGCATCCAAGATATGAGCGCTTTTGAGGAAATCTTGGCTTTGCTTATCTACGGATTGTTTTTGTTTCCTAACATTAACAAATTCGTCGACATCAACACAATTAAGATCTTCTTAATTGGAAATCCGGTTCCAACCTTGCTTGTGGATGCTTATCACTCTGTGCATTCAAGAAACCTGCAGCGAGGAGGATTAATCACATGCTGCGTACCGCTGTTATACGAATGGTTCGTTTCACACCTGCCAAAGTCTAGCACTTTCTGGAATATGAGGGATGACCTTTACTGGTCACAGAAAATCATGTCTCTCACTCATATAGACATTGATTGGTGTAGTCCTGACAACGACGAAACCAAGATCATTTTCAGTTGCGGAAGTTTTCCCAACATACCCCTTATCGGAACTAAGGGAGGAATCAGTTACAATCCAGCTTTAGCCCGTCGTCAATACGGCTATCCCATGAAAAATATTCCAAGTAACATCCAATTGGAGGGTCTGTTCTTCAAGAACATCGACGATCATGGCAACATGCTAAAGAAGGAAATTGTCCAAGCCTGGCGTCTTGTTCACAGCAAAGGGAGAAGATTGTTAGGAAAACATCTTTGCATCTCCCTGGATCCTTACCTTCAATGGGTACGCGTCAGAGCATTCAAGCTCAGGATGCCATATCAACATCAAGAACCTATTCCCCTAAGGGAACCAATTTACCTTTTCTCCACCGATGTTGAAAAACTGCAAGCGGCATTAAACAAGGTATGCCAAGAAAGGAATGCTTGGAGGAACAAGTATCGAATTGTCAACACGGAAAATGTTGAAATTCAGAACATCCTAAGAAGGAAGGATGAGTTACTTGAAGTGCTCGATCGACAAGTGACACAATCATCACTTTCTCATCATATCCCTCCTGCTTCCTGGATCATCGATCAACTCACGTCAGAGAACGCTCAGCTCAAGAAACAGAAGAAGATGTTAGAACATGAAGTCGGCTCTTCATCAAAGTTTTAGAGTCCTTTCTCTCAGTTTCCCTGTATTTCCATTTTCAAAGTGTGTAAAAACGGCGTTTTTCGCTTAATTAATAAAGTTTGATGTTTCATAACGTAATTATGGTGTTTCCTTGAAAAATATTAACTTAATTGCATATCATACATCGCTTTAGTCGTACGCACTGACACGAGAATTGTCGCGGATCTAATAGTCACTTTCCTTTCTCCAGAAAGAGAGGAGGAGAAGGAGGTGAACCAAGACTTTCAAGCTGTCTCATCCATACAACACTCGTTCAAGTCGCAAGAAAAGAATGGAAGACTTTGAGCAAGAGAATGAAGAACTCAGAGAAGAGATTAATACTCTCAAAGGTACTGTTGAAAGACTCAATAGTATGGTAGAAGCCCTGGTAGTTGCGCAGAATCGACCAACGCCAGAAGAACCACAAAGGACTGTGGTTTCCGAGATTGTTTCTACTCCTATTCCCCAGTATACCATGCCGCCTGATCGACCTTAGGGCATGCCGTATAACTTTACTCCAGAAGGGTACATACCTCCAGCTTCTGAAGTTCCAAAAGCTACCATGGATATGCGTCCACCGGAGGGTTACAAACCTCTGGAAATTGAAGTTCCAAGAGCAACGGCAATGGGTTTCGCACAACAGAATGCTGAGATTCCAAGATCTGCTGTCATGGCTTCTCCACAGCCCATTATGCATACTTTTCCCCCGCAGGGCGGACAAGTAACTCATCACGCTCCAAGTGAGGATGCTGGCGTGTATGAAAGATTGGACGAGTTCCAAGAACAGTTTCTGCAAATGCAGAAGGAACTCTAGACTCTCCGAGGACAAGATCTATTTGGAAAGAATGCTGCAGACCTCTGTCTGGTTCCAAATGTTAAGATTCCTCACAAATTCAAAGTACCAGAATTCGAGAAGTATAAAGGGAATTCTTGCCCACAAAGTCATCTTGTGATGTACGCTCGAAGAATGTCAACTCAGACTGATAATCAACAATTGCTCATTCATTATTTTCAAGACAGCCTGACTGGTGCTGCACTCAAATGGTACATGAACTTGGACAGTTCAGAGATTCGTACTTTTCGAGACCTCGGAGAGGCCTTCGTCAAACAGTATAAGTACAATCTGGATATGGCTCCCGACAGAGATCAACTCCGGGCCATGACTCAAAAGGATAGAGAAAGCTTCAAGGAATACGCTCAAAGATGGCGTGAAGTTGCTGCTCAAATTTGTCCACCACTTGAAGAGAAAGAAATGACAAAAATCTATCTCAAAACTTTGAGTCCATTTTACTACGGAAGAATGGTTGCAAGTGCACCAAGTGACTTTACCGAGATGGTAAACATGGGTGTGCGTTTAGAAGAAGCAGTTCGAGAAGGACGCTTGAACAAAGAACCAGAATCTTCTGTTGGTCCAAGGAAGTATGGAAGTTCTTTCCAGAAGAAAAAGGATCAAGATGTCAGCAATGTCTTGCACAAAATCAAGAAGAAATTCCAACCTCAAGTTGCAGCAATAACTCCGGTGGTTAACTCAGCGCCAGCTTATCAACCTCAGGTTTCGCAACAACAAATTCAACAAAGGTCGCAACAACCTCAACAGCAGGTTCGACCTCCAAATTACAATAATCGGGCTCCAAGGTATCCTGCCTTTGACCCCGTACCAATGCCGTATGCAGAATTGTTTCCAACATTACTGGCAAAAGGACTCATTCAGACAAGAAGTCCTCCAAATCCTACAAACAGTTCCTCACCATGGTATAAGGCTGACCAATCTTGTCCCTATCATCAGGGGGCACCAGGTCACAATATTGAGAACTGTTTCCCTTTCAAGATTGACGTCCAACGATTAGTGAAGAGCGGAATGCTATCCTTCAAAGATACTAATCCAAACGTCCAAGCAAATCCTTTGCCGCGGCATAAAGAAGCTTCAGTAAATCTGATAGATCAACACCCCAACGTCATTCAAATCTACGACATTCGTCAGATAGGGGAAAATCTTGTCAAGATGCACGCTAGACAAGCTGGGTACGGTCATGTACCACCTCACAACTACTTCACATGTGAAATTTGTCCAAAGAATACTCAAGGATGTGCCGTAGTTCAAGCTGCATTACAAGAACATATGGACTTAGGATGGATTCAACATATCCGAGTCAGAACTGAGCATGACATCAACATGGTTCAAGGATGTCCAGGAGAATACAAAATCTACAAAGTTGAAGACCTTGAAGGATCGGTAGTCAGGTTCCATAAAACTTTAAATGGACTTGCCTACTTTGGAACAGATTTCCACGCTTACAGTAGATGCGAAATCTGTCGAAGAAATTCACGAGGATGTTTGCGTGTTCGCAACGATATTCAAAAGCTGATGGACGACAATACCATTACTGTTCTTGCCAACAGAGAAGATGATGAAGTCTTTACCGTATCTCCTCAAATTAATCAAGTTAAACCTATGCAAGTTAAGTATGATAGCAGGAAGACAGCAGTTGCACCACTAGTCATCTACTTACCAGGTCCTGTACCGTATGAGTCCAATAAGGCTATACCATACAAGTATAATGCTACATTCATTGAAAATGGTAAGGAAATACCATTACCGTCTGTTGTCAACATTGCTGATGTTAGTCGAGTCACCAGAAGTGGACGAGTCTTCAACAGAACAACAGAAAATGTGGAGAAACCTTCGGAGGAAGTACCACATAGGCAAGACAATCATCCGACCAATGATGTTCAAGCGAAAGAAAATGATGAGATCTTGAAGTTAATCCAGAGGAGTGAATACAACATTGTAGACCAATTACTACATACTCCGTCTAGGATTTCTGTTCTTTCCCTGCTATTGAGTTCTGAAGCTCATAGGGAAGCTCTACAGAAAGTTTTGGAACAAGCTTTTGTAGAACCTGGCGTTACAATAAGCCAATTCAACAACATCATTGCCAACATCTCCGCCGGTACTAACCTAAGTTTCTATGATGAAGATCTTCCTGAAGAAGGAGTGGACCACAATCTTCCACTTCACATCTCAGTTGGCTGCATGGGTGACACACTCACAGGAGTCCTAATAGACAATGGATCCTCTCTCAACGTCATGCCTAAATCAACATTATCAAGATTATCTTTCGAAGATTACCCTCTAAGAAAAAGTCATGTCATCGTCAAAGCATTTGATGGATCAAGAAAGTCAGTTTTCGGAGAAGTAGATCTTCCCATAACTATTGGACCTCAGACGTTCAAAATCACTTTCCAAGTTATGGATATTCCAGCACAATACAGTTGTTTGCTAGATCGCCCATGGATTCATGAGGCTGGGGCAATTACTTCAACACTTCATCAGAAACTGAAGTTCATAAGAAATGACAAATTGGTAACCGTATGTGGAGAACGAGCTCTGATCGTCAGCAACCTGTCATCATTCTCCGACATAGAACCAAAAGAAGTTGTTGGAACTAAATTCCAAGCACTTTCCTTAGACAAAGGGAAGGAGAAAGCAGCGTCTATCTCTTCATACAAAGATGCAATCCAAGTTGTAAAGGATGGCACTACCAGTGGTTGGGGGCACATTAATATTCCTACCAACAACAAGAACAGAACAGGAATTGGATTCTTTCCGACATCATCAAGAGCTATCCCAGGGATTGAGGTAGTTCTCCCTATTCAAGAAACTTTCTGCAGTGGAGGTTTTCTTCAACCTGTTCAACAGTCAATACCATCGGTACGGAAAACACCGATGAAGAGGAATGGTTATCCTATCTTAACAAAGCGGGATACATCTCCCTACCAGAGTCTGATCCACCTTGCTGTTATCCGACTAAAGGATCTGAAAGTAAGACTCAACCAAGCAGTGATGAAGTTACTGACAGCTTCACCACCAGAAGTCATGGTTCATCAGAAGAAGTTCCTCCTATCCCCGAAGAGACTTGGGATACATTAGGAGAACCAAGCGGAAAATTCGACTACATGGTGAAATACTCCGCTCCTGAAAGTTCAAGAATCTCTCTTGAAGATATTGTTCCAACTGGATGGAACATTGATTATGAGTACCTCTCTCAGCCAAAAGAGATGTATAACCCTTGCTATTCATCATCATCTACTGGTGAAATCATCATTGAGGATTATATCCCCAAGTCACCTTCCGAGGCTACGGATCTAGAGTTCACATATCTAGTCAATGCCATCTTGAGAGAAGAGCAAGACCAAAATACAGAGGAGGATGATCTCGAAAGTGTCTCCGACAACGAGTCTCTCCATTCAGAAGATTGGAAGTTTCCTCAAAAGAAAAACCGACATACTCCACTTGGAAAGGGGTATGCTCACACCGCTCAGTCTGCTGAAGTAGAAGAAGATCGTCTGAGTGTTGCAGAGACAGTGGTTGGTAAATCAAGACCTACCACAGGCCAGCTTAAGCCTAAGGTTCCAGATTACTTAGTGCACAATGAGGTTCGCCACTACTGGACAGCTGTTGAAGTTTCAACTGTTGTTCGCACTCCTAAGTAGGAACTTTCACCGTTATTTTGTCCTCTCACCATAGCCCAGGGTGAAGAGATGTTTCATAGGGCTTTGCATTTTACTATTTCTTAGGAAAATGTCCCTCTTTGCTTCGCCCAAAGCAATAGAGTTTTGTTTTATAGGGTCTTTGTTTCAAGAAATGACTGTTAATAAATAAAAATGTCATTCTGTTCCTTCGTTTAGTTTTCCCTTTTCTTTTTTCGGAAATTGGTAATCCTAAAAAACATCCTTAAAAAACATCAAAATATTCCATTAACTGCATACACCGAGTCTTCCCTCGTTGTCTAAATAAAACTTATCACACATATGCAGATTAATCATAAAATACCCCGTTGAAACGTGCGACCGTATGACTTCTCCAAGTTTTGAGTTTCCTGTATTCAAGGCAGAGGAAGAAGAAGACGAAGAAATATCAAAGGAAATTTCACGGTTACTTCAACAAAAGGAAGAGGCCATTCAGCCATACAATGAGCCTCTAGAGATCATTAACCTTGGTTCCGATGGAAACAAAAAAGAGGTTAAGATTGGAGCTTCGCTCAGTTCAGAGATCAGAGAGAGTTTGATACAACTGCTCAAAGAATTCTCAGATGTCTTCGCTTGGTCTTATCAAGATATGCCAGGGTTGGATACCAGTATAGTGGAGCATCACTTGCCATTAAAAGCAGAATGCCCTCCGGTCAAGCAAAAATTAAGAAGAACTCATCCGGAGATGGCCATGAAAATCAAAGAGGAAGTTCAAAAGCAGATCAACGCAGGTTTCCTCGTCACTTCAGAATACCATCAGTGGTTAGCTAACATTGTTCCCGTTCCTAAGAAAGACGGAAAAGTCCGCATGTGCGTCGACTACAGAGATTTGAACAAAGCTATCCCTAAGGATGATTTTCCTTTACCACATATTGATATGTTGGTAGACAGTACAGCAAAATCCAAAGTTTTCTCGTTCATGGACGGATTTTCAGGGTACAACCAAATCAAAATGGCACCTGAAGACATGGAAAAAACAGCTTTCATCACCCCCTGGGGCACGTTCTGCTATCGTGTTATGCCTTTTGGACTGAAGAACGCAGGGGCAACTTATCAAAGGGCCATGACTACGCTTTTCCACGACATGATGCATAAGGAAGTGGAAGTCTATGTGGACGACATGATTGCCAAATCAGAAAATGAAGAAGATCACATACAGAATCTGACAAAGTTATTTCAACGCTTACGGAAGTTTCAGCTTCGCCTGAACCCCAACAAGTGCACCTTTGGTGTCTATTCAGGAAAACTCCTTAGTTTCATTATCAGCAAACGAGGAATTGAAGTAGATCCAGACAAAGTCAAGGCAATTCAAGAAATGCCTTCACCCAGAACCGAGAAACAAGTTAGAGGATTTCTTGGACGTCTGAATTACATCTCGAGATTCATATATCTCATGACTGCAACTTGCGCTCCTATTTTCAAACTTCTACGGAAAAATCAAAGTTGCGTCTGGACAGACGATTGTCAGAAAGCTTTCGACAAAAAGGTTCGACCTCGCACAATCAAAGAAGGCGACCTTGTACTAAAAAAGATTCAATCTTTTCTCACAGATTCAAGATGGAAATGGACTCCCAATTATGACGGCCCCTACGTGGTCAAGAGAGCTTTCTCAGGAGGAGCCTTAATACTCACGACTATGGATGGAGAAGAATTCACCCGTCCTGTGAACGTCGACGCAGTCAAGAAATACTTCGCCTAAATAATTAAAAGAACAGCTCGCTAAGTTGAAAACTCGCAAAGAGCGGCTTAGGCAAAAAAGAGCGTCTCGGTGAATCGAAAACCCGAAAGGGCGATTCAGGCAAAAGTTAGAGACATAAAAAATAGTTAATCAATCCCGGTAGACTTAAAACCCGAGAGGGGTAGTTTACGCAAAAGTTAGGGATATATGGCAAGTAACTGTGTCCAGGACAAACTTGATCATTCAAAATCCATAGCGGAGTATTCATCAGCAGTAGGTCATCTTCTACGAAGCACGAATACAGCGCAACTCGGAGTGGAAGGGAAAGATAACGGTCGTCACGTTTCATCGTAGCCCTTTTCCCGAAAATTACCAATTTCCAACTTTGTAAATACTCCATGGAATCAAGCATTTGGCTGATTACCATTCCATATATAATAATTTGAGCCTTGTGCTTTTCCTTTGCAATCTAGTCTTATTCAGTTTCTTGGAATGCATTTTAAGTTTAAACAGTCAATTTCTTGAAACAAATGTTTTCATAAAATAAAAATGAATTTACTTGCAAAAATAAAGGTGAAATTTCTTTCTAAGGTTTACAAACAATAGGAAGAATGCAAACAGTTGCTCCGAGAACGGTTGAGACTCCGGGAACCAATATTTCCCCATGAGGTCGCTTTGCGAACATCTCCCGATGACGGATCTTTACTTAAATTCATATTACTCATTTCGGACAGCGGACAAATGATAACCAGATATTCCCAACAGAGTTCGAACTCCAAGAAGAGAACATCTTCTGATCCACAAGAATTTCAGTCGTATCATAGGATTTTACATCCGCGACAATTCCATTCACATTCACTTTACATTTTATCATTATATTCATGCATACATTACATCATAATTGCATAGCCGAATCAGGCTTTGATCCTGTGAATACCTAAGTCATTGAGGCATGAACTCAAGTTTCCCCTGCGAGTTCCGGAAAAAACTTTTTCCTTCGAAACAACAGTTCATACACAAGGATCTCACCAAGCAAGTCAACAAATGGTTGTCTCCCTCAAGGAGATAGTTTGTTCACTTTTGGAATTCCTCAGTCGAGATTCTCCTTCAGAGCGACACTCGACAGTCTTCTTCAGATAAGATAGTCTGCTTCGCATTTTGGAATTCCCTACAGGTTTGGTATTTCCCCCAGCAGGGTCAAGAGGTGCCACTTCTTGTCAAAGAAAAATTCAGAATCTCCCAGCAGATCGACAAATGATTCCCCAGCGGAGTCAGCGAATGATAGTCTTCGTCCAGAAGATAGTTCAGATTCCCCAACAAAGTCAGCAAATGGCAGTCTCTTTCAGCAGAAGACAGTTTGCTCACTTTCTATCATAACAGAGTCAGCAAATGGCAGTCTCTTTCAGCAGAAGACAGTTTGCTCACTTTCTATCATAACAGAGTCAGCAAATGGCAGTCTCTTTCAGCAGAAGACAGTTTGCTCACTTTCTATCATAACAAAGTCAGCAAATGGCAGTCTCTTTCAGCAGAAGACAGTTTGCTCACTTTCTTTCATGACAGGGTCGACAAATGGTAGTCTCTCCCAGTAGAAGACAGTTTGCTCCCCTAGCAATTGGCAAATGGCAGTCTTTTCCCAAGAAAAGACAGTTTGTCTGTTAAATACTCAAGAGATCGACAAATGGCAGTTTCTTCGAACAGTTTGTCTGTTTCTGGGATGTTTAACTCCCCACAGAGTCGATGAATGGCAGTTTTCCTCTTAGGAGAACAGTTCGTTGATTCCCCAGGCATCAGTTGACGAATGGCAGTTTTCACCCCGAAAACAGTTCGTCCTCCTTCAAACAAAGTCATTAGCCCCTCAAAAGATCATGAGGCCATGTGACATTCTTTCAAAGACGTCAAGTCAAAAGGGAAGATGGTGAAGTTTCTTTACAACCGTCAAATGGCATCTTACCTCCAAGCGCTGGTAAGAAGTTTGACGAGGAAACAAACCTTTAAAGTTTCTCTACAGCCGTCAAATGGCATCTCGTCTCCAAGTGCTGATGAGAAGTTTGATGAGGAAACAAACCTTTGGAAATTTTCTCTTTATCTGAGATATTGTCCAAACGCAACTAAGACCAGTTTCGAGATATGGACATCCGAAACAAGGGGAGGTTGTTTACCTTTTTCTAAGTATTAACACTTAGTTAAAGAAGATGGGTTGCGCATCCTACACTGCCATCCATTCTCCAGAATCCACATCAAGTATTTCTACAGGAGTTTGTCTCCTCATCCCCCGCCAAGTGCGACAACGGGATCAAATCATGCAAAGATTTTATCATCTCAGGAGCGCCCAAAATTCGGGCATTCTTTGATATTTAAGTCTCTTTTACGCAGGAGAGATCGAGATATCAATCTCTCTCCCTCCAGATAAAAGAAACTTAAATAGGGGCATCTGTCATACCCTAATTTTTGACCCCCCTGAGATGACATATCTTCAGGACTTTCATCAAGTCAAAGTAAGTACCCAGGGCAGTCTGGCATTCAATCGAGGGTGTTCAAAGACAAGAAAACTCAGGCAAAGGATCAATCAATAGAGGGATTAGTCTCTAATACAATCATAAGACTCAAAAGCTTCATTATTTCACCTATGATTGATTAGACACCCAGTCATCTAAGTACAGAATTACTCAGATCAACAGACTAGGGTTTGGAGCCTATCAAGGACTAAAATCAGGGATCACCTTTGGGAAACCCTAAAAAGCCCCAGGGAACCATTCAAAGACATCAATCATCTTCAAATAACTCATATGACAAGATCCACTGGACATTACACCTCAGTTCAAAGTCTACAGTCGTCATTGTCCTCAGGTCGACAATTAGGGTTTTTGACCTAATTCACCAAGATAGTTGACTTTTAATCAGGGCATGGATCCAAAACTCAAGACATGATTCAAGAGTCTCTACTACCTCAATATAATCCATTTACATCATTCATTTGAGGAGAAGATCTTGATTCTACACAAAAGTCCAAAATCTCACCTTACCAGGAAAAAGTCAACTGTATGGGATCACCATTGACTTTTGAGATTTTTGGTCAAACCATGACTTTTAAGGATCAATATCATCAATATATGGATAATGAAGTCATTTGACCAAAGAAATTCAAAGAAATTCATCAAGGAGCAAAAAGTCGGGAATTAGGGTTTTTTAAGGCATGGTGAGAACTCAAAATTTCACCTACACAACTCAAAAAACTTCCAACATGAAAGTTGTAGATCTTGCAAAATAAAACAACATCTTACAAAGGAACTTTTTTCAAAAGATCAATCATTTAAGAGTTTTGGAAATTTTGGAGTTTTAGGTCATAAACACTTAGAAATTTTTCTAAGTGTTTTAACCTAGTTTTCTTCCAACTTTGGCCTCATTTTTCACAAATTTGCCAAAGGATTCTGAAGAAACTCCAAACTAATGATTTGAATTAGATGTTTAGGGCTTTCCAAATTGTGTTCAACCTTCTCCAAATTCAATTTGAGCTAGGAGTTATGCTTGTTCAAAGTTGGCCTCATGAAGTAAAATTATAGGTCATGTACAATTTGAAACTTTGCAATTTTGTGCATTTTGCTTCACTAAGTGATGCTACACGACCTCTAATGCATCTGAAACCATACCATACATCAATTTCCATCATTGCATAAGGATTAGAGAAGATTCCCAAAAACAAAGGCATGTGATTATGTAATGATTGCATTTTTGAATTTATGACAAATTGGTGATTCATCAAAGGAATCTTCTCCCAACCAATTGGAGCTCATTTCTGCAGCCATTTGGTCCCCTAAGATCAAGCAAAACCGATGGCTAGGGAGTGGTATCAAAGAGCTCATCATTGCACTTGGAATATTCTTTGAATTCCTTCATGGCTAAGAAACCAAACTCACTACACTAAGCAAGCTTACTATGATCAATTGCTCTGAACCAATTGCCTATAAATAGAGGCCGCTTTCTCATTCAGAAACCACACAAAAGCAACAAAATTCTTGCTTTCTCTCTTCTTTCTTCATACTTAAGGTTTTCAAAGGTTCTTTGGCAAGAAGACTCGGATTCTTCAAACCAAAGCTCTTCCTTTGGAATTAAGTATTCAAACACATTAGGGAAGTCATTTAGAGGTGATCCAGACCTCTGAAACACTTCTGTAAGTGAAGAATCATCATCTTCACCTCTCACTTGGAGCTGTTGCAGTTGGAGGTCCATAGAGTAATTCAGGTGGTTTCAAGCCAAGCCAATCATCCAGGCACACTCCTCAGGTCATAGTGAAGCTAACCAGATGGCTGCAGCTCGTCTGTAACTCCAAATTCAACAACCTCCCTGTCTACTTGAAGCTCAAATCGAAGGAGGTCCATAGAGCAATTCAGGAGGATTCAAGCTCCAATAAGCATTCAGTTAGCATCATTGAGTCTCAAGGAAGCTATTGAGATCATTCATTCAAGTCCAGGTGTTCTCCATCACCCTCACGACCTCCATTTTCAGAGGTAAGTCTCTGAACCTCACCTCTTTAATTTAAGCACTCTTTGAGTTAAAGCTCGATTCTATCTTGTTTAGCATCATCAGAGGATTGAAAACCCTCTATCATCTTTTATTTATTCATCTTGTTTGTCATTTAATTTCAAATTTAGGGTTCATGTGTTCTTAGAGTTTTCTGAGAAATTAGGTAGCTATAGTTCATATAAATAAATGTTAGTTACATATCTGGATTCGTGAGGAAATTTAGAACAAGATTGATGTTTACATCATGTCATTTAGTTGAGAAACCAGAGAGTTAGGATTTTGAAAATTCTTGAGCTCGAGGAAGAAGATGACTATGGCCATGGCGCGCAAAATTTAAATCTGGGGCCAAAGTTTATTTTATTTTGAATGGAAGTTGTTTTATAAACGACTAAATCGTTACAGCCCAGTGGTAAAGAGTGTTTGTGTGTTGCGCGTGTCCAAAGTCTGGGGTTCGAATCCCCCTCGCCCCAGACTTTTTGATTCTTTTATTTTTCAATGATTTATCACTTGTTTTGAAACATAACCAATTGAGTGAGAGTTATTATCACCAAGCGCGCGTTGGCTCAGTGGTGTTGTTTTGGGCTGGTGACTTCAAGGGCGTGGGTTCAAATCTTCCAAGGGCCAAAAACTATTTTTTAACACATAATTTCTTTTATTTTCTTCACAACTTCACATGAATAATTCACCTATCAAATTAAATCATTTTCACTTCATTTTTCACACACTTGTCATTTAATATATCTATTTTGTAAATAATAAAAAAAAATCATAAAAATATTATTTATTTCATGTGTTTTAATTAGGTTTAAAATAGTATGTTTTAAGTGTTTTCTTAAATACTTTAAATGTATGTATTCACTTTGTTTTAACCTAATCATTTTTTAAATAAGTTTATGATAAAACCCTTATTGTTTAGGTCTTAATTAGTTAAAAATCTTTATTTTTACCTTAATTAAGTTGACTTTTGTCAATTTTCAAAATTGTTTTCAATCTCCGAATAAATCAAATGATTAGGGTTTTCAAACAACAAAACCTTGTATCATTCCAAATCATTTTCAAATTGCTTTTACACCAGTACTGTAAAGTACTGGGCCTCTAATAGAGTGTAAGTCCCAAAAACCTTCTCTTCTTAGCTTGTTTTCAAAACTGTATTTTCAAAATCTTCTTTCTGTTTTCAAAACATTCTTCTGGTATTTGAAGGGCATTATTCCCGGTGAAACTCTTCAGATACCTATGTGACCTTTGTCCATCTTCACTTCTTCTGTTTTCAAAAACCATTAACTGTTTATCATATATATTCAACTGTTATCCACCAATTACTGTTGAGGCTCTGTACATACTTCTTCAAAGGCCTCCACTCCATCCAGGTTAGGCTTTACAAGCTTTCAATTTACAGTCTTTATTTAAATTACTGTCAAATATAAACTGTGCATATATTAGTTTAGAACTACGTTTGAGTATAAACCCTAGGACAGTTAAACTATATATATATATATATATATATTATAGGAATATGGCCTAGGATTGAGAATGTCTTCCCGGTGAAGGCTCTTTCCTAATTAGAGATCTGTAGTTCAAACCCCCAAGATGAATTATTCCCGGTGAAACATCTTGGCAAAAACCTTAGAATCCAAAGAAATAGGACACATCCACCCAAAGAGGAATTATTCCCGGTGAAACCTCTTACCCATTTGCTTAGAGCCAAAATAAGTTCAAAACTACATAGCTTTCTCTTGTGCTATAACAAGGACCCTCGATTAGCCTCCTCTTGGGCTTTGTACAAGGACCCACAGGCTTCTTAAAAGCATTTCCAGCTTCCTCTTGAGCTTGTATACAAGGACCCATCAGGTTTCTTATAAACATAGGAACAGGTCTTTAGTCACCTTTTAGCCTACCCTGGTGAGTTTCTTCCAATTTAAACCAGACTTTAAACAAGCTAAGTTTGTCTCAATTTTGCATTGAGTACACCTTTTGGAATGAGAGACATGGACAGTCTCTGTCACCCTGATCTTCATCAATCTTCCTTAGCAGAGTCTAGGATCTATGTTTATTTTCTCCTCAGCATGAGTCAGCCTTCATCTTGGGCTTTAAACAAGAAGTCTCCACTAGATAATCTTTCTGCCAATCATTTCAATAAAAACCCCTGGAAAGGGTTAGCCTCCAAATCAATCCATCATTTCAATAAAAACCCCTGGAAAGGGTTAGCCTCCAAATCAATCCATCATTTCAATAAAACCCCTGGAAAGGGTTAGCCTCCAAATCAATCCATCATTTCAATAAAAACCCCTGGAAAGGGTTAGCCTCCAAATCAATCCATCATTTCAATAAAATTCCCTGGAAAGGGTTAGCCTCCAAAGTCAATTAATAAAAATGTCAAAAAATAAAGATTCATTTCTCTTAGGAGATAATTTTCCCAAAAGAGTCAAAACCCCTGGAAAGGGTCAGCCTCCAAAAAACATGATAAAGTCAGTCTTTTACCAAATAATTTCTCCAGCTGAGTCAAAATCCCTGGAAAGGGTTAGCTTCCAAAGAAAAACAGTCTTTCAATAAATAAAATCTCCTCAGTAGAGTCAAAACCAACAAAAATAGTTAGCCTCAACCTTGGGCTTCATACAAGGCACCAAACAATAAAACTCCCCTGTCAAGAGTCAGCTTCAACCTTGGGCATTGTACAAGGCAGATAATAGAGTCTCCCCAGTGAGTTCTTCATCACTCAGTAGCCACAACCTTGGGCTTTGTACAAGGCAGATAAACCATATTTTCATGTGTCAAAGATTCCTAACACCTAGGATCTTTTCCCCATAGAGTCATCCATACTCAGTTTATTTAAGAGTCTGCCGCAACCTTGGGCTTTGTACAAGGCAGAAAATAATGTTTTCCCTAGCTAGAGTCAGCCACAACCTTGGGCTTTGTACAAGGCACACAGAATAGAGTCATTCATAGTCTCAAAAAATTCAGTTATCCTCAGCAGTTAGCCACAACCTTGGGCTTTGTACAAGGCACACAAATAGAGTCTCCCTAAATAGAGTCAGCCTCAATTCTGGGCTTTGTACAAAACACAAAAATACCCTGTAATTAATCCCCAGTGGAGTCATCTCCCAGAGTCAATAATATTAATAAATCAATCAAAAAAGCCTCAAGCTTGGGCCTCATACAAGCCAGCTAAATTCAAATCTTTTATACACTAGATAGACATAGCTTATCTCTATAGAGAGATATTTTTACTACTCTACCAAATTCAAACAAACAAACATTTCAATTTCAATTTCAATCAAAGTCTCCCATTTAGGACTCTGAAAGACATGCTCTGGCACATCCCCAGACTTGTACACTTTCCCTAATTTGGACGAGCATCTTTCTTTCATTTAAGAGGCATTTGACTGGCATACTTGCACACACAAGTAAGGTCCCCCTCTTGAATGAAATGAATCCAGTTATTCTGTCACTCCTTTAAATGTTTGTGGTAGAATAGTACAAATACCTCAGTAAAGATGATTTCATGTCTCTTTACTGTAAACAGAGATTAAATTCAAAGCTTCAACCTAGTTAGTTCCCCGAACTACATTAAGCTCTGACTTCCACTAGGGATATGTAGGCATGAGGTTCACAAGGAATCTCAGCGAGCTAATAAAATACCAAAAATAGTCAGTTTGTCTGTCTGTCTGTCTTTTCAAATCAATTCAATTCTTTCTCCTAACACAAAGGAGAAACTTTCCCAATCATTAGCAGCAAACACAATCACAATGACACAGAGAAGGTTCCTGTAGAGTACTACAGATATGTAGGGTGTTTAAACACTTCCCTATGTATAACCGACCCCCCGGACTCCAGAATTTCTAGTCTAGGTGAAATCCCCACACTTAGCAAACTCCTAGGGTTTAGTTGAGATCTTTTTTTCCCTTTCCTACTCGTAGGACAAATAAGAAAGTTCGTGTGATATCGTAGGAAGAACTGAAACAAAATTCATCCCACCACGGGCGCATTCTCCTTCCAAATTTCGCGTGAAGGGTTTAGCGTGCCGTCCTCCCAAGTGAAACGGGGAGGTAGAGAAAACGACACCACACATCCCCAGCGATCGGAGCGGCCGGAAACGGGTGCATATACCTCACGGTTTGTGTCACTTTTTTTGAATTCAAGTATGCATATACAATCATTATAAATTGCATATGAATACATATTCTCGATCATAATGACAGTTGCAAGCTTTCTGGATAGTTTAATTAGATTTTAGTCGCAGCCACAAAGATTCACAATTGCTAGGGTTTAGAGTTCATATTTAGGGATTCTTGAATTAAGGAGAATCGGCCCAAACCGTGGCCACCAACAAATCCAGAGGGAAGTTTGCAACTGATTCATGTCTTTGAATTTTGTTTACTCATTGTTTTTGGCTAGGATTGAATTTGCAGGGGGTAAGAAAACGCACAAAAACCGTTGCCCTATGTGTCTGCGTTTTTGACGTTTCTACGAAGAAGAAACAGGCTGGGCGCAAAAGCTGTTGTTCAAAATTCTGGAATGAACAATTTTTATAATATATTATGCACTCATGTTGTTAACAGCGATTTACAATTGGCCTAGCGGTTAGCAACGTGTATCAAAGGTGTTCATCCGCAAGGGCAGGGGTTCGAACCCTGCCTCTTGCGTTTTTGTCTCTTTATTTTCCTGTGAATAACCTTGCTGGCAGATTCAATACTGGCAGCCCACATACGCATATCATGCACCGGCCAATCTGAGCCTTCAGATCACCACGCAAGCAGATCTATTGAGCCTAGATACGCAGGTCTATCATGCTCCCTCAACCACGTGCTACATCAGATCCCAGCTAAGATTCCTTTCTTTTTTTTTATTTTTTTTAATTCAGTTTTATTCTTTGTTTATTTATTCATATTTGGTTTATATATTTCAATGTTTTTTTAATCAAAATCATTCTAAATTTTTTCCTTCTTCACAAAAATATAAAAAATAACAAAAAGATTTATTTATTAAATAATTTTATTTTGTGATGTATATGATTAATGTTTTAAATAAATTTAATTTGTTTAAGTTATTTTAATTAATTATAAAATTTTTATTATTTGATTAAAATATATATTAGGATTAGGTGATTTAATCGAATTTTTACTTATTCTATTAACCAGGGTTAACTTGTGCCCTAATTAGGGTTTACAAAGATCATGCCCTACATTGATTATATTTTTCATGCCTTTTCAGGGTCACTTTCCAAACATCTCCCGACAATGCGCCTGATCAAGATTCAAAGCTAAGTACATTATTTAATTTAAAATCTATTTTGTTTCCTTTTAAGTAATCAGGGTTTGCCTTGCCTTCTTTCTTCTGCCTTTGCCATTTTTAGGGTTACCTCCGAGGCTTCCCTCCGACCACCAACCATATCAGATCAAATCAAGATAAGTACTTTTGTTTATTTTATTATTTTAAATTCATTATATCCTTATTTTTTGGGTTAGCTATGTTCGCCTTCGAACCGATAAATGCACTCACCCTATTTTGTTTGCCTTTTCCAGGGTTTGTCAAATTGCTAAAGCCACGAGTATCGGTAACCCTAAACCCTAACCATGTTATCTTCTGTATTTTATTATTACTTATGTCAACCCTATTAGGATCCACTGGTTTCATTGTCCCCTCCCCCATATTGCTATTGTTTTTGCCTTATATTATCTGCGTGGTTAGTAATTTAGGGAGTGCAAATTTAAATGAATTAGAGTCATTAAATTACAAGATAATATATTTCGAATTGAACCACGTGATTGTTGCACCCACGCACGCTTTTGGGGTAACCTCTCTGTTGCCTTGTTGCCTTGTTGCCTGTTGCCTGTTGCCTTGTGTTATTTTGCAGAATAGTCAGTCCCTCGAATACGAGGATACCTTAGCCAGCTGCCTCGATTAAGATCATGGTCCCTAATGATGCTGTCTTCGATATACATGATCTCGACCATCGGAAGTTGCCTACGAAAAAGGCTAAGGTATCCTCTGGCTGCCTACGAAAGGCTATTTTGGTCCCTCCCCTTAGACTACCTGCCTCTCTATGGCATGGGTCAGTCTTATGGCGAAGGATATTTCGACGACCCATCAAACCTCCAAATGAAAGGCTTCCTGCCCTCTTATGGCAAGGATAGACCCTTTCACCCTGAAAGGCTAAAAGAACAGATTCTCAAAAATTATAAGGTAAATTGCCCTTAATTGCTTTGCCTTGCTCTAAAAACATTTTCAAATATTCTTTCTCATAATTCTTCAATATGGCTATGCTCATTTACGAGCTAAAGTCCGTATTCACTTCTTCTACATTTTTGAAACAAAAAGAGCAAAGCAAATTAAGAGCCCATGGAAAACCATGGATGCAAAGGGTGCTTTTTAAACCTTCCCTTTGCATAATTTACCCCCCGAACTCAAAATTTCTTTAAAAGGTATTTTCCTGTTCTTTTAGCCTTTCCGATGTTTGGATAAAATAAAAATCGGTGGCGACTCATGCTTAACCGCGACATTTCGATCGATAAAAAGTGAGTTCACCGTATTACAGAACTGGCGACTCTGCTGGGGATTAAATTCGATAAAAGAGGGGTTACCTTAAAAGTTTAGGAATCACTTAAATGTTTTATATTGTCTGCTTTGTTTGTTTTATTTTTCAGGGGCGTTTTGGGAATTAAATGATGGACGAATCCTATTCCCGGATTCAAGAACACTTAAGATTAAGAGTGGCATAGTCATGGCGACCTCTTTCACATATGTGGGAGATGAGTCAATATGAAGTTCACACTTGAGTTAGGACTCCATAGCATATGCACACCTTTCTCAAATGAGGGAGGTCTATGTATGTGTCTGTGGGTGCGCCGGAGCTCAAGGACCTTTAGTTACCCTTAACCCATCCTGGCCTTTAGGAACGTAGTGGGGGGACTACTCTTGACAAATGTTAAGAACTAGTCGCTACCCGATGCTACAATTCAGATAGGTCTTTTCTCAAAGTATCATTGCATGATGCGAATGTATCATGTCCGAGGGTGCTTTAGAAGGGCTGACAATTCTGGATAACTTGTAGAACCCGTTGCTGAAATCTCCTTATCCATAGAAATACCCTTGGGAAGGACACCTGATCTGACTCCATGCAAGCCTTAAGCCAAAAAATTGTGTGATTTGTGTGGACTTGTTTTTCTATGGTGCATCATGCATACATGCATTCATGACATGACTGACCCATCTCAAGGAGAAAAAGGTCTTTTAACCATAATTTGTTTTGTAGGTTATTTGAATATGGGAATTCTAATCCGAAAGCCTTTTTTCTCAACTTCAAGGAAATACCTGCTACATTGAGACTCTTATTTGATGATATTACTGGTTCTCTCGTTCTTCCTGAGCCTCTCAACAAACTGATTAGCTTAATGCGAACCAAAGTGGATGAAGCTTTCCTTAACTCTCTGATGCAGTTTTATGATCCTCTTCTCCATTGTTTCACTTATAGAGATTTTCAACTGGTACCTACGTTGGAAGAATTTTCTCATATAATGGACATCCCCATAACTGATCAAATCCCTTACAATGGTGAGGAAGGAGGTCCTAAGTTGGAAGACATTGCTGCTGCTTTACACCTGCCGAGATCACATAGGTATCTGAAGAGTTTCACCGGGAATAATGCCCTTCAAATACCAGAAGAATGTTTTGAAAACAGAAAGAAGATTTTGTAAAGACAGTTTTGAAAACAAACTATGAAAAGAAAGAAGGTGTTGGGTCTTAAACTCTAATAGAGGCCCATGAAATGATTTACTGTTTATGAGAAACAATTGAGGGATGATTATGTGAAGTGTGTGAAAAATAGTTGAAGGTGTTGGTATATCCTCAAAATAGATATATTAAATGAGAAGTGTGTGAAAAATGAAGAAAAAATGATTTAATTTGATTGGTTAATTAATTGTGTGAAGTTATAAAATAAAATGAAAGAGAAAAGTAGTAAGAAAATGTTTTGGCCTCACCATGGTTTGAACCCATGCCCTTGAAGCTAGTCCCCAAAACACACACCAACCAGCCAACGCACGTTTGGTGTCATAGTGGTGTTTCCAATGCTATACATATTTTATTCAAATGCATATAGCAAAAAAAAATCAAAACGCCTGGGGCGAGGGGGATTCGAACCCCGGACCTTGGACACACGCTTCACAAACTCTCTTTACCACTGGGCTATAACGATGTAATCATTTATAAAACAACCACCATTCAAAATAAAATAAACTTTAGCCATGAATTTGAATTTTGCGCGCCACCACCATCTTCATCTTCAACCTCCAGCTTTCATGGATTTGAAATTCCAACTCTCTCGTTTCTCAACCAAATTAGATGATGTAAACACCAATCTTGTTCTAATTTCTCTCACGATTTCAAATATGTAACTAATATGAATTTATATTAACTACATCTACTGAATTATCTAAAATACGTAAAGAACCCTAAAATTTGAAAATTAAATTAAATGGCTATGCTGAAGTATAAATGACTAATGATAGAGGGTTTTTAATCCTCTGATGATGCTGAATGGAATGGTATCGAGTTTTAACAAAAAGAGTAAATGAATTAAAGAGATGGAGCTGAGAAACTTACCTCTGAAAATGGAGGTCGTGAGGCTGATGGAGAACTCCTGGGCTTGTATGGATGATCCTAAAAGCTTCCTGGTAACTCAATGAAGCTATCTGAATGCTTATTGTGACTTGAATGCCTTAGAAATCTTCTACTCGAAACCTTCTATTTAAGCTTCAAGTGATCATGGAGGTTGGTGATTCTGTGGTTACAAATGTATTGCAGGCATCTAGATAGCTTCACTATAACCTAAGGAATGTGCCTGGATGCTTAGGCTAGCTTGACACCTTCTGAATTGCTCTATGGACCTCCAACTGCACGAGATCCAAAATGAAAGCAACAATGGTGTTCTCCCACCTACAGAAGTAATCTAGATGCTTGGATCAACTCCAATGAACCTCCTTAAGATGTTAGAAGGCTTACTTTCAAAAGAAGAGCTCTGGTTTGAAGAATTCGATTCTTCTTGCCAAAGAACTTTTGAAAACTATAAGCAAGAGGGAGAAATGAAGAAAGCAAGAAATTATGGTTGCTTTGGTGTGATCAATACTGAGGATGACACTTCTATATATAGTCAAAGAGCTCAGTACAATTGAAGAGAGTGAGCTTGCTTAGTGAGGTTAATTTGGTTTCTTGGTTATGAAGGAATTCAAAGAAATATCCAAAATGCAATGATGACAATTTGATTCCTCTTGATCCCAAGCCCTAGCCCTCGATTTAATCTGATCTTTATAGATCATTTCTGATGCAGAGAAGCCTCTAATTGGCTTAGGAGAAGATTCCTTGACGATTCACCAATATTCCATTTTGTAATGATTACTTAATCACATGGCATTGAATTCTTGCAAATTGGCCAAAAATGATGAAATAATGCATTTGATTCCTCTAAATCACTTCTTATATATCATGTACAAGGATGCATCAATTGTTATAGGCATTGGTACAAAGTTTGCAAAAATTCAAATGTGGTCATGACCTATAATTTTCTTTTATGAGGCCAACTTTGAACAAGCATAACTCCTAGCTCAAAATGAATTTGGAGAAGGTTGAGCATAATTTCAAAATCCCTTAACATGTACTTCAATTCATTAGTTTGGATTTTCTTCAAAATATCTTGGGAAAATTATGAAAAATGGGCTCAAAGTTTGAAGAAAACTAGGTTAAAAACACTTAGAATTTTTCTAAGTTTTTATGACCTAAAACTTCAAAAACTCCAAATCTCTTAAATGATTGAATTCTTGAAAAAAGTTGCATTGTAAGATGTTGTTTTATTTTTCATGATCTACAACTTTCATTTTGGGAGTTTTTTGAGTGTGTAAGCAAAATTTTGAGTTCCCAAAATACCCTTAAAAACCCTAATTCTTGACTTTTTGATCCATGATGAATTTTCTTGAATTTGTTTTGCAAAATGACGTTAATAATCATATATTGATGATATTGATATTTAAAAGTCATGGTTTGACCAAAAATCTCAAAAGTCAAAGGTAATCTTTTACAGTTGACTTTTTCCAAATGAAGTGAAATTTTGGACTTTTGTGATGAATCAAACTCTCCTCCTCAAATGAATGACGTGAATGGGTTATATTGAGGTAATATAAGTTCTTGAGTTATGTTTTGAGTTTTGGATCCATGTCCTGATTAAAAGTCAACTATCTTGGTGAATTAGGTCAAAAACCCTAATTGTCGACCAAATGAAATTGATGACTGCAGATCTTGAATTGAAGTGTAATGACTTATGGATATTGTCATATGGATCATTTGAATATGATTTAAGCCTTTGAGTGATTCCCTGGGGCTTTCTAGGGTTTCCCAAATGTGGTCCCTGATTTTAGTCCTTGATGGGCTCAAAACCCTAGATTAGTGAACTAGGCAAACCTGAGTCCAGATGATTGGTGTCTAATCAATCATAGGTGAATAAAATGAAGCTTTTGAGTCCTATGATTGTATTAGAGACTAATCCTTATATTGATTGATCCTTTTCCTGAGCTCTTTTGTCCTCGAACATCCTCGATTAAGTATATGAGAAATAAGTGACTGCTTTGAGCGTCTGTTTTAATTTGATGAAAAGTATGGAGGTGTGACATCTCAGGGGGGGTCAAAATTAGGGTATGAAAGATGTCCCTATTTAAGTTTCTTTCATTTGGAGGGAGAAAGATTAATATCTTGATCTCTCCTGTGTGAAAGAGACTTAAATACTAAAGAATGCCCGAATTTTGGGCGTCCATGAGATGTCGCAGCGATAATAAAATCTCGGTGCACGAATTGATCCCGTTGTCACACTTGGCGGGGGATAGGGAGATAAACTCCTGTAGAAATGTGCTTATGCGAATTCTGGTGAAAGGATGGCAATGCAAAATGCACGATCCATCTTCTTTAACTAAGTGTTTACTACTTAGAAAAAGGTAAACAACCTCCCATTGTTTCGGATGTCTGATCACGAAACTAGTCTCAGTTGTTATTTTGGACGATATCTCAAATAAAGAGAAAATCTCCAAGGATTTGTTTCCTCATTAAACTTCTCACCAACACTTGGAGGAGATATACCATTCGATGGTAATTAAGAAACTCATCATCTTTTGGAATATTTCTCTGATGAAGAGAAAATCTCCAAGGGTTTGTTTCCTCATCAAACTTCTCACCAGCACTTGGAGGAGAGATACCATTTGATGGTAATTAAGAAACTTCATCATACTTTCCTTCAACTTAACATCTTTGAAGGAATACCATATGATTTTGCGTCCTTTTGAGGAGCTAATGACTTTGCTTGAAAGTGGACGAACTGTCTTCGGGGAGAAAACTACCATTCATCGAGTTATGCTGAGAAAGTCTTGGACGTGAACAAACTTTCTTCCAGAGGAGGACTACCATTTTCCGATCAGCTGGAAGGATTCTGGAGCTGAACAAATTATCTTTCGGAGAAAGATTACCATTTGCTGGTTCCAGAAGTGGACAAACTATCTTCCGGGGGAAGACTACCATTTGTCGATCGGCTGAAGGGATCCAAAAGTGGACAAACTATCTTCCGGAGAAAGACTACCATTTGTCAAATCCATGAGGACAAACTATCTTCCGGAGGAAGACTACCATTTGTCAAATCCATGAGGACAAACTATCTTCCGGAGGAAGACTACCATTTGTCAAATACACAAGGACAAACTATCTTTTGGAGGAAGACTACCATTTATCAAATCCATGAGGACAAACTATCTTCCGGAGGAAGACTACCATTTGTCAAATCCATGACGACAAACTATCTTCTGGAGGAAGACTACCATTTGTCAAATCCATGAGGACAAACTATCTTCCAGAGGAAGACTACCATTTGTCAAATCCATGCTGAGGAACACAAACTGTCTTCTCAGAGAAGACTACCATTCATTTACTCTGCAGAGGAATCTTTAAGCGAAATGAATTATCTTCTTGAAGAAAATTGCCATTCGTCGACTCTGTGGGAAAAATCCAAGGCGGACAAACTGTATTCTTGGAGAAGGTTGCCAACTATCAACCTGCCAGAGAATCTCGGTTGAGGAATCCCAAAAGTGACCAAACTATCTCGTTGAGGGAGATTACCATTTGCTAACTTGTTGGGGATTTCTCAAAGTAAAACAACTATCTTCCTCTGGAAGACCACTATCTCTTAACCTCTTGGGGAAATTCGGGTGTATGAACTTTCCTTCTTAAGAAGAAAACCCTTTTCTGACCTTTGCAGGGGAAGCTTGAGTATATGCCCAAGTGACTCGGGCAATAACAGGATCAAAGCCTAACTAGACTATGCTAACCATGCAGTTATGTAAAGCATGCATGAATGTTATGATGATTATAAAATATAAAGTGCATGTGAGTTGAATTGTCGCAGATAGGAAATCCTATGATACGACTTGAATCTTTGTTGATCAGAAGATGTCTTCTTCTTACAGTTTGTACTCCGTTGGGAATACCTGGTTACTGGTTGTCCGCTGTCCGAAGTGAGTGACATGATTCGAAGTGAAAATTCGTCATCGGGAGATGTTCGCAAAGCGACCTCAGGGGGAAACCTGTTCCCGGAGTCTCAACCGTTCTCGGAACAACTGTTTTCATTCTTCCTATTGTTTGTAAACCTTGGAAATAAATTTCACCTTTTATTTTGTAAGTAAATTCATTTTATTTATGAAAAAATTTGTTTAAAGAAAAATGAGTTGTGATGTTCAATCTTGAATTCTTCCCAAAGCTCCTTCATCATTTTGTTGTTCAAATTTGACCCATTGTCAGTGATTATCCTGCTAGGAACGCCGTAGCGACAGATGATGTGATTTTTGATAAACCTGACGACAACTTGTCTTGTGATATTTGCAGATGAAGCTGCTTCAACCCACTTGGTGAAATAGTCAATGGCTACCAAGATGAAGCGATGTCCATTGGACGCTTTTGGATCGATCATTCCGATCATGTCGATTCCCCACATGGAGAAAGGCCAAGGGGAAGAGAGTATATTGAGAAGAGATGGTGGCACGTGAATTCTATCGGCGTAAATCTGACATTTGTGACACCTCTTTGCATACTGGTAGCAATCTGACTCCATCGTCAGCCAATAATATTCTGCTCTCAGTATTTTCCTTGTCATGGTGTGTCCATTGGTGTGAGTATCAAAGGAACCTTCGTGTATTTCTCTCATGAGTATTTTTGCTTCTTTTCTATCAACGCATCTGAGCAGAACCATGTCGAAATTTCTCTTGTACAGAACATCTTCATTCAGGAAGAATATGCCATCTAACTTTCTCAAAGTCTTTCTATCTTTCTTTGATGCCCCAATAGGGTACTCTTGCCTTTGAAGAAATTTTTTGATTTCTTGATACCACGGTTTGTCGTCGATGATCGCTTCTACTATGAAAACATGAGTGGGCTTATCCAGGCGCATAACATTGATCCGAGGAATGTCATTCCAATTATTTATCCTAATCATGTAAGAGAGTGTGGCTAATGCATCAGCTAAGTTATTTTCTTCACGAGGAATGGGATGAAAATATACCCTGTCGAAGAATGGTAATAATCTTCTCGCGTAGTCTTTGTAAGGGATTAGCCCAGGTTGGCGTGTTTCCCATTCTCCTTTGATTTGATTAATTACCAAAGCGAAATCTCCGTATACATCCAAGTGTTTGATTCTTAGATCCAGAGCTTCTTCGAGACCCATGATGCAAGCTTCATATTCGGCCTCATTGTTTGTGCATTTGAAAGTTAATCTGGTGGTAAACGAAATATGGGTACCTCGAGGGGTAACAATAATTGCCCCAATTCCTCGTCCATAAGCATTGAAAGCTCCATCAAAGATCAAGCCCCACTGGGATCCTATCTCAGGTCCTTCTTCTGATAGTGGCTCGTCATAATCTTTCATCTTGAGGTACATGACGTCCTCATCCGGAAAGTCAAAACTGGTTGATTCATGACCATTGAGTAGATGGTGAGCCAGGTGCTCGGCTAGGATGCTTCCTTTCACGACTTTATGTGCGTGATACTCAATGTCGTATTCTGATAACAACATCTGCCAACGGGCAATTCTCCCGGTTAAAGCAGGCTTCTAAAAAATGTACTTGATTGGATCCACATGGGAGATCAAACAAGTAGTATGTCGAATCATGTATTGGCGGAGACGCTTGGCAGCCCAGGCCAAAGCACAACAGGTTTTCTCGAGCATGGAGTAGCGGGATTCACAGTCAGTGAATTTCTTGCTCAGGTTATAGATGGCATGCTCTTTTCTTTTTGTCTCGTCTTACTGTCCAAGGAAACAACCCATGGAATCTTCTAAGATGGTTAAGTACATTATCAAAGGTCTTCCTTCCACTGGAGGAGACAAAATGAGTGGTTTGAGCAGACATTCCTTAATGATGTCTAACGCTTTCTGACAATCGTCTGTCCAGACGCAACTTTGATTTTTTCGTAAAAGTTTGAAAATTGGAGCACAAGTTGCTGTCATGAGATATATGAATCTCGAGATGTAATTCAGACGTCCAAGAAATCCTCTAACTTGTTTCTCGGTTCTGGGCGAACGCATTTCTTGAATTGCCTTGACTTTGTCTGGATCTACTTCAATTCCTCGTTTGCTGACAATGAAACCAAGGAGTTTTCCTGAGTAGACACCAAAGGTGCACTTGTTGGGGTTCAGGCGAAGCTGAAACTTCCGTAAGCGTTGAAATAACTTTGTCAGATTCTGTATGTGATCTTCTTCATTTTCTTATTTGGCAATCATGTCGTCCACATAGACTTCCACTTCCTTATGCATCATATCATGGAAAAGTGTAGTCATGGCCCTTTGATAAGTTGCCCTTGCGTTCTTCAGTCCAAAAGGCATAACGCGGTGGCAGAACGTGCCCCAGGGGGTGATAAAATCTATTTTCTCCATGTCTTCAGGTGCCATTTTGATTTGGTTGTATCCCAAAAATCCGTCCATGAATGAGATAACTTTGGATTTTGCTGTACTGCCAACCAACATGTCAATATGTGGTAAAGGAAAATCATCCTTAGGGCTAGCTTTGTTCCTAAGAAATAGTAAAATACAAAGCCCTAGAAACATCTCTTCACCTTGGGCTATGGTGAGAGGACAAAATAACGGTGAAAGTTCCTACTTAGGAGTGCAAACAACAGTTGAAACTTCAACAGTTGTCCAATAGTGGCGAACCCCATTGTGCACTAGGTAATCTGGCACTTTAGGCTTAAGATGGCCTGTGGTAGGTATTGATTTACCAACCACTGTCTTTGCAACACTCAGACGATCTTTTTCTACTTCAGCAGACTGAGCGGTGTGAGCATACCCATTCCCAAGTGGAGTATGTCGGACTTTCTTTTGAGGAAACTTCCAATCTTCTGAATGGGGAGACTCGTTGTCGGAGACACTTTCGAGATCATCATCCTCTGTATTTTGATATTGCTCTTCTCCCAAGATGTCATTGACTAGGTATGTGAACTCTAAATCTGTAGCCTCGGAAGGTGACTTGGGGATATAATCCTCAATAACGACTTCACCAGTTGATGATGATGAATAGCAAGGTTTGTATATCTCTTTTGGTTGATTAAGGTAATCATAATCAATGTTCCATCCAGTTGGAACAATGTCTTCCAGAGAGATTTTTGAACTTTCAGGAGCGGAGTATTTCACCATGTAGTCTAATTTTCCGCTTGGTTCTCCTAATGTGTCCCAAGTTTCTTTGGGGATAGGAGGAACTTCTTCTGATGAACCATGACTTCTGGTGGTGAAGTTGTTAGTAACTTCATCACTGCTTGGTTGAGTCTTACTTTCAGATCCTTTAGTTGGATAACAGCAAGGTGAATCAGACTCTGATAGGGATATGTATCCTGCTCTGTGGAGATAGGATAGTCATTCCTCTTCATCGGTGTTTTCCGTACCGATGGTATTGACTGTTTCTTGAACAGGTTGAAGAAAACCTCCACTGCGGAAAGTTCCTTGAATTGGGAGAACTACCTCAATCCATGGAATATATTTTGATGATGTTGGAAAGAAACCAATCCTTGTTCTGTTTTTGTTGTTGGCAGGAATCTCAATGTTCCCCCAATCACTGGTAGTGCCATCCTTTACAACTTGGATCGCATCTTTGTAGGAAGAAATAGACGCTGCTTTCTCCTTTCCTTTTTCCTTATCCAAGGAAAGTGCTTGGAACTTAGTTCCAGTGACTTTTGGTTCTATTTCGGAGAATGATGACAGGTTACTGTCGATCAAAGCTCGTTCTCCACATACGGTTACCAATTTGTCATTTCTTATGAACTTCAGTTTCTGATGAAGTGTTGAAGTAATTGCCCCAGCTTCATGAATCCATGGGCGACCTAGCAAACAACTGTATTGTGTCGGGATATTCATAACTTGGAAAGTGATTTTGAACGTCTGAGGTCCAATAGTTATGGGAAGATCTACTTTTCCAAAAACTGACTTCCTTGATCCATCAAATGCTTTAACGATGACATGACTGTCTCTTAGCGGGTAATCTTTGAAGGATAATCTTGATTTTGGCATGACGTTGAGAGAGGATCCATTTTCTATTAGGACTCGTGTGAGTGTATCATTCATGCAACTAACTGAGATGTGAAGTGGAAGATTATGGTCCACTCCTTCTTCAGGAAGATCTTCGTCACATAAACTCAGGTTATTTCCTGCGGAAATGTTGGCAATGATGTTGTTGAATTGTCCTACAGTAACACTTGGTTCTACGAAAGCTTGTTCCAAAACATTTTGTAGAGCTTCCCTATAAGCTTCAGAACTCAATAGTAGGGAGAGAACATATATCCTAGACGGAGTATGTAGTAGTTGGTCTACAATGTTGTATTCACTCCTCTGGATTAATTTCAAGATCTCATCATTTTCTTTCACTTGAACAACATTGGTCGGATGATTATGTTGCCTATGTGGTGCTTCTTCCGAAGGCTTCTCCACATTTTTTGTTGTTCTGTTGAAGACTCGTCCACTTCGGGTGACTCGACTAATATCAGCAATGTTGACAACAGACGGTAATGGTATTTCCTTACCATTTTCAATGAACGTAGCATTGTACTTGTATGGTATAGCCTTGCTGGACTCATACGGTACAAGACCTGGTAAGTAGATGACTAATGAAGAAATTGTTGTCTTCCTGCTGTCATACTTGACTTGCATTGGTTCAACTTGATTAATTTGAGGAGACACGGTAAAGACTTCGTCATCTTCTATGTTGGCAAGAACTGTAATAGTATTTTCATCCATTAGTTTCTGAATGTCGTTGCGAACGCGCAAACATCCTCGTGAATTTCTTCGACAGATTCTGCATCTACTGTAAGGATGGAAATCCGTTCCAAAGTAGGCAAGTCCATTTAAGTCTTATGGAACCTGACTACCGATCCTTCGAGATCTTCAACTTTGTAGATCTTGTATTCTCCTGGACATCCTTGAACCATGTTGACGTTGTACTCAGTTTTGACTCGGATGTGTTGAATCCATCCTAAGTCCATTTGTTCTTGTGATGCAGCTTGAACTACAACACATCCTTGATTATTCTTTGGACAAATTTCACATGTGAAGTAGTTGTGAGGTGGTACATGACCGTATCCATCTTGTCTAGCGTGCATCTTGATAAGATTCTCCCATATCTGACAAATATCATAGATTTGAATGACATTGGGGTGCTGATCTATCAAATTTAATGAAGCTTCTTTATGCTGCGGCAAAGGATTTGCCTGGACATTAGGATTAGTATCTTTGAAGGATAGCATTCCGCTCTTTACTAATCTTTGAACGTCGATCTTGAAAGGGAAACAATTCTCAATGTTGTGACCTGGTGCCCCCTGATGATAGGGACAAGATTGGTCCGCCTTAAACCACGGTGAATAATTGTTCGCAGGATTTGGAGGACTCCTTACTTGAATGAGTCCTTTTGCCAGTAGTGTTGGAAACAATTCCTCATACGGCATTGGTACGGGGTCAAAGGCACGATACCTTGGTGCCCGATTGTTGTAATTTGGTGGTCGAACCTGCTGCTGAGGTTGTTGTGACCTTTGTTGAAATGGTTGTTGCGAAACCTGAGGTCGATAAGCTGGCACTGAGTTAACAACCAGAGTTATTGTAGCAACTTGAGGTGAAAACTTCTTCTTTGATTTATGCAAGACATTACTGACGTGTTGATCCTTTTTCTTCTAGAAAGAACTTCCATACTTTCTAGGGCCAATAGAAGATTCTAGTTCTTTGTTCAAACGTCCTTCTCGAACTGCTTCTTCTAAACGTACACCCATGTTTACCATCTCTGTAAAATCACTAGGTGCACTAGCAACCATTCGTCCGTAGTATAATGGACTCAAAGTCTTGAGATAGATTTTTGTCATTTCTTTCTCTTCGAGTGTAGGAAAGATTTGAGCAGCAACTTCACGCCATCTCTGAGCGTATTCCTTGAAGCTTTCTCTATCCTTTTGAGTCATGGCCCAGAGTTGATCTCTGTCGGGAGCACTATCCAGATTGTACTTATACTGTTTGACGAAGGCCTCTCCGAGGTCTCGAAAAGTACGAATCTCTGAACTGTCCAAGTTCATGTACCATTTGAGTGCAGCACCAATCAGGTTGTCTTGAAAATAATGAATGAGCAATTATTGATTATCAGTCTGAGTTAACATCCTTCGAGCGTACATCACGAGGTGACTTTGTGGGCGTGAATTCCATTTGTACTTCTCGAAATGTGGTACTTTGAATTTGTGAGGAATCTTAACATTTGGAACCAGACAGAGGTCTGCAGCATTATTTCCAAATAGATCTTGTCCTCGGAGAGTCTTGAGTTCCTTCTGCATTTGCAGAAAGTGTTCCTAGAACTCGTCCAATCTTTCATACACACCAGCATCCTCACTAGGAGCGTGATGATATACTTGTCCACCTGGTGGAGGAAAAGTATGCACAAATGGTCGTGGAGAAGCCATGACCGTAGATCTTGGAATCTCAGCGTTCTGTTGTGTGAAACCCATTGTTGTTGCTCTTGGAACTTCAATTTCTAGAGGTCTGTAACCCTCCGGTGGACGCATATCCATTGTGACTCTTGGAACTTCAGAAACTGGGGGTATGTACCCTTCTGGAGTAAAGTTATACGGCATGCCCCAAGGTCGGTCGGGCGACATGGTGTACTGAGGAATAGGAGTAGAAACAATCTTAGAAACCACAGTCCTTTGTGGCTCTTCTGGCATTGGTTGATTTTGTGCAACTACCAGGGCTTATACCATACTATTAAGCCTTTCAATAGCATCTTAGAGAGTAGTAACCTCTTTTTTGAGTTCTCCATTCTCTTGCTCTAAGTTGTCCATTCTTTTCTTGCGACTTGAACAAGTGTTGTATGAATGAGACAACTTGAATGCCTTTGTTCACCTCCTTCTCCTCCTCTCTTTCTGGAGAAAGGAAAGTGACTATTAGATCCGCGACAATTCTCGTGTCAGTGCGTACAACTAAAGCGACGCATGATGTGCAATTAAGTTAATATTTTTCAAGGAAACACCATAATTATGTTATGAAACATCAAACTTTTTATTAATTAAGCGAAAATGCCATTTTTTTACACACTTTGAAAAGGGAAATACAGAGAAACTGAGAGAAAGGACTCTAAATCTTTGACGAAGAGCCGACTTCACGTTCTAACATTTTCTTCTGTTTCTTGAGTTGAGCGTTATCTGACGTGAGCTGATCAATGATCTAGTAAGTAGGAGGGATATGATGTGAAAGCGACGATTGTGTCACTTGTTGATCGAGTACTTCAAGTAACTCATCCTTCCTTCTTAGGATGTTCTGAATCTCATCATTTTCCGTGTTGACGATTTGATACTTGTTCTTCCAAGCATTCCTTTCTTGGCATACCTTGTTTAATGCCGCTTGCAATTTCTCAACATCGGTGGAGAAAAGGAAAATCGGTTCCCTTAGGGGAATAGGTTCTTGACGCTGATATGGCATCCTGAGCTTGAATGCTCTGATGCGTACCCATTGAAGGTAAGGATCCAGGGAGATACAAAGATGTTTTCCTAACAATCTTCTCCCTTTTGTGTGAACAAGATGCCAGGCTTGGACAATTTCCTTCTTCAGCATGTTGCCAAGATCGTCGATGTTCTTGAAGAACAGACCTTCCAATTGAATACTACTTGGTATGTTTTTCATGGGTTAGCCATATTGACGACGAGCTAAAGCTGGATTATAACTGATTCCTCCCTTAGTTCCAATAAGGGGTACGTTGGGATAACTTCCACAACTAAAGATGATCTTGGTTTCGTTGTTGTCAGGACTACACCAATCAATGTCTGAATGAGTGAGGGACATGATTTTCTGTGACCAATAAAGGCCATCCCTCATGTTCCAGAAAGTGCTAGACTTCGGCAGGTGCGAGAGAAACCATTCGTATAACAACGGTACGCAGCATGTGATTAATCCTCCTCGGTGCAGGTTTCTTGAATGCATAGAGTGGTAAGCATCCGCAAGCAAGGTTGGAACTTGATTTCCAATCAAGAAGATATTAATTGCGTTGATGTCGACGAAATCCTCAATGTTAGGAAACAAAAACAATTCGTAGATAAGCAATGCCAAGATTTCCCCAAAAGCGCTCATATCTTGGATGTTGACGAAGTACCGAGCTTGTTCCACTAGGAACTTGGAGGGCAATCCTTGAATTCCTCCTTTAATCACCATATGAGTTCTGATGTTGACTACGTTTAAGGAAGTAGTTGCAGCAATGATAATGTCGTCAGGATTCTTTTCCAAACCGGAGTACGGATCTTGTGCGTACACGGGTATTCCAATCAGACGAGAGTACTCCTCTAACGTAGGCATGAGTTGATAATCTGGAAAGGTGAAGCAGTGATACGTTGGATCGTAAAACTGTATTAAGGTGGGAAGGATCCCATCCGCAATGTTAATGCTGAGAAGAGGCAGAAGTTTTCCATACTTCTCCATGAAAGCCTGGGGGTTAACCACCAGTTTTCCAAGCTTTTCTAATTCCTCGACTTTAGGAATCTTGAAGGTGTATTTCCTAGCTCTCTTTCTCCCATAATCCATGGTAGATCCTTAAGTCCTTTCTCTGTTTCTCTCTTTCTATGAAGTTCAAAATGTTCATTATTTAGTTTCCTTGAAAAATTACTAGAAAAAGACTCTTTGGTTTATTATTACGATGAATGCATGAATGCATGAATGCATGAATGCACACACAAGAGTTTTTAAACAAACATGGCGTAGAAGGGTATAGTGGTCATGAAGTCACAACGCAAACCTCACCCCAAGATAAACTAAGGATAAGGATTTTTGTACCTGTAGAACGGGTTCTAGGGGTTCTCAGAGCTTTTGCTCAATCTCAAAGATATGTTAATTGGTATCTACAAGAGAGTTTTCTCTGAGTGTAGTATCTGCGTGACAATTACTTTCGTAATCACCGCTCTACGTCCTAAAAAAAGGCTTTAAGTAGGGTTAATATGTTTCTAGGTCCTCCTGGTACAAATCAGTCTCGGAATGCATTGGCGTAGTTAATCACAACCAGCCAGGCAAATCCCAAGAGTAGATTTGGGAACCAAGATTAGAAGGACTTCACCGAGAAGACATCCTCCATCCTATCTTATGTTGAACTCAAATCCGGATATAGGATTTCTCACCACAAGGGGGAACCAAGCCCTTTCACAATACAGAAAAAATAAAATAAACAAGTATATATGCAACAATCACATGAAATGACACAGAGGTTAGGCAGGATCTCTCTTGTTTGAGGGGGAATTTGGCATCTCTAATTCCTCATTGGGGGATGGACCAGCACAGATTAACCATTGGTTTGGATGAAAAACCAAGGTTACTACTTTCCCCAGCAGAGTCCCCATTTTTCTGTGGTGTCGTTTTCTTCACCTCCCCGTTTCACTTGGGAGGACGGCACGCTAGACCCTTCACGCGAAATTTGGAAGGAGGAAGCGCCCGTGGCGGGATAAATTTTGTTTCAGTTCTTCCTACGATATCACACTAACTTTTTAATTATCCTACGAGTAGGAAAGGGGAAAAAGATCTCAAATAAACCCTAGGAGTTTGCAAAGTGTGGGGATTCACCTATACTAGAAATTCCAGAGTCCGAGAGGTCGCTTTTACATAGGGAAGGTTTTAAGCACCCTACATATCTGTAGTACTCTACGGGAACCTTCTCTATGTCTATGTGTTTGTGTTTATTGCTTGTTATTCGGAAAGTTTCTCCTTTGTGTTAGGAGAGAGAATTGAATTGAATTAGAAGAAAGACAAACAAACTGACTAATTTTGGTATTTTATTAGCTCGCTGAGATTCCTTGTGAACCTCATGCCTACATATCCCTAATGGAAGTCGGAGCTTTTTGTAGTTCGGAGAACTAATTAGGGAAATTAATTATTTTTGGTGCCTTTCTTGAAGCTCAAGGTTGAAGCTTGAATTAAATCTCTGTTTACAGTAAAGAGACATGAAATTATCTTTACAGAGAGGTATTTCTACTGTTCCACCACAAACATTAAAAGAGTGACAGAATAACTGAATTCATTTCATTCAAGAGGGGGACCTTACTTGTTTATGTGCAAGTATACCAGTCAACTGCGTCTTGAATGAAAGAAAGGTGCTCAACCAAATTAGGGAAAGTTAGACATGCCTGGTTTTTACTGCCAGAGCATGTCTTTCAAAATCCTAAGTGGGAGACTGATTAAAATGTAATGTAATGTTTGGTTGTTTGAATGTGGTGAGATAGGAGAAAGATCTCTCTATAGAGATAAGCTATATCTATCTAGTGTATAAAAGATTTGACTTTAGCTGGCTTGTATGAGGCCCAAACTTGAGGCTTTTTGATTGATTGATTTTATTGACTCTAGGAGATGACTCCACTGAGATTAACATAAACTAAAAGGTTATGGTGTTCTGTACAAAGCCCAGAATTGAGGCTGACTCTAATTGGAGAGTGTTTATTTTGATGGATTTTATTTGGTGTCCTGTACAAAGCCCAAAATTGTAGCTGACTCTTAATTGAGGAATATATATATATATATATATATATATATATATATATATATATATATATATATATATATATATATATTGACTCTACTTTTTTTTTTTGACAAATATATTGACTCTACTTAGGGAGTATATTATTTTCTGCCTTGTATGAAGCCCAAGGTTGTGGCGGACTCTAGCTAGGGAAGTCATTATTTTCTGCCTTGTACGAAGCTCAAGGTTGTGGCTGACTCTTAAAGAAACTGAGTATGGATGACTCTATGGGGAAAAGATTCTAGAGGTTAAGAATATTTGACACATGAAATGTGGTTTATCTGCCTTGTACAAAGCCCAAGGTTGTGGTTACTTGATAATGAAGGACTCACTGAGGAGACTCTATTATCTGCCTTGTACAAAGTCCAAGGTTGTGGCTGACTCTTTAAGGGTTTTTAATCTGCTGGAGAATTTTATCTTTTGAAAGTTTAATTTTTGGAAGCTAACCCTTTCCAGGGAATTTGGATTTTTTAGGAGTGACTTTGGAGGCTGACCCTTTCCAGGGATTTTTTGTTAAAATGAAGGAATGAATTGAGGCTGACCCTTCCCAGGGATTTTTATGGCTGAAAGATTATCTATTTGAGACTTCTTGTTTAAAGCCCAAGATTAAGGCTGACATTGACTAAGAATTGACAACTATGGATCCTAGACTCTACTAAGGAAGATTAATGAAGATAAGGGTGACTGTCCATGTTTCTCATTCCAAAAGGTGTACTCAATGTGAGATTGAGACATTCTTATCTTGTTTAAAGTCTGGTTTGAAAAAAGGAAGAAATTCACCAGGATAGGCTAAAAGGTGACTAAAGATCTGTTCCTATGTTTATAAGAAACCAGATGGGTCCTTGTATACAAGCTCAAGAGGAAGCTGGGAATGCTTTTAAGAAGCCTGTGGGTCCTTGTACAAAGCCCAAGAGGAGGCTAGTCGAGGGTCATCGAGGGTCCTTGTTGTAGCACAAGAGAAAGCTATGTGGTTTTGAACTTATTTTGGCTTTAAGAAAATGGGTAAGAGGTTTCACCGGGAATAATTCCTCTTTGGGTGGATGTATCCTATTTTGGGTTCTAAGGCTTTTTCAAGATGTTTCACCAGGAATAATTCATCTTGAGGGTTTGAACTAAAGATCTCTAATTAGGAAAGAGCCTTCACCGGGAAGACATTCTCAATCCTAGGCCATAGTCCTATAATATATATAGTTTAATTGTCCTAAGGTTGTACACACAGACGTAGTCCTAAACAAATATATAAACAATTTATATTTGACAGTAATTTAAATAAAGACTGTAAATTGAAAGCTTGTAAAGCCTAACCTGGATGGAGTGGAGGCCTTTGAAGATGTATGTACAAAGCCTCACCAGCAATTTTTATAACAGTTGAATATTTATGATAAACAATTAAAGGTTTTTTTGAAAACAGAAGAAGTGAAGATGGACAAAGGTCACATAGGTATCTGAAGAGTTTCACCGGGAATAATGCCCTTCAAATACCAGAAGAATGTTTTGAAAACAGAAAGAAGATTTTGTAAATACAGTTTTGAAAACAAACTATGAAAAGAAAGAAGGTGTTGGGTCTTACACTCTAATAGAGGCCCATGAAATGATTTACTGTTTATGAGAAACAATTGAGGGATGATTGAAATGATACAAGGTTTTGTTGTTTGAACCTTAATCGTTTGTTTAATCGGAGATTTGAAAACAGTTTAAATCATTTGACAAAAGTCAACTTAGTTAAGATAATGACAAAGTCTATACCTAATTAAGACCTAAATGATTAGGGTTTTATCACAAAAATATTTACAAGACATTAGGTTTTGAAAATCAAATGAAATTTATATTTTTTAAAGTATTAAAACATACTTAAAATATGTGATTTTAAACCTAATTAAAACATAATAAAATAATATATTTTTTAATGATTTTTTGGTATATCCTCAAAATAGATATATTAAATGAGAAGTGTGTGAAAAATGGAGCAAAAATGATTTAATTTGATTGGTTAATCAATTGTGTGAAGTTATAAAATAAAATGAAAGAGAAAAGTAGTAAAAAAATGTTTTTGCCTCACCATGGTTTGAACCCACGCCCTTGAAGCTAGTCCCAAAAACACACACCAACCAGCCAACGCGCGTTTAGTGTCATAGTGGTGGTTCCAATGCTATACATATGTTATTCAAATGCATATAGCAAAAAAAAATCAAAAGGTTTGGGGCGAGGGGGATTCGAACCCCAGACCTTGGGCACACGCTTCACAAACTCTCTTTACCACTGGGCTATAACGATGTAGTCGTTTATAAAACAACCACCATTCAAAATAAAATAAACTTTAGCCCTGAATTTGAATTTTGCGCGCCACCACCATCTTCATCTTCAACCTCCAGCTTTCATGGATTTGAAATTCCAACTCTCTCGTTTCTCAACCAAATCAGATGATGTAAACACCAATCTTGTTCTAATTTCTCTCACGATTTCAAATATGTAACTAATATGAATTTATATTAACTACATCTACTGAATTATCTAAAATACGTGAAGAACCCTAAAATTTGAAAATTAAATTAAATGGCTATGCTGAAGTATAAATGACTAATAATAGAGGGTTTTTAATCCTCTGATGAGGTTGAATGGAATGGTATAGAGTTTTAACAAAAAGAGTACATGAATTAAAGAGATGGAGCTGAGAAACTTACCTCTAAAAATGGAGGTCGTGAGGCTGATGGAGAACTTCTGGGCTTGTATGGATGATCCTAAAAGCTTCCTGGTAATTAAATGAAGCTATCTGAATGCTTATTGTGACTTGAATGCCTCATAAATCTTCTAGTCGACACCTTCTATTTGAGCTTCAAGTGATCATGGAGGTTGGTGATTCTGTGGTTACAAATGTACTGCAGGCATCTGGATAGCTTCACTATAACCTAGGGAATGTGCCTGGATGCTTAGGCTAGCTTGACACCTTCTGAATTGCTCTATGGACCTCCAACTGCACGAGCTCCAAAATGAAAGCAACAATGGTGTTCTTCCACCTACAGAAGTGATCCAGATGCTTGGATAAACTCCAATGAACCTCCTTAAGATGTTAGAAGGATTACTTTCAAAAGAAGAGCTCTGGTTTGAAGAATTCGATTCTTCTTGCCAAATAAATTTTGAAAACTATAAGCAAGAGGGAGAAATGAAGAAAGCAAGAAATTATGGTTGCTTTGGTGTGATCAATATTGAGGATGACACTTCTATATATAAGCAAAGAGCTCAGTACAATTGAAGAGAGTGAGCTTGCTTAGTGAGGTTAATTTGGTTTCTTGGTTATGAAGGAATTCAAAGAAATATCCAAAATGCAATGATGAAAATTTGATTCCTATTGATCCCAAGACTTAGCCCTCAATTTAATATGATCTTTAGGGATCATTTCTGATGCAGAGAAGCCTCTAATTGGCTTAGGAGAAGATTCCTTGATGATTCACCAATATTCCATTTTGTAATGATTACTTAATCACATGGCATTGAATTCTTGCAACTTGGCCAAAAATGATGAAATAATGCATTTTATTCCTATAAATAACTTATGATATATCATGTACAAGGATGCATCAATTGGTATAGGCATTGGTACAAAGTTTACAAAAATTCAAATGTGGTCATGACCTATAATTTTCTTTTATGAGGCCAACTTTGAACAAGCATAACTCCTCAAATGAATTTGGAGAAGGTTGAGCACAATTTGAAAACCCTTAACATGTACTTCAATTTATTAGTTTGGATTTTATTCAAAACATCTTGGGAAAATTATGAAAAATGGGCTCAAAGTTTGAAGAAAACTAGGTTAAAAACACTTAGAATTTTTCTAAGTTTTTATGACCTAAAACTTCAAAAACTCCAAATCTCTTAAATGATTGATTTCTTGAAAAAAGTTGCATTGTAAGATGTTGTTTTATTTTGCAAGATCTACAACTTTCATTTTGGGAGTTTTTTGAGTGTGTATGCAAAATTTTGAGTTCCCAAAATACCCTAAAAACCCTAATTCCTGACTTTTTGATCCATGATGAATTTTCTTGAATTTGTTTTTCCAAATGAATTTAATTATCATATATTGATGATATTGATCTTTAAAAGTCATGGTTTGACCAAAAATCTCAAAAGTCAAAGGTAATCTTGTACAATTGACTTTTTCCAAATGAAATGAAATTTTGGACTTTTGTGATGAATCAAACTCTCCTCCTCAAATGAATTATGTGAATGGGTTATATTGGGGTAATAGAAGTTATTGAGTCATGTTTTGAGTTTTGGATCTATCCTGATTAAAAGTCAACTATCTTGGTGAATTAGGTCAAAAACCCTAATTATCGACCAGATGAAATTGATGACTGTAGATCTTGAATTGAAGTGTAATGCCTTATGAATATTGTCATATGGATCATTTTAAGATGATTGAAGCCTTTGAGTGATTCCCTGGGGCTTTCTAGGGTTTCCCAAATGTGGTCCCTGATTTTAGTCCTTGATGGGCTCAAAACCCTAGATTGGTGAACTAGGCAAACCTGAGTCCAGATGATTAGTGTCTAATCAATCATAGGTGAATAAAATGAATTTTTGAGTCCTATGATTTTATTAGAGACTAATCCTTCTATTGATTGATCCTTTGCCTGAGCTCTTTTGTCCTCGAACATCCTCGATTAAGTATCTGAGAAATAAGTGACTGCTTTGAGCATTTTTTTTAATTTGATGAAAAGTCTGGAGGTGTGACATCTCAGGGGGGGTCAAAATTAGGGTATGAAAGATGCCCCTATTTAAGTTTCTTTCATTTGGAGGGAGAAAGAATAATATCTTGATCTCTCCTGTGTGAAAGAGACTTAAATACTAAAGAATGCTCGAATTTTGGGCGTCCATGAGATGTCGCAGCGATAATAAAATCCTGGTGCACGAATTGATCCCGTTGTCACACTTGGCGGGGGATAGGGAGATAAAATCCTGTGGAAATGTGCTTATGCGAATTCTGGTGAATGGATGGCAATGCAAAATGCGCAATCTATCTTCTTTAACTAAGTGTTTACTACTTAGAAAAAGGTAAACAACCTCCTCTTGTTTCGGATGTCCGATCACGAAACTGGTCTCTGTTGTGATTTTGGACGATATCTCAAATAAAGAGAAAATATCCAAGGATGATTCAATTCATGGGTCGACCTAAGCAAACCCGCAGGGTATCCAATTTTTTGGCAGATTTTGTAAACACCGTAACTTTTGAACCGTAAGTCTGTTTTAGTCAGTGTTTTGAGCGTTTGAAAGGTAATTGAATGTTCTATCTAATGAGTTGGGTTAATGAGTAGTTTCTTGAATTTATTTTAAAAATCCCAATTTAATTTATTATGGAGTGTTTACACATTGTGTGCATATTTTGACTAGATGTGGCAATATGGTGATGTTGTAATAGCATAAATGTGATGCTTATGTTATGTTGGTGTGAATTATGTATTACTATTATGTACTATGTTCTATTTGTGATACATGGAAATGATGAATGCTAATTGTTATGCATTGTTTTGATTGTTACATGATGAATGTATGTTGTACAATAGGTGGATAAATCAATATGTTGAATTATGGTGATATGCTTAAATGTTAAAATTATATAGATAATTCTGAACTGCATATGTTTTGGTAATTGTATATATACATGATGCTTAAATTTAGCAAATTTATATGTTGTTTTTGGTGGTTGTTGAGAATGACATTGATTGTCTTGTATGCAATATGTCATTTGTGATTGATAAATGCTATGTGAATGCTATTGATGAATGTAATAGACATGGTGATGTTGTGATAACATGATTGTGATATTGATGTGATATTGAATGTGAATATGTATAATTTGATTATTGAATGATGCTGAAACATTAACATGTTGAGTTCGGTGTTGATATCAGTGAGTTATGTTGAGATGAATTTGTTCATCGTATCGGTGATGATGGTGAGTATGTTATATTTTGTGCATGAATTCATAATATTTTTTGGTGGCTGAATCCCGGTGACGTTTGGATTACTGGAGGAATAATTCCCATTGTGTGGAATTAGTGCTGGCAGGGCCGTATCTCAGTGATGTTTGGATCGGTTAGATGGGTTAATCCCATGATGATTGGTACCACATGCATAGAGTCAGTGCATTTTCATATGTGTTGTAATAACATGATTGGACAATTTCCAGTGTTATTTCATGGTGATGTGGTTAATTGTATATTGTGTTGTTGGTGTATATTTTTTGAAAATCTAAATACATTGCAGTTGGGTGAATGATATGCTTATGATGTTTTGTCGTATGAACTTATAATATAGTTTAATTGTGATATGTCTCACCCTTACTGTTGATCATTTTCAGATTAAGGAGAAGCGGCGTTGTGCTTGGTGAGGATAACTTGTAGGCTAGTCCATTTAGTTTTAGTCTCGGTGTCATGCTATGGTCTTGTAACACTAGGGAACACTTGTTTTAGAGTTGATTAATATACTCTCATTTTATTGGTTTTCGAATTATGATTTTTAGAACATAGTTTGGTTCTAATCATATTTTAGTGTTTTGATGATAACAAGAAAATAAATTTTGTATAAAGAAAACATGGTACTCTAATTATATATTTATGATTTCAGAAGATGTACCAGTACCAGCACAATCAGAACTTGACAAATATACAAAGCTGGATAAACGCAATAGATACTCAAGTCTTAAGGCAACTTCTGTTACAGCACCTAATCGCTGCAAACACATCTATAACAAATGCTGAAGAGCAAGGCTAAACAGAAGATCACGAAGACTAATTCAAAATAATTTCGTTAAAGACATAATCATTAGTAAAACGGATGCAATACTCCAAAAGCGCAATTTCCAAGGTTGATTGAAGAAGCTATCCACATGCAAATCCATGGAGAAAATAAAAGCTAAGATAACACGCAAACCATTTAATGTTGCGTACAAGAGTTGAAGTTAACGGGCAAAAATCTTTAAGCAATATATACTCTTGATCTTTTGAATCAAACAACAACAATCACGCACGAAAACATCATACTCTGAAAAATCATCAAGTGTGAAGAAAACTCTCTGAAGCAAAAACTCTCATATTCATATTATGAGTTCATAACTTTGTACTAAATCTTAGTGAAATATCACAGTGGTGATTACAGCTTTTTAGAAGAAACCCTATACACTTTCATCAGAAGTTACGTAGTAACTGAGTCCTTGAGAGACTGGTTGGGTTAGAAGTCTCAAGAAGTCTAGGACTAGTTGAGTCTTAGAAGTCAGTTAGTCACAAACAGTTGGTTTGTGCAATATTTTTAGTCACCAGAAATTAGGCTCATGTACTGTATTGTGAGTCACAACGGTTGGTCGTGCAAGTGTAATCAGGTTCTGATTATAGTGGATTAAGTCCTCGTAGAGAGAGGCAAATCACCTTGTTAAGGGTGGACTGGAGGTAGCCTTATTGAGAAGGTGAACCAGGATAAAAATAAATGTGTTCTATCTATCTTTCCTTTAAACAAAAAAGAATCACTTATTCAACCCCTTCTAAGTGTTTTCTCATCCTTCAATGATTAATTGGTTTATGAATCAGTGATTTGGTATTGACATTGAAGGTTTATGTCATTCAGTTTTTAAATTATTTCTGCTAGTTGAACATGGTTTACTAAATAATGGCATTTTGTTCCTCGTGCAAGCATGACAATCGATTTGATATTTTGTTTATTTTGAATTGTGACATCCTTATTTCATGTTTACTCTGAATTTTATATTATATTCTGCGGGGGTTTAGAAGGGTGTTACACATAACACCTTTGAGGATGATTATTTTTAAAGTGTGTTCACCATAATAAAGAGATCATTTGGCTCAGAGAAATTCAAAAAATGCACGAGCCAATTGAGAGAGGCCTTGATTCAAAGTTGTGTACTCAAAGAGGTCCAAAACTTAGAATCTTTTCTAAGTATAGGAGCAAGTTTTTCTACTAACTGTGAAGACTTGTAATTTTGTGCTCAGATGTACAGATGCAACATTTCCAAGAACATTATGATCTTTGTATTCTCAGCTTTCCAGAGATACCAAGATTGCATCATAAAGCTTCCAATAAAAGTTGCCCCGTGAATTTGAAGATGGTACCTTACGCTGAAGAAAGCTCATAATAAGTTTTGCAAATCTCCAAGTTACTTAAAATTGATCCAATATGGCACGCGTTTTTTCTCTTAAACATGATTAGCAACCTTCCAAAAGATGTGTAGTGCTTTGAAACTAAAGTTTTGGCTGCGTTTTGAGTGAATTCCAAGCCACACTTCTCATGCCTTCGACCTTCACACGAATTCAAGGAATTTTTTTATCATTTCACACGCTTAAGAATTCCATGAGCTCAGCTATAAATAGAGGATCATTTTCCTCTCATTCCTCAAACTTTTGAGAGCTAAATCACCCTTGTTTAGATCCCACACGAACTCTGAACTTGAATATTTTTTTCTTCATTCCTCACCTTAATTCACTAAAATCTCCATTCAGTTAGCTTCATGGAACATATTTGAAGATAACCAAACACTTAGAAGCAAGAATCGTTCACTGGATTAAAGGATTGAAGTTCATTTTCATAAGCTTTTGGTTGAACTTCATTCAGGTAGAAATCTCCACCAAGTCAACTCAAATCTTTGCTTAACATGAAGCTCTTGACTCACTGAAACTCGCTGCACAATTAATTTCAAGGTTTGGTTTGGTTTATTGCATATGTTCTTAAGATTTTGATATTTTAACTTGTCTGGTGTTTTTCAAATCGAATGAGTTGTAGATTGAATAAATTTTTCGTGATGATGTGGTTGAGGTCTTCTAGGAGAGACGTATCCAATGATACCACTAGCATTTGATTTCACTACATTTTGAATGATTCACATTTTCTGCAAAATCCTTTGAAACGAAGGAGCTTGAGGTTGAAGATGATGAGGTGTCCTCATCCAGCACTACAAAAAAACGTCATATTGTGACACTCATTTCTAGTGATGGCTAATTATTTGTCATTAAATATCACTTTTATCTACAATTATACTCTATCACTAATATTTGTCACGAAAGACCACTTTTACCTATAGTTTTACTCTATCACTAATATTTGTCACTAAATATTACTTTTACCTAGAGCTTAACTCTATCACTATTGTCCTATTAGACAAAAAAAACATATAATTGATTTTTACTCTTAAAGCAATCAAAATTAATTTTATATTTTTAAAAAAATATTACTATTTTCATTAAAAATGCTTTACTTATTTATGATAACAAAAATTAAAATAATTTTTTTGATTTAAACAAAAATTAATTTTGCTCACAAAATAATTTTTAACAAAAATAAATTGTAGATTGTAAAAATAAAAAATTATTTTAATTTATTCTCACCATAAAAAAAATTTATTTACTATTAAAATATCTTTATATTTAATAAATTTTTCTTTTTATTTATACTTATACTCTTTTTCCTTTTATTTGTATAACCTTATTTAAAAAAAAAATTTACAAAAATTAATTATAGATTGTAAAACAATTAGTATAGATAAAAAATTATTTTATTTTATTCTCACCATAACTTTTTTTACTTATTACTAAATTATCTTTCTATTTAATACCTTTTTCCTTATATATATATATATATATATATATATATATATATATATATATATATATATATATATATATATTTATACTCTTTTCTCTTTTATTTATATAACTTTATTTTAAAATAAAATTTAACACCGAAATCGAAAACTGTTCCTCATCCTAAATCGAAAACGTTCTTCACCCCAAAATCAAAAATGTTCTTCACGCTGAAATCGAAAATCGTTCTTCACCCGGAAATTGAGAATCGTTCTTCACACTGAAATCGAGAAATTTTATAACAGGCAACACGCAACAGGCAACAAGAGGGGTACCATAAAAGGTGCAAGGGTGCAACAATCGCGTGATTAATTCAGAAATTTTATCTAATAATTAGGTGATTCTAATTTGATTAACAGGCTTGCACTCCCTAAGATTACTAACCACACAATAATATGAACAATATTAAGTACCTTCAAGGCCAAACAATACAGCCTCAAAACAGTTATAAAATATGGGGAGAGGGAAAAAGAACCCAGCGGAGGAATATTGCAAAATAGGTCTGAACAAGTAATAATTTAAAGAAAATTAGGTGAGTTTTAGGGTTACCGACCATTTGAGCTTTGACGGTTGGCAAACCCTGAAAATTGGAAAATGGAGAAATAAACAAAAAGAAATAGTGAGTGTATGGCTAATTCAATGACAATTAAGGCTAACCCTAATTTGATAAAGAAAGAAAAATAAAATAGAATAGATATTTAAAATAAATATGAAATAGAACTTAGCTTTTGATTTGATCTGATATGGTTTATAGTCGGGAGTAGCCTCGAGGTAAACCCTGAAAAATTGGCAAAGGCAAACAGAAAAAGAAGGTGAGTGTAGGCGGAGTTCATTATATTTGAAGGCAAACCCTGATTTTAAATAAAATAACAAATATTTAAATAAGGGTAAATCAGGACTTAGCTTCGTAGTAGGCATGGCACGTAGTCGGACAAACCCTGATGGTAACCCTGAAACTGCACAAAAAAAGGCAAAATTTTAGTGTTGGTTGATCTTCGGAAACCCTGACTAGGGTACAAAACAAAATTAATGATCGATTTAATTAATTATTGGTTTTTCAACATAATTAATTAAATTGGTGAAAATAATGTTTCGATTGAAATATCCTAACCCTGAAATCAATTAGTAAACTTTTTGATATTTAACTAAATAATTGGAGAATTAAATAAGTTTAACATCTAATTATAATATTATTAATATGATGGTAAAAAGAAATCGAGGTCTCGATAAAATATTAACAATATTGAAATTATTATAAAACTAAATTGTGAAAAGTAAATGAATAATAATACTAAAAAAAGGGTAAAAAGAAATAAATAAAAAAAACCATTGATGTAATTAAAAATAAATTAAAAAAATCTAGAAATTCTTAGCTGTGATTAGGTGTGGCAGGCCCCTGAGAGTGCGTGATACTCCTGCGTCCTGTTGGGCGTTGGATCATGTTTCCATGAGATCTGGGGGTTGAGGTGCGAAGGCTCACCGTAGTCATGCACAGGCGTGAAGCGCTGAGTCTATATGGCCAGTATAGCAAAACGTTGAGAAAAAAATTGCAGTCAGCAAGGGTCGAACCCCTGACCTTAGGTACCAAAGCCTTTGGACGCAATCGTTCTCCACTGAGGCGTCTGCAAGTCGCTGACAAACAACGCACACGAGTAAAGATAAGAGAAAATTAAAATTCAAATAAAAAGAAAAAAAGCGCGCTTTCCATTATCTCCTTCCCTGTGAATAATCAGTTTTTTTAAGCCACGGTTTTGTTCTGATACCTATAGCTTTTACCCACGGTTTCTGGGCGTGGCCATGTGTCTCCCTCGTTCAAACCTACAAATTAACGTCCAAACATAACAATTAATGACCCAGATCAAACGTATACAATGTTTCTAACCCAATGATGTCTTTAATTTGGTCTGAATCATCCATGGTCGATAATCCTAATTTGGAGATGCACGAACCCTATCCATGGCGTATGTTAATACCTGCATCTAAAATACAATTAAACTACCCATGAATCATGGAAACAGGATTAATAACACAGTCACATAATCAAAACACGTTGAATATATGCATAGGTGTGAATTCGATCCCCAAATTTTTGGGACAAAACGTGAAGGCTACAGTTGCGATTCTGGAAGCATGAACAACTTGCAATGGCCCAGGATGATTCAGAGAAGATTGAGGGGATTGGTTTGTATCCTTAGAATGGCTTAAATTCGAATGAAACTTGGCCTCGACTTGCTTGAAGGTCACGGTTATTTGTGACTAGCTTAGCGTTCTCCAGCCCCTAGCCAAAAAAAAAAACCCTTGCTTCTGTAATCCTTATGCTTATATAAGTGAACGAAATTAGGTCATCTTTCATGAGGTGAATCTTTTTTATTATTATGGAGAGGTTTGATTTGCCAATCATATGAAAAATTGCTAATTTTAACCAAGATTCTCTAAGGATTGAACTTCACGATTTGCAGCATGACTTGGACCTCCAATGCAGCCAAAAAAAACTAAGTCCAATGTATTATAATTAGTTTGTTTCATATATTATCTAATTTATCTTTGATTTTTATGAATAAAAATCAAAATAAATTAATAAATAATACCATGATAAAGTATGAATCCACTTAGAGGGCCCATATGAGGTCATATACATGTTTGGACATTAAAATTTAGGCCCAATTGTTAAAATTTCTAAATTTACTCAATTTGGTTTTCATGAATTTTTCAAGATCAATCAACTTATGCCACTCATAACTCGCCCGATTTTTGTTGTATGGAGGTGTTATCAAACTTTTTAGAAAGCTTAGGATGTCTTTTAAATGATCCTTTTGTTTTCATCTCAATTGGGTCTTCCATGTTCATGTATGCTTTATTTAAAAAAATGACTTTTGGTTGACTTTTGAAAAGGACCTATAATGTTTTGGTCCATATCTCTCCAATGAAGCATTTTTGGACTTGGCATGTAAGAGAAAAAATTGTAGAGAATTCATTTTCCTTCAAAATGAGCTTTGGATGGAAAATTTCTGATGTTCCATGTGGGAGTTATGACTGGTCAAAGTTCAGTTGACTTTCTCCTATGAAAATCCTAATTTAGAAACTTTTGGAATTGTTAATTTCTGATCTTTCTTTGATGAACCATGATCAATCCTTGATCAAATGGTGAACGATACTTCAAAATGAGGATTTTGACAAAAAACATGAGTTTTGAGTACTTTGACCACAGTTTGACTTTTAGGTCAATCTAGTCGACTGTTGACTTTCTGAGCAATTGAGTGGTCAACCCTTGAAATTGGAACCTGAATTTTGTCGTGGATATAGTTTGAAACATCATAAGCCATATGAGATTCATTGGAGCCTTTGATCCATTCATTTTCTTCAGAAAAACAAAAACTCTAGTTCCTTGAACCATTACTTAGGAGGAGGTGTCTTTGAGCATTGTGCCTTGGTATGAGTTTGAATAAGAGGAATAGGATGGGCAAATTTTGGGGTATGACAGCTGCCCCTGTTCAATTTTCGTATATCTGAAGATGTAGACTGGCATGTATGCCTGGTGGAATCTGAAGGTGGAAGAGGATTGAACACTAGAATACCAAGAAATTTGCCCTTGATGATATAAGGACTTTTTCGGAGATGGGCTTAAAGATGCCATCCATCTTGATAGACTTGAGATTTAGAATACGTCGTCCGTTAGACCGTATCTGAAGAATATACTTAGGATGAATCGTACGTTAGACTGAAGGATGGGTCGTGCATTAGACCTGATCCAATTTGCATCGGTAGATGTCTAGAAAGCCGTGTGTTAGGCTGAAGGATGGGTCGTGCGTTAGACCGGATCCAATTTCATTTGTTGATGTCTGGAAAGTCGTGCGTTAGGATGAAGGATGGGTCGTGCGTGATACCGGATCCAATTGCATCTGTAGATGTCTGGAAAGCTGTGTGTTAGGCTGAAGGATGGGTCGTGCGTTAGACCGGATCCAGTTGCATCCGTAGATGTCTGGAAAGCCGTGCGTTAGGCGGAAGGATCGGTCGTGCGTTAGACCGGATCCAATTGCATCCGTAGATGTCTGGAAATCCGTGCGTTAGGCTGAAGGATGGGTCGTGCGTTAGACCGGATCCAATTGCATCCGTAGATGTCTGGAAAGCCGTACGTTAGGCTGAAGGATGAGTCGTGCGTTAGACCGGATCCAATTTGTTGTCAGAATACACCGTACGTCAGGTTGTATTTTAGGATGAGTCGTACGCTAGACTGGATCCTTTGTATTAAGGATTACTCGGGCGGGCCGTACGTTAGGCTACATCTAAGCTTAGTATGTTGAGAAGTGTCTGTTGGAGATGGGCTTACAGATGCCATCTGGATGTTGAGAGTATGAAGTGGGCTTTAATATGCCACTTGTCTTGATAAGTTTTTGAAAGTCAGAATGAGTCGCACGTTAGACTATATCTGAACTTGAAGTGTTGAGAAGTTGTTGTTAAATGTTGATCGGGTCATCACCGTTCGTGGTAAATGAGATCTTGGAAGGTCGATCGTGTCAACACTGTTCGTAGTAATTGAATTAGATCTTGGAAATATGATCGTGTCTACACCATTCATGATGATAGAATTAGATCCTTGTAGGTTGATCGGGTCATCACCGTTCGTGGTAAATGAGATCTTGGAAGGTCGATCGTGTCAGCACTGTTCGTAGTAATTGAACTAGGTCTTGGAAAGATGATCGTGTCTACACCATTCGTGATGATTGAATTAGATCTTTTGTCGTGTCAGCACCATTCGTAGTAACTGAATCAGACTTTGGAAATGTTGATCGTGTCCACACCGTTCGTGATAATGGAATTAGATCTCTTGTTGTGTCAGCACCGTTCGTAGTAAGTGAATTAGACTTTGGAATTGTTGATCGTGTCCACACCGTTCGTGATGATGGAATTAGATCTTTGAGAGTTGACCGTGTCAATACCGTTCGTAATAACTGAATTAGATCTTGGAAAGATGACCGTGTCTACACTGTTCGTGATGGTAGAATTAGATCTCTTGTCGTGTCAGCACCATTTATAGTAACTGAATTAGACTTTGGAAATGTTGATCGTGTCCACACCGTTCATGATGATGGAATTAGATATTTGAGAGTTGATCGTGTCAGTACCGTTCGTAGTAACTGAATTAGATCTTTGAAAATTGGGGATTTTGTTCATCTGCTTGTACTTGTATCCTGAAAAAGGTAAAGTTAGTCTTTATGTAATGTCATGATGCATATATTATGCGACGGGTCTCTCAAAATAAATGAGGAACTTGGGTGTTATGTATGAATTCATTATGAGGTAATGTATGCAATGTATGAATATGTTTATGATGTATGATATGTGAATATGAGAAAATAAATCTCTATGTCCTTGTAATTTTGTTGTCTGATCTTGTTTTGAAGATGCTCAGCTGGAGATTTATGATTTTTGCTTGGGGATGAAAGCGATTTGAATGATTGATCTTGATGTACCCTGACCGGGGATAAGAGAGATGAATAACCCTATTTGGAGAAGCGAAAAGTGTCGGGGAACCGGTGGTGTCGAATTTGTAAACTCTGTTGGAGAACTAAGTCTTTGTTGGGACGAGAACGTTTGAAGATATCTTCTTTATGATTACTCTGTAGGGATATGTTCCCGTGAAATTGGCTTTGTGGGAAGACATGGATGATTTGAACATTGTCCCCCCAGTGATTATAGTAGCTTGCCATTCCTGGACTCATGTTGATTGGAACACGCCAATGAGTATTGATCGAAGTGTTGAAAATGTCTTGCATAGCTTTTCCCCTGCTAGTAGGGACATTGGAAAGATTCGCCTCACAAGGAGTTTATGAGATGTGCACTATGGGCGACATGCCCTAGTAATCATAGACTTAGGATGATGCCCCATGCTAATTGGGAAGTAGCTTCAGATATACTTGGATGATGCCCCTGATTATTTTGGCATCCTTGAGAGATTTTCGGAATCTTGACTTGATTGCCCCAAATTGATTGGGAAATAGTTTGAAGCCCACTTGGGATATATGCCTTTGACTGCTTGGCATTTGATAGATTCTTGGAATCTTGACTTGATTGCCCCAGATTGGTTAGGAAAAACGTGTCATGCCCCTTTTATACGTAGGAGACATTGCTTCTTGGAGTAATCTTTGTTGGTCGGGATAACTTTCAGTCATTAGTCATACCCTGTGCAAATTCTTTCTGTTGCTAACATTTGAAATTATGTAGCAAAATTTGTTTAATAATGAATTCATGAGATGCAATGCATACGTTTGTCTTGAGTTTTTGAAAAACATTAAAACAGGAGATTTAACAGCGTGATATTTGTAAAAACGTGATGTTTGTAAAAATGAAATATCAACTCAGCATTTTTGGTAAACCTTAAGGAGTCAGGATACCTTTTTGGTGACAATATGCTTTCGACTAACCATGCTTCAGTTAGGACTTTCAAGGGTTGTAACGTGGCATGGTTCACGGTTTAAGAAACAAAAGGATAATGGCTCAAAATTTTATTTATACCCATCCCAGTCTTTGTGATGTTCTTCGATCTTATGCTCAGTTAACTTTGCATTTTAGAACTTTTGAAGTTGTATCTTTGTCATTTGATGATGGTTTAAGTAATGGAAGTTTATTTGGACAGGCAGTCATCTTTTTTGTTTTTATAATTCTTTTCATTTTGTCGAGGATTTTTTAGTGACCTATTTTTTTGACTTTGTTATCCCTAACTTTTGCCTGAACTGTTTATTTTGAGATTACAGCCAGCGGGATGTTTATATAAGTCTCCTTCATAGGTTTTAACTTAATAGATTTTTCTTTTTGGTGGATATTGAATGCCTGACTTAATGGTTGCGGGAACGCATCATTATTCGTGTAGACAACATCTAAGATAATTGAGTTAACTGAGTAACCACCCTGCCCAGGTTATGATTAAGGGTTTTAAATTGTGCAAGAAAGAAAACTTCTACTCCTTAGGCTCAAAGGGGTTGACGAGGGATTAACATCCTTATATCTCCACTGTTTAGGAATTGAAACAATGCATGTACATCGTCAGCATAGTCTGTTCAAAAGCATACTGTATGAGATTGCGGTATCGTTTTCGTCATCCTCCCTCAAAAGGCATACAGCTTTAGCAGGACTTGAGTATCACAAAACATATGCAAAGTAAAGACGCAATTTAAAATGAGTGATAGCAAAATAATTTGTTCAAGACAAACATATCCAATGCACTGATGATGATTATTAAAACAAATAATGTCTATCATGAGTCAAATGTTTAAACAAATAGAAAAGAGACTTGCAAACGAAAGTAGGTCTAATGATCCAAAAGTTCGTCCATCTAGACGTCAATCAGTCTTGTCATGACTAGGCATAGGAGCGGTGATCATCATAGGAGTTTTCAGGAGGGTTGAATTTTATTTCCCCGTCATCGATCAGATCTCGATTCTTATTCGTTAATGTTCAGCAATTGTTAGTGTCATGTCCAGGACTGTTGAAATGGTATGCGCATCTCGCATTGGGTTGATAGCCAATAACGGAGGTGCTAGGAATCTTAAGAGTGTCCCTCAAAGTACTTAATTCGATCTTCAACAGATGTTGTAATGCTTGAGCCAGCGACATATTGATCTTGGTGAATTGACGGTTAGGTACGTCTGGCTTTCTTCGTTGTTGTAGAACTGCTTCAATAGATAGGTTGTGTTTATTATGACTTTTCCGATTGTACATAGCATCATCCATATGAGACTTCTCAGGTGAGTTGAAATTGATGATCTTGTTGTCAATTAAGTCTTGCCTATTATGCTTCAATGGTCCACAATCTTCGGTACCATGACCAGGGCTGTTAAAATAATAAACGCATCTTGCATTATACTTGTACCCAGGAGTAGGATTGGCAGGAAATGAATATGGCAGCAATAGGGTTATCAAGTTCTGATCGAGCAGTTGTTGTAGAACTTGAGACAGCGGCATGTGCCATGGAATAAACTTTGCTGCATATGTTGATCCTTTTTCTTCTGGGTTAATAAGGTTTTTCAACTCGTCTTGCCCCTTGGCTAAGTTCAGAATCAAAACTTGGAACCAGATATTCTGAGCCTGAAGATTTTTGACTGATTGCTCGAGATCCATTTTTCCGGAAATGAATAGCGAGAGAGAATGGGAAGCCTATTGCGGAAACCTGTTATGCAATGTTTATGAATGTAGATGCAATGTTTTCAAAGATCTTTAGGAAATTTAGTTTGCGACATTAGGAAATGATTGGTCACCACTTCGTCTAAAGAATCTTGGTTTTGTCTTTAAATGTTTTTCTTTGAGAATCAATCTCACCATACCGAGTGATCATCGCCTCTGATTCGGGATACCTCTGAATTTGAAGATACATGGCTAGAGGAAAATAAATCCTCTTGCCCCTTGATAGGTATGATGTCTCTAAACTAGAAGGCATACAGCCAGAGGAAAATAAATCCTCTTGCCCCTTGATAGGTATGATGTCTCTAAACTGGAAGGCATACAGCCAGAGGAAAATAAATCCTCTTGCCCCTCGATAGGTACGGTGTCTTTGATTTGGCAGACAAATGGCCAGAGGAAGGTAAATCCTCTTGCCCCTAGATAGGAATTTCGTCCTTGATAAGATCACTTGAAACTGTGCGCCCTAAATTCCTAAGATCCTTGTAAGGGTTAGTTAACATGATATGTTATGATGTCATGATATCATGCACATGTAATGCATTAAGTAAAGCATAAGGTAACAAGGACGAAATGTCCTACAAGCAAAACCTGCAAGGAAATCGGAGGGTTAGATAACAAACATAAGAAAGTCACACAAGTGTCCTTAGGTAGAAAGGCTTGCATGGAGTTTATATCATGTGAGATACCCTTCCCCAAAGGTATTTCTAAGGATAAAGATGATATCAACAACGGGTTCTACCGAGTTACCCAGAATTGTCAGCCCTCCTAAAGCACCCTCGAACATGATACATACATACCATGCAATTATACTTTGAGAAAGAACCTATCTGAGCTGTAGTATCGGGTAGCGACTATGCTCTCAACATACATCAAGAGTAGTCCCTCCACTACGTTCCTAAAAGTCAAGATGGGTTAAAGGTAACTAAAGGTCCTTAAGCTCCGACTCACCTACAGATATCCACACGAACCTCTCTCATGAAAAAGAGGCATGTGAACACCCATAGAGGCCTAAATTAAGCGTGAACTCTCATATTGACCAATCCTCCACATACTTGAAAGAGGTCGCCATGACTATGCCACTTCCTATCTTAGGTGTACTTGAATCCGGGTGTAGAATTCGTCCTTCAGTTAATTCCCAAAACAACCATGAAAAGTAAAGCAAACAAAGCAAACAATAGAAAACATTTAAGTGAATCCTAAACTTTTAAGGTAACCCCTCTTTTATTCGAAAACTCCCCAGCAGAGTCGCCAGTTCTGTAATACGGTGAACTAACTTTATATCGAAATATCACGGTTAAGCATGAATCGCCACCGAATTTTATTTTATCCAAATTAATCAGAAAGGCTAAAAGAACAGGAAAAACCTTTTAAATAAAAAAAACTGAGTTCGGGGGGTAATTTATGCAAAGGGAAGGTGTAAGGCACCCTTTACATCCATGGTTTTCCATGGGCTCTTAATTGCTTTGCTCTTTGAAAGAAATGTAGAAGAAGAGAATACAGACTTTAGCTCGTAAATGAGCGTAGCCATATTGAAGGTTTATGAAAAAAGTGTAGAAAAAGATTTTTTAGAGCAAGGAAATTAAGAGCAATTACCTAGTTAGATGAAAAATGTTCTTTAGCCTTTCAGGGTGAAAGGGTCTATCCATACCATAAGAGGGCAAGAAGTCTTTCGTTTGGATGTTAACGGGTCATCGAGTTATCGTTCGTCTTAAGATTGTCCCATGCCATAGAGAGGCAGGTAGCCTAAAGGGAAAGATCAAAATAGCCTTCTTCGTTAGGCAACCAGATGATACCTCAGCCCTTCATAAGCAACTTCCGAGGGACGAGATCATATTTAGTGTATCGAAGGCAGCATCATTATGGACTTATGATCTTTGCATTAGTCGAGGCAACATGGCTGAGGTATCCTCATATTCGAGGGACAGGGCTATTCTGCAAAAAAATAAAACACACAAGGCAACAAGCAACAGGCAACAAGAGGGGTACCATAAAAGGTGCGTGGGTGCAACAATCACGTGATTAATTCAGAAATTTTATCTAATAATTAGGTGATGCTAATTTGATTAACAGACTTGCACTCCCTAAGATTACTAACCACACAATAATATGAACAATATTAAGTGCCTTCAAGGCCAAACAATACAGCCTCGAAACAGTTACAAAATATGGGGAGAGGGAAAAAGAACCCAACAGAGGAATAGTGCAAAATAGGTCTGAACAAGTAATAATTTAAATAAAATTAGGTGAGTTTTAGGGTTACCGACCATTGGAGCTTTGACGGTTGGCAAGCCCTGAAAATTGGAAAAGGGAGAAATAAACAAAAAGAAATAGTGAGTGTATGTCTAATTCAATGACAATTAAGGCTAACCCTAATTTGATAAAGAAAGCAAAATAAAATAGAATAGATATTTAAAATAAATATGAAATAGAACTTAGCTTTTGAATAGATATTTACTTTGGACAATTAAATAAATTTAACATCTAATTATAATATTATTAATATGATGGTAAAAAGAAATTGAGGTCTCGATAAAATATTAACAATATTGAAATTATTATAAAACTAAATTGTGAAAAGTAAATGAATAATAATACTAAAAAAAGGGTAAAAAGAAATAAATAAATAAATAAAAGGCAAAATACCATTTTTTGTCCCTTATATTAACCTCGGGGTTCACTTTGGTCCCTTAACTTCATAAAGTGTCATATTGGTCCCTTAAGTCTTCAAAAGGTGTCATTTTAGTCCTTTTTATCATATTAGCGACGAAAATAGCGACCGGTTTTTGAGTTTTTCTGTTGCTAATGTGACAAAAAAGACTAAAATGACACCTTTTGAAGTGTTAAGGGACCAATGTGACATTTTTTGAAGTTAAGGGACCAAAATGAACCCCGAGGTTAACATAAAGGACCACAAAGGATATTTTGCCTAAAACAAACCATTGGTGTAATTAAAAATAAATTAAAAAAATCTAGAAATTCTTAGATGTGATTAGGTGTGGCAGGCCCCTGAGAGTGCGTGATACCCCTACGTCCTGATGGGCGTTGGATCATGTTTCCATGAGATCTGGGGGCTGAGGTGCGAAGGCTCACCGTAGTCATGCACAGGCGTGAAGCGCCGAGTCTATATGGCCAGTATAGCAAAACGTTGAGAAAATAAACTTGCAAACAGCAAGGGTCGAACCCCTGACCGTAGGTACCAAAGCCTTTGGACGCATTCATTCTCCACTGAGGTGTCTGCAAGTCGCTGACAAACAACGCACACGAGTAAAGATAAGAGAAAATTAAAATTCAAATAAAAAGAAAAAAAGTGCTCTTGCCATTATCTCCTTCCCTGCGAATAATCAGTTTTTTTTAAGCCACGGTTTTGTTTTAATACTGTCATACCTGTTGCACCCCAAAATTTGCCCTCTTTATTTGAGCTATAAGTTAATAATGACGTTTATTTCGTCATTCAAAAATTGAAGAAATAATAAAGAGTTTTCATGGGTTTAAGAAGATACGGTGTGAAAAATGGTTTAAACAGTGCAAATACGAGAAAATTCACAAGTCCCATTTGGAAGGTGATATGAGCTAAGTTCCTGCGTAATCTCGACTATTTCGACGATATCTACAACTTTCGTGTTCGGCTCGGAAGCCAATTTTTTGAGGAAGGTTGTCAGATTTGCAAATTACTTGAGGTTTTGCAGTGAAAAACGGTGCTGAATGTAGGGTTTTCGGACAATAAAAAATTCATATCTCACAATCCGCTCGTCGGATTCGCTTGAAAATTTAACTGGAGCTCCGTACTATCATTACCAAGATTTTATATGTTCGGACCGAAGACCAATTATGCACCAAAAATTCCCAGCATTTTGAAGAACGCCTTGATTTTTCAGTGAAAAGTGTGCTTTCGGGTATGTCGCGCCGAGTTCGAAAATTCATAACTTTTTCGATTTTTATCGTATGAAGTCCATTCCGGCGGCATTCACTCGGAAATTTCGTTATCTTCGATTCTTCGTCACACGTGCTAAGTCAGATTTCGAGCCGAAGTTTGAATTTTATCACGTTCTTTGAGCGGTACTCGCAAAATTCTGCACAGTCGTACCAGATGAACCGATATTTCTCGCCATTCAAACGCGCATAATTTCCTCACCGTTTGTCGGATTGAGACGATTCTCGCAGCTACGAGTCACAAATTTAGTCATCTTCGAGATGACGTTGGTCCCGTTTCCGGATTTTGTACCGGGTCACATTTCCCCGAAAACGAGCAAAGAAAGAGATACGTCGGGGGCATTTTTGACATTTCACCACTTACCCTATATAAACAATTTTCCCTCTTTTTCTCTGACAATTTTCATTTGACCAAAATAATCAGAAACTTTTCTCTCAATTCTCGCCAAAATTCTATGAATCAAAAAACGTGAAAATACAGAAAAACTCCAACAATTTCAAGAACTCTATCAAGCTTCAAGAACAATGAACACGTCACGACTCTTTGATGAATCTCCCTATGCGAGTTCATTCTGATTGCAACTTCCCCCCATCGCGTCGACCTTACGCCGGTCCTATTTTTACCGCTGACAGCCACGTGCAGCCGTGAGTCCGAGCCAAGCCACTATCGCACCTTCTCCGATCACCGTAATTTCACCAACAGTGCTTCTTGCTGTAGCGATTCCGGAGCTGCGACTTTTTCCATATTCGCACCACGTTCGAGCTTCAATCGGTAAATTTACTTGCTCTCAATTTTTGCTACTGGAATTTGCTAATTGTTGCTGGTTATGTGTTGGTTAAGTTGAATTTGATAGAGGTTCATACGATTGTGTTTAGAAGGATTTTATTGTTGCCATAGGTGATTGATCTTGAGCGTGAGTTGCTATCACTAGATTGATGATGTTGCTGAAAATTAATATGATGCATTTGAATTGATTATGTTCATGAGATAGTTGATTGCTTAAAAATATGCATGTTAGATGTTTGTGTTTATGCTTAGACTATGTGGTGTTAATTGACGATAACTTGTTTTGTTTTTTTAAAAGCTTGAGGCATATGTTATCGTTGTTGACAATGATATTAAATGTGAGAAATAGATTGTTTCTTGAAGCACAAAGCAGAAAACACTTGAAATAATTGTTGGTGAAATTGATTCATGAGTATAGATGTGGGTGGACATTGAATGAGATTGAAGAAAGATTGATAAGTTGTTGTTATGAGAATTAGTAGGTGGGTGGCATATGGTTATTGTTTGATGGTTCAATTTGAAAACGTAACTTGTGTTGTTGTCAATCCTCGATGAGCAGAATTGTGTGATGAATTTGGTAATCCTTGAAAATTAGAATGTGGATGAATCCAAGTGTTACTATTCTTGATTGTTGCATATGACATGAGTTGGGATTATTTGTGTTGAATTTGAAATGGTTATAGTGCAGAATTTTTGTGATGTTATTAGCATGACATGTATTTGAAACGGTGGATTAGAGAAAGTGAGTCAAGGCTGGAATTTGAGTGTTGATTTGGTGTTGTTCTGATGTTATTTTGATGCTAATTCAATGTGATAGCAATGCTGAAATTAATATAGTTTTTTGATTGTTTGAGTTGTTGAGCATGTTTAAGGAAATAAGGTTGATATTTGATGATTGTGGTTTATACCTGTGATTTGCTTGAACTTAAACAATGCTGAATTGGTTTGAATATTTGTTCTCATGTTAATTGAATAATCAATGGTGGCTTTAGCTTTGGTTTTAAATGTGGAGCAATGGCATGATATTGGTGTGGTCGTGGAGGTTGTTTTGAATTGTATAGATGCTGAATTTTCTTGATGGATGAGGTTGCCATGAGTTGTTGTATTAGTTACTTTGGAAAATTGGTAGAAAGCTAAAGAAGAAATGAGGTGAGCATTGCTTGTGTTTTGTTTTGGGTGTTGATTCTTGTTGTTGCTTTTTAGTGAAAGAAAATTTGTAATAAAAATGATGTGGTAACTTGTTGATTCATGAGGATTAAAGCTTGTTAACACTTAAGTTTGTACTATTTGAAAATGTTTGAAAAAATATGTGATTTGAATGTGGTTGAATTTTAAGTTTTGATTATGGAATATAGCATGATTTTTTAGCACCCGGCTTCATACGTCGGAGTCCACTTGAGTACCAGATCACCTGGCTTGTAGCTTTGGGGTCGCACCCGCTTGTCAAAAGCTTTCCTCATCTTCTTTTGGTACACCTGACCATGTCCGATGGCCGCTAAGCGTTTTTCATCAATGAGGTTCAACTGATCCATCCGATTTTGTACCCATTCTGACTCGTCAAGCTCGACGTCTTTCATAATCCTCAAGGAAGGGATCTCAACTTCAACTGGCAATACTGCTTCCATACCATAAACCAGTGAGAAAGGAGTTGCCCCAGTCGATGTACGCACAGAGGTACGATAACCATGCAAAGCGAAAGGTAACATCTCGTGCCAATCTCGGTACGTCACTACCATCTTCTGCACAATCTTCTTAATGTTTTTGTTGGCCGCTTCAACAGCGCCATTCATCTTTGGACGATACGGAGAAGAATTGTGATGCTTAATCTTGAAGGACTCACAAAGCTCCTTCATCATCTTGTTGTTGAGATTCGATCCATTATCAGTAATGATCTTCTCAGGAATCCCATAACGACAGATTATGTTGTGTTTGATAAAGCGAGTAATCACTTGTTTGGTAACATTCGCATAAGATGCGGCTTCAACCCACTTGGTGAAGTAATCGATGGCAACCAAAATGAAGCGATGTCCATTAGAAGCAGTAGGCTTAATCTCTCCAATCATATCAATGCCCCACATTGCAAAAGGCCACGGAGAAGTCAAAACATTCAAAGGCACAGGCGGCATGTGCACTTTGTCAGCATAAATCTGGCACTTGTGACAAATTCTGACATGGTTATGACAATCAGTTTCCATAGTGGACCAATAGTAACCAGCCCTCAAGATCTTCTTAGCCATTGTATGCCCACTTGAATGGGTACCAACAAAGGGGCCTTCATACGTCGGAGTCCACTTGAGTACCAGATCACCCCAAGGGGCCTTCATACTTTTGAGTTTGTTGTGTTGTTGCATCTTGTCACTTTCTACCCATGAAACATATGCTATCTCTTGCCAATCAATGTGATGAATTATATTGAGTTTGGGTGTGGTTTCAAGGCATTTTTGGGACTGGTTTTGTGAGGTTATTATGCAGAATTTTAGCTTGTTCCAATTACACCATTTTGTCCATCTCATAACTCATGGAATTTGCCATTTTCTTACACTTTTGACATGAAAATTGATATGTTTGGTTGTTGGTTGACTTCAAGTGATTATATGGTCTGATTAAAGGCTAATAGATGTGTTAGAGGTGCTGAATTGTTCTGTTTCACTTGTTTGGTGCATTTCTACGTGTTTTGAGCTTACGCGCGCGGTATGTCGGCTTTATCAAATTGGTCATATCTTTTGATTTAGGAAGAGTTTTTGAGCATGTGAATAATGTTTTTCATACGTAATAATATTTTCGGAGCTGTTTGTACAGTTTATTTTCGGTTTCGGCCGACCTTTTTTACCGTTTTCACTACTGCCCCTGTTCCGAAAGTCGTGCTTCCGAGCCGACTTTGTAATTTCTGATTGCATATTTGACTTCTTTAGCACGTTTTAACCTTGCAATAAAATTTTGGTTTAATTCTGACGAGTTTAGTTTTCACTGTTTTTACCCGGTTTTGCCGTTTCGGTGTACCGTTGTGCATGTAAATACTTGTGTTGGCTTCCGTAGTTTTAGTGTACATATTTGATTTGTTTTTGAATACTATCTCATGTTTCTTATTCACTTTTGTTATGTTTTCACTTTCTATTCCGTTATCCATTTCCGGTTCACCTTATAATTCAATAGCGCAATTCCGATTGCGGTGTCTTGTTATCTCTAACGTGTGTGCTAGTATGCAAGGCAACATGGAGGCTCTGGTCGATGCCCGCTCTCGTGTTCCGCTTTATTTGCGGGACACGACATTTATCCTCTCTCTGATTCGCGTTTCTACACGCATCCTTTATCATTATTCTTGCTTGTCCGGATTTCTGTTTCCCTTGCAGGTGTATGGTATTCGTTGTGCCTGATGCACACGTTGGCGCGTGATTTACTTTCATCGCGCCGATTCTTGATTGCTTATGCGGATTTTAATCGGAGTGCTGACATGTTTGCTGTTGCTTTTGCTAGCTCGCTCGCGGGATCCTAGTTTACTCGCTCTCTTCGCTTCAGTTTACGGATCATCATCCGTTTGGTATTGATTCCGTTTCATTTTACTTCTTTCTGTACTTTATCGCTTTCTCGCATCATCCCTTAACATGAGAAGTAGGACCTAGACATGCATCTGGCCAAGCCCTCGAAAGAGGCTCTGTTTTTGTTGGTGTGTTTATATTTGTGCTTTGCGGCAGGGAGTCACGGTGTAATAAGTCCTATATGGCACTCCGTTAAGTCCTCATGGAAGGCATGCGGTCAAGGGTTCGTAATCAACCCCCGCCTAGTCTCATCGAGTCTGTTTGGTAGGCGCACGCCTCGCGTTGTTTGCTTCCGAACGTGCAAAAGATCTTGTTATCGAGTATGTCAGGTAAAGGGTTCATGCAATCGGACCCCCGTCTTTCCTATAGCTCGCGTCGCTCGACGTTGATGCTCGGTGTACGCACGCACCGTTTTCCTTTACGATCCGTGACGGCTTGGTTGCTGAGAGGGGTCCGCCCTCTTGTCTATGGCCCGATCATTTTCGCGAGGTCTAATGCTTGGTTGACTTGGGTTGAGCTGCTCCCCTTGGCTATGGCGGGACCGCTTTTCTACCATTCGGTCAGTACCGTTGGTTTTGTTTGCTTTACGAGCGGATGCTCGTTTGTGTGATATTATTGTTTGCTTCCCTTTTCCCTCGTAGGTTGATTAGTTTAGTTTAGACTGATACCCTTTGTATGATAACATTAGGTAGCAAGCTTTCCCCCTTAGCTTAGGTCTTTCTCATGCATTCTTTAAAACACAAACCACACTCTTTGATTTTCTCTTCTTAAGAACTTGTTATTTCCGCTCCATTCCCAAGCGTAAGCCTCCAAAGGTCGAGCAGCGGAGTGTGAATGTAACTCGTTCACCTAAAAAACACAAAACAAACAAAATTAGTTAGCCGAGCTACGGTAGCTCTGATTCTGCAAAACAGATACGTAGGCAGCGGGGTAGGGCCCGTGCGAGCACAATCCTTTCTTTTCCCTACATTTTGCATTCATTTTAGTCCAGATTAGCGTAGATTTATTACACACCCATAGATTTAGACACAAGCGTGGATACCATCGAGTACGATGGGCGCGAGGGGTGCTAATACCTTCCCCTCGCGTAACCGACTCCCTTACCCTTTTTCTCTGGTCGTGAGACCGTTGTTTTGTTTTGTGGTTTGCTGGCATTCCCTTCCTTTTCAGGATAAATATGTTAGTGGCGACTCTGTTAATTTTCGCGGTAGCGACAGCTGGCGACTCTGCTGGGGACGTCTCGACCTGTTGCTGGTCCGGACCTAGCGAGTCGATCCTAGCGCTTGTGTGTTTATCTTTGGGTGTTTTTACTGCTTTGCATATTTACCTGTTTGCATTGCATTCTATGTGCGCTTTTACTTTTCTGCATCATATTCTGGACTGTCTGGATTTCTATCTGTGGGTGGGTGTTTCAAGAGGTAAAAGGCCCAATACCCAGGCTATGAGTGATACCATAGGAACTAGGAATAGAGTGGCCGTGACGGACAGAAGGCGTATGCCTGATTGATCTGATCACGTATCCACGGGCAGAGCTTGGTGGAATGAGGCAATATCGTATGATAGCGCCTACATTCGATCCTCTGTTGGCTTTTTGACCTACCTTGGCCTAGATTTTACCCGTGAGTGGGGCGGGAATCAATGATCATATTAACAGGTACATTGTTGGTGACCGCTGTTCTTGTTCGTGGGTTACCGCTGTTCTCGTTCGTGGGTTACCGCTGTTCTTGTTCGAGTGTACTGTTGGTTCCTGTTCGTGGGGTACTATGGTTCTTGTTCAAGTGGTAGTCTGTGTTCTGTTCCAGTGTGTTGTTGACTACGGGCTTTGGTTCTGTAGATTGACATTTCGTGTTCCGTATGGTATACCATTTGGGGGCCGAACCTTTGGCTCTGTATTATGTGTGTTACCGGCAGTCCAGAATGCCTGGTGGGCGGCAACAAGCCCCACCACTTTGCATCATAGCATATTTATTTCCAAAAGAAACGCAAAAAAAAAAAAAGATATGTATAATAAGCATTTGCATGTCATGTTTTTCAGGGACATTCAGGAGTTCATTCAAGTTGAAGATGGACATTCCCACTGATACTGTCAAGGAGCGTACAAGGCACACCAGAGCTTATAAGATTCCGGATATTGATGTTTCGGGGTTGATTGGTTTGAGTTCTCGGTTGGAAGGGGAGGTTCTTCGTGACTTCAATCATGATTATGGCAATTTGCTCTCTATCCTCAAGACATCTTTCGATCCAATGGCTTTGATCACCCTGTTTCAGTTCTATGATCCACAGTTGAGGTGTTTTACATTTCAGGACTATCAACTGGTGCCAACACTCGAGGAGTTTTCTTACATACTCAACATCCGAATCACTGATGATGTACCTTTCATTCGAGTTCCCGAGGTTGTGAGATTTGAAAAAATAGCTGAAGCTCTTCACATGGGTATAAAGGAGGTGGAAAGAAATTGGAAGTCATCGGGCGGTGTTTCTGGTTTCTATCTTTGCTTTTTGATCGGTAGGGCTGAGGATGCGGCGAAGAAGGAGCAGTGGGTTGATTTTAGTCGTTTGCTTGCTATCATGGTTTATGGTATTGTTTTATTCCCTTCCAGAGAAAACTTTGTGAGTTTGGCGGCAATTTGTGTCTTTATGAACAAAAACCCCGTGCCAACGTTGCTTGCAGACGCTTATTTTTCGATCCATTCGAGAAGTAAGAAGGGAGGATATGTTGTTGGTTCTTGTCTTCCGTTGTTGTATCGGTGGTTCATGTTGCATTTGCCGGTGAGAGGACCTTTTGTGCTCAAGAAGAGTTCTCTTAAGTGGTCAGATAGGATTGTTAACCTCACATCTTATGACATCAGGTGGAACTATTGTGTGGGGAAGATTTGGAACATCATCACTAGTTGCGGTCAATATCCCAACGTTCCTCTCATGGGAACCAGAGGTTGCATTAGTTACAATCCCACACTCGCCTATCGTCAATTGGGATATGCAATGGAAAGGGCTCAGAATGATGTAGAAGCATTTGAATCAGTGTACTTTGCTGATGGTAAAGGTCCTCTGGAGCTAGAAAAGATAGCGTATGCTTGGACCAAAGTTCACAGGAGAGATCAGAATACTTTGAGCAAGAAAGTTCCTATTGCTATGGGTCCTTACCGAAAGTGGGTTGAAGCAAGAGTGGCAAATCTGTTGTTGCCATTTGCTAGGTCATGTCCATTGTATGAGCAACCTCCCGTGGTTTTATCTGATACCGTTGCGGCTGAACTCTATATTCAAACTGAAGCGGACAACATCAAACTAAGAGCAAAGGACAATGAGGTTGGCTTGGAGAGGTATTTTCAAGATCGCGAAAAGGCGGAATTGGCTCGTAAGCTCAAGCATGCGCAAGGTGAAGGTTCAAGCATGACACGTGCCCAAAGGCGATCTCATGACTTGATGGAAGAAAGCTTGTACCAAAAACAGCAGGAATGTGCGAAGTTGCGAAGGTCCGAAAGCAATAGCAAGAGAAGGATGCAGGATTCAGAACAACAGTTGATGGAAGAGAAAGCCAAGTCAGCTAGACTTGAAGAAGAGCTTGCAAGCTTCCGGTCCCAGCGGAGAGGAGATGGAGGAGCTCATTCTGTTGTCAGACGATCCTAGTGCTGCTGTGGTTTGGATTTGTTTGATCTAGGGGTTTGATTTGATGTGTATTCTTGATGTTTGTCGCCCATGTCCAGGATTGTTGGATGGGGTCGCATTTTGATGTTCTGGATTTCTTTTGTATGCCTTATAAGCACTTTGTGACACGGTTATGTGTTTTGTTTGTATGAACTCAAATTCTCGGTTATGTTTGAATGAAATATGCTCAGTTTGTTGAATTATTCTCGTGCGTGGATTATTGTTCGAATATATTCTGTATCAGGGTTTCTATGTCCTATCTGAGAGTGGGATGAACTCTTGGATACCTGAAAATTGACAAACATTTCATGCATATCATTCATATATCATACATGTCATATATTTGCAGGTTTTGCAGGTCTTATATCTTATGTCTCGTTGTTTTATTATCAGAAGGAGTTCTAAGACGGCTAATCACCCGTATCCGACTAGGAGCAATCAGAGAAGGCAGATGGAACAGATTCAGGAACAGATGGCTGAGATGAGAGCTCAATTGACAGAGCAGATGAACGCGCAGATGGCGCAGTTTATGGAAGCATTGACTAATGTGACCAAGGGGCAGGATGACTTGCGAGTTCTCGTCGAGAGCTCCAGAAGGAATGAGAATGGAGGACATCGAGGGCTGTTTGACGATGTGTCTGGCAGGATTGACGATCACCATGATCCGAATGAGTTTGATCACGTGGGAGGGCACTATAATCCTTTCAATCAGCATCACGGGTTTCCACCTCCACCTCCGTCTCGTCTGTTGGGAAGGAGAGATAATCAGAACCGTGGTAATTTGGATTTCAATGTTGAAAACTTTGATCAGGTATCGAGGCATAGTGTTGAAGGTGCGCATGATGAGGTTGAAAGGTATCGTCTGATTGAAGAACGTCTCAGGGCGGTTGAAGGCAAAGGGGTGTTGGGCATGGATATCAATGACTTGGGGCTGGTTCCTGGTGTGAGGATTCCACCGAAATTCAAAGTTCCATCTTTTGACAAATACAATGGGGCGACTTGTCCCATGACTCATGTCAAAGCATACTATCGCAAGATGTCAGTTTATTCAGAGGATGAGGGTTTTCTAATGCATTTCTTCCAGGATAGCTTGGCTGGGGCTTCTTTGGAATGGTATGTTCAACTCGAGCGCACTCATATCCATTCTTGGAGAGATCTTGTGGAGGCTTTCATTAAGCATTATCAGTATAATGTTGACATGGCGCCGAATCGAACTCAACTTCAGAGTTTGGTTCAAGGTCCTAAAGATTCCTTCAAGGAGTATGCTCAGAAATGGCGTGAGTTAGCTGCGAGGGTTCAGCCGCCAATGACTGAACGTGAGATGATTGACATGTTTACCAGTACTTTGTCTGGACACTACTACTTGGCTTGTAGTGCTTCAGCAAACTTTTCTGAAATGGTGAGATATGGCGAGCGTGTTGAAATGGGCCTCAAGATGGGGAAAATTCAGTTGGGAGCTTCTTCTAACTCCACTGGTGGTAAGAAGCAAACTGAAGGTTATGCCAGAAGGAAAGAAGGCAATGCAGATGCCATATATGGAAGAAGAGGTTCAGGGAGAAATAATTCACAGGTTAATGCTGTCATGATCCCAGTACCACAACAACAACATCAGCAGGGACAGCGTTCCAGTAATGATCGCTATCCTCCCAGGACTAGGCCTCACAGAAAGATTGATCCGATTCCTATGACCTATGCTCAGGTGCTGCAACATTTGCTTAAGATTGAAAAGATTACTTTGAGAGATGCTCCGAATGCTCCGGACACACAATCTCCGAATTACAATGCGAATGCACGATGTGCTTTTCATTCAGGTGCTGCTGGGCATGATACCGAGAGGTGTATTGCGTTAAAGAACAAAGTCCAAGATTTGTTGGACCAAAAGATTATTCAGTTCACTCCTACACCCAATATTGTCAATAATCCGATGCCTGCTCACGGAGGTTCGGGTGTGAATGCCATTGAGAGTGAAGAGATAAGGGTTGTATCTGAAGTGAGCTGTTTGAATTTTCCTCTTGTATCTGTGAAGCAACATCTGATTAATAGCGGTGTCTTCCCGGGCTGTGGTGTTGATTGTGAGAATTGCAAAAGTCAACCTGAAGGTTGTGCTGATTTGAAAGGTATGGTACAAAAGCTGATTGACGAGGGTCCTCTTCAGTTCTATCGAAGGTTGAGAGGTGCGAAGAGTAAGGATGGTGAAGTGTCTGTGATCTCAATTCCTTATGATCCAGTTGTTCCAATATGTATTCAGGTGCCTATTCAGATACCTGTCAGTATCCCGTATGAGGAACAACCAGCGGCGTTGATGATTACGGTGCCAGGGCCTATTCCATATGAGAGTGAGAAGGCCATCCCTTGGCATTATGGTTCAGACGTATATTACTATGGCACGAAGGAAGAAGGCGAGCCATCTAAAGAGAAGTTTGTTGAGGCCTCAGTTGCAAACACTGATAACTTCGCCGGTACTGGTAGGATCACTCGCAGTGGTAGGGTGTTCTCCCCTCAGCTTGTTCAAAACAATGCAGATGCTTTGGCTAAGGCCAAAGGAAAACAAGTAGTGCCCGATGTCCAGAACTCTCCGATTCAGAGTGGGGCACCTGATAGTGCTGTGTCTTCCAAGGATGTGGAGGAATTATTGAGAATCATCAGGAAGTCTGATTACAAAGTTGTTGAGCAGTTGGGTCAGACCCAGTCAAAGATTTCCATCTTGCAACTGCTGATGTGTTCAGAAGGTCATAGAGATGCTCTCTTGAGAATCTTGAATGGTGCTTACGTCCCGCATGAAATATCTGTGAATCAGTTAGAGGCGGTGGCCAATAATATCTCCGCTGGGAACGGTTTGGGATTTACGGATTGTGATCTTCCTCCAGAAGGGAGAAACCATAACAAGGCTTTGCATATTTCGATTGAGTGTAAGGGGACGACTTTGTCCCGTGTTCTGGTTGATACTGGGTCTTCTTTGAACGTGCTTCCCAAATCGGCTCTAATGAGAATTGACTATGCCGGTGTGGAGTTAAGGCCTAGTGAGTTGGTAGTGCGCGCCTTTGATGGTTCAAGGAGGTCTGTTTTCGGAGAGGTAGATCTACCAATCCAGATTGGTCCTCAGATCTTTACTACAACCTTTTATGTGATGGATATTCAACCTGCTTACTGTTGTCTGTTGGGACGACCGTGGATTCACAAGGCTGGTGCTGTGACATCCACTCTTCATCAGAAGTTGAAGTATCCGATTGACGGTAAAGTAGTTACAGTTTGTGGTGAGGAAGATTATATCGTGAGTCACTTGTCCTCTTTCCGATATGTGGAGATCGAGGGTGAAATACATGAGACGCCTTTCCAAGCGTTTGAAGCTGTAAATGCTGTGAGAACTCCTCCTTATGAGATAACGAAGCCAGAAACGATTATGTCTTCTCTGAAAGACGCTCAGGTTGTTGTTGAGACTGGAAAGGTGGAAGGCTGGGGGCAAGTAATTGATGTGCGTCCCAAATTTGACAAGAATGGTCTTGGTTTCAGTCCTGGAAAGCGTATCGCATCGCCAAAGCCTAATATCCTTAGCCCGATCAAGTTTGTGAGTGGTGGTGTCATTCAAGATGGCCAGGTTAATGCCATTGTCAATGGCGAGGAGGTGGATAGTGACTGTGATTTTGATAGCTGGATTCGTCCAAGTATTCCTGGGGAGATGCCTCGCAACTGGACAATTGAAGATGTCATCCAAGTTACACAAGCTCAGGAGTAAATTCCTTGTTTTTACTTTTCTTATCATGCAGTAATTCCTATACTCTGCCCAAGGCGTAGTGAATCATTTGTAGGGCCATGCAGTTCGCATTTTCAAAGTTAATCATGAAATAAAATGACGTTTTTGCATTCAAATGTTTTGCTCTTTGTCTTTCTTTTAACTTTTTCCTTTAAATGGCAATGTTTTTGCACACACTCGCACATAGCTTAATAAAAATAAAACTAAAATAAAAACATCAATCATGCAGATGTTCCACTACCACGGATTTCATTGGTAACAGTTCCGCTATTGCTTATTATGATTTTGACAATCCGATCTACCAAGCCGAGGAGGAAGCTTATGAAGATTGTGATCTCCCCGATGAGTTGGCCAGATTGTTGAAACAAGAAAAGAAAGCGATTCAGCCGCATCAAGAGGTAATCGAGATGGTAAATGTTGGTACTAAAGAGCAAGTTCGAGAAGTCAAGATAGGGGCTGCGCTTGAGAATAGTGTGAAGCAGAGGCTTATTACTATGTTGAAAGAGTATGCGGATATCTTTGCTTGGTCCTATGAGGATATGCCTGGTCTCGATACAGATATTGTGGTACATCGTCTACCTCTCAAGGAAGATAGTCCTCCTGTCAAACAGAAGCTTCGAAGGACTCGCCCAGATATGTCTGAGAAGATTAAGAAAGAGGTTGAGAAACAATTTGATGCTGGCTTTCTGCAAGTTGTGAATTACCCGCCATGGGTTGCGAATATTGTTCCTGTGCCTAAGAAGGACGGAAAGGTCAGGATGTGTGTGGACTACAGAGATCTTAATAGGGCGAGTCCAAAGGATGATTTTCCTCTTCCTCACATTGATGTGTTGGTAGATAATACTGCTCCTTTCAAAGTGTTTTCCTTCATGGATGGCTTCTCTGGGTACAATCAGATCAAGATGGCACCAGAAGACATGGAGAAAACAACGTTTATCACACCATGGGGAACTTTCTGCTATAAAGTCATGCCTTTTGGGTTGAAAAACGCAGGGGCAACGTATCAGCGTGCCATGGTGACTCTTTTTCACGACATGATTCACAAAGAGATTGAAGTGTATGTCGACGACATGATTGCAAAGTCTCACACTGAAGAAGAGCACTTGGTTCACTTGCAGAAATTGTTTGAAAGGCTTCGGGAATTCAGACTGAGGTTGAATCCGAACAAATGCACTTTCGGAGTGCGATCCGGAAAGTTGTTGGGCTTTGTTGTTAGTGGAAAAGGTATTGAGGTCGATCCTGCGAAAATAAAAGCTATACAAGAGATGCCTGAGCCGAGAACAGAAAAAGAGGTTCGTGGTTTCTTAGGGAGATTGAACTACATTGCTAGATTCATCTCTCATCTTACGGCCACTTGTGAACCAATATTCAAGTTGCTAAGAAAGGATCAGACGGCCAGGTGGAATAATGATTGTCAAAAAGCATTCGAAAAAGTGAAAGAGTATCTGCAGGAACCTCCGATACTAATGCCTCCAGTTCCAGGAAGACCTTTGATTATGTACCTCACAGTTCTTGAAAATTCAATGGGATGTGTGCTGGGTCAACATGACGAGTCTGGCCGAAAAGAGCATGCAATATACTACCTTAGCAAAAAGTTTACCGACTGTGAATCCCGATACTCACTGCTCGAGAAAACTTGTTGTGCTTTGGTGTGGGCTGCTCGCCGGCTGAGGCAGTATATGTTGGTTCACACCACTTTGTTGATTTCCAAGATGGATCCTATCAAGTATGTTTTTGAGAAGCCCGCTCTTTCCGGAAGAGTAGCCAGGTGGCAAATGATTTTGACTGAATATGATATCCAGTATACTACCCAGAAAGCCATCAAAGGTAGTGTGTTGGCGGATTATCTTGCGCACCAGCCGGTCGAAGATTATGAACCGATGAAGTTTGAATTCCCCGATGAGGATGTGTTGTACATCAGAGATTGTAACATTCCCGGACCGGAGGAAGGACCCGAACCAGGATCGCGATGGACGCTCGTGTTCGATGGTGCCTCTAATGCACTCGGGAATGGTGTTGGAGCTGTAATTACTTCTCCTTCAGGTTTTCATATTCCATTTACAGCTAGAATCTGTTTTGATTGCACTAATAATATGGCTGAGTATGAAGCCTGCATTTATGGTATCGAAGCTGCGATCGATTTGCGAATCAAATACTTGAAAGTTTATGGGGATTCCAATCTTGTCATTAGCCAGATCAATGGAGATTGGGAAACTCGCCATCAGAATCTGATTCCGTACAGGGAGCATGTGATGAGACTCATTCCGTATTTTGATGAGATCACATTCGAGCATATTTCTAGAGAAGAGAACAATCTTGCTGATGCTCTCGCTACCTTGGCTTCCATGTTCAAAGTGAAATGGGCCAATGAAGCGCCTAACATCACCATCAATAGGTTGGATGAGCCGGCATTTTGCTTTGAGGCTGATGTTGAGTTGGATGGTAATCCCTGGTATCATGATATCAAAAAGTTCCTCGAAACTCAAGAGTATCCTCCCGAAGCGTCGGTGACTGATAAGAAGTTTCTGAGAAGGTTTGCAGCTAAGTTTTACCTCAACGGTGGTGTATTGTACAAGAGGCATCATGACGGTGTGTTGCTCCGATGTGTTGTGAAGGAAGAAGCTTCAAAAATCATAGGGGAAATGCACGAAGGCGAGTTTGGTACCCATTCAAGTGGGCATACAATGGCTAAGAAGATCTTGAGGGCTGGTTACTATTGGTCCACTATGGAAACTGATTGTCATAACCATGTCAGAATTTGTCACAAGTGCCAGATTTATGCTGACAAAGTGCACATGCCGCCTGTGCCTTTGAATGTTTTGACTTCTCCGTGGCCTTTTGCAATGTGGGGCATTGATATGATTGGAGAGATTAAGCCTACTGCTTCTAATGGACATCGCTTCATTTTGGTTGCCATCGATTACTTCACCAAGTGGGTTGAAGCCGCATCTTATGCGAATGTTACCAAACAAGTGATTACTCGCTTTATCAAACACAACATAATCTGTCGTTATGGGATTCCTGAGAAGATCATTACTGATAATGGATCGAATCTCAACAACAAGATGATGAAGGAGCTTTGTGAGTCCTTCAAGATTAAGCATCACAATTCTTCTCCGTATCGTCCAAAGATGAATGGCGCTGTTGAAGCGGCCAACAAAAACATTAAGAAGATTGTGCAGAAGATGGTAGTGACGTACCGAGATTGGCACGAGATGTTACCTTTCGCTTTGCATGGTTATCGTACCTCTGTGCGTACATCGACTGGGGCAACTCCTTTCTCACTGGTTTATGGTATGGAAGCAGTATTGCCAGTTGAAGTTGAGATCCCTTCCTTGAGGATTATGAAAGACGTCGAGCTTGACGAGTCAGAATGGGTACAAAATCGGATGGATCAGTTGAACCTCATTGATGAAAAACGCTTAGCGGCCATCGGACATGGTCAGGTGTACCAAAAGAAGATGAGGAAAGCTTTTGACAAGCGGGTGCGACCCCAAAGCTACAAGCCAGGTGATCTGGTACTCAAGTGGACTCCGACGTATGAAGGCCCCTTTGTTGTGCAAAAAGTATTCTCTGGCGGCGCCATGATGCTTGCAACAATGGATGGCGAGAACTTTCCGCACCCTGTGAACGCAGATGTAGTCAAAAAATACTTCGCATAGACCTGATAAAAAAAAAGAAGAAAAGAAAAAAAAGAAGAAAAGAAAAAAAAAGAGAAAAGAAAATGAATCAGGCAAAAGAATGAAAAAGAAACAAATATACCCGCTAAGTTGAAAACCCGAAAGGGCGGCTTAGGCAAAAAAGGGACAAAAGCGAACGACTACATCTCGCGTGCCACCATGGCAATCACTCTTCATACATGCTTAGGGCTCCCGACGGAGGGATAAGCAAGACTCCGTGTTCTTGAGTTTGCACCTGGCAGCTCAAATCCCTAAAGCATTTTCTAATTCCAATCGTCGTGTTTAGGGCTCCCGACCGAGGGATAAGCAAGACTCCGTGTTCTTGAGTTTGCACCGGGCAGCTCAAATCCCTAAAGCATGCACAACATCCACTCACTTTGTTTAGGGCTCCCGACCGAGGGATAAGCAAGACTCCGTGTTCTTGAGTTTGCATCGCTGGCAACTCAAATCCTTAAAGGCGCTCACAAACCCCGTCGGGTCCACAAGTTTGGTGATGTCATATCAATCAGTTGTTAAATTGGGCAGTGATCAATCCTAATGAGTACGGTCTTCCAAAGCAAGGAGATGAGAGCGTCGGAGTTATAAAAGTGATAGCGGGATCGAAACCAATGGATATCCGTTTCACATTGCCATTTCTCTCGTACTCAATAAATGTGTGGTTACCTCTTACTAGGAACTACTTCTGAAAAGTGTTCGCTCTTTTATGAGCATTCCTTTTGCAATTAATAAAGATCCTTTTTATCTTAGACAACTGTTTTCTTTTACCGTTTTGTTTGCATAAAACGTCCTAAGTTTGTGTTAAACTTTGCATATGAAAACTGCATTGCTTTTACAATACATGATTAGAAATGAAACCTTTGAATCTACTTCGGAGTTTTGTGTAACTGGGATGGCAGGCTAAGATACCATGCTATATCCTGGGGCATTTGCATTTGTTTGTCTCGCAGGTACATGTTTGCAAGCGCTTCGTATCAGCACATCGGCGGACTTAATCATGAGAGATTCTCACTCCCCAGCCGAGTGTTTCTTAAGGAAAGATTCTCATTCCTCAGCTGAGTACTTTCAGATGGGACTTTCTTTGCTCCAGGATTCTCATATCCTCAGTAAAGCACATCTTAATGCATTCTCTATGCTCCAGAAGCCTTATTCCCGACGGAACGCTTTCTCCCCAGTTGAATCATGATGGAATGGTGTCTGATTCCCCAGCTAGCTCTTAATGAGGTTCCTTGCCCGAGTTCCTCGTTCTCCCCAGTAGAGCGTTTTCTCTCCCCAACAGATTGACCTGTTCTCCCCAGGAGAGTCATCTTATTCCCTAGTGGAGTGATCTTAACAAAAGATTCTTATGCTAAGCTCCATTATCCCCAGCGGATCCCTCATCTCCTCAGTGGATCGTTATGTAGAAGTATTCATCTTCCCCACTGAATCTTTCCTCAGCAGAGATTCACATGCATCCTCCGCAGAATCTGTGTCCTTCAAGGATTTTCCCCAGCGGAATGCTTTATTCACCAGCGAGTTGGTCACTCCCCATCAGAGCTGTCTCCATGACTTGCTCTTATCTCCACATCCCCAGAATGTCGAGAATTTGCTTCTCATATGAAGTTTCTAGGGTATTCCCCAAACAGTCAATTGGGATGTTCTTATCTTCAGGCAAGATTTATTCCCCAAACAGAGCTCGCATCCAGATTTGATCGTCTCCAGCAGATTTCTGATCCATCTTTGCCAGCTCGTAGTTGTGACCCTTGGTCACTCATCTTGTCCTCCCCGCAGAGTTCCATAATCTCTCAAGGATTTTTTTTAGCAATTCAGTGCTCCTCCGTTGTCTCCCCAAGCAACGTTCGAATCATGCATCATTTGCATTGCATTCTAAAAAGCATATAGCGTCTTCCTTCTCGGAAACGTTATTCCGTACACATTCATACATGCATCATGCATAAATCATATCATATCTGTTTCTTTCTGCAGGAAAGTTATCCATATACGAATGCTCCCTAGAGAGCAATACTCGCCTAATCATTATGGGCGTCATCCTGATGTTGAGACCAGAAGAGGATTGTCAATTTATTCGTTGAAGACATTCCGTTCCCGGCGCACACAGTTCGGATGAGATATCTGTCCTTATTCTTGATATTCAGATCAGTTGAAGGGACCGCCTCCGGATCTCCCCAAGATCTTCCTAAGGAGCCAGCCACTGATATCTAGATCAGATGGAGATGTCTGCCTGGTTGACTTTGTCATTCAGAATAGGATTGTTCTACTTATTTTCTGACGCAGCTCAGATCAGTTCAAAGACATTCCTATTCCCGATGCCCCCAGATCGGTGGAAGATATTTGTTCCTATTCCTGATAAATCAGACTTTCAGTTGAAGGAACCGCCTCCGGATCTACCAAGATCTTCCGAAGGAGCAAGCCCTCTGATACATCAGATCAGTTGGAAATATCTACTCCCTGACGATTTAGTTCGTTCAGAAGAAGAAACTCGCCTGCCCAGTCCTGATGCCTAACCATCAGTTGAAGACGTTTTCTTTACCCGGCGTACACAGTTCGGAAGAGATATCTGTTCCTATCCTAATATTCAGATTCAGATTAGTTGAAGGAACCGCCTCCGGATCTCCCAAGATCTTACTAAGGAGCCAGCCACTGATATCATCAGATCAGATGGAGATGTTTGCCTGATTGACTTTTTCATTCAGATGAAGATTGTCCTACTTATTTTCTGGCATCATGTCCAGATCAGTTTAAAGGCATTCTTTCCCCGGCGTACACAGTTCGGAAGAGATATTGTTCCTATCCTGATTTCCAGTTCAGTTGAAGGAACCGCCTCCGGATCCCCGTGGTCCTACGAAGGAGCTAGCCGCTAATTCCCAGATTAGTAGGAATATCTACCTGATGATTTAATTGCATCAGAAGAGATGTCTGCCCAGATTCCCAGATCATGATTCCCAGATCAGAGATACTTATTACCCGTTGATATTCAGATCAACCGATGTATCTCCTTTGATTCCCAGATCGATTTAAGACATCTATCCCGATGCATGTTCGGAGACATTTGCTACGTCTGATACTCAGATCAGTCGAGATGTTCCTTCTCTTGATGCCCAGATCATTTGAAGTGTTTCCCCTTCCTGTGGGTGCCCGTTCCTCCTTTTTCACAAGTTGGAGCATATTTATTATCCAGATCAATTGAAGTTTTTTCTCCCTGCTTGCGGGGTGGTACATTTCTTTCTTGTTACAAGATGGAATCTTCTATTGATCAAGAGCGCAAATTTTCGAGTTCATTCTGGTATTCAATCTCCTTCCACCTCAACGATTCGAAACTTTCGTTTCTCGCTCGTCAGGTTCAAGAAGTTTGAATAGGGGCAGCTGTTGCACCCCAAAATTTGCCCTCTTTATTTGAGCTATAAGTTAATAATGACGTTTATTTCGTCATTCAAAAATTGAAGAAATAATAAAGAGTTTTCATGGGTTTAAGAAGATACGGTGTGAAAAATGGTTTAAACAGTGCAAATACGAGAAAATTCACAAGTCCCATTTGGAAGGTGATATGAGCTAAGTTCCTGCGTAATCTCGACTATTTCGACGATATCTACAACTTTCGTGTTCGGCTCGGAAGCCAATTTTTTGAGGAAGGTTGTCAGATTTGCAAATTACTTGAGGTTTTGCAGTGAAAAACGGTGTTGAATGTAGGGTTTTCGGACAATAAAAAATTCATATCTCACAATCCGCTCGTCGGATTCGCTTGAAAATTTAACTGGAGCTCCGTACTATCATTACCAAGATTTTATATGTTCGGACCGAAGACCAATTATGCACCAAAAATTCCCAGCATTTTGAAGAACGCCTTGATTTTTCAGTGAAAAGTGTGCTTTCGGGTATGTCGCGCCGAGTTCGAAAATTCATAACTTTTTCGATTTTTATCGTATGAAGTCCATTCCGGCGGCATTCACTCGGAAATTTCGTTATCTTCGATTCTTCGTCACACGTGCTAAGTCAGATTTCGAGCCGAAGTTTGAGTTTTATCACGTTCTTTGAGCGGTACTCGCAAAATTCTGCACAGTCGTACCAGATGAACCGATATTTCTCGCCATTCAAACGCGCATAATTTCCTCACCGTTTGTCGGATTGAGACGATTCTCGCAGCTACGAGTCACAAATTTAGTCATCTTCGAGATGACGTTGGTCCCGTTTCCGGATTTTGTACCGGGTCACATTTCCCCGAAAACGAGCAAAGAAAGAGATACGTCGGGGGCATTTTTGACATTTCACCACTTACCCTATATAAACAATTTTCCCTCTTTTTCTCTGACAATTTTCATTTGACCAAAATAATCAGAAACTTTTCTCTCAATTCTCGCCAAAATTCTATGAATCAAAAAACGTGAAAATACAGAAAAACTCCAACAATTTCAAGAACTCTATCAAGCTTCAAGAACAATGAACACGTCACGACTCTTTGATGAATCTCCCTATGCGAGTTCATTCTGATTGCAACTTCCCCCCATCGCGTCGACCTTACGCCGGTCCTATTTTTACCGCTGACAGCCACGTGCAGCCGTGAGTCCGAGCCAAGCCACTATCGCACCTTCTCCGATCACCGTAATTTCACCAACAGTGCTTCTTGCTGTAGCGATTCCGGAGCTGCGACTTTTTCCATATTCGCACCACGTTCGAGCTTCAATCGGTAAATTTACTTGCTCTCAATTTTTGCTACTGGAATTTGCTAATTGTTGCTGGTTATGTGTTGGTTAAGTTGAATTTGATAGAGGTTCATACGATTGTGTTTAGAAGGATTTTATTGTTGCCATAGGTGATTGATCTTGAGCGTGAGTTGCTATCACTAGATTGATGATGTTGCTGAAAATTAATATGATGCATTTGAATTGATTATGTTCATGAGATAGTTGATTGCTTAAAAATATGCATGTTAGATGTTTGTGTTTATGCTTAGACTATGTGGTGTTAATTGACGATAACTTGTTTTGTTTTTTTAAAAGCTTGAGGCATATGTTATCGTTGTTGACAATGATATTAAATGTGAGAAATAGATTGTTTCTTGAAGCACAAAGCAGAAAACACTTGAAATAATTGTTGGTGAAATTGATTCATGAGTATAGATGTGGGTGGACATTGAATGAGATTGAAGAAAGATTGATAAGTTGTTGTTATGAGAATTAGTAGGTGGGTGGCATATGGTTATTGTTTGATGGTTCAATTTGAAAACGTAACTTGTGTTGTTGTCAATCCTCGATGAGCAGAATTGTGTGATGAATTTGGTAATCCTTGAAAATTAGAATGTGGATGAATCCAAGTGTTACTATTCTTGATTGTTGCATATGACATGAGTTGGGATTATTTGTGTTGAATTTGAAATGGTTATAGTGCAGAATTTTTGTGATGTTATTAGCATGACATGTATTTGAAACGGTGGATTAGAGAAAGTGAGTCAAGGCTGGAATTTGAGTGTTGATTTGGTGTTGTTCTGATGTTATTTTGATGCTAATTCAATGTGATAGCAATGCTGAAATTAATATAGTTTTTTGATTGTTTGAGTTGTTGAGCATGTTTAAGGAAATAAGGTTGATATTTGATGATTGTGGTTTATACCTGTGATTTGCTTGAACTTAAACAATGCTGAATTGGTTTGAATATTTGTTCTCATGTTAATTGAATAATCAATGGTGGCTTTAGCTTTGGTTTTAAATGTGGAGCAATGGCATGATATTGGTGTGGTCGTGGAGGTTGTTTTGAATTGTATAGATGCTGAATTTTCTTGATGGATGAGGTTGCCATGAGTTGTTGTATTAGTTACTTTGGAAAATTGGTAGAAAGCTAAAGAAGAAATGAGGTGAGCATTGCTTGTGTTTTGTTTTGGGTGTTGATTCTTGTTGTTGCTTTTTAGTGAAAGAAAATTTGTAATAAAAATGATGTGGTAACTTGTTGATTCATGAGGATTAAAGCTTGTTAACACTTAAGTTTGTACTATTTGAAAATGTTTGAAAAAATATGTGATTTGAATGTGGTTGAATTTTAAGTTTTGATTATGGAATATAGCATGATTTTTTAGGCTATTTGGAACTGTTTTGAAACTTTAGTTATGCAGAATTTTTGAGTTTGTTGTGTTGTTGCATCTTGTCACTTTCTACCCATGAAACATATGCTATCTCTTGCCAATCAATGTGATGAATTATATTGAGTTTGGGTGTGGTTTCAAGGCATTTTTGGGACTGGTTTTGTGAGGTTATTATGCAGAATTTTAGCTTGTTCCAATTACACCATTTTGTCCATCTCATAACTCATGGAATTTGCCATTTTCTTACACTTTTGACATGAAAATTGATATGTTTGGTTGTTGGTTGACTTCAAGTGATTATATGGTCTGATTAAAGGCTAATAGATGTGTTAGAGGTGCTGAATTGTTCTGTTTCACTTGTTTGGTGCATTTCTACGTGTTTTGAGCTTACGCGCGCGGTATGTCGGCTTTATCAAATTGGTCATATCTTTTGATTTAGGAAGAGTTTTTGAGCATGTGAATAATGTTTTTCATACGTAATAATATTTTCGGAGCTGTTTGTACAGTTTATTTTCGGTTTCGGCCGACCTTTTTTACCGTTTTCACTACTGCCCCTGTTCCGAAAGTCGTGCTTCCGAGCCGACTTTGTAATTTCTGATTGCATATTTGACTTCTTTAGCACGTTTTAACCTTGCAATAAAATTTTGGTTTAATTCTGACGAGTTTAGTTTTCACTGTTTTTACCCGGTTTTGCCGTTTCGGTGTACCGTTGTGCATGTAAATACTTGTGTTGGCTTCCGTAGTTTTAGTGTACATATTTGATTTGTTTTTGAATACTATCTCATGTTTCTTATTCACTTTTGTTATGTTTTCACTTTCTATTCCGTTATCCATTTCCGGTTCACCTTATAATTCAATAGCGCAATTCCGATTGCGGTGTCTTGTTATCTCTAACGTGTGTGCTAGTATGCAAGGCAACATGGAGGCTCTGGTCGATGCCCGCTCTCGTGTTCCGCTTTATTTGCGGGACACGACATTTATCCTCTCTCTGATTCGCGTTTCTACACGCATCCTTTATCATTATTCTTGCTTGTCCGGATTTCTGTTTCCCTTGCAGGTGTATGGTATTCGTTGTGCCTGATGCACACGTTGGCGCGTGATTTACTTTCATCGCGCCGATTCTTGATTGCTTATGCGGATTTTAATCGGAGTGCTGACATGTTTGCTGTTGCTTTTGCTAGCTCGCTCGCGGGATCCTAGTTTACTCGCTCTCTTCGCTTCAGTTTACGGATCATCATCCGTTTGGTATTGATTCCGTTTCATTTTACTTCTTTCTGTACTTTATCGCTTTCTCGCATCATCCCTTAACATGAGAAGTAGGACCTAGACATGCATCTGGCCAAGCCCTCGAAAGAGGCTCTGTTTTTGTTGGTGTGTTTATATTTGTGCTTTGCGGCAGGGAGTCACGGTGTAATAAGTCCTATATGGCACTCCGTTAAGTCCTCATGGAAGGCATGCGGTCAAGGGTTCGTAATCAACCCCCGCCTAGTCTCATCGAGTCTGTTTGGTAGGCGCACGCCTCGCGTTGTTTGCTTCCGAACGTGCAAAAGATCTTGTTATCGAGTATGTCAGGTAAAGGGTTCATGCAATCGGACCCCCGTCTTTCCTATAGCTCGCGTCGCTCGACGTTGATGCTCGGTGTACGCACGCACCGTTTTCCTTTACGATCCGTGACGGCTTGGTTGCTGAGAGGGGTCCGCCCTCTTGTCTATGGCCCGATCATTTTCGCGAGGTCTAATGCTTGGTTGACTTGGGTTGAGCTGCTCCCCTTGGCTATGGCGGGACCGCTTTTCTACCATTCGGTCAGTACCGTTGGTTTTGTTTGCTTTACGAGCGGATGCTCGTTTGTGTGATATTATTGTTTGCTTCCCTTTTCCCTCGTAGGTTGATTAGTTTAGTTTAGACTGATACCCTTTGTATGATAACATTAGGTAGCAAGCTTTCCCCCTTAGCTTAGGTCTTTCTCATGCATTCTTTAAAACACAAACCACACTCTTTGATTTTCTCTTCTTAAGAACTTGTTATTTCCGCTCCATTCCCAAGCGTAAGCCTCCAAAGGTCGAGCAGCGGAGTGTGAATGTAACTCGTTCACCTAAAAAACACAAAACAAACAAAATTAGTTAGCCGAGCTACGGTAGCTCTGATTCTGCAAAACAGATACGTAGGCAGCGGGGTAGGGCCCGTGCGAGCACAATCCTTTCTTTTCCCTACATTTTGCATTCATTTTAGTCCAGATTAGCGTAGATTTATTACACACCCATAGATTTAGACACAAGCGTGGATACCATCGAGTACGATGGGCGCGAGGGGTGCTAATACCTTCCCCTCGCGTAACCGACTCCCTTACCCTTTTTCTCTGGTCGTGAGACCGTTGTTTTGTTTTGTGGTTTGCTGGCATTCCCTTCCTTTTCAGGATAAATATGTTAGTGGCGACTCTGTTAATTTTCGCGGTAGCGACAATACCCCAAAATTTGCCCATATTATTTTCTTATTTCCAAGTTCAAATCAATACACAAAGCTCCAAGACCTATCTCCTAAACAAGTGTCTCTGAACTAGGGTTTTGATTCTCTCAAAGAAAAGTCAGATTCTGATATCTCTAATGGACTCCATGGCCTCATATATGCTTCAAAGAATGCTCATGCCAAGTTTCAAGCCCTGACTCAAAAGATTGCTCACTCAATGGCCCGAACGATCAATAATCGACTAGTTAACCTAAAAGTCAAACTATAGTCAAACCACAGTCGAAACTTCCGATTTTTTGTCAACATCCTCATTATGAAGTGTCATTCATCATTTGATTAAGTATTGATCATGATTCATCAAGGAAAGTTCAGAAATCAACAAAATCCAAAGTTTCTAAATTAGGGTTTTTGGACTAAAAGTCAACTGAACTTTGACCAGCCATAACTTTCACATGGAGCATCAAAAATTTCCCATCCAACGCTCAATTTGAAGGAAATTTAATTCTCTACAACTTTGTCTCACACATGCCAAGTCCAAAAATGCTTCATTTGGAAGATATAAGCCAAAACATTACAGGTCCTCCTAAAGGATCGCAAAAAAGTCGTTTTTTCTCAAAGCTTATAACTTGAACATGGTAAACTCAATTGAGATGAAACCAAAAGGAGGTTTTAGAGGACATCTTGAGCTTTCCAAAAAGTCATAGAACACCTTCATACAATCAAAATCGAGAGAGTTATGCAGTGATGAAGTTGGACAATTTTGGGGAAATGCACAAAAGTCAACTTGAACAAAATTACTTATTTTGACTAATTGGCCTAAGAGTTTCATCTCAAACATGTCCATGGGTAAAATAAGTATTCTTGAGCCAATTATTTTATTTTTTATAACACTTATTTTTATTTAGATGAATTTTATTCATTTAAGTATAAATAAATCACATAAAATATGAAATAATTGAATTAAATCATGAGATTTATTTTCCAATCATATCAAATGATCCAAATATCATATATCTCCTTAAAATTCGTTCAAGGCATGATTTGCATGATATTGGACTCAAAAACTAATTTTAGAAAGATTTGTGGACAAATTTCCAATCAAATATTTCACTATGGTCATAAGAGATTTGAGTAAAGATTATTAACCTAATATCTCCTAGTATATATGCTGAGCACACACAGAAGATTAGGGGACGGATTTGGCAGCCCTAAGTGCAACCTTAAACTCTTTAAAAATTGGCAAACTTTTGAGAAAATTCGGACCTCTTGTTGCAGCCTCTTTCAAGAGATTTCAAGCATTCCATCGCCTCCCTTGGGTATCATAAGGTAACTCCAGGTAACTCTAAAACATTGATCACGCATGGAATGCATACATCACGAACAACAACTTTGCTCATATTTTCAAATTACGTATTTTACATGTTATCGTGTTTTGTTTGAGTTTAATGGTTCTAACGTGTTTCTAAGACCATTTAGAGCAGGTTTGTATCATTAGTTCGAAGCTTTGAAGCCCTGAACGCACATCACCATTGTTAGGGCACAAAGAAGGAGCCCTTCGTTTTTCACGTTATAGGACGATTCGGCCTGAACCACTCGTACCAATGAATTCCCAGCACGCGAATTAGTGGACCTGGGTCAATATACGTCTTGTTTGGTCTTTCTCTTTTCGTGTTCAAATTGCAGGTTTTAGGAAAGAAGAACTCGTAGGTATTTCCGCAGGAGAAATTGCAGCAAGTTTCAAAGCTAAATCCGCAGGAAAATCTAAGAAGATGATGAACAGTAGTGTTGGAATCTTTGACCAACACGCGTGGCTCAAGGGGCGCGTTCCATTGGCCAGTCAACACTTTCAGATTCCTCTCTCTCATTCCATTGGCTACAAAGCTACACAGCGGGCCCAGTTTGACCAACTTTCTTGAATTCCGGTTTGACTTATAATTTTTAATTTATTGATTGTTAATGAATAACCTAAAAACTAGTAATTGCAGCTCAATTGGCCAGAACAAGACATCAATATCCTCCCACGCCTTGGTTCGAGCCTGGCGTAAGACACAATTTTTTTCCTAATGAATTACTTGTAGATTCGGTGCATCACGTCTTCGTAACTCCACGGTACACCATCACGCGCAAACCAATAGATCTCCATACGATCAAATCTGAGGGACTCAAAGACGCCTGCCTATCATGAACCTCACAAGCCTGACCACGTCAAATCCCAGCTAAGTGTCTTTTAGTTTTTTTTATTTTCTTTTATTTTTTCTTATTTTACTCCTTTTCTTTTTCCTTTCTATTTTTTTAAGAAATTTATTTTTAACATATTATTTATTAATTAGATAAAATTTTTTTTATTATTATTATTATTTTAAGAAATTTATTTTTAACATATTATTTATTAATTAGATAAATTTTGTGACTCTTCAATTTATTTAATGGAACTATCGATTTTTCTTTTCTAAACCAATTGCCTTAACCTTGACTTTATTTTAGTAGTCAACTTTTAAACCTTTTAGGGTTTGTTCAATCCCATTGATTTATTCTATTAGGGTTTGTGCCCATAACTAACGAATCTAAAATGCACTAACACTTTTCTTCTGCATGCCTAATTTTCAGGGTTAATTAAAGATCCTCGATTACGCGCCATGCCAATCAAAAAGCTAAGTGTTGATCCCTCCTTTTTTTTTTTACTTATTTATTCATTTAAATTATTTTTACCTTTTTTTTAATTTTTGCCTTAAGGCTTGAATTATGATTATTTCAACTGTCAATGAACTACTCATACACTTACCTCTATCATTTTCTGTTTAAATCTCAGAGAACCAGAGTCGATGATCATAGTCAATCAGGGTTTGAGGAAGATCAGGGCGAAGATCAAAATAATTAAATTATTAATTATTTTATACTTCTTATTTTCTGTTATAATTTCCCCCTCCCCGCAGGTGTTTATTGTAATAGCGTAGGATTTTCATTCTGCCTTTATTTTTTCTGCTGTGGTTAGTAATCTTAGGGAGTGCAAGCCTTGAACTAAATTAGATCACTAATTGAAAGATAATTATATGAATTGAATCACGTGATTGATGCACACAAACACCTTTAGGGTACTCCTCTTGTTGCCTGTTGCCTTCTCGATAAAAAATAGTCAAGTCCCTTCGAATATAGGGATACCTTAGCTTGCTGCCTTCGATTCAAAATCACCACGTTCCTCCGATAAAAGATCATAGTCCCTTCGAGTTGCCTACGATAAATATGATCTCGTCCCTCGATTAAATGGTGATAGTCCCTTCGAATGCTAAGGTATCCTTACTGTTGCCTTAATGACTATTCTATCCTTCCCTTAGGCTACCTGCCCTCTTTATGGCAAGGGACAGTCTTATGGCGAACGATATCTCGATGACCCTTCAAACATCCAATTGAAATACTTCCTGCCCTCTCATGGTATGGATAGATCCTTTCAAACGAAAACTTAAAGAACACGAAAGACAAACGTAGGGTAGGTAGTTATTAATTGCTTGCTCACAATCAATTCAAAAATCAAATACTTTTCATACCTCCTATTTTCAAACAATTTCAAAACAAGGCTACGCTTATTTACAAGCTAAAGTCCTTAATGAAATCTTTTTACTATTCACACACGACACTTCAAACTTTTCAAACAAACAAACAAGTGAGCTAAGCAATTAAGAGCCCATGGATAACCATGGATGCAAAGGGTGCCTTACACCTTCCCTTTGTATAACCTACCCCCGAACTCAAAATCTTTCAAAGGTATTTCCTGTTCTTTTTGCCTTTCCAATTGGATAAAATAAAAGTCGGTGGCGACTCTTGCTATCCGCACATTTCAAATAAAGTCAGTTCACCGTATTACAGATACCTATAGCTTTTACCCACGGTTTATGGCGTGGCCATATGTCTCCCTCGTTCAAACCTACAAATTAACGTCCAAACATAACAATTAATGGCCCAGATCAAACGTATACAATGTTTCTAACCCAATGATGTCTTTAATTTGGTCTGAAATCATCCAAGGCCGAGAATCCCAATTTGCAGATGCGCGAACCCTAGCCATGGCGTACGTCAATACCTGCATCTAAAATAAAATTAAACTACCCAGGAATCATGGAAACAGGATTAATAACACAATCACATAATCAAAACACGTTGAATATACGCATAGGTGTGAATTCGATCCCTAAATTTTTGGGAAAAACCGTGAAGGCTACAATTGCGATTCTGGAAGCATGAACGACTTGCAATGGCCCAGGATGATTAAGATAAGATTGAGGAGATTGGTTTGTATCCTTAGAAAGGCTTAAATTCGAATGAAACTTGGCCTCCGACTTGCATGAAGGTCACGGTTATTTGTGACTAGCTTAGCATTCTCCAGCCCCCAGCCAAAAAAAAAAACCCTTGCTACTGTAATCCTTATGCTTATATAAGTGAACGAAATTAGGTCATCTTTCATGAGGTGAATCTTTGTGATTATTATGGAGAGGTTTGATTTGTCAATCATATGAAAAATTGCTAATTTTGACCAAGATTCTCTAAGGATTGAACTTCACGATTTGCAACATGACTTGGACCTCCAATGCAGCAAAAAAAACTAAGTCCAATGTATTATAATTAATTTGTTTCATATATTATCTAATTTATCTTTGATTTTTATGAATAAAAATAAAAATAAATAAATAAATAATAAAACCATGATAAAGTATGAATCCACTTAGAGGGCCCATATGAGGTCATATACATGTTTGGACATTAAACTTTAGGCCCAATTGTTCAAATTTCTAAATTTACTCAATTTGATCTTCATGAATTTTTCAAGATCAATCAACTTATGCCACTCATAACTCGCCCGATTTTTGTTGTATGGAGGTGTTATCGAACTTTTTAGAAAGCTTAGGATGTCTTTTAAATGATCCTTTCGTTTTCATCTCAATTGGGTCTTCCATGTGCATGCATGCTTTATTTAAAAAAAATGACTTTTGGTTGACTTTTGAAAAGGACCTATAATGTTTTGGTCCATATCGCTCAAATGAAGCATTTTTGGACTTGGCATGTGAGAGACAAAATTCATATATGCTTCATTTTAATCCCAAAAATTATGAAAAATAAATCAAAAATACTTTAAATCATATATGATTTTATGAATATTTTTTATATTTTTATTTTATTATTTGATATTTTTTCTCATTTTATTTGACTTTTAATTGGTTTTAAAATGTTTTTCAATGTTAAAAAATTGTGGAAAAAATTTGGAAATGATCCTTTGATGGTCCTTGACCTATGGTGATCTTTGATTTGAATTTATTTGGTGTTATGCTATTCTTTAAGTATTTAATCAATATTTTCTTATTTTAAACCTTTTTTTAAAATATTTTTTATGTTTTGAATAATAATTTGATTTCTTTTATGATTGGTTCTAATTTGTGAATATTTTATGATACCTTGAATTAAGTTCATTAATATCGTTGGATCTAGGATGTTGATAGGTTTGAAAGAACCAAATCTATAATATTAGATGAATGATATTAATGATAGTTTGAGTTTTCTTCCCTCTCTTCTTCCTTTATTTGATTAGTAGATGTAAGTCTTGTTTGACTTCATTGTGTAGAGGTTTTGATTCTATCAATCCTCTGATGAATCATCAAGATTAAATCCCATAAAATAAAAATAAATCCATCTGGATACCATTGTTCTAATCTACTTCTTCGCACCTCTTTTTCCCATATTGGAGAATGATCATTTGTGGCCAAAACCTATGTTTACAAGCCCAGGGATGGCTTATTATTTGACAATTGGTTCAAAAAATTTGAAAGCTTGTTGTGTAGAGGTTTTTACTCTATCAATCTTCTGACAAGTTTTCATAAACTTTGACCTGAGTTTATTGGTCATCCATTATTGATCATTCAAGCTAACTGCTAATTACTAATTTCTAACCATTGACAATTAACAATTAACTTTACTTTATGCCTTTTATTATCTTGCCTTTATTTTTATGCTTTATGCTTTACCATCTATCATTCATTATCATATTTATGTTTATGCACTTTACCCTTTGTCCACTTGGACATATGTTTATGTTTATGCACTTTTCCCTTTGTCCACTTGGACATATGTTTATGCTTATGCTATTTTTCTTTTGTCCATTTGGACCATACTTTCATTTTTTGCTTAAGACACTAATAATCAACTTGAACCATAAAAGACTTAAGGTCGATTTGGACTTTTAAAGAATCGACTTGATACTTTGATTGTATTGTGCTTGTTTGGATGGAAGTCCCTGGAGTTTACTCCAAGGCATTGGGTTATTTCTCTTCGTGTACGTAGGTGATTCTTTAAAAGTCCTTGATGGTTAATTCCAAGACATTGTGATAAGGGATTCATATGAAATACTTGTTACTCTGCCCAATTTCTGCCTCAAGTTCTCGCGGTGTATTCCCAAGTTATTGTGCAAGTTGTACATGAAGATATCAAGTTCATATGGGTTCTATAGTTGCTATTGTGCTTGCTTGATTATGGTATTCTAAAGGATGGGAAATCTACCTTGACTCTTTAATGTCAAGCGTTGGCTTCTTGTTTGATTAGATTGTTCTTATCCTTAGATTTTACTTTATGCTTTAGGATAGTCCCTTCATTGTCGCACGCTCGCGAAAAATGAACAGAGTCGCCACCAATATATTTATCCCAAAGAGGGAAAGGAATATCAGAAAACCTAGAATAAAGAAAGGATAAGAAAAAGGCCTTGCGACCAAAGATCGGGTAAGAAGTCGGTTACGCGAGGGGAAGGTATTAGCACCCCTCACGTCTGTGGTACTCCACAAGATCCACTTATGGTTGTTCTATTCTAAGGGTGTATAAATCTATAGCTTAATTACTAAGGGAATGCATGCAAATGAATGAAAAGAAACACGGGGAAAATAAGGTTTTTAAATAGTTGTTAGTTTTTAGGTATGTATGAATTTATGTGCAGGGCTGTAGTTATATTTTGGTTCTGTTGAATGTGTATAGGTTGAATGTGAGTTAACTGGCAGGTTTTATGTGGTTGTATGTATGGAGTTTTCTTTGTGGAGCTGATTTGTATTGGCTTTTTTTCTGAATGCAGTTAACATATTAACGGGTTATCTTGTTTTGCTGTTAGGAGAGGATGGATGTTGTTGTTCGTAAGCCGGAGATGAGAACCATGGCTGCATATTTTGTGATGCACTTGGAGATGGATTTGCAGGATGTGGACTTTGCAGTTTCGCCACACCTTCAGCGGTTTTGGAAATGTCCAGCAGATGTGGACTGCCTTTGATGAGAGCCAATACTCAGGAACATGTTCCTAATCAAACTTCCACTAGCTTCATGCCTTTGATTCCCTTTTTTGAATTTTATGACTTGTACTGTGTGTGTTTATTTGTTGTAATTTCCAAAGGTGTAATGAAGTGGGCAGAAGGTGGATGTCACATGCCTTGAGTTTGTACTTGTACTTGGATATGTTGGCTTCTTTTTTTGTATATAATTCTGTAACATGAAGGATTTTGAGATGTGGGTTTATAATGGAAATGTGTCGTGATTTGTAATTCATTTGTAACTTCTAAGCATCTTCCCTTTAGTAATTTATGTCACACTTGAATAAAGGTGAGATGAAACGATAACTTGACATGGGCTTTGACCGATGATTAATATTTCACCAATTATCCCATCTTGAAATGCTTCACGAATTCCAACATGTTCCCAATATATCTCTTGACTAAAATCTGAAGCACATGTCTTGTAGTCCTAATAAATAGATAATTCAATCTCTAATGAGACTTAAATGAATTAGACCTTCCAAGTCCCAATTTCAATCATAGAGAAGAACCAAATGAATCAGTCTTTGTTCGATATGTACACCTTAAACCAATAAAACCCTAGTTCATCAGAAGACCTCTTGATCTCGTGTTAAACCTTATTGATTAATGCATGAGATGTTAGAAGATCTAATGGCATGATGCAGATGAATATGAAAACATTAGCCGATTAGAAATAAAATCAGATGGGCAAATTTTGGGGTGCAACACCTGCCCCTATTTAATCGTCTTTAACCTGAAAGTGAGATTGGCGCTAGCCTTTCGAGCGTTCAAGGTGGGAGAAGATTAAATACCAAGTGAACCTGAAAATTTGCCTGATGAGATAAGATCTACTGGGGAAGAAATGGTGTCAACTCCACTAAGGAAGAGTGTATCAATTCTGGATTGAACAAATCAACTCTGGGTTAGAAATGGAATAGAACTCAACTCTGGGTTTGAAGAAGAATAGTGGGTCGACTCTGGGTCGAAGAATAAAGGAAGGTGGTTCAACTCTGGGTCGAGGTATAAAAGGGAGTTAACTCGGGGTCGAATAAGAGGTAAATATCAACTCTGGGTTGAGAACGGGAAGGAGAAATCAGTATTAGTGGGACGAGATATAGGCATCAACTCTGGGTTGAGAAAGAAAGTAAGAATATCAATTCTGGGTTGAAAACAAGAGATAGACATCAACTCTGGGTTGAGAGAAGGTAAATCAGCTCTGGGTTGAAAAAGAAAGATGATCAATTAGGAATAACTGTCAACTCTGGGTTGAATGGGAAAGAAAGAAGATGACCGTCAACTCTGGGTTGAGTGGGAAAGAGAAATAAGATAACCGTCAACTCTGGGTTGAGTGGGAAAGACAAAAGGTGATCGTCAACTCTGGGTTGAGTAGGAAAGAGAATCCATATGAAATGTCCGTCAACTCTGGGTGAGAGGGAAAAGAAATCAATTATGGATTGGATAGAAGATAACCGTCAACTCTGGGTTGAGTGGGAAAAAGATAATCAATTCTGGATTGAACAAAAGATAACCGTCAACTCTGGGTTGAGTGGGGAAAGACAAAAGATAACCGTCAACTCTGGGTTGAGTGGGAAAAGGAAATGATCAACTCTGGGTTGAAAAAATGATAACCGTCAACTCTGGGTTGAGTGGGAAAAGACAAAAGATAACCGTCAACTCTGGATTGAGTGGGAAAAAGAAATAATTAATTCTGGATTGAACAAATGATAACCGTCAACTCTGGGTTGAGTGGGAAAAAGAATCAATTCTGGATTGAGTAAGGGATAACCTTCAACTCTAGGTTGAGCGGGAAAAGATAATTAACTCGGGGTTAGAAGATGAAAGGAGAATCAACTCTGGGTTGAGCACAAAAACATCAACTCTGGGTTGAAAGAGAAATGAACATGATTGAATATGGGAGATGACACCACAATGGTAACTCTGAGTGATCCAGTGGAATATCAATTTGAATACTTTGTAGGGACCTCGTCTGATGAGTAACTTGGCTTATGCTTCACATGCAATGCTTGATTTGTTTTATGCACTTCTGGAGATGCAAGGCAATGAACTCTATATGCAGTGTACTGATGGGATGGTCAGGGTTTATGCTATTGTGGGGAATATATTAGGTGGAGTTCTAAAACTCTGCTTGAGAATCAAGGTAGGGTGGATGCCCCTAATTTGTTGATGATTGGATCATGCGAGAGAAATGATTAAGAAAATGCAATGATATGCATGATGTATGTATGATTATGAATGGAATGATTGTTTCCAAGATACTAGGAGTAGATGGAGGATGTCCTTGTGGAAAGGTTGTTGCTTGAAGGATAGAGTTGATGAAGGCGTTTGATTTGACTCCTTGACACCTATCTTGATATCTGACACTTGTTTGAAGATGAAGAAATGAATTGTTACTAGCTTACCCCAGCTTGTAGGATCTTTTGAGATAGAACTTTGATAAAGCTTGAATCATGGAGATTGTCATGGTCTTCCCCAATGTTGATCATGGGATGAATGCCCCAGATTGAAATGAACCATTCCACCAGATGGATGCTTCAGGTATTTGCTTGGTGGATGACCAACCTCTGCCTTTGTAAGATTACTCAATGAAACTTCAATGTTGAACTTTCCCTGGTATCAAGTACTTAATTTCATATTAGAGACAATTCTGTTTTGAAAGAGATAATGAGAGTGCAATGCACATGTTAATCTCAAAAGAAAAGGTTTTATTTGTCAAAATGTTGTTTTGGTACTAACACAAGTGACACAACAACATAAGGAGTCAGTTTGACATGATTTTACAGTATGTATGCTTTCGGAACGAACCCCGCTTCAATTAGGACTTTTGAGGGTTGTAACGTGGTCGGGTTCACGGTTTAAGAAACAAAGGACAAAGGCTCAAGTTCTACTTAACCCACCCCTCTTCGTGATGTTCTCCAGTCCTATGTTCAGTTAGCTTGACACGAGTGATCACCTTTCAGGAAGGACTGTAATGGATGAGGATCCTTTGTAACTTTGATGGAGGTGGCAGTCACCCTTTTGTGCTCTTGTTGATGGTCACAACAACTTGTCCCTCAGAGGGTTTTTCTTGCTTTGTCTTTTGCTTTCCCTAATTTTTGCCTGGACAAAAGTTTCTTTTGAATTTGGTTTCCGTTGTCCAACGGGATATGCCTTAATTTTTGCCTAAGTCATTTGCTTAAAAGCTTTTCTTTCTTTTTGACTTAGCGGGCTGTTGTTTCTCTTTTTTTTTTATTCATAACTTTCTTTTATTCTTTTTTGTCTTTGTCTCGTTCGGGAACAAGTTGTATGACATTTGTAATTGACTTGATGAAAAGGTTGTGACCGCCTTCTTCTTTGTGAATGGAAGATATCCATTGTGGATTGTGCTCTTCTTTTTTTGTTGTGAGATCTGAGATATGATTTGATCCTCTGATGGAATACCTGAAAGTTGAGCGCTCGGTCGCACTAACTGAAGACTACCCTGCCCCTTGGTTAAGATTGAGGGTTTTGTATTTTTTTTTAAAAGAAACTACTACTCCTTAGGCTCAAAAGGGTTGACGAAGGTTTCACTCCCTTATAACTCCGGTGTTTAGGAATTGAAACAATGCCTGTACATCGTCAGCAGGATCTTTGTTCCAAAAGCATACAATTAGTAGTTCATGTGTTTTTGATTTTTCATCATTCTCCTTTTTTGGTTGCTTAATACAAATGAGTGAGTATCAATGAATATAATGACAAAGATGAAATGATTTGAGAAAAACATGTATATTACATTATTTTTATTTATTCAAACAGAATGAGTTTCTTACAATGAGGAGTACTTGATAACAACAAAAGTAATACAATTGAAAATACTAAAGAAATCTATACAATGGCAAGCTTGGCCTTATTCTAATGCAAATGAAATGTTCTCTGACAAACATAAAGTCTTCATGGTCCACTGGTGGAAGCTCCATTGTGAGGTGGCATGGGATTATTGACCACATTAGGTGTCACAGGTGTGAATGTAATCTCTTTTGCGTCAAGCAGATCTTGCACTTTATCTTTTAGAACTCTGCACTCTTCAGTAGTGTGCCCAGATCCTCCTGAGTGGAATTCACACTTAGCATTAATCTTGTAATTTGGAGGGAGGGGATCAGGAGGAGGCCTAGCTTCCGCTAATTGAATCAATTTGAGGTCGAGCAAAGTAGCGAGAAGTTGGATATAAGACATTGGTACACGATCATACACTCTCTTCGGCCTATTCTGCCTCTGTTGACCTTGTCTTTGTTGGTAACCTTGTTGTTGGAAACCTTGTTGTTGTTGTTGAACATATTGTTGATAAGGGACCCAAGGTTGTTGACCAACAGGTGCCACATAAGCTTGAGGAGCGGTGGCGGCCACTTGATAGTAAGGAGCTTGATCTTGAGCAGAAACAGCACTAGTCTCGCCTTCTTTCTTCTTGATGAAATTACCCTGAGGCTTCTTGTACCCATATTGATTAGCAGCAGCAGCATTGGCGGGATTCTGGATCTTACCAATTTTTAAGCCATTCTCAATTCTCTCACCAATCCTGACTAGATCGGAGAAACCAGAAGAAACACTACCCACCATCCTTTCATAATAGTGTCCTTGAAGAGTGTTCATGAACATGTCAACCAATTCAGATTCAGAAAGTGGCTGATTAACCTGAGCAGCCATTTCTCTCCACCTTTGGGCATATTCTTTGAATGTCTCATTGGTTCTTTGCACCTGATTCTGTAGTTGCAACCTAGTTGGTGCCATGTCAATGTTGTATTGATATTGCTTGAGAAAGGCATCATACAAATCCTTCCAAGATCGGATCCTATTACGCTCCAGACTCATATACCAGTTCAAAAATGCCCCAGACAAGCTATCTTGAAAGCAATGGATGAGCAATGAGTCATTGTGGATGTGAGAAGCCATCTTACGACAATACATGATGATATGGCTTTTTGGACAGCTTAAACCCTTGTACTTCTGAAAGTCGGGAGTCTTGAACTTGGGCGGAATAACCAGATTAGGAACTAGGCACATCTCTTCAGCATCCATTCCATAGGCACTAAAACCTTCAATAGCTCGGATCCTTTCCTCAAGAATTTGATATTTCTCAGCGGATCTCTCAACAGGTTGAGCTCTTTCAACAGTTGGTATTGGATGCATTTCTGGATTAGAAAACTGAGGACCACAAAAAGCAGGATAAGGAATCTCTGTATGAGGAGGTGGAGTAGGAAATGGGCCAGGAGGCCCAGTCATAGTTGGCACTCCAGAAGTTACAGGCATAGGTCCTACTTGGTGGGGAGCTCCAACAGTATTAGCAGGCATGGATCTAAGTGGCATCCCAAAAACAGCATTAGCAGGCCTTCGTCGATATTCAGGATTAGCATAAGGTTCCTCGACGGGTTCAATGACAGTAGCTTGACTAACATCAGGTTGATTAGCAGGAACAGGGATCTCTTGCGCAACAGGAACCCTTTCAGCTCTTAAGGCTTGGATAGCTTCCAAAATAGCATCGACCTTGCCTTTCATTTGGTCCATCTCTTCTCTAATGGCAGCTTGATCTTGTTCATAATTCTCCATGATTCTTCTTCTGTGAGCTCTTGTCAGATATCGGTGTGGAGGAATCGTCTTGACAGATCTGATGGAGAGGAAGAGTGGTAAGAGTCTTGGTAACCATGGATGCACATGCATGAATGCAAAAATGTTAATGAAGATGCAAAATGTATCATAAATCAGGATCAAGTATCAAGGCCTCTTGGATGACAGCTTCTTATGATCAATAAGATATGGTCGAATCCTCCAGATTCAGAGGTTCGACGTTGCTTTCTAGATAAGTAGCTTGTGCATAAGTCAAGGATGGTCGAATCCTCCAGATTCAGAGGTTCGACGTTGATTCTGATAGATAACTGATTCAGAACTTCTGCATAAGTCAAGTGTCCCAGGATCAAAGGTTCGACGCCTTTTTAAATACCAGGAGAACCAATAGTCACCAACATAACATGTACATGTATCTGTAAAGGATATGATTCCCTCCCCACTCACGGGTGTAGTCTAGGTCAGGGTAGGTCAATATGGCAACCAGCGTTATCAGTTCTCCTGAGATACCACCATTGTTGCATCTACATGCCAACGATGATACCCCATTTGAACCTCGACTGGGCGTGGGTCTCATGATCGCACTAGACAAGACCTGACATCTCATCGGCGTCATGACTATCCACTCTATCCTAGGTAGCCTAAGTATCACTCTGGCCTGGGTATTGGGCCTTTTACCTCATATAAGATCCCACTCAACCTGCAAACATAGAAAATATATGGTCCCCACGGGGACCCATAATATAGTCCAGAATGCGAAAAAAATAAACATGATATGCAAGCAATAAATAGTCATGATATGCAAGGCATAAAGAAATAAAGCGATAAAGCAGTAAAGCAATAAAGCATTAAATCAATAAATGAATACCCAAAGAAAAGGAAGCAAACACAAGCTAGGATCGACTAAGCTAATCCCCAGCAGATTCGCCAGCTGTCGCACGCTCGCGAAAAATGAACAGAGTCGCCACCAATATATTTATCCCAAAGAGGGAAAGGAATATCAGAAAACCTAGAATAAAGAAAGGATAAGAAAAAGGCCTTGCGACCAAAGATCGGGTAAGAAGTCGGTTACGCGAGGGGAAGGTATTAGCACCCCTCACGTCTGTGGTACTCCTTAGGATCCACTTATGTTTGTTCTATTCTAAGGGTGTATAAATCTATAGCTTAATTACTAAGGGAATGCATGCAAATGAATGAAAAGAAACACGGGGAAAATAAGGTTTTTAAATAGTTGTTAGTGTTTAGGTATGTATGAATTTATGTGCAGGGTTGTAGTTATATTTTGGTTCTGTTGAATGTGTATAGGATGAATGTGAGTTAACTGGCAGGTTTTGTATGGCTGTATGTATGGAGTTTTCTTTGTGGAGCTGATTTGTATTGGCTTTTTTTCTGAATGCAGTTAACATATTAACGGGTTATCTTGTTTTGCTGTTAGGAGAGGATGGATGTTGCTGTTCGTAAGCCGGAGATGAGAACCATGGCTGCATATTTTGTGATGCACTTGGAGATGGATTTGCAGGATGTGGACTTTGCGGTTTCACCACACCTTCAGCGGTTTTGGAAATGTCCAGCAGATGTGGACTGCCTTTGATGAGAGCCAATACTCAGGAACATGTTCCAAATCAAACTTCCACTAGCTTCATGCCTTTGATTCCCTTTTTTGAATTTTGTGACTTGTACTGTGTGTGTTTATTTGTTGTAATTTCCAAAGGTGTAGTGAAGTGGGCAGAAGGTGGATGTCACATGCCTTGAGTTTGTACTTGTACTTGGATATGTTGGCTTCTTTTTTTGTATATAATTTTGTAACATGAAGGATTTTGAGATGTGGGTTTATAATGGAAATGTGTCGTGATTTGTAATTCATTTGTAACTTCTAAGCATCTTCCCTTTAGTAATTTATGTCACACTTGAATAAAGGTGAGATGAAACGACAACTTGACATGGGCTTTGACCGATGATTAATATTTCACCAATTATCCCATCTTGAAATGCTTCACGAATTCTAACATGTTCCCAATATATCTCTTGACTAAAATCTGAAGCACATGTCTTGTAGTCCTAATAAATAGATAATTCAATCTCTAATGAGACTTAAATGAATTAGACCTTCCAAGTCCCAATTTCAATCATAGAGAAGAACCAAATGAATCAGTCTTTGTTCGATATGTACACCTTAAACCAATAAAACCCTAGTTCATCAGAAGACCTCTTGATCTCGTGTTAAACCTTATTGATTAATGCATGAGATGTTAGAAGACCTAATGGCATGATGCAGATGAATATGAAAACATTGGCTGATTAGAAATAAAATCAGATGGGCAAGTTTTGGGGTGCAACATTCATCTCCTTCCCCCTTATTTAATTTTCAAAATCTTCTCCCTTTTTCAAAACCTTCTTATGTTTGCAAACTCTTTAAAAATTCTCTTTAAAAACATATTTTTTTCTTAGTGGCTTTTTCTTAAAAAGTTTAGACATGATTAATTATTGTGGAGAGATGTAAATCCCCAAAATCTTGATGTTGATTGATATGATGGAACCTTTTCCACTTGAAGGAATTAGTGGCATACTAGTTGATTTTATCCAAGTTGGAGTCATTCTTTCATTTGTGATGCAAATGGTCCATTTGTTATCATGTTCAAGATAATTTGATGAATATTCTCTTCTATGAAGATAAAGTGTCTATCCAGTTTTTAAAACCTTTCTCCCTTTTAAGTGGAACTATATTTTCTCTAACTTCTCCATTACACCGAGGAGGTATATAGGCACAAGATGTAATGTCTTGCCGAGCACAATTTTAAAATCAAACAAAACTCTTTATTTTGCACATAATTCTCTTTTTACACAAATTTTCAAAAAGGCTCTTGTGGAATACCACATATATGAGGCGTGCTAACACCTTCCCTTTATATAACCAATCCACGTACCTAAGATATCTGTTTTTTGTGGTTTTTGATTTAAAAATGTTTCGGGTTTATTTTGCTCTTTTCTCATTTCCTTTGGAAACAATAAAGCGTGGTGGCGACTTTCACTGAAATAATGAGTCAAGTCAGCCCAATGGATTTGATCTCAATTTTTTCCCGCTGCAGAAAATTGGCGACTTCACTGGGGACAGATTGACTAGTTACTGATCCATCCTTAGCGAGTTAATCCTATTTTTGTTTATCTGTGTGTTTTGTATTTGTGTATATTATTGTGTGCTTTGTTTATTTGTTTTGTTTGTTTTTTTTCTTTTGGTGCTTGGTGGTTCCTCTGTAGGGATGGGAATAGGCCAGGCTGACTAACTGGAGCCTACAACCCAGCCTACATAGGCCTATGCCAGGGCAGACTTTTTATATAAATAGAAAAGGCCTAGGCTTTTTTATTAGCCTATTTAGCTAAAAAGGCTAGGCCACAGGCCATATAAAAGGCTAGGCCACAGGCCATATAAAAAGCCTTTTAAGCCTATGAGATCAAGTTATATAAATAAATATGAATAATTTTATTATTATATTATATTTTGTACTCTGAATTAAAATATAAAAATTAATATTAGTTATTTTAAAGAAATTATGAAAATAAGATAAACAAAATCTTATGAACGATGTTAAGAACAAAATATAATAGGAATTAGGGAAGATAAGAAGAACATAAGGAATTGGTTATAACTGTTATTCTTTACTTTCTCTTAAAACAAGATTACAAGTTTACAAGAATAACAAATAACCTCTCTCACCCTAAATTAGGATTTGTTGCTTATCAATGATGAGAGACTAGTATGTTATTTATAATAAAACCTAACATACTAACTAATGGCCTTTTTCCACAAGGCCCGTTATACAAGCCAACTTAATAAACAGACTAACTTAACAAATTAGGGTTTAAACACTAAAACCTAATTTAATATGCTAAAAATCCTAGCATCTTCGACACAAGCATATGAACAACCTTCGACTTCGTGCTTAACCATGTCAAACCAAGAAGCTACCCTTCGACCATACTAGAGTTCGATCCAATATCTCACAAATCTCCACCTTGGATCTATCTCTACAACATTGAGGGAACAAACTACCTTTCTTCATGCAGCTTTATCAACTGCATACAGTGGAAAAACTTGCAACTCGACAATGTCTTTGTGATCATATCAGCAACATTATCTTCAGTCGAAACCTTTAGCACTTGGACTTCTCCACGCTCGATTACTCCTCTGACGAAATGCAGCCTCACATCAATGTGCTTAGTTCGCTCATGATAGGCTGAATTCTTCGACAAGTGTATTGCACTTTGACTATCACATTTAACAATGATACCTTGTCCTTGAAGTTTCAGCTCCTTCGCAAAACCTTCAAGCCACATGATTCTTTCACAGCTTCAGTTAGGTAAATATACCCCGCTTCAGTGGTTGATAGAGCAACAACCTTCTGAAGTGTTGCTTTCCAACTAATTGTAGTGCCAAACATAGTGAAAACATATCCAGAAATAGATTTTCTGGAATCCATACAACCTGCATAATCAGATTCGACATATCCTTCTATTAATGCTTTACTATCTTTACTCAAGGCTCCACCATAAATTAGGACTCTATTCAGAGACCCATTTGTGTACCTTAAAATCCACTTCAATGCTTGCTAGTGAGCCTTTCCAGGATTCGCCATGTACCTGCTTACAAGACTTACTGCATATGCTATTTCGGGTCTTGTACTAGGGATGTCAATAGGGCATATATTGTTCGGAGGATGTTTTTTTGCTCCTCGCCCCTCCCCCAAATTTACTCCCCATCCCCACGGGGGAATATTCCCCCCATCCCCATCCCCACGGATATCCACGGAGATCGAATCTTAAGAAAATTTCTACACTTTTTTATCAAAACTATGATGCTAGTATTTTGTTTTTTTTTTCATTTTTTTAAAATGCATATATTTGTATCTTTATTTTATAAAAAAATCAAAATACATCTTGCATCAATAATAAATAAAAAAAGCAAAAGAACTTGATGTTGCTAATATTTTTTATGTAAAAATAAATAAATAGTAACATAACTTCTTGCTACCGTACTTCCACTAATTTACTACCAAAATACCGATGTCGTCCAGCGCAAGTAGTTGATTATATGTGACTAATCTATAACTTCTAATGACTCTTCATTTTCTAATACATTAATATTTTTCATGTAATATTATATAATTATATAATAAATATAATATATAAAGTATAAAAATTAAAATATATCATCGGAGTCGGAGAATCCACAGGGCGGAGGATACTTTCCCAATCCCCGCCCCAAAGTATTATCGGGGGAACTTTTCCCTCCATCCCCATCCCCACGGGAAAAAAATCCCTAGCTTCGGATCTCCGCACAGATTTTCCCCACAGGGATCCCCATTAACAGATGCAATTGACATCCCTATCAAGTACAAACCATAGCATACATCAAAGAACCAACTATATTAGCATATGGGATGCTAATATAGTTTGTTGGAGTCACAACTGGCTTCGAATTTGACATACCAAACTTTTCGAGAATCTTCTGTAGATATGCCTCTTGAGATAAACATAACTTCGACTTCTTTCTATCTCTTTGAATGTCAATTCCAAAAATCCTGGAAGCAGCTCCCAGATCCTTCATATCGAACTCCTTATTGAGTTCAGCCTTCACCCTCGTCACATCTTCAACATTGTTGCTTTCTATGAGAATATCATCCATATAAAGCAACAAAATAACAAATGAATTACCAGGTCGAAATCTGAAGTAAACGCAGTGGTCGAACTGACTTCTAATGAAACTTATGCGTGCCATGAACTTGTCGAATCTCTGATTCCGCTATTGAGGAGATTGTTTCAGCCCATACAAAGATATCTTTAACTTGCACACATAATCTTCCTTCCCCTTTTCGACATACCCTTCAGGTTGCCTCATCAGGATCGTTTCATCTATATCACCATACAAGAACACAGTCTTCACATCCATCTGTTCCAGTTTAATATCTAACTGTGTCACCATGGCAAGCAACATTCGAATGGACCTATGCTTCACAACAGGAGAAAACACATCATTGAAGTCGACACCTTCTTTTTGAGTGAAACCCCTTGCAACTAACCTTGCCTTGTATCTTTTCGACGTCACTCCTTCAATTTCTTCCTTAACTTTGAAAATCCATTTACAACTGACTAACCTTGCCTCAGCAGGTTTCTTGATCAGTTCCCAAGTATGATTATCATGAAGATATTTCATCTCATCATCCATGGCCTTCAGCCATTCAGTCTTATTTTGACTCCTGATAACTTCCTTGTAGTCTCTAGGTTCTTCGTCTAGAACCTCACTTGCAGAGATTAAGGCATAAGATATAAGATCTGCATACCCAAGCCTCTAAGGTGCCTTGATGACTCTTATTGACCTATCTCTCGACAATAGGTAGTCATCATTAGTTTCCTCAACTTTCTCAGTATCTTCTGCTTCTTCTTCGACTTCATCAGGAATATGCAATTCAGTATCAACATGCTCCACCTTAACAGGAATCTCTATCTGTTCCAGCTCTTCGTCAGATGTTTATGTACTTCGACCAACATCATCAGTTTTCTTAAAAGCCATTTCAGCTTCATTGAAAACTACATATCGACTGGTGATACACCTCCTGTGACCTGGCTCTACGCACCATAGCCTATAAGCTTTGACTCCTTCAGGGTATCCCATGAAGATGCATTGCAGAGCTCTAGGTTCAACTTTGTCTTGCCTAATGTGAGTATAGGCTATGCAGCCAAATACTCTCAGTTTGTTAAGGTCTGGTGGATGTCCCGACCAAACTTCTTCAGGTGTCTTCATATCTAACGTTGTTGAAGGACATTTGTTTATCATATATGTTGCTGTCGAAATAGCCTCAGCCCAAAACACTTTCTTTAACCCCGCACTAGTCAACATGCATCTGACTCTCCAAAATAGTTCAATTAAACCTTTCAGCCAAACCATTTTGTTGTGGAGTACCTGCAGTAGTTTTGTGCCTTGCAATACCAGAGGCAGTACAAAAATTGTCGAATGCCTCATTGCAAAATTCAAGGCCATTGTCGGTTCTCAACCTCTTGACCTTTTTGCCAGTCTGATTTTCTACTAGAGTCTTCCAACTTTTAAAATTCTGAAAAGTTTCATCCTTAGTCTTCTGGATGAATACACATAACTTCCTGGAATAATCATCAACTATGGGTAGAAAATACCTTGCTCCTGAATGTGATGGACACCTTGCAGGCCCCCAAAGATCAACATGGGTGTAATCAAGGGATCCATGGGTTCTTTGTTTGCCTTTGTTGAACTCTACTCTGCAAGATTTTGCAAGTACACAGGGTTCACAAAACTTCAGCTTTTCGACTTTGTCTCCACCAAGAAGATTTTGTTTCCCTAATTCGACTAAACCCCTTTCACTCACATGGCCCAATCTCATGTGCCAGATTTCTGTCTTCGACAAAGGTTTCGTGGATGCAACGTTTGTCGAACCACTTACAACTTTAGCTTTAAGGGTATACAAGCCTTGTTTCTTCACGCCTCTCAAGACTTCCGTCGAACCCTTCATGAATCTTAGGATACTTTTATCTCCTTTGAAAACATATCCTTTCTTGTCGAATTAACCAAGAGAAAGCATATTTCTCTTCAAATCAGGAACATACCTGACTTCAGTCAACAACCTTATTGACTCATCATGGAGCTTGAACCTCACAGATCCAACACCTGTAATCTTGCAAGCCTTCTTGTTTCCCAACAATACTGATCCACCATCTTGATCACATAATTCCTCGAACAAGTCTTTGTTTAGAGTCAGGTGCCAAGTGCAACCTGAATCCATAATCCACTCCTTCCTAGAGTTAGTGCTTGAAACCACAAGAACATCAGATGATTCGAAATCATCTTGAACAATGACTGCATTGCCATTATCCTTACCTCCATGATCTTTCAGGTGTTAGGGCACACCTTCCGTGTGTACTTTGACCACAGTTGACTTTTAGGTCAATCCAGTCGACTGTTGACTTTCTGAACAATTGAGTGATCAATCCTTTGAGTTGAGACCTAAGACTTGTCATGGAAGTAATGTGAGACATCATAGGCTATATGGGATACCTTGGAGCCATTGGTTTATTTATTTTCCTTCAGAACAACAAAACCCTAATTTTTTAGCCTTGTTTAGGAGAGTGTCTTGGAGCTTTGTATCTTGAATTGAATTTGAATAGGAGAAATAGTATGGGCAAATTTTGGGGTATGACAAAAACGTTTGTTCGTTGGGTGAATTCAGTGAAAGGTATTTAGAACTGATTGGAGATTGACCATTGTTTTTTAACCTAGATGTATGACCTTCAGTAAAATTTGTTGGACCTTTTCTATTAGGCCTAATCTGCTCAAAATGGCTTTTATCAAGAGCTCGAGCTTCTCCTTGTCTAATGCTTCTATCAAGAATGGTGGGCCCATTAAGAACTGGTCCAGTATTACTCAATTCGTTATTCCATTTTTTGTTTATGATTTCTATTCTTTCCACACTTACTGCTTCTCTCACCTTAATTATTCCGCCATCCTCACTCTGATTTCTCGAGTATTTCGATAATCCTTCTTTAGACGCATGCGCCGATTCCTTGGCTCCATGAATGATATGATTGGATCCTGAAGCTACCGTAATCAATTTTTTAATTTTTTTTTTGTATTCTGCCTTAAAAGCGCCAATTTCCTTCGATTATCTGAAAGTCCTCTTCGTCTTTCGATTTCGCCTGTGACTGCATGATGAAAGGGCCTTTGGAATCCACCGACTCATCATCGTTATCTTCACCTGTTTTTACCTCCAAATGGATTTCTTCCTTCTCTGATTGACATTCCCATAATTCTTCAGTGATGCAAATTTGAAATAGTTCCCTGTTTATTTGGATATTGGTTACTTTATTTATGATTTCCAACGAAGGAGTTCTGATAAGAATTGTTGTCACATCAAGTCTCTCCATGTCTTCCATTTCCTGGTCTAATTTGATTAATCTTCCGAAAGGATATGGCAATGGAGAGAAAGTCTTCATTCTCCATGTGTGGATAGGAACTCCGTACACCTTAACCCAAGTATAATGTGACCCTCCTACATCCATGGGTTCCCATTCTCTAACATTATTGAAATCTTCTTGGAAGAATGATTTCGAATCTTTCGGTAGACTATTGAAATCCTCATTTTCATCCACTTTTAAAAAAACTTTTTCACCTCCTAATGGGATAGCCATTATAGATGTTATACCTTCTTCAATCAACCAACTCTGTATAGTGTTTATCTCTTCTGCCTTTTTAAAGAACCCTGTATAACCTGACTTTGCCCATGCCATCTCCAAGTCGTTGATTGTAAGAGATAAACCTACGCCTTCTTTATCGTTTTTGCCCGTGTTGTTATCCTTCCGTGCCCTTAATATTCAACCCAAAGTACAATATTGAATAAATAAAAATACAACAAATTAGTGAGAAGGTAAGATTGTTTATGAGAGGAATGAGACAGTATAGTATAGCCTTGAGCATACAATAAAGCAAATACTATGTAATTTACATAAAAGCAGAAAATGACAACACATTTTATCAAATCAATTGAAGTTGAAAGATAAAGCATATAAATAGAGGGACAGAGAAAATTGCAGAAAGAAAAATTTATCATAATTTACTATTCCTCCATACTAAAACTATTCAGTTTATAACTCTTTAATTTATCACAACAACAACAAAGATAAAAATTACAATAAAACTGGCATTGAAGCTTAATGAAGTATTCTTTAATACTCTATAAAGAGCCCATCATGGTTCTTGATTTTGTATTTTTTTTAATTGCAATATAAATATTAATATACTTTGTAACACTGTCATACATTGAGAGCAATTTGATTATTAGAGTTTGAGCATACAATGCAATTTAGAATATTTGAAAGAAGAAGGTCAGCTTGCTCACACTATAGGAAGGAAAGTTAGCCTTACCCTACTACAGAAATAGATTTGAAAGGTTGTGCTAACTTACTTGGCAACTATGTACTCTCTAAAAGAAGGATAGATTTGACAGGTGTGACAAAGTACTTAGCAACTATGTACTCTCAAGCAAAATGACTATTTTATGAAGAAACACAATAAATGTAGTGACTTGACATTTGGAAATATTGTTAAAGTAATAAGGAAGTGTGATAAACAAATCATATTAAATATTTTTAGAGAGTGAAGTGTTTGTAAATATGTGGTACACCGTTTAAAAGAGAATAAAGTGTAATCTCTTATGATTTACAAATAAAATCAATTAGTTATAATTTCCTCATTTTTAATATTTTAATTAATACTTTCATTTTTATCGTTTCATATAATTTTCACAAAAAATAGAAAACAAAATTTATTAAAATTTTATTGTATTTAATTCACAATAAGAATAAAAATATTTGTATGAGCAATATATATATATATATATATATATATATATATATATATAGAGAGAGAGAGAGAGAGAGAGAGGGGGGAGAGAGAAAGAGAGAGATGACATATCGTATAAGAATGATATTCTTATGTGAGAAAATGAGAATGAATCTGAAACATTAGATTTTAAAATAAATGGTGAAAATTATTTGTCAATCTTTTTTTCTCTCTCCTGCATTATTTATTTGAATAATGGAGAAGAGAGAAAAAATATTGATAGATAATCTCCCCCATTTATTTTAAAATCTAATTGTTCAGATTCATTCTCATGTTCTCACATGAGAATGTCATTCTCATATGATCTCTCTCTCTCTCTCTCTCTCTCTCTCTCTCTCTCTCTCTCTCTCTCTCTCTCTCTCTCTCTCTCTCTCTCTCTCTCTCTATATATATATATATATATATATATATATATATATATATATATATATATATATATATATATATATATATATATATATATATAAACTTTGAAAATTAAAACTATAGAGTAGTAGAACAAAATCAAACACCATCAAATTCTGCTCACACCTTTAAATTGTTTTATCAAAATAGAAACAAAAAAATATTAGATATCTCTATTTTATTAGTTTTTTCAGATATAATAAATATAATTTAAAAATTATAATTTATTTTGCATTTATTTCTGAAATATCTCTTTATTTTACACTTGAAAAACATATATTTAAGGTTGTAAATATTGTTTTAAACCTTAAAATATACTAGTGTGTATATCTGTGCGAGACACAAGATACATTTTCTTATTCTAAAAAAATTACTTTATAATTATTTACGGTTTACAATTGAAGTTATGATAACATAAAAATAAGTGGATAAGTTATTAATAGTACATATAAAATAAATTATTTAATTGTTTAATAAGAAATGATTATATAATGTTTATTGTAAAGAAAATGTTGATTGTATTATGGGCAATGATTGAACCATTATAAATAAGTGTACCAATTTTTTAAAAAATACTTGTGTATTTTAAGTTGCCCTTACCGATATAATAACAATAACTAAACATCTAGCTATATATTATAGTATATAAAACGACACTAATTTCTTTTGATCTTTGCATAAAAATATGAATTTTCTATAATAAAAATATGAATTTTCTATAATAAAATTATATGTCAACATCTTCTACTTATACAACAATAAACTAAACATTGTACTTTTCAATTATTTTCGAAAAGATTGTATTTTCTTTTAATTATACAATTAAACATTTATTTATCTATTAATAACTCATTAATAATTATAATATGTTTGAGATTTAAAAAGAATATAGTATTTTTATTAAAGGTTTCTTATTTATATTCATATAATATATGAATACTTTAAAAATATATATTTAATTTATTTTGAATCTCATATTCCATTGAGTGTAAATAACACAAAAAATGAGGTTTGAGAGAGACTTCTATAGAGAAAAAACTGTAATATTTATAGGGACCAAAAACTAATTTAACTATTTATTATATATATATATATTTATATAAATATAAATATATATATATATATATATATATATATATATATATATATATATATATATATATATATATATATATATATATATATATATATATATATAGTTTCATGTGAGCTTAGTCCACTTTTTATATATATATATATATATATATATATATATATATATATATATATATATATATATATATATATACATATATATATATATATACATATATATATATATATATACATATATATATATATATATACATATATATATATATATATATATATATATATACATATATATATATATATATACATATATATATATATATATATATATACATATATATATATATATATATACATATATATATATATATACATATATATATATATATATATATATATATATATATATATATATATATATATATATATATATATATATATATATATATATAGTTTCATGTGAGCTTAGTCCACTTTTTATAATCAAATGGAAAATTCTATCACATTCATAAGAACTTTAGTTTCATTTACCTTCAAACCTATGGAAGACGACATTCTCTGCAAACCAATTGAAAACTACAATCTCCACTTAAACTGTATAATTATTATATATTCAACTGTATAATTATTATATATTCAGTTTCATCAATTTCAACTTGGTACTTTTTAAAAAAATCAGTATTCTCTTATAGTTTCTCAAACATCTTTCACCGATAAATTGTACATGTCCCAACCATATGTTGCACAATTTTCTGACATATTTACCTATAGACCAATGCTACACCCAACTCTGACAAACAAACATCCTGTTTATAACTTATTTACAATATTAAACATCCAATATTACACCTTCCCGTCATTGTGATAAATGTGGAACTAAAATTATACCACATCACATAGAAACATAGAATTCTAGAGAGGACTTGGGTACAAATAACATTCTTTATAAACCTGAGTAGCCAAGACCTCAAATTCTCCGCTTCTAACAACATAAAAACAACCACTTTCACCGCCCTGCAAAGTATAACTTTTATCATACTTCTACTCTTACAAATACCAAGTCAAAATAAAGAGAAAGTTCGATAAGATCTAGTGCAAGTACAATTCAATGAAGTAAAATGCATTTTAGGAAATTGGCATGCTTGACTATAATTTCCTCAGGTTCAACTTCAACACTTAATTTGCATGCAATCCAATAAAACATGACACCCATAATCAGTAAGTTTTCAAAAGAGAAAATGATCCTGCAATGCCTACTCTATGTGTGCATGTTTCATAAGAATATGAAGAAGCACCATCAAGGTTTTTAGTTCATGAACTTGGAAATAAGAGAAAATAAATCTACAAAAGTTACCTCTACAACCCGAGGGACGTGAATTCGTACAACATCGCGAGAAGTTGTAACACCCCATATTTTAATTTTAGAGTGAAGACCCATTTTGGTCTCTCACTAAAATCACACAACCCAAATTAGTCCCTCACAAAAATAAGGACTCGATTTAATCCCTTACAAAATTTAACCGGACCATATTAGTCCTTATGTTAATATTTTTATCAAATCGGTTTTTTTCATACTTTTAAACCGTGACTGAACTGCCACGTTGACTTTTATTTTTTATTTTTCATTTTTTAAATACTAAATTAAATTTTAATTATAATTTCATTTTTAAACAATTCTGAATTAATAATATCAAACAGGCCAAAATTATTTTTTATATGGAATTGAACCTATGACCTTTAACCAATATTTTATGTCCTTACCACTAGTCCAATGTATATTCATGACAAATAATTCTTATAATTTTTAAAAATATTAAATGATATAGAATTTAAAACAAAAAAAGTTATAATTTGTACCAACAGGGTCTCAAATTCAAATCCGTTCAAATTAAATGATAGTCACTTTAGAACTAGACAAGTCAATTTATATTGTTAATATTATTAATAATGAATACTTAAGTTAATAATTCAAACAAATATTTACTTGTTTCAAATAAAAAATAAATAAATATTTACTAATTTTAAATAATACAAAATTTAAAAATAAAATTAATAAAATATAAATCCTAAATAAAATTAATCAAATAAAAATAAAAAATAAATATTTAATTGAATTACTATTAAATTAGTTGATTACTGTTTAGTTTGTATTAACTATATAATTTTAAAAATTAATTGATTATTTAATTTAAATTTATTAAATATTTTAATAATTAGTTGAATTACTATTAAATTAATTATTATTTAATTTGAATTAACTTTAAGTAAGTAAATATTTATTTGTGTCTTATTTAATTTTAATTACATATAATTTAATTTATTTCTAATTGATTAAATATATTGAGGTTTTATATTTAATAAATTTTATTTTTAAATTGGTTTATTATTTGAAATTAGTAAATCAAAGAGGATCGAAACCACATTGATATAAATTTTATAATTTTTGTTTTAAATTTATAATTATTTAATATTATTAAAAATCTTGGAAATTATTTTTTATGAATGCATATTGGCCAAATGGTAAAGACTTAAGATATTGTTTAATAGTATTGTGTTCAATTTCTTATAAAAACAATTTTGCCTTGATATTATTAAATCAGAATTGTTTAAAAATGAAATTACAATTAAAAATTAATTTAGTATTTAAAAAATGAAAATAAAAAATAAAAGCCAACGTGGCAGTCCAGTCACGGTTTAAAAATATAAAAAACCAATTTAATAAAAATATTAACAGAAGGACTAATATGGTCCGGTTAAATTTTGTAAGGGATTAAATCGAGTCCTTATTTTTGTGAGGGACTAATTTGGGTTGTGTGATTTTTGTGAGGGACCAAAATGGGTCTTCACTCTTAATTTTATTGATTTAAGGGTTAAATGACTTTCACCCCTGCAATAGTAGCGAAATTTGATTTCCCCCTATTAAAAAAAGGACAACTTCTCTACCCATCACTAAAAGTTGAGTAGAGTACATTCAACCAATCACATGATACCATCTAAGTTAAAGACATTTAATTATTTATTAAATACTACAATTATTTTATATTCAGTGCATTTTACACAAGAGGTAACCTTACCCAACTTTTTGAGTTTGGTAGATAAGAATTCACCTTAAAAAAAATTAATCTTTGGACTTATTGTATACTATTTTATTAAGCCAAACACAATTAAAAATTTTAACACACCCATGTCTAAATGACAACAATGCTGCAAGCTTACCACCAAACCATGCATGTTTAGTTATTTACAATTGCAAAGAAGTTCTATATAAAACATAAATTATGTAAATTATTACTTATTTTTTTGATAGAAAATAGATGATATTCATTCATTCAAATCAATAGAGTACATCGTTGCAATATAAATTCAAAATCGCCAAAAACAAAAAGGATGAATCTGCGAACAAATCCACAGCATCCATGTTAATAGCATAAAACAGAAAATTGCATATGCCTACAAATATTAATGTATTGACTGTATTGAGATGTCCGAAATATTCATGCTTCCGGATCTGTAGCGTTGACGGCACCAAAGTCATTGATTGAATTTGCACTAGATCGAAACTAATCTTTCAACCTGAAACAAATGAACACCGCACAAAAACGGAAAAACAAAATACCCGCACAAAGACGAGAAATTAAAATACACCACAGAAATATGGGAAATCAAAACAAACGATTACCCACGAAATCACAAAAAAACAAAAACAAAAGGTGTGAAAATCACTTACATATTAATATATAACTTGTTTGTTTTATGTAATATATATTAGAATCATTATAAAAATATAGATAAAAATATTTATAACACGTTTATAACTTTTAAACAATTATTAAATAAAAGTAAATATTAACTTTTTTTATTGCTCAGTTTTTTTATTAAAAAAGTTATTCACATTTTTTTATTAAAAAAATTATTCACGTTTTTTTATTAACGTTTTTTTATTGCTCAGTAAATATTCACGTTTTTTTATTAACGTTTTTATTTTATTAATGTTTTTATTGCATTAACGTTTTCTTTAATAATCTTAATAAACGTATTTAATTAACGTTTTTATTCAATTTTTTTAATTTATATAAAAGTTTTTTTTAATAATTTTATTTAAATGTTTTTTTAATAATTTTTTTAATTAACGCTTTTTTAAAATAATTGTATTTAGTTTTTTAATTAACTTTTTAAATATTTATAATTAAGAATTTGCTCACTTTTTTTAATTATTGCATTATCTATATATTAATTATAAATCATTTTTATATATTTTTCTATAATGAATCTAATATATACAGTTTTTTTTATAAAAAACAAAAAAAAAATCAATAACACTTTATAGTTATTGTTCAGTTTTTAAAAAAAAGTATTCATTTTTAAACGTGTATATATATATATATATATATATATATATATATATATATATATATATATATATATATATATATATATATATATATATATATATATATATATATATATATATATATATATATATATATAACACTTCATTTTGTACCTATTAAATTTCATTTTTTTATAAACTTCATTTTTTAAAAAACTTCATTTTGTTCAATTTTTATAAACTGTAACTAAAAAACACTGTATATATTAATAAATAAAAAATTGAATTTATAAAAGTACATATTACTTACCGTTTAAATATATTATTAATATTATTTTACGTAAATATTAATATTATTAACATTATATTAATAAATAAAATATATTAATATACATATATAAACATATATTAATAAATAAATAAATAAAGTAATATATTAGTAATAATAAAATAATAAACGTATATATTAATATATATATATATATATATATATATATATATATATATTATCTTGACCTTATTAACCCTATAACATTGATGGCTTGGTGGTAGGGTAGCACTCCATTCACCCTTATGACAAGGGTTTGAGACCTGGTTTTGCAAGTTAAGAAAATTGCTATTTTTTAAAGTTTTTTCAAGCTTTCCAAGTCAGCAAGCGCCACGTAAGGGGCAAAGGCTGAATTTTTTTAAATAAGGGGGGAAATCGAATCTCGCTACTTTGGTAGGGGGTAGAAAGTATTTAACCCTTGATTTAATTAGAGTTTAAATTAATTATTGGAATTATTTGACTTTTATTGAGTTATTGGAGATTTTTAGAAAATAATGTGATTGGGCTTGTGGTGTAGTTAGTAGAAGGGAGGTACTATTTGGGTAGGCCTTTCCTAACTAATGACTCTAATTTCATAAAACAAGAAAAGAAGGGAAAATTGGAAATCAAAAGAGTCTGAGAAGAGAAGTAGAGTAAGTGAAAGACAACATCATTGAAGGAAGAAGGGGAAGAACCAAGAACACTTGCTAAGATAAGGGGAACTCTCCACTTATCATCTTTTATGTTTTCATAAGTGATAGGATTGATTTGGTAGATTAGTTCTCTCAATTATATATGTTCTAGGTTTTGGGATTCAGAGGTTTAGGTTCAATTGTGTGTTTTGATTCAATAGAATGTGTATGAATGATTATGGATGTTAGATGAAATTGTGTTGTGTTTGAATTATGTCAAATTGCTGGAATTGGTTCCGTTTTAGTAAAGAATTTGTATTGGTATGAAATTGTGAGGAGTAGAGGGGCTGAGAAGCTGTCAAAACTGAGATTTTTGGGTCTGTGCACGCTGTAACATTGTAGCAGTCATGTTGTGACCGATTACTGCGTGGAAAATTAAGGAAACTGGACAACTTTGGCTGTTGTAACCGATTACCCTCCCTGCTGTAACCGATTACAGGCGAATTTCAATAATAGCTAATAGGTTGACGTAAAGGCGTAACCGGGTAACGCCCATGCCGTAACCGGTTACACCTGATGCTGTTTTGAAAAATATTTTCTAAAATTCATATCTTTTGAATCGTGTATCCGTTTTGAGTGCCGTTTCGAGTGTTGTGTCAATAATTTAAAATATTATATAATTAAATGACATTTGGGGCAGTAGCCGATTTTATTTAAAAACTCCGATTAAATTATTGGTGATGTTATACATTGTAGACATACACGGTATTATGTAACAATGTGATTGAGGCGGTTAGGATATGATTGTATTGTAAATTGTTGTGAATATTGTGGTGATGAATGATGCTGAGACATGTACATACTTTAATTGGTGATAGTAAATGGTGAGTTATGATGAGACGATGTAGTTCATCGGACCGGTGATGTTGTAAGTATGTTATATGTGTGCATTCATTCATTAATCATTTTGGTGGCTAAATCCAAGTGATGTGTTGGATCAGTGGAGAGCATAATTCTCATTTTAAAAATTTAATAAATAATTACTCTGTCAAAATTGAAGGTATTAATTGTTGCATTCAGTCCATCATAATAATTGTTGCATTCAGTCCATCATGATTCGTATGATTGAAGTTATTTTTTCAAGTTACTATAAAACTTTATAAAAATGGAAAAGTTGTCAACCAATATGCATAATATATAAATATGCATATAGATAAATAACTTATTATATTACAGATAGTACATCATTTGTGTGCAACAATATAATTTTAGAATCATCCATCATATATGACATTGCTGATTGCTTGATTTAGGTGCCTAACAATCGAAAAAATAAAAAACCGTAAAATTAGGGATATTAAAAGTAAATTTGTAAGTTTATTTCTTCTAATATTAAAAATAAAGTAGACTAAAAATTAAAAATGATAAAAGATATGAAATAATAATATCTTATTTCTTCTAATAGTAAAATTAAAGATATTAAAAATAAATTTGTGATTTTAAACAAAAATTTATAGCCATTTTAAATAATTTTTCCCATAAAAAATAAATTTATAAATCTCTTATCTTAAATATGAAGACCAATATAATAAATTTTCCAACTTTCTTTTTTGGTAAGAATAAACTTTCTAACTTGTCATTTGATTCCTTAATACAATATGTTATTTGTTCCTTAATACAATATGTTATTTGTTTTTTATATATGTCTAACTCTTAATGACAATTTAATTATTCATTTTAATTTTAAAACTAGTTGCATATTAATAGGGTAATCATTAATATATATATATATATATATATATACATATATATATATATATATATATATATATATATATATATATATATATATATATATATATATATATATATATATATATATATTACTTTGAAATATTATAACAATATATCTGGATCTCAAAATAAAAAATAAAAAACGCTAAAAAAAACCACAAATTCATATGCTATAAAGAACAACACCTAAAAACTCGGGTCTTCTTCATCCAATATTCATCTTTTTGAAGAACACCTTTAAATAAATATCCCAGAAAATCAAGCGTAACCCAGAAAATCAAGAATACAAACCTAAAAAGTCAATAATATTCTACCATCTTCCTTCAATAATCAACTGAAATCTAGAAAAGTCATCACTTCAAAAAACATCATAAACAAAAAAGCTCTGAAATTCAAAAATAGTGTACGATCTTCACCAAATCTTCAACCAAAACACATAAAAATCCAACAACAAAAAACATAAACCCAAAATATGAAACAATGGTGACATGCAACAAACAAAGGTGGCTAAAGACAAATAAAAATAAGATTTTGTGTACCTAAAATGAAGAAAATCATCCAAAGTTAGTGATAATGTGAAGAAAATCAAACATTCAGAAGAAGGAATGGTTGAAAACAAACCTTTTTACCTTGTTTAAGAATAAAAAACTTAGAAATGAACAATTGAAAAAACATATAGAAACAAACAGGTTACCAAGATGAAACAAGTTAAGGACAACATGAGAAAATATTTCCTTGGAGTAAATTAATAAGGTTATGGAGAAGGAAATTAACTATATAATGAATATGATGAGGTTATGTCATCCATATCTATATAAATTGAGTACCAAAATATTGGCATGATGAGAGGTTCAATTTATCCAACTAAAAAAGCATAGAAAATATTGAAACAAGTTAGGGGAAGAAAAAAAATCAGAGAACCAAAATGTTATTTGTGAAATGTAGAAGGAAAAGAGGTGGAAGGTAGAAGGCAGAGAGAGAATAGAAATTTTTAAGAGAAAGAAAAGACGATGTAACAATAGTGAACAGTTTGTATATTGGTAACATAATTTTATAGCAGATATTCTATCCTTATCCAGTCACAGACTGCATCTTTTGCCTCATGTCACCTATTTTTGGTTCAAAAGCAACTAAAGTGAGTCCAAATAAAAGAAATATATCATTTTTCAGCCTAAAACATTATAATGAATGTTTCTAATGGAACCAAAACCAGCTAATTGCCTAACATTTAGTTAGATTAGACATGATTTGCCCTCAAATTTGTGAAATGGCACAATATTAAGCAAGGTTATTATTGTCTAATCTAGAACAATAACCTTTCTCATATTATAGATTTGTATTTTTATGGAGGTAGTTATTAAAATAAATTTTATATTTTCAAACTTTAAAATATACAGATATCTTCTCCATCCATCACAAAAAGTTGGATAATATACCTTTCACCAATTAAATTGTATCATTTAATTTTATCATATTTAATTATTTATTAAATATTATAATTTTTAGTTATTTCTAATGTATTTTACACTGAAATTAATTCTACCCAACTTTTTGTGTTGGGTAGATAAGAATTCACCTTAAAATATATGGTATTTACAAACATATCCCACTGTGGCCTTTCTCTTTGCATGGCTGATTAAAATTTTAAATCTGTATTTGTTAGATTTACTTGATATTTTGTTGCCAGCAATCAAGAATATTGGTGCTTTCAACCTCGCGATGTTAAGCAAGCAAGCTTGGAAGCTCATAACTATGCCAGATTCTCTTGTGTCTCGCCTTTACAAAGCCAGGTATTTTCCGAAGTGTGACTTTCTCAATTCTAATATTGGCCATAATCCTAGCTATGTGTGGCGTAGCATCTGGAGTTCAAAATTTGTGATTAAAGGAGGATTAAAATGGAGTATAGGGTCAGGAGAGAATATTTCGGTTTGGGATCCGTTCTGGTTGGCCGACGGCTCCTCTCTGACTAATCCTTGGCCTAACAATCTGGTAGCGGATAATCTCAAGGTATCTGATTTGATGTCTCTGATTGGTAAGTATTGGAATCAGGGTGTTATCCTTCCTCTAGTAGGGGCCGAAGCAGCTGAGAAGATTCAGAATACACCCCTCTTTACCGCGGTTCATACTGATAATTTAATTTGGAAACATGAGTCTAACGGTAAATTCTCAGTTCGGAGTGCTTATAGGTACTGTATCACTGATGCTATTGATACCTCAAACCTTAGAAGCAGTGAGAGATGGAATCTGTTATGGAACATTAGGACCCCCCCAAGAGTAAAGAATTTCCTATGGCGTTTGTGCAGAGATTGTGTGCCTACTAGAAGAAGACTCCTGGATAAAGGAATTGATTGCCTTTCAAACTGTGTCGCTTGTAGGGTCGGTGAAGAGAACAATTATCATCTCTTTCTTCAGTGTCCTAAAAGTATTGAGTGTTGGATTCAAGTGGGTCTTTGGTCTATGTTGCAGCAGGTTTTTAGCAATGGGGAGACATTTGCATCTGTGATTTTTTCCTTTCTGCAGGTATCTAGTAAAGACCAACAAGCGATTTTCTCAGTTACTTTATGGAGTATCTGGAAAGGAAGGAACAACCTTGTGTGCAATCAGGTGGAAGATCCTCCGAACATCATTTGTCAGCATGCCCTTCAGTTGTTGACAGGATGGAGGGAGGCTCAGCAGCTTAACCCATATAATAGAAGTATCGACCCCCCGGTCACTATCATCAGATGGGCAAAACCTTCGAGGGGCAGACTCGAGTGTAATATTGACGCATCCTTTTCACATAACAAAGTGGATATCGGTGCTTGCGTTAGAGATGATGCAGGTCAGTTTATTGTAGCCCGAACTGATTGGTTTTCGCCTTGTACGGATGTTGCTATTGGGAAGCTCTTGGTCTTTTTAAAACCTTAAAATGGGTTCATGAGCTGGGTTTTGACAATATGGATTTCGAGTTGGACGCAAAGCGCGTTGTGGATAATGTAACTAATCCGAAACCAAATGATTCGGACTTTGGTTCTATTACTGGCGAGTGTAATCGTTTGATGGCTCTTTTATTTAGGAACTCTCATGTTAAGTTCGTTAGAAGACAAGCTAATGAAGTGGCTCATGCTCTGGCGCGGGTGGCTCCATCTTTTGCTAGTTTTCATAATTTCTTTGAAATTCCAACATGTATTCAGAATATTGTTATTAATGAAATGAATTAATTTTTTTCCGTCAAAAAAAAATGATTCTGATGGAGGTGCATAAGTAAACTCTTTTATTGGTTAAGTGATCTTTTTAATTAAAGTTTGAGTATCTGAAACCGGATTGGTGTGAAAAAAATGTGGGCTTTAACGCTTGGTTCATAATGGGTAGGGACTATGCTTATATATATTATATGGCTAGATCTCCTTTGTAATCACAAAATCAGAAACATAAGTAACAGCTCTACAACTTGTCCCATTAAGAGTTGAGAACGAGAGTGTGAAATATAGAAGAAAATTTAATCATTCATGTTTTTAGGATTCCGAATCAAGGTGAACAAATTAGCAATTTTTATTCTTAAAACATATCTTCAATAAATAAGTATTGATATTTTAATTTCATATAATTAATAAAAAAAACTCTCTTAGAGTATTTACATTTACAACCATGTCCATTTCGCGAGAATTCAACTTGCCACCTCCAAATTAGCCATGACACCTCCCAAAATGCATGAAAAGACCATAATGTCCATCCAAAATCATTTACCACATTTTTCAAAATCTACGGAAAGTACCGGATTTTTCAAATTCTTGGGAGATACCGGAAATTTGAGCAGCTTACCGGAAATTTCGCAAATAAAAGTTTCTGGTATTTTTATGAAATTTTTGGTACTTTTTACCGAAAATTGTGAAATTTCCGGTATTTTGTACTGGGAATTCCAAAATTTACGGTATTTTGTACCGGAAATTTCAAAATTTCCTGTTGTTAGCTGAAGATTTCGTCTTGTAATATTTGTCCTTCGAAGAAGTCGAAAATCGAAGGAAAGATGGTTACTGATGGCCATCCCTTAAAAAATAAAAAAATGGCTACTGATGACCATGTTTCGAGAATAAAGACTTCTAAGTTCGTTATGAAGATAATGAATATTGAAAGCTAGTGAAAGTATGTGTCTTCGGGGGCTTAGACAACATTTATAAAATATATTCAAGTATTACTACTTAGCGTGTTTTCGTAGTGTTTTTTAATACACTGCCACGCGTCGAAGACGGACTCAGGCGGGAAGATTTGAAATTCGAAGACGGTTTCGTAACTGTCCAAGTAACAGATGTCGTCGCTGGAAGTTCTTATGAGAGACGTGGCAGCAGATTAGTGTAGGACCGTTAAGGTCGAAACTAGTATAAATAGGAGTCTTAATGTTAGGATTCTGTGTGTTCATTTTGTACAAATCACTCACATATTTACTCAAGTATCAAGCGTTAAGAGAAAGAGTTCGCTGAGAAAATGTACGTATGACACCACCACTTTAATACATGTGTATTATCTTTCGTTTTCGAATATCTTTCAGAATTACTGCATTCCATTTACTTCTTGCCATTTACATTTCTGTATTTTTACTTTAATGTCATTTACTTTCGAATTACTTTCATGTTATTTACTTTCAAAGTCTTTAACGTTTCTGCATTTTAAGATTCTTTACGTTTTAACAGTCCTTTTAATTTCATATGTTATGTTACTTATCTTTTCATTGAAGTCATACTTATATATAACAAAGTGATTATCAAGATTACTTGTTTCTTAATCGAACAACGCTTATTGACGAAGACGAATCATGAATATGGTTCAAATGAACATTGATAACAATCTTTTTGACTATGTGTCCTAGGATCAATCTAGTCGATCCTGCGAGTAACCAAATCATATTTATTATAGTTTGGAAGACTAGCGGTTGTTTACCGGAAATCACCGTAAACACCTGTATGTTGATAAATTTTTAAAAATACCGTAAATTATGAAATTTCCGGTATTTTGTCCAGTACCGGAAATTTTGAAATATTTGATATTTCTAGTATTTTTTATTTTTTTAAAATTCTATTTTCTTATATTTTTTGAGGTGGTATTTTGCCCTTCCGTATCATACACCACCCGCTCCTCAGCCATGGTCATCCGCTCCTCAACTCTAACCACCCCCTCATGAGCACTAGGTACCTACTCCTCAACTATAGACACCCTCTCATCAGCAACCCCCACCCAGCAATAGCCACAGACTCCTGCTGCACAACCTCCCGCTGAACAACAACCTCCGGCACAACCTCTGCAATCTCATCCTATTTCACCTTCCCGTCCACAGCAGTGGAAGCTCTACCACCCCGACGCCGAGGTAAACAGAACCTCCTACCCGCCTGCGCCTGCTCAACCTCGGCTCTATCGGTAGCCCGACCCACAACAGGTTATGCTTACCATGTCGCTTTCAGGATATGGCAGGGCGAGGTATGTAACATAGCTTAATTTTTATTATGCAATTTGATTTATACTATTTTGTTTTAATTGTGTTTTTTTTGTTACAGGAGCGTCCAGTGCTGAAGGTCACTTCTCACGGGTCGAAGTTGAAGAACTTCCACGAGGGACTGATGCATGAGGAGGTGGCAAGGATCGTTCGGGAGTTCCATTTGTTGGACTTTGCTAGATGCTCCCTGATGATGTTGGACGTCCCTCTATTATCAGCTTTTGTAGAGAGATGGCACCCGAAGACATCATCCTTCCATCTTCCAGCCGGAGAGAGGACAGTAACTCTGGATGATGTGCATTACCTGTTTCACCTTCTGATAACTGGTACATTTTTTACACCAGTTCACAGGGACCAGGCGACAACGGTGCAGATGGTGATGGATGCGTTAGAGGTTGATGAGCTGGATGGGCTCAAGGAGTTTGGTGACACTTGGGGCTTTCACCTCAGGATGTCTTGGCAGAGGAAGGTTTATCAGTAGCTTGTCGATGCAGATAGGTACAAGGCTGCCGCTAGGGCGTACATGCTACATCTAGTGGCATGTTCTATATTTGCGAACAGGTCTGCATATTATATAGATGTTTGTTATCTTACTCTCTTCAGCAACCTTGATACCCCGTGTTGAGCTTGGGGAGTGGCTACTCTTACGATGCTATACACGACGTTTGATGCCGCTTCTCGTCCTGACACCAGACAGCTTGCTGGTTATTTGAGCTTGCTACAGGTATATATTCTTACATGTTTTTTTGTGTTTTATTATATTTTACCGGAAACTTGATTATTTTTATTTATGCAGTGTTGGATCTACGAGCACTTCCCTCACATCTGTGAGCGGAGGACCCACCGTTGTGCGGTTGCTGACCCTTGTGCGATGAGGTGGAAGGCCAGACAGACCCTTTCAAGAGAGGCACCCTTGATAGAGTACATGTGGAGGCTGGATGCTCTGACGCTGGATAATGTAATCTGGACACCGTATACAGGTCACCGTGAGCATCATCATTTTGATGTAGCTTCTTTATATTTGGGGCCTGTCAGATGGGAGAGCCATGTGGGTTGATACTTGCCTGAGAGGTGTCTACGCCAGTTTGGTTATATGCAGGGCATCCCACGGCCGGTCCTAGAGGCTCCAGTTGGTGGCATTGATCGCTAGTTTCAGAGTCACATCCTTAGTTCCCCCTGTGAGAACATGGATACAGCTGTTGCGGTTTAGCAGCCTTGGCAGTGTCAGAATAGATACCTGGAGTGGTTCCTCAGAGTGTCACACCCTAGGGTCAACCCCCAGCTGCCGCAGCATTTGATGTTTCAGGGCCTTCAGGTACCAGGACTTCTTCACCACCACTACCACTACCACCATCTCCACCTCTCGCTGGTGACCAGGACAGTCGCATGTGGTACATCGCAGTTCACTTGGATAGCCTAATGGGTCTGGTGAACCCTGATGGTGATGTCCACAGTATTTTAGCTAGGTTGGCGAATGTTGCTCATGGAGGACCTAGGTTGGCGGATGTTGCACGAATATCTTAATTATTGCATAATCTTTTTGGCTAGTAAATGTTTCGAGTAGATAAAAAAAATAACATCAATGACAAACAAACATAGTTAAAAAACATCAGATGACAAACAACAAGCATAAACAGTACTTCGAAACATGAAAACCTAGACACTACCGGAAGACTCTAGACGAATCAAACACTTCATTCGGGTTTAGTTATCCTACGGCGAAGTGATTTCTGCATGACCTTCCCATCTTCATCATTTTTCAACTCGACTAAGTTATATTTCACCATTCCATTTGTATCAATCAAGTCCTCCCGAAACTCGATCTTTCTCACCCTTCAGTTATCGGAATCATACAACAATTTATTCAACATTTCTTTCAAGGTGGCAAAAGGATACAGCGTCATCTGGAATCTTGATTTGAATAACAGGGTTGCTGCCATTGAAATACACAGATACTTTAATCAAATACGGAGGAAGAGGCATTTTGTTGAAATGATGTGTTATCACATAACCCTAACACCCCTATTTATACAAATGGTGGTGCTTTCTAGACCACACAAATGTGTCGGTGCAATCAGAACCCTCCAAAAGTGTCGGCAAAACTCAATTGTTAAAAAACAAAAAATTGAAACATACTGGAAATTTAGTTTATTTCAAATTTCCGGTATATCGAAAATTTGAAAATTCCGGTATACCTGAAATTTCAAAATTCTGGTATACCTGAAATTTTAAAATTCTGATATACCTAAAATTTCAAAATTCCGATATTTCAAATAAATTAAATTTCCGATATGGTGTGTCGGAAATTCCAAATTAATTGAATTTCCGGTATTTAGTACCGAAAATTTTGTGATGCATACAAAAATTTTGCTTTAGAAATTCTTTATTTTTCACCTTTTTATCATCAAAGATAAAATTGTATTAAAAAAATTGAGAGTTAACAGATCTAAAAGAGGATGGTAAGTTAATTCCTCCCATTTCGCCCCATCTATTTTCTTTTACAGGTTTTTTTCGAGAGATGGTGAAGACCATGTAACCTCCGCTTCAATGTGAGATGATAAAGTAAATAGAGTCAAAGATGTTAGTTAAAAAGGCTAAAAAATTTAATCTAAAGTAACAGTACATTTATTGCAAAATAATACATTAAGGCTGTCAAATATGACAGTAATCAACCTTCCCTCACGCTGCCACGCACTAAACCTTCTGCACCACTGCCTTAAAGCTCTTGTGACTTTTGTGACAATGCTTCCAAAAACATTATGCCTCAAACAAGAAATTTAATTACTTTATTTTCATAGTATTTAAATTTTCTATATAAATATTTATAAACCTAGTGCAACATAGAGAATATCTAGCACGTGCACAAAAATACACCCGCATAGAGTCTATTCAAAAACATCATAATTGCATCAAATTTCAAACTTTATAACAAAAGCTGTAAAGTTTGTTACATTTTCAATATTTCATATTCTTCTTCCTACTTTTTTACATTCCATTTATCAACTAATTTAATCATTAATTTTATTAAACATGATTAACTCACTCCCCTTTAACTAGGTTATCATCAACTATGTACTTTTTTTAGCCAAATAGAGTATCGGTGTAACTAATCATCTTAAGAAACTGTTACATCCAATACTTTGATCATTGATCACATCAAGACTTCAGTATTTCTTATAAAATCCAAACGCACTAAACATGAGCGGTTTCGATAATTTTATCTTTAAACGTCATTTCTAATTATAAACGCCTTTTAACTTTGATAAGATACATCACTTCCACACTAAAAACAAACAAGCATTTGCACGACATAAATAACATCATGCACACTCATTTGAAACCATTGAACTCTAACACCACACACAAAAAGTTTATAAAAAAAAAAACAAAACACTTTTAACACAACACTTTTAACAAAGACACAACAAAAAAACATACAAAAGCATAAAGAAAAAAACATGATCAAACACTTTTGAAATATCAACTCAACAAAAATTACACATACAAGGTACTTTCCTTACACACAATCCATCTGGTAAATTTCCTAATTTACCCTTTATTACTATTCTTATTTTTACTATTACTACAGATAGATAGATGAAGATCTCGTGTAATAATACATTTCTGCATGTTACACACGTTTTATGCCAACCCTTTCAACGACGTCGTTCTGGAGCCCAATGAGGTGGAGAAGGACTAAAATGAAAAGAAACAACCCTAGAATCAAGAAGTTCCATTATGGGCGTGAAGCTCACGCACCTTGGAACTTTATACTGATTAATCGATGCACCACGAGATATAGCGTAATCCATCAATTCTTCAAATGTCCCATTCTTCACAACACGTATCTCTAATGGTCCAATAGAATTATCAGCGACTCGTCCTTGTCGATAAACAGTGTTAAAAGACTCTTCCATAACCAAACAACACTGGTTCAGAACTCCATCACTGGGAGGATTTGATGAATCCTTTATGAAAAGCTCCCAGTAGATAACATAATGTCCAGGGATGGATTTCGCATCGGCGAAACTGGTGTATTCGACGACGCTTGTGTTGAACTCTTTCAGTAACTCAGAAGCGTTTTCAATGGCTTTTTGAAGCTCTGATTCGTCGGTTTTGTCTGCTTCAATACTCAACAACACATTCTTTCTCCTCACGAATTTGAACTGTGGATCAGTGTTATAGAATCCGGTGACTTGAAGGATATCACCAACTCTGTAACGACAAAGACCAGAATAAGTTGTTATGATAAGTTCATAGAATTTACCGATTTCCACGTCAGCGAGATCCACGAGTTTGGGTGGTGAGTCACGTGAGAGAGTTATAGGTGATGAGTCATCATGGGGTAGAAACTCAAAGTAACCCATGTTAGGCATGATAGTGTACGAGACTTCATTAGGTTCTGACATAGGTTTAAGGTTGAGACCAAAATAACATTCGGATGAAGCGTACATTGTACATGGTTTTGGAAGGTTACCACTGTAATAATCCAGAGTTGGAATGTACTGAGCCATAGCACCTGTGACGATAACTTCGAGGTACTTTGTGTTAGGCCAAATACGCGGGATTATACGCTCCCAATTCTGTCCAGAACATTCTTTTGTTACGAAATCAGCGAGTTCGGGGTTCGGTTTCAGTATTTTCGACATGCATTCTCTGATGGAAGGGTCTGTGATTTTTGGGTTTAGTGTACCAGTGGAGATATCATGGGCTAATTGAGCCCAGTTCAGCTGAAGAAACCTAATGGCCCGGAGAAGCCCGGACGCGAAAACTGCGCCGACTCGGAGGACTTCATGGCGCATGATGAGCCCACAAAGCATCTGTGTGTACATGGACTGGAATGAATCGGGACACAAGATAGCTTCATTTGGGCTTGTTAGGACATTGTAAGGATCAAATGGTCTTTTCTTGAACTGTTCACTTTTGTAGTAAGCAGTTAAAACTGGACGTGCTACTAACCCACTTGGAGTCTTTGTTTCTGCTTTGATGAAAAGGAAATGAAGTGCTTTTCCTTTGTCCAAATCAGGCACATATCTGTTTCATAAAACCAAATCAAGAAAAAAAAAGTTAATCTACAATTAACAAACTAATGTTATTATTAATTTATAGTATGAAATATGAATAGAAAAGAACAAAAACCTACTGATTCATCACTGGCATGAGTAGACTGTAAAGTAACTGACGACGGTCCATTTCTTGATGAATTGTAGGCATCAATTTTCTCTCACCAGCAGAAGTTCCTGAGCTGTAGTTTTCACACCGTTTATATAATTTACAATTAATATTACATCATTTATTACATACTCATTGAAACATGATTGCAAAACTGAAAAAATATTTGTAAAAGAAGAGAGAGATATGAACCTTGTGAGAAACTCGGAGATTGGATGAGAGGACAAGATAGGAGAAGTGTCACCGTTAGCAATGCGTTGAATATCCGGTAACAGATCTTCGTAGGTGATAACGGGGACTTTGGATTTGAATGTTTCACGGTCAGTAGCACCGTTAAGTCCAAACCGTTTCAAGTACTCGGTTTCAGCGTTTTGCGAGAGAATCTCGGCGAGAACATTCTCTTGAACGGGGTCAGTGTTTATCGTCATTTCTTCAATGAATTGAAGAGAATTCGTTAAACTGTTATCGTCAACGGCAGAAGGAGGTTCTAGAAACATTTCAGATTCAACCGTCATGATGAACCAAGAACCAACTCAAGTGAATGTAACAGAAAGAAAGAGAGAAAATGCAAGTGAGATGAGAGAATGAAAGAAGAATGAATGAAGAAGGCAGGAAGGGAGAAGGGGGTATTTATAGCCACGTCATCGGCGTCCAGGTTAATGATACGCCACGTAAGCAAGCCGGAGGAAATAGTACATTTGGAAGGACGTATAAGGATTTAATGGTGGGTTAAGGAGACAGAAAAGTAAAAGCAATTGTTATTGTGAACACCAAGGGGAGACATGTGGGACCAAAAACACGTAGAGAGGAAGGATAATGGCCGACAGGTGGGACCCATATGTTTGGCCATGTCAGCAGGGTAGTAGTCAGCCAAACCACGCGGCCATTTAGTTGCAGGTTTGTTACTCACTGAAAAGGATGGGTGCCGGCTTGGAGAATTCTCGTAGCTCATTTAGTTCGGCAAGAGACAACACTAAGTTAAATAAGGATGGAGTTGTTACGGCAAATAAAGAATCATTGCTGTAATTAAATTATTCTGTTTTTCTTCTTAAAGGAGACAAAAATTTAAATTATATCTTTTTAATGTAATAGTGAAAATTTTGGAGTTTTTATTATACCACTATAAAATTAATTTTTATCTGTCCATGTCAATTAAACTTTAAAATTAGCATTAATCATTAATAAAGTCCATTCATGTCAACATTTTCTCTAAAATAAATCATACTAATAAACAAAGTTTTTTCAAAGTTTGTTAAAGCAATTCAATTATTAGGTGATTTTTAATTGCACAAATTCAAATACATGATATTCCACTTATTTACTTTTAATACTTATAATTTAAGTTACCGATAACAAAAACAAAAGTAGCTTAAAATTGGGATTGATATGATTAATGTTAATTTTACATTATCAATATAATCACTATATTTCATAAAAAAATAATTATAATATATTTACATTTCAAAATAATTGTTGTTATTTTAAATTAAGTATTAAAGTCAATTAATTATTTATTAGAACTTTATTTATTATATTTCAATATCTTGAATTATTTATTTAATTATAATTATTAGAAAAATGCTAACCATGTCATTGGGGCTAGGTGTGGCAAAACGGACGGCCCGTCCCATCCCGTCATATGCCCGCAAAAAAAAAGAGCTGGACGGGCAAGCTCACAAATTGAAATGGTCATAAAAACCTAGTCCGCCCCGCCTACATGGCGGATTGGCGGGCTTACCCGCCTATTTTTTTATTTATTATTTTTTTCATTTTTTTAATAGATTTTTGTACATTTTAATTAAGTTTTTTATATAGTTTTTAGAACAATTTTTTTATAAAGCATTTTTTAACAAATTTTACTTTAAAATATTGTATATATTCACAGATAAATGTATAAAATAAAATTATTAGAATTAGTAGAATTAGCTTAAAAGGTAGCGAATTTTGACGGAGCGGCAGGTTTTGGCGGACAAAGAGTTTTGGCAGGGCAGACTATGGCGGACTGCGGGTTTTGACGGGGCGGATTATGGAGGACGGCGGGTCTAAAATGTCAAACCAACCCGTCATTTTTTGACGGCTAGGCGTGCCAGCCCGACGGACCACGACCCGTTTTACCACCCCTACTTGGGACACTCTTTAACGGATTAAAATGGTAAACTTTTTTAAAAATGCTTGTATTTAATGCATTAAAAATTGAAATATTTACTTTTATAAAAAAATAATTTTTTTATTTAGTATACTTAAAGAGTGCCTTGAGGACACTCGTTACCAAGACCATAATTATTACTTCCTCTGCCTCAAAATAAATGTCATTTAAGGTTGTTACACATAATTAAGAAAAGTAATGATTGAATCAATAAAGATAATATTTTTACAAAATTATGCTTAATTACTATTGATTGTTATATATTATTATGACTTAAAAAGAGTGTAAATAAATGATAAAATTGATTAAAAAATAGTTAATGTTATATTAGAAAAATAAAGACTCTATTATTTTGAGAGAATTTTTTATGACTAAAAGGTGTATAATAATTAAGGGTAATACATTATAATTATTATTGAAATCAGTATAATTGATCATTATAGTAAAAGTCGCATACAATTTAAATAGAATAATTTTAAGAGATCTAGAGTTAATCAAAAGTGGGCTCATGCAAATTTTGACATGAGAAAGTTTGGCATAAGTTGTCGCAATTATCCGTACAAAAGACCGATTGTTGTCGCGAAAGAATTTTTGGCACACGGAAATAGTAGGAAGTAATTGCGGCACACGGAAATAGGAGGCAATTAATTGTAATCTCTCTGTTTTAAATTTTTCTTTTCACATTTAATATTATGCGGTTTTTTTTGTTATAACTTCATACATTAATTTCAACAAATTAAGAAGATTAATTTAATAAAAATATAATATTTAATAATAATAGTATTTTTTTAATGTATATGTATGCTAAAACGTTTAACGTCACTCATTTTAAAATAGGAAAAATAACACACAAATGTTGTGAAGACATAACAAAGAGATATACCTAAAATTATGTGAGATATTGGATCGGACTCTAGTATGATCAAAGGGTAGCCTCTTGGTTCGACAGTTCGACAGGGTTAAGCATGAAATCGAAGGTTGTTCACATACTGGTGTCGAAGTGTGCATGCTGTAGTCGAAGATGGATCTAGCATACTCGAAGATGCTAGGGTTATTAGCATGTTAAATTAGGTTTTAGTGGTTAAACCCTTATTTGTTAAGTTAACTTGTTTATTAAGCTGGCTTGTGTAATGGGCCTTGTGGAAAAAGTCCATTAGTTAGTATGTTAGGTTTTTATAAATAGCATACTAGTCTCTCATCATTGCAACGCTGCAAATCCTAATTTAGGGTGAGAGACGTTATTTGTTATTTATTCTTGTAATATTGTTTTCTAAGAGAAAGTAAAGAATAGTAGTTATAACCAACTTTTGTGTTCTTCTTCTTCATAGTCCTTTATTCTTCTCTTGTTTTATACTTTGTTCTTGGCATTGTATCACAACAAATTGGTGCGGTGAGCGTGGAGAAGATGACTTCAACGAAGTATGAGATTTAAAAGTTCACCGGAGCGAATGATTTCAGTCTGTGGTGCTTGAAGATGAAAGTCCTACTGGTTCAGCAGGGTTGCTTGGAAGCGTTGAAGGGAGAGGCAGCCATGAATGCTACATTAACGGCAGCAGAGAAGACGACTATGATCGAGAAAGCACACAACACAATTTTGTTGAGCCTTGGTGATAAGGTTCTCAGACATGTATCAAAGGAGACGACGACATCATGGCTATGGATGAAACTTGAAAGTTTGTGCATGACCAAATCATTCATAAATCGACTCTACCTGAAGCAAGCTTTGTATTTATTCAAGATGATTGAAGACAAAGTGTTAGCGGAGCAGTTGGATATGTTCAGCAAGCTGATTCTTGATCTTGAAAATATTGATATGAAGATCGATGATGAAGATCAAACGCTGTTACTATTGTGCTCTTTGCCTCGATCACATGTTCACTTCAAAGAAACTCTCATGTATGGAAGGGAGTCCCTGACCTTTGAAGAAGTTCAATCAGCCCTGTATTCTAAGGACTTGAATGAACGAAAGGAGCATAAACCTTTGATTATTGGTGAAGGTTTGGCCGTTAAAGGAAAATTCTTGCGAAAGGATGGTAAGTTCGACAAGAAGAAAGGCAAAAGTCAGCAGAAGTCTTATAGTGGCGAAGCATCTGGTATTCGATGTTATCATTGTAAGAAAGAGGGTCACACGAGAAAGGTGAGCCCTCAACGCCTGAAAGATCATGAAGGTAAGGATAATGGCAATGCAGCCATTGTTCAAGATAATTTCGAATCATCTGATGTCCTTGTGGTTTCGAATCATCTATGAAGGAGTGGATTATGGATTCAGGTTGCACTTGGCACATGACTCCAAACAAAGACTTGTTTGAGGAATTATGTGATCAAGATGGTGAATCAGAGCTGCTGGGAAACAACAAAGCTTGCAAGATTGTAGGTGTTGGGTATGTGAGATTCAAGATCCATGATGAGTCACTAAGGTTGTTGACTGAAGTCAGGTATGTTCCTGATTTGAAGAGAAATCTGCTTTCTCTTGGTGAATTTGACAAGAAAGGATATGTTTTCCAAGGAGAGAATAGTATTTTAAGAGTCATGAAGGGGTCGAAGGAAGTCTTGAGAGGCGTGAAGAAACAAGACTTGTATACCCTTGAGGCTGAAGTTGTAAGTGGTTGACAAATGTTTCAACCACGAAACCTTTGTCGAAGACAGAAATCTGACACATGAGATTGGGCCATGTCAGTGAAAGGGGTCTGGTCAAATTAGGGAAACAAAATCTGCTTGGTGGAGACAAAGTCGAAAAGCTGAAGTTTTGTGAACCCTGTGTACTAGGAAAATCTTGCAGGGTGAAGTTCAACAAAGGCAAACAAAGAACACATGGATCGCTTGATTACATCCATGATGATCTTTTGGGGCCTGCAAGGTGTCCATCACATTCAGGAGCAAGGTATTTTCTATCCATAGTTGATGACTATTCCAGGAAGTTGTAGGTATTCATCCAGAAGACTAAGGATGAAACTTTTGAGAATTTCAAAAGTTGGAAGACTCCGGTCAAAAATCAGACTGGCAGAAAGGTCAAGAGGTTGAGAACCGACAATGGCCTTAAATTTTGCAATGAGGCGTTCGACAGTTTTTGTGGTGCCTCTGGTATTGCAAGGCACAAAACTACTGCAGGTACTCCACAACAAAATGGTTTGGCTAAAAGGTTTAATCGAACTATTTTAGAGAGAGTCAGATGCATGTTGACTAGTGCCGGATTAAATAAGGTGTTCTGGGCTGAGGTTGTTTCGATAGCAACATATCTGATAAATAGATGTCCTTCGACAGTGTTAGATATGAAGACACCTGAAGAAGTTTGGTCGGGACATCCACCAGATCTCGACAGACTAAGAATATTTGGCTGCATAGCCTATGCTCACATTAGGCAAGACAGGTTCGAACCTAGAGCTCTGAAATGCATGTTCATGGGATACCCTAAAGGAGTCAAAGCTTATAGGCTATGGTGCCTAGATCCAGGTCACAGGAGGTGTATCACCAGTCGAGATGTAGTTTTCAATGAAGCTGAAATGGCTTTTAAGAAAACTGATGATGATGGTCGAAGTGCAGAAATATCAGACGAAGAGCTGGAACAGGTAGAGATTCCTGTTGAGGTGGAGCAAGTTGATACTGAATTGCATATCCTTGATGAAGTCGAAGAAGAAGCAGAAGATGCTGAGGAAGTTGAGGAAATTGTCGATGACTACCTATTGTCAAGAGATAGGTCAAAAAGAGTCATGAAGCCACTTCAGAGACTTGGGTATGCAGATCTTATAGCTTATGCCTTAATCTTAGCAAGTGAGGTTCTAGACGAAGAACCTAGAGACTACAAGAAATTTATGAGGAGTCGAAATAAAACTGAATGGCTGAAGGCCATGGATGATGAGATGAAATCTATTCATGATAATCACAATTGGGAACTGATCAAGAAACCTCTGGGGCAAGGTTAGTCAGCTGTAAATGGATTTTCAAAGTTAAGGAAGGAATCAAATGAGTGACGTCAAAAAGATACAAGGCAAGGCTAGTCGCAAGGGGTTTCACTTAGAAAGAAGGTGTCGACTTTAATGATGTGTTTTCTCCTGTTGTGAAGCATAGGTCCATTCGAATGTTGCTTTCCATGGTGGCACAGTTCAACCTTGAACTGGAACAGATGGATGTGAAGATTGTGTTCTTGTATGGTGATCTAGATGAAACAATCCTGATGAGGCAACCTGAAGGGTATGTCGAAAAGGGGAAGAAGATTATGTGTGCAGGCTAAAGAGATCTTTGTATGGTCTGAAACAATCTCCTCGGCAGTGGAATAGGATATTCAACAAGTTCATGGCACGCATAAGTTTCGTTAGAAGTCAGTTCGACCACTGCGTTTACTTCAGATTTCGACCTGGAAACTCATTTGTTATTTTGTTGCTTTATGGGGATTATATTCTCATAGAAAGCAACAATTTCGAAGATGTAATGAGGGTGAAGGCTGAACTCAATAAGGAGTTCGATATGAAGGATCTGGGAGCTGCTTCCAGAATTCTTGGAATTGACATTCGAAGAGATAGAAAGAAGTCTAAGTTATGTTTATCTCAAGAGGCATACCTACGGAAGATTCTTGAAAAGTTTGGTATGTCGAATTCGAAGCCAGTTGTGACTCCGACAAACCCTCAATTCAAGCTGAGTATTAATCTGTGTCCCAGTACTGATGTCGAAAGATCCTATATGAATAGCATCCCATATGCTAATATAGTTGGTTCTTTGATGTATGTTATGGTCTGTACTAGACCCGACATAGCATATGCAGTAAGTCTTGTAAGCAGGTACATGGCGAATCCTAGAAAGGCTCACTGGCAAACATTGAAGTGGATTTTAAGGTACATAAATGGGTCTCTGAATAGATTCCTAATTTATGGTGGATCCTTGGGTGAAGATAGTAAATCAGTAAACGAAGGATATGTCGACTCTAATTATGTAGATTGTATGGATTCTAGAAAATCTATTTCTGGATATGTTTTCACTAGGTTTGGCATATCAATTAGTTGGAAAGCAACACTTCAGAAGGTTGTTGCTTTATCAACCACTGAAGGGGAGTATATTGCCTTAACTGAAGTTGTGAAAGAAGCATTGTGGCTTGAAGGTTTTGCAAAGGAGCTGAAACTTCAAGGTCGAGGTATCACTGTTAAATGTGATAGTCAAAGTGCAATACACCTGTCGAAGAATTCAGCCTATCATGAGTGAACTAAGCACATCGATGTGAGGTTGCATTTCGTCAAAGGAGTAATCGAGCGTAGAGAAGTTCAAGTGCTGAAGGTTTTGACATATCACTATGCTGCTGATATGATCACCAAGTCATTGCCGAGTTGCAAGTTTTTCCACTGTATGCAGTTGATAAAGCTGCATGAAGAAAGCTAGTTTGTTCCCTTGATGTTGTAGAGTTAGGTCCAAGGTGGATATTTGTGAGATATTGGATCGAACTCTAGTATGGTCGAAGGGTAGCCTCTTGGTTCGACAGCTTGACAGGGTTGAGGATGAAGTCGAAGGTTGTTCACATGCTGGTGTCGAAGTGTGCATGCTGTAGTCGAAGATGGGTCCAGCATGCGGTGTCGAAGATGCTAAGGTTATTAGCATGTTAAATTAGGTTTTAGTGGTTAAACCCTAATTTGTTAAGTTAGCTTGTTTATTAAGTTGGCTTGTGTAATGGGACTTGTAAAAAAAAGCCCATTAGTTAGTATGTTAGGTTTTATTATAAATAGCATACTAGTCTCTCATCATTGCAACGCTGCAAATCCTGATTTAGGGTGAGAGAGGTTATTTGTTATTCTTGTAAACTTGTAATCTTGTTTTCTAAGAGAAAGTAAATAATAGAAGTAATAACCAACTCTTGTGTTCTTCTTCTTCCTTGTCCTTTATTCTTCCCTTGTTTTATACTTTGTTATTGGCATTGAATTCAAAACAAATTTAAACTTGGTTAAGAAGCTTTGTCCTATGTTAGCATTTAAATTTAGAGAATATTTTAATTCACCTCTTGAAACTCTTAGGCACCATACGCAATTACGTTAATACCCCTACTTCCAAAAATCTTTTTTCGTTTAGAATTTGTTTTTTATCTACATCTACGAAAGTAGTTTAAAATGGTTAACATATGAAAAAAATTATTCTCATATTTTTTGTGTCATTTATTTGATTTATTTGAATTTTTATTCATTTAAATGCAAAATAAATTAAATAAAATCACAAAATAAATGAAATAAATTATGAGTTCCTATCCTAACTATATGAAAGGCCCGAATAATACCTCCAAGGCCCAAATTTTCGTTCACAAGGCTATGGAGAGGTTTTGTCCAAATTTAGGAAGAAAACATAAAATTTTCAATCAAGTTTCTTTCTCTCCAAATACCTAAAGCCCAAGCCTTTTTGGTTACCCTAATTTAATCATATATATTCACATAAACAAGTACAGCTAGGGGAGGACGAAAAAAGTGGTGAACAGAGGGTTTCAAAGCTTCCAAAATTTCTTCAAAACTAGGGCACAACGAATAATCTTCTTCAGCGAGTTTCAACTGATCTAAAGCACTCCATCATTGTCCATAAACGTTCAGGGACGCATCCCAGTTGTTCTCGAGACCCATAGTAGCCCGTGTTATCTTCTCCAAGTGAAATCAGTTTGCTTATGTTCTTTGAAATTTAATCTGCATATACATGCCATTTAAATTCGTTTCATGCATATATACTTTTTACTGATAACTCCTGGATACGTTTAGCATCATTACTCTGAAGTTTGGACGCTGGAATAGTCACTTGCCATAGCTAGGGCTTCAAGAACGAGTCTCTTCTAAACCCTAGTTACACTCGCTTCTAAGACAAACGAACACCAGATTCAGGATCAGGAGAGGTTTTTTAGTCAATCTGGGTTTTTACTTTGACCGTTTTGATCATTTTCTGGAGTTATCATATTTGTAGGTTTTGCTATGAATAATCGTAGCTAAATCGCAGGAAATTCCAAGCAGATCCGTAGCAAATCTCCAGGTGTGGAACGATGAAGAAGATGAATAGTGACTTTGAATTTTGGACCACGCTTGGGGCATCGTTATTGGCTAGTCAACGAACAGACCCACTCTCTCTCCATATCATTGGCTCGCGCGTGAGCATGAGGGGCCCGCGTTTGACTTTTAATTTGAATTTTCAATTTAGGTCACATTTTTTAATATATTGATTGTGTGTACATCTATTATTGAATCAACATCGCAGCTCACTCGGTTGAAGGAAGGCGCTAGCAACATACATGGCAGGGGTTCGATACCCCCTGGGGACAATTAAATTTTTACCAAGACTTTTCACAGGATCCCATGCGCTCAGCCTTACGCACCCCACCATACGCCTTCACATCCAGCCACACGATCACACTGAAGCCAGATCTAAAGGCCCCAGAAGCGCAGCTCTATGATGCTCCGCCAGGGATCTACCACACTAGATCCAGAGCTAAGTTTTTTAATTTTCCTTTTATTTTTAATTACATAAATGCTTACATTTTATTTTCTTTTTCTATTATGATTTATTTTAATAAATCAGTTTTTTTTTTTAGTAAAATTATAAAAAAAAATTATCGTAATCCCGATTTTTCACAATTTTATCAATAATTGTTTTTAGACAATAAAAACTATTATCTTTTTATATACTTTTAAATTTTATTAACTTCGATACATTTATAAACCCCGTAGCCTTAGGTTTACTGGTAGGTGTTGCCCATTAACCCTGTTTAACTTTTGGCTCATTCAGGGTCTTTTGCCATGCCCTTTTTGTTTGCTTAAATTATTATTATTTTTATTGTTTGATCTGCCACATTATAATTATTGAGAACTTTAATGCACTACCATTCTCTTCTTTATACCCAGATTTTCAGGGTTAATCAAAGAACCTTCAGCCACGCGCCATGCCAATTAAAAAGCTAAGTTCTAATCCTTTTCTTATTTAAATGTTATTTTATCTTTTAAATTTTGCCTTATAGATTAAATTAGGGTTTAACTTCAAAAGTCAATGAACTCTTCATACACTCACCGCTTTTCTGTCTACTTTTCCTTTTCCAAATTTTCAGGGTTAGCCAACCGTCAAAGCTCGATCAGTCGGTAACCCTAAAACCTAACCTCATTTATTTTCTGTCTTAATTATTATTTATGTCAGACTTATTGCATTATTGATCCGCTGGTTTCTTTTTCCCCTTCCCCATATTATTGCGTGGTTAGTAATTTAGGGAATGTAACCTTGAACTGAATTAAAGCCATTTAATTACAAGATAATAAATATATGAATTAATCACGTGATTGTTGCACCCACGCACCTTTTTTGGTAACCTCTCTTGTTGCCTGTTGCCTTGTTGCCTTGTGTTTTTTGCAGAATAGCCATGTCTCTCGAATACGAGGATACCTCAGCCATGTTGCCTCGACTAATGCAAAGATCATAAGTCCCTAATGATGCTGCCTTCGATACACTAAATATGATCCCGTCCCTCGGAAGTTGCCTACAAAAGGTTGAGGTATCCTCTGGTTGCGTAAACGAAAGGCTATTCTGACCCTCCCCTTAGACTACCTGCCTCTCTATGGCATGGGACAGTCTTATGGCGAACGATATTGCGACGACCCTTCAACCTCCAAATGAAAGGCTTCCTGCCCTCTTATGGCATGGATAGACCCTTTCACCCTGAAAGGCTAAAAGACTTGTTTTTCTACATTATTAAGGTAATTGCTCCTAATTGCCTTGCTCTGGCTAAAATCTTTTTCTACTTTTTTTTCATAAACCTTCAATATGGCTACGCTCATTTACGAGCTAAAGTCCGTATTCACTTCTTCTACATTTCTTTCAAAAAGAGCAAAGCAATTAAGAGCCCATGGAAAACCATGGATGCAAAGGGTGCCTTACACCTTCCCTTTGCATAAATTACCCCCCGTACTCAGTTTCTTTTTAAAAAGGTTTTTCTGTTCTTTTAGCCTTTCTGATATTTTGGATAAAATAAAAGTCGGTGGCGACTCTTGCTTACCGCGACATTTCGATAAAGTCAGTTCACCGTATTACAGAACTGGCGACTCTGCTGGGGATTTTTCGATTAAAAGAGGGGTTACCTTAATAGTTTAGGAATCACTTAAATGTTTTATATTGTTTGCTTTGTTTGCTTTACTTTTCAGGGCTGTTTTGGGAAATAAATGAGGGACGAATCCTATTCCCGAATTCAAGAACACTTAAGATTAGGAGCGGCATAGTCATGGAGACCCCCCTTGTGCATGCTTGGGGTTGGTCAAAATGAAGTTCGCGCTTGATTTAGGCCTCCACTGGTTATTGTGTACCTCTTTTGCATGAGAGAGGTTTATGCATGTATCTTTGGGTGCGTCAGAGCTCAGGGACCTTTAATCACCTTTAACCCATCTTGACTTTTAGGAACGTAGTGGGGGGGGGGGGGGGCTATTCTTGGTGCATGCCAAGTTATGGTCGCTACCCGATACTACAACTCAGATAGGTTTCTTCCTAAAGTATCATTGTGTGGTATGCATGTACCATGTTCGAGGGTGCTTTAGAGGGGGCTGGCAATTCTGAGTCACTTGGTAGAACCTGTTGCTGAAATCTCTTTATCCATAAAAATACCTTTGGGGAAGGGTATCTCACATGATCTAAACTCCATGCAAGCCGAGCCTAAGGACTTGTGTGACTTGTGTGACCTACGTGACTTGTATGTGTTTGCTACTAACCTTCATTTCCTTGCAGGTTTTGTTAAAAGGGCTTGTTCGCTCTTACTTTCTCACGCTTTGCCTAATGAACTGCATTCGCATGACATCATGACATCATAAGCATAACATGATTTAACTAACCCTTTCAAGGATCTTAGGGATTTAGGGCGCACAATTTCAGGGACTCCTATCAAGGACTAATTTCCTAATCAAGGGGCGAGAGGATTTATTTTCCTCTGGCCACACACCTTCCAATTCAAAGACTCAGTACCTAGAAAGGGGCAAGAGGATTTATTTTCCTCTGGCCATGTACCTTTAAATTCAGAAGTATCCCGAATCAGAGGCAATGACCCACTCGATATGGTGAGCTTGATTCTTAAAGAAGGACGCTTAAAAACAAAAGCCAAGGTTCTTCAGACGAAGCTGGGACTGATTAAATTTCTAATGCTAACTAAATTCCTTAAAAGATCCTTGAAAACATTTCATGTGCATTCATAACATTGCATAGCAGGTTTCCGTAATAGGCTTCCCATTCTCTCTCGCTGTTTATTTCCGCACAAATGAATCTCGAGCAATCAGTCAAAAATCTTCAGGCTCAGAATAACCGATTCCAAGTTTTGATTCTGAACTTAGCCAAGGGGCAAGACGAGTTGAAAAACCTTGTTAACCCAGAAGAAAAAGGAGCAGCATACGCAACAAAGTTTATTCCATGGCACATGCTGCTGTCTCAAGTTTTACAACAATTGCTCAATCGGAGCTTGATAACTATATTGCCTCCGTATTCAGTTTCCGCCAATCCTGCTCCTGGGTACAAATATAATGCAAGATGTGCTTATCATTCATTACTAGCCATGATACCGAATATTGTGGACCATTGGAGCTTGGGATTCAAGACTTAATTGACGACAAGATCATTGACTTCAACTCACCTGAGAAGCCTCATATGGCTAATGCTATGTACAACTAGAAAGGTCATAATGAATGCAACCTATCTGTTGAAGCAGTTCTACAACAACGAAGAAAGCCAGACGTACCTAAGCGACAATTCACCAAGATCAACATGTCGTTGGCTCAAGCATTACAACATCTATTGAAGATCGAATTGAGTACTCTGAGGGACACTTCTAAGAATCCTAGCACCTCCGCTACTGGCTATCAACCCAATGCGAGATGCGCATACCATTTCAACAGTCCTGGACAGGACACTAACAATTGCTGAACATTGACGAATAAGAATCGAGATCTGATCGATGACGGGGAAATCAAATTCAACCCTCCTGAAAACTCCTGGGATGATCACTGCTCCTATGCCTAGTCCTGACAAGACTGACTGACGTCTAGACGGACGAACTTTTGGATCATTAGACCACTTTCATTTGCAAGTTTCTTTTCTGTTTGTTTAAACATTTGACTCATGATAGACATTATATGTTTTAGTAATCATCATTAGTGCATTGCATATGTTTGTCTTGAATAAATTATTTCGCTATCACTCATTTTAAATTGCGTCTTTACTTTGCATATGTTTTGTGATACTCGACTCCTGATAAAGTTGTATGCCTTTTGAGGGAGGATGACAAAAATGATACCGCAACTTCATACAGTGTGCTTTTGAATAGACTATGCTGACGATGTACATGCATTGTTTCAATTCCTAAAACAGCGGAGATATAAGGATGTTTATCCCTCGTCAACCCCTTTGAGCCTAAGGTGTAGGAGTTTTCTTTTATGTGCAAATTGAAACCCTTTAATCATAACCCGGGGCAGGTAGTTACTCAATTAACTCAGTCATGCCAGTATGCTTTTACACAAATACTGATGGGTTCCCGTAACCGTTAAGACAGACAGTCAACATCTATCAAAAGGAAAAAAGAATTGTTAAGTCAAAAGCTATGAAGGAGACTTATCGAAATATCCCGCTGACTGTAATCTCAAAATAAACAGTTCAGGCAAAAGTTAGGGATAACAAAGTCAAAAAAGAGGTCACTAAAAATCCTCGACAAAAGAAAACATTTCAAAAGAGGCCACTAAAAATCCTCGACCAAAGCAAAAAGAATTACAAAGCAGGATGACTGCCTGTCCAAATAAAAATGTCGGTGTTTCAACCATCATCAAATGTCAATATTATGACTTCAAGCTCTGCTAAGACTTAAACACAAAAGTTAACTGAGCATAGGATCGAAGAACATCAAGAAGATTGAGATGGGTACAAATAAACTTTGAGCCTTTATCCTTTGTTTCTTGAACCGTGAACCAAGCCACGTTACAACCCTTGAAAGTCCTAACTGAAGTAGGGTTAGTTCGAAAGCATACTGTCATAAAAAAGGTATCCTGACTCCTTAAGGTTTACCAAAAATGCTGAGTTGATATTTCGTTTTTACAAACACCACGTTGTTACAAATATCATGTCTTTACAAATACCATGCTTTTACATCTCTTGTTTTAATGTTTTTCAAAAAAAACTCAAGACAAACATATGCATTGCATCTCATGAATACATTATTAAACATATTCTGCTACATAATTTCAAATGTTAGCAACAGGAAGAACCTGCACAGGGTACAACTAATGACTAACAATTATCCCGACAGACAAGATCACTCCAGAAGCAATGTCTCCTGCGTATACAAGGGGCACGACGTGTTTTGTCCAAACAATCTGGGGCAATCAAGTCAAGATTCCAAGAAACTCTCAAATGCCTATATCCCAAGTGGGTTTCAAACTATTTCCCGATCAATCTGAGGCAATCAAGTCAAGATTCAGAGAATCTCTCAGGAGCATCGACAATCAGGGGCATGCACCCAAGTGGGGTCGAAGCTACTGCCCGATCAGTCAGGGGCATCATACTAAGTACTAGGGGCATGTCGCCCATAGCGCACATCTCATAAAGTCCTCGCAAGGCGAATCTTTCGAAAGTTCCTACTAGCAGGGGCAAATCTATGCAAGTCTAGTTTGACATCTTGATCAATACTCAGTGGTGTGTCCTAATCAAATCCAGGAATGGTAGTTACTATAATACTAGGGGCAACTTTCAAGACACCCATGTCTCCCCACCGAGCCGGGTTCACAAGATCATATCCCCACAGAGTAATCATTAAGAAGATATCTTCAAATGCTCTCGTCCCGACAAAGACATGGCTCCCCAATAGAGTTTATATCTTCAACACTACCGGTTCTTCAACACGTTGCTTTTCTCCAACATGGTTTACTAATATCTTTCATCCCCAGTCAGGGTACATCAAATTACTATTCATCCCCAAGCAGAAATCATAAATCTCCAGCTGATCATCTTCAAGACAAGATCAGACAACAAAATCACAAGGATATAAAAATTTATTTTCTCAATCAAGACAACATAAATCATATTCACATATCATATGTCATAAACATATTCATACATCGCATACATTACCTCATAATGAATTCATACGTAACACGCGAGTTTCTCATTTATTTTGAGAGACTCGTCGCATAATACATGCATCATGACATTGCATAAAGACTAACTTTACCTTTTTCAGGATACAGGTACAGACAAATGAACGAAATCTCCAACTTTCCAGGATCTAATTCAGCTACTACGAATGGTACTGACATAGTCAACGCTCGAAGATCTAATTCATTTACCACGAACGGTGGTGACACGATCATTTTCAAAGATCTAATTCAGTTACTACGAATGGTACTGACACGATCGACTCTCAGAGATCTAATTCCATCATCACGAATGGTGTGGACACGATCAATTACCTCCTCAGTCTAATTCAGTTACTACGAACGGTACTGACACGACAAGAGATCTAATTCTATCATCACGAACGGTGTAGACACGATCATCTTTCCAAGATCTAATTCAGTTGCTATGAACGGTACTGACACGATCAACCTTTAAGGATCTAGTTCTATCATCACAAACGGTATAGACACGATCATCTTTCCAAGATCTAATTCAGGTATTACGAACGGTACTGACACGATCAACACTCGAAGATCTAATTCTGTCATCACGAACGGTGTAGACACGACCATCCTTCCCAAGTCTAATTCAGTTACTACGAACGGTGCTGACACGATCAATCTCCAACAAACACTTCTTAACATACTAAGTGCAGATTCAACCTAACGCACGGTTTTCCATACATCTACGGATGCAAATTGGATTAGTCTAACACACGACTTATCCTTCAACCTAACGCACGGTTTTCCAGACATCTACGGATGCAAATTGGATTTAGTCTAACGCACGACTTATCCTTCAACCTAACGCACGGTTTTCCAGACATCTACGGATGCAAATTGGGTAGTCTAACGCACGACTTATCCTTCAACCTAACGCACGATTTTCCAGACATCTACGGATGCAAATTGGATTTAGTCTAATGCACGACTCATCCTTTGACCTAACGCACGGTTTTCCAGACATCTACGGATGCAAATTGGATATAGTCTAACGCACGACTCGTCCTTCAGCCTAACGCACGGTTTTCCAGACATTTGCGGATGCAATTTGGATTTAGTCTAACGCACGACTCGTCCTTCGACCTAACGCACGGTTTTCCAGACATCTGCGGGTGCAATTTAAGTCTAACGTACGACTCAACCTAAGTCTATACCTCAGAAACGGCCTAACGTACGACGTATTCTGACTCTCAAGTCTATCAAGTTGGATGGCATCTTCAAGCCCATCTCAATCATACACTTTCTCCAAATACCTGGATGGCATCTCCAAGCCCATCTCGGACAAAAGTCCCTACTTCAGCAAGGACAAATTTCTTGGTATTCTAGTGTTCAATCATCTTCCACCTTCAGATACCGACTGGCATACAAACCACTCTACATCTTTAGGTTTAAGACGATTGAACAGGGGCAGCTGTCATACCCCAAAATTTGCCCATACTATTTCTCCTATTCAAATTCAAGTCAAGGTACAAAGCTCAAAGACACCCTCTCCTAAACAAGGTTCAAAGAACTAGGGTTTTGTTGTTCTAAGGAAAAATCAATGAACCAATGGCTCTAAGACATCCCATATGGTCTATGATACTCCACACTACCTCCATGACAAATTTCAGGTCTCAATTCAAAAGATTGATCACTCAATTGCTCAGAAAGTCAACAGTCGACTGGGTTGACCCAAAAAGTCAACTGTGGTCAGAGTACAGTCAAAACTTCTGATTTTTTGTCAACATCCTCATATTGAAGTATCATTCACCATTTGATCAATAATTGATCATGGTTCATCAAGGAAAGATCAGAAATCAACAATTCCAAAAGTTTCTAAATTAGGGTTTTTCATAGGAGAAAGTCAACTGAACTTTGACCAGCCATAACTCCCACATGGAACATCATAAATTTTCCATACAAAGCTCATCTTCAATGAAATTCAATTATCTACAACTTTGATGTCAGACCCAAGGTCAAGAAATGCTTCCGCATAAGGGATATAAGTCAAAACATTACAGGTCCTTCTAGAAGCTCGCAGAAAGCTGTTTTTTGTCAGGAGCCATATCATCAAGATAAAATCCTCAAATGCAAAATATGTTCCAAAGTGGGTTGTAGGAGACATCTTGGGCTTTTCAAAAAGTACAAGAACACTCCCATATGATCATTCTTGAGAGAGTTATGGCTTTCACAATTTGGCAAAATTTGAGAAATATATGGAAAGTCAATTTGAACAAATTTAATATTTTTGACTAATGGGCTTAAATATGAGTGTCCATACATGATCACGAGTCTGATAAGGGACCATAAAATTATTCTCATATTTTTTGTGTCATTTATTTGATTTATTTGAATTTTTATCCATTTAAATGCAAAATAAATTAAATAAAATCACAAAATAAATGAAATAAATTATGAGTTCCTATCCTAACTATATGAAAGGCCCGAATAATACCTCCAAGGCCCAAATTTTCGTTCACAAGGCTATTGAGAGGTTTTGTCCAAATTTAGGAAGAAAACATAAAATTTTCAATCAAGTTTCTTTCTCTCCAAAGACCTAAAGCCCAAGCCTTTTTGGTTGCCCTAATTTAATCATATATATTTACATAAACATGTGCAGCCAGGGGAGGACGAAAAAAGTGGTGAACAGAGGGTTTCAAAGCTTCCAAAATTTCTTCAAAACTAGGGCACAACGAATAATCTTCTTCAGCGAGTTTCAACTGATCTAAAGCACTCCATCATTGTCCATAAACGTTTAGCAACGCATCCCAGTTGTTCTCGAGACCCATAGTAGCCCGTGTTATCTTCTCCAAGTGAAATCGGTTTGCTTATGTTCTTTGAAATTTAATCTGCATATACATGCCATTTAAATTTGTTTCATGCATATATACCTGTTACTGATAACTCCTGGATACGTTTAGCATCATTACTCTGAAGTTTGGACGCTGGAATAGTCACTTGCCATAGTTAGGGCTTCAAGAATGAGTCTCTTTGAAACCCTAGTTACACTCGCTTCTAAGACAAACGAACACCGGATTCAGGATCAGGAGAGGTTTTTTAGTCAATCCTGGTTTTTACTTTGACCGTTTTGATCGTTTTCTGGAGTTATCATATTTGCAGGTTTTGCTATGAATAATCGTAGCTAAATCGCAGGAATATCCAAGCAGATCCGTAGCAAATCTCCAGGTGTGGAACGATGAAGAAGATGAATAGTGACTTTGAATTTTTGACCATGCTTGGGGCATCGTTATTGGCTAGTCAACGAACAGACCCACTCTCTCTCCATATCATTGGCTCGCGCGTGAACATGAGGGGCCCGCGTTTGACTTTTAATTTGAATTTTCAATTTAGGTCACGTTTTTTAATATATTGATTGTGTGTACATCTATTATCGAATCAACATCGCAGCTCACTCGGTTGAAGGAAGGCGCTAGCAACATACATGGCAGGGGTTCGATACCCCCTGGGGACAATTAAATTTTTACCAAGGCTTTTCACAAGATCCCATGCGCTCAGCCTTACGCACCCCACCATACGCCTTCACATCCAGCCACACGATCGCACTGAAGCCAGATCTAAAGGCCCCAGTTGCGCAACTCCATGATGCTCCGCCAGGGATCTACCACACTAGATCCAGAGCTAAGTTTTTTAATTTTCCTTTTATTTTTAATTACATAAATGCTTACATTTTATTTTCTTTTTCTATAATGATTTATTTTAATAAATCAGTTTTTTTTAGTAAAATTATAATTTTTTTTTATCGTAAATCCAATTTTTCACAATTTTATCAATAATTGTTTTTAGACAATAAAAACTATTATCTTTTTATATACTTTTAAATTTTATTAGCTTCGATACATTTATAAACCCCGTAGCCTTAGGTTTACTGGTAGGTGTTGTAGCAACCTGCCTAAAAATTATACTTAGAGAGTCGCCACCTATTCTGAAGGGCGAATAGGAAACCCTACACAGATAAGAGATTGAGGGTAAGTTATTATAATCAGGCTGAGGGAAGGTATGAGGCACCCTCAGCCCTTTCCTAAAGGCTAACAATCAAAGATTAGGGTTGCATGGCAGGGTTTGTAAAGAAATGTGGCAAACAGAATTATAAGGACATGATTGAGATTTTGAAGAGGGGGACTCGCCTTGTTGCCAAGTGCCTACGTACCTCCTTAGGGAGGATCAGAGTCGACGTAGTTCGGGAAGGGTTGTACGCCATTTAGAGTTGGAATTTGATTTGATATGGTTTTTTAGAGGCTTTTTGGTCAGCCTATCGCAGTTTGGGTTTGTAATTGTAGTTTGAATGGATTTTAGAATGATTTTTAGGGTTTGGGGCGTACAACCCTGATTTGGCACTATTAACCGCAATGATCAATAGGTTTGATCACCATGGTTAAAAGATTTGAAATTTGCATCACTACCAATTTTAATCGATTGATTCGATTATCACTAATAATGAATTAAGGTATTTTATAATAATTTTTATAGAATTTTAAATGCATTGTTACTCCTCGCAATCGATTGATTCGATTAAAAAGAATAACAAGTTAAATCGAGGGAAAAACGGTTAATCATCACAACTAATAAAATAGTTGCAACCATTTAACCAAATAATAATAAGACCAATTTTTATTTAATTAAATAACATTTTAATTAAAAAATATTGTTAACCATAGCGATTAATCGATTTAATCGGCACGAATAACAAATTATAATTCTTTGTAATTTAATTGTCATGTATTTATTTTACAAAAAAAATATTATAATACAATTATTTAATTACATTAAAATAGATATTTTAATTAAAACAAATAAAACAATTAAAATTATTAAGTTTTTATCAAGGTTATGATTCAGTATGGTTATATTGAGGGTGTATGATATGGGGTATCAAGGCTGGACGTTAGATCTAAGTGGAGGAATGGTTAATGGTCAGATTTAGAGGGAACATGATAAGCCTTGGGGTCAGGACCGCATAGGATAATTGGTTGAAAATTCCAGAAAAATAATATGTGGGTGCGAGGATTCGAACCCCCACCCCCACGCTCACGCAGACAATCCGTTACCACCCCAACCACGCAACGCGCGTGTCTATGATTTACATTCGTCAAATTATATACAACACATGAAAACAATGAAATCCCAACGCGCGAATATTCAAACAAACGAATCAGAGCGTGACAACACATCATCTTCCCCAAACGTACCTGAGTATTTCTGCACATTTTGCTACGAATTTGCTAGGGTTCTATTCGTAGCAAACACACCTGCAAAATAGCGATTAGCATATACGCACGCATAAATATTTCGCACCATCCCCAATCACCTCGTCTTGGTCACGCGAACCTGATTAAACCACTCATTAGACCTAATTTTAGTCCTAGATGAAAGCCCTAATTCAAGAACCCTAAAAGCTTGCTCGGCCGTCAATGGCAATGCACCAATTAAACACGCAAACTTTAATTCAATCATCCAGAAACGTTCATAACAATCACACAAAGCATAACACATAAACAATTCATCATATGAATGCACAAATGATGCTAATCGACCAAAAATTCAAAGAAGCATACCTTGTCAAATTGGAGGAAGTTCTGGGGGTGTTGAAGTCGTGCGAGTATCCAGACACGTTCTAAATCCTCCAAAGAAGCTTTTGCAACGTTCAAATTGGGTTGAAACGCCTTAATTCTCTGAAACCGATTTGGACTTTCTTGAAGAAATTTTACGTTCTTGCAAGCTCTTTTCTGCCCAGATTTCCGTCCCCTATTCATGTGCACGACCTCCTCTACTTATAGGGAGTGATTAAGGTTTAGAAAAGAGCCCAAAGAATCCTTGAATCCAATCTTGCCATGTTGAGAAATTTGATTTTCTTTCTTGAATGATAAGCTACTATTTTGGTCAAGATTTGATTTTATTTCTCCTTCATCCAATTACCACGAAATTAATAATATATTTTGTCATTAACATTGATTGGAAATCAACAAAATATATTTTCTAACAAAATATTTAATTTTCTTACTTATTTAAATCATAAAAATCAATTTTTTATGAAATAAATGTTTAAAAAAAACTAAATAATATGTTTAAATTTCGTGACATCTTATTTTGGGCATGTTAATAACTTGTGGACCAAGTTTGCATAAGAAAACCATAGGCCCATTTGCAAAATTTCTCAATTTGAACCCTCTTTTTTCACATTTGGTCCCTCAAAATCACCTGACTTTGATCAAGCATATCTCCTTCAATTTTTAAGCTATGAGGGAGATCTAATACTTTTTAGAAACCTCAAGAGGTCCTCTACAAGCCACTTTGGAATATATTTTTCATTTGGAGCTTTTATCTTGATCATATCTTCTTTAACAAAAAACTGCTTTTGAAGGATGCCTGAGAATGACCTGTAATCTTTTATACTGTACCTCTCAAATGAAGCATTTCTAGCCCTAGCTTGTGAGAGACAAAGTTGTAGAGAATCCAATTTCCTTCAAAATAGGCTTTGAGTGGGGAATTTCTGATGTTCCATGTGAAAGTTACGCCCAGTCAAAGTTGGGTTGACTTTCTCCTAAGAAACCCTAATTTGAACCTTTTCATGTTTGTTCACTTCTGAGCTTCTGTTAATGGAATCATGATCAATTCTTGATCAAATGATGGTTATGCACCCCATACTTGATGTTTGCCCAATGATTAAGGTTTGGATCATGCCTTGACTTTGGTTAACCTTTCAATTTGGATCAGTTGACTGTGGATTATCTGGATTATGTGAATGAGCCATGCCTTGAGATTTGAACCTTGTTTCTGTTATGAGAAAAGTGTGGGAGGTAAATTTTGGGGTATGACAGCTGCCCCTATTTAATTACCTTTGATTGAATGGAGTGAGAATACGCAGTTCTCACGTCTTTTGATCGAAGAGTTATTAAATAATGGAAGACCCCTTGAATTTGCCTTGTACCCGGTAGTGGAGAAGGATGCCTTGTTAAAGTGGTTACCTTACTTATGGCGCTAGCAGGGGTTTGCAGCTTATGGGTAACTCACTTACTATAATTCTAGTAAGTCGTCGCGGTTGGTATACCCATTCACTATCGTAGTTGGAATAAGTCTGTCGCAGATGGTATGACCCACTTACTATAGCTCTAGTAAGTCGTCGTAGTTAGCCATACCTGCTTACTATCGTAGTTGGAGTGAGTTTATCGTAGATGGTAGGGCCCACTTACTGTCAGTCTAGTAAGTCGTCGCAGTTGACCGTACCTACTCATTATCGTAGTTGGAGTGAGTTTATCGTAGATGGTAAGGTCCACTTACTTTCCAGTAAGTCGTCGCAGTTGACCGTACCTACTCACTATCGTAGTTAGAGTAAGCTTATCGTAGATGGTAGGGCCCACTTACTGTCAGTCTAGTAAGTCGTCGCAGTTAGCCGTACCTGCTCACTATCGTAGTTGGAGTGAGTTTATCGTAGATGGTAAGGTCCACTTACTTTCCAGTAAGTCGTCGCAGTTGACCGTACCTACTCACTATCGTAGTTAGAGTAAGCTTATCGTAGATGGTAGGGCCCACTTACTATCAGTCTAGTAAGTCGTCGCAGTTAGCCGTACCTGCTTACTATCGTAGTTGGATTAACCCCAAAAGGGTTATTTGTCTTGATGCGGGCGAGTTGCGTGTATAAAAGGTTATCTTGCAGATGTGTATGCTCATGATTTTGTTATTTGTATGATGAATGTTTGTGTGCGAATGCAGGTCATGTGAATGTTTTGTATGTAAATGCGATGTGTATGAGTGTTTATGTAAGTGAATATGTAAGTATGATGACTTTGGGGTACTATCTTTTGTCACCAATTGGAATTTGTTTAAGATCTTTCGAGCAACTTTACGGGTCTTGACTCAGATCGCCCGGGGCTAGTATGTTGGAATGTGGCGGTGTTTTTTTTTTTTTAGGGTTATCAGATCATCAGGCGTATATTGGCTGCCGGAGGTATCGTGGTTTTATCCCCTTTATTTCAGTCTAATGATTTGTAAGTTTCCTGTTTTAAATTCGAAGTTTAAAGTTTATGAGAAATAAATTATTCTTTGCACTTGGTATTGAAATGATGAAAAGATAAGTATGAAAGTGAAAAGCTTTTATTGATTATTGCCTTAAATTGGCGAATGTACAAAGGGTATGAGAGAAAGAAAAATGACAAATAGAAATGACATTAATACTGCTATTGCTCTTTTTTGCTATCGAGGGCCCCAGTAATCCTTTGACTTCGGAAGTTGATGATTGCTCGATTTCCTATCCTTTACGAATTGTCTTGGGCTCGTAGCTCGAAGCCTTATCCCTGCTAGGCATAGTATCTCTTGACTGCATCTGAATTGATTGGGTGCGGTAGCTCATCCCCATCCATTGTAGTGAGGACTAATGCCCCTCCCGAGAACACCGTTTTTACAATGTATGGACCTTCGTAGTTAGGTGTCCATTTTCCACGGGCGTCGAGTCGAGGTAACAGTATCTTCTTGAGGACAATGTCACCTTCTTTGTAGGTTCGAGGTCGGACCTTCTTATCGAACGCTTTTTTCATCCTCTTCTGATAGAGTTGTCCATGACACAAAGCTGTCAGTCGCTTTTCTTCAATGAGATTAAGCTGATCGAAACGAGTTTTTACCCATTCCGATTCTTCTAACTTTGTGTCAGCTATGACTCTTAATGACGGGATCTCCACTTCGATTGGGAGGACAGCTTCCATACCGTAGACTAGGGAGAAGGGAGTTGCCCCTGTAGATGTACGCACCGAGGTTCTGTAACCGTGTAGGGCGAAGGGAAGCATCTCGTGCCAATCCTTGTATGTTTTCACCATCTTTTGTATTATCTTTTTGATATTTTTATTTGCAGCTTCGACAGCGCCGTTCATTTTAGGCCTGTATGGTGAAGAATTGTGGTGTTCAATCTTGAACTCCTCGCACAGCTCCCTCATCATGTTATTGTTTAGATTCGACCCATTATCGGTGATAATCCTGCTTGGAACCCCATACCGACATATGATATTATGCTTGATGAACCGAGTGACTACTTGTCTTGTTACGTTGGTGTAAGAGGCAGCTTCGACCCATTTGGTAAAGTAGTCTATGGCGACTAATATAAATCGGTGTCCGTTCGAAGCTTTAGGTTCTATCATCCCTATCATGTCGATTCCCCACATTGCAAATGGCCATGGTGAACTCAGAACGTTCAACGGGTTTGGTGGTACGTGCACCTTGTCAGCGTAGATTTGGCACTTGTGACAGGTCCTTGCATATTGGAAACAGTCGGCCTCCATTGTTAACCAGTAATACCCTGCCCGCAGTATCTTTCTAGCCATTGAATGTCCGTTTGCATGAGTTCCGAAGGTTCCTTCATGTACCTCCCTGATAATTTCCTTGGCCTCGTTTTTATCTACACACCTCAATAACACTGAATCATAGTTCCTTTTGTATAGGATGCTTCCGCTTAAGAAGAACTTGGATGCAAGTCTCCTCAGTGTCTTTTTATCAATTGTTGAGGCATTCTCCGGGTATTCTTGTTTTTCCAGGTACTCTTTAATGTCGTGGTACCATGGTTTGTTGTCAGACTGTTCCTCGATCGTGAGACAATAGGCAGGTTCGTCGAAGTGCCTAACGGTTATTCGTGGTTCATGGTTTGGCCAGGTCACTTTGAACATAGAGGAAAGCGTTGCTAGTGCATCGGCTATTTGATTTTCTTCCCTCGGGATATGAGTAAAGGTGATAGTATCAAATTCAGCTGTCAACTCCAGTATAAGGTCTCGGTATGGGATTAACTTTGCATCTCGAGTGTCCCACTCTTTGTTGACCTGATGGACTACCAATGCTGAGTCTCCGTATACATCAAGGAGTTTGATTCTTAGGTCGATTGCAGCTTCTAACCCCAATATGCATGCTTCGTATTCTGCAATGTTGTTGGTACAGTCGAAACATAGTCTTGCAGTGAAGGGTAAGTGTCGGTCATCGGGAGATGTCAATACTGCCCCTATGCCATGTCCTAGTGCATTTGAAGCACCGTCGAACATGAGTTTCCATACCAAACCCGGTTCGGGTCCCTCATCGGGTCCCGGTATTTCATAGTCTCTTACTAGCATAATATCCTCGTCTGGGAAGTCGAACTTCATAGATTGGTATTCCTCGAGTGGTTGGTGGGCAAGATGTTCTGCCAAGACACTCCCTTTTATTGCTTTTTGAGTTACATACTGTATGTCGTATTCGGACAACAACATTTGCCATCTTGCAATTCTACCCGTGAGAGCCTGTTTTTCGAACACGTATTTCAAAGGATCCATTCTCGATATCAGCCATGTGGAGTGGTTCAGCATATATTGCCTTAGACGTTTGGAGGCCCATGCTAGGGTGCAACATGTCTTTTCCAATGGTGAATACCGAGACTCGCAATCCGTGAATTTCTTACTGAGGTAGTAAATAGCGTGTTCTTTCCTGCCTGTTTCATCTTGTTGCCCCAGTACACACCCCATAGACCTTTCGAGTACTGTGAGGTACATGATTAGTGGCCTTCCGGGTACAGGAGGTAAGAGTATAGGTGGTTCTTGTAAGTAGTTCTTTATGGTTTCGAAGGCTACTTGACAATCATCATTCCACTTGATAGGTTGATCTTTCCTGAGTAGTTTGAATATAGGCTCGCATGTAGCTGTTAGATGTGAAATGAACCTTGAGATGTAATTCAACCGACCCAGGAAACCTCGTACCTCTTTTTCTGTTTTTGGAACGGGCATCGCTTGTATGGCTTTTACTTTATCGGGATCAACCTCTATACCTCGTTGGCTTACAATGAATCCCAACAGCTTTCCCGATCTTACACCAAACGTACACTTGTTCGGGTTTAACCTTAGCTTGTACTTCTTTAGACGTTCAAACAGCTTATGTAGATTTGTAATATGTTCTTCTTCCGTGGGAGACTTGGCAATCATATCATCTACATATACTTCGACCTCTTTATGGATCATATCATGGAATAATGTGACCATGGCTCTTTGATATGTTGCCCCTGCATTTCTCAACCCGAATGGCATTACTTTGTAGCAAAAGGTGCCCCAAGAGGTCATGAAGGTGGTCTTTTCCATATCCTCGGGAGCCATCTTAATCTGATTATACCCGGAGAAACCATCCATAAAAGAGAACACTGAAGCTTGTGCTGTATTATCCACCAAGATATCTATATGTGGAAGTGGGAAATCATCTTTTGGACTTGCTTTATTTAGATCTCTGTAATCTACACACATGCGCACTTTCCCGTCTTTTTTAGGAACCGGCACTATGTTTGCAATCCAAGGTGGGTAGTCAACCACCGCAAGAAACCCGGCATCGAACTGTTTGAGCACCTCTTCCCTAATCTTACTATCCATATCTGGTCGAACCCTTCTACGCTTTTGCCTGACCGGCGCACATCCTTCTTTGAGAGGTAACCTGTGTACCACGATGTCTGTATCCAACCCCGGCATATCACGGTATGACCAAGCAAAAATCTCTGCATACTCGTGGAGGAGCTTGATTAACGTTGCTTTTACGTCCTTACCTAGCGTTGCCCCAATCTTAATGTTTTTGGGTTCTTCATCTGTTCCCAAGTTTATGGTTTCAATGGCCTCTTGTGGAGGGAGCATGCTCTTGGATTCCTTATCCACTAACCTTGACAACTCTTCCGGAAGTTCATCGTCTTCCTCATCCCCTCCTTCAGCCTGATTAGCGAGAGCCTCGAGTTTGTATAGAGTCTCAGCAGTATTATTATCGGTGGTGTTAGGAAGTGATCTGCACATGTTTTATGTTTGTTTTCTTTTAGTATGCAGATGTGAACGTGCTTTGTTTGTGCAAGAAATTTATTTGTCATTTTCAGAAATGGGAAAGGAATAAATGCGAGAAAAGACAATATTTTCAATACCAAAATGCAAAGACAATTTTATTAATAAACTTCGAACTTGAAAGTAAATGGGGCCCTTACAAACTAGCTCTATGCTTCGGGCGAGGCATGAGCGTTATTGTTTTTCTTTATCAAAAAGGGGAAATAAAACACACAAAAGCAAATTACTTTGAAATGAAAACTATCTCCGGTATCTCCAGGCTTGTCCAATTCTGAAGCTGTTCTCCTGGCCTGATCTCTCGAATGAAATTGGATGTCCCTTCTTGAGAGTCCTGATTGGACACCATAGCCACATGCTCATAACCGCCAGTCACAAAAGTTTGCATTATTGGGGGAAATGGTCGTTCTTCTTTCTTAATGCTTGTGACCTTGGTGGGTTGGTATCCTAACCCCAGGCGATCCTTCTTCTCCAAAACTTCTGGCAGCTTGCCCCAGCCTTTAGTATCTGCGTCTTGTAGGTCTTTCCATGAGGTTACCGCCCTTCTTATCTTCTCCACTGGTAGCGTGATAGCAGTTGCAATTTCTAGAGCTTGAAATGCGGTACCCAATGCTTCGTCTCCAGCCTCAATATATCTGTATGAGTTTAGATTGCTGACAAATATATCCTCTTCTCCATTGATAGTTACTATGGAGTTCCCATTCACAAACTTTAGTTTCTGATGGAGGGTGGAGGTGACTGCCCCAGCTGCATGGATCCAAGGACGCCCTAGTAGGCAGGTATAAGCTGGCTCGATTTCCATCACTTGGAAGTTGATGCAGAAGGTGTGGGGACCAATTATGACAGGAAGGTCTACTTCTCCAAATACCGGACTCTGTGATCCATCGAAAGCTTTAACCACCAGACGACTAGGTCTAACCACGAGTCCCTCTAAGGCTATCTTATCAAGTGTGGCTTTTGGCATCACGTTTAAAGATGACCCTGTGTCGATCAAAACTCTAGCCAGATGAGCCTTCCCACATTGCATGGAGATATGTAAGGCTTTGTTGTGTGACTTTCCTTGTAGGGGTAACTCATTGTCACTGAAACCCAGGCATGCCCCAGCAGTTAGATTGGCCACCATCCCATCAAATTGATTGACTGTGATGTCCTTAGTTACATGGGCAGCGTTTAGGATCTTCATCAAGGCATCTCGATGCTTCTCGGAGTGTATCAATAATGATAAGAGCGATATTTTAGACGGTGTCTGTTGCAACTGATCTACCACTCTATAATCACTCTTCTTAATCAGAGCGAGAAACTCCTCAGCATCTTTATTAGAAGTTTCTTTATCCTTAGGTTCAGCCTCGTCAATTGGTCTCGTGACAACTTGTTCTCCAGATTGTGTCAAGTTTCCACTAGACATTGGTTGTACTTGCGCAGTTTTGAATATGCGCCCACTACGGGTCATACCTCCAGGTCCAACGATGCTTGATACTGCAGTATTAGTATCGGTCTCGTATTCCCATGGTACCGCTTTCATCTTGTCCAAAGGATATGGTCCTCTGATTGGGATGATCTTGGTACGTTCTTGCGCAGGTATCATCACTGGCGGTCTAGAGCATGGGATAATCAATGGTTTCCTTGCCCCTTGTGCAGGTATCATTAAAGGCTCGTTTCTTTCCACCATCGCCACATATTCCTCTTCAGGGTGTTCCTCCAATTGGATCAATCCTTGATCCATGAGTCTTTGCAAAGTGTCTTCGAAAGCTTCGTTATGCTCTAGGATAAACCCCTTTATAAGAAGATACCTCTTAAGTGCATCTGTGGGGGAGTTCCGTTGTTGAACCAACTCTTGCTCATTGACAACTTCTATTGCATTGACTGCGCCTTCATGGTGTGGCATTGGATTTGTTTTCACATTGGGTTTGTCAAAAGCAATTGCTCCTGACTCTATCAAGTCCTGAACCTTGTGCCTAAAGGCCCAACATTTTTCCAACGTATGTCCAGGAGAATTGTTGTGAAATTCACACCTCTCATTCGGGTTGAATCTGGGTGGAATCTTTCCTGGAATTAGGGGTGGCATAGGTCTAAGCTCTACCAATGATTCACTCAGCAAATATTTTAGTATTTCACTCTTGGAAGTGGGTAGAGGATCGAATTTCCTCGGAGGACCTTGGAACCTGCTTTGTTGAGGTGGGTAGGACACAGGAGGTCTAGGCTCTTGATGCACTACTGCGTTGGTCTCCCCTTCCTTCTTTTTAGCGAAGGTTGAGGTGGGCCTTTTTGAGTGATAAGAGTTAGATGATGCTCCTTGTATTTTCCCGCTCTTAATTCCGTCTTCTATCCTTTCACCAATAACCACTAAATCTGAAAACCCTGAAGACACACTCCCTACCATTTTATCGTAGTATGGCCCTTGTAATGTAGCCATAAACATTTTTACGAGTTCTTTTTCCAACAGGGGAGGTTGGACTCGGGAGGCCATTTCCCTCCATCTTTGTGCATACTCCTTGAATGATTCCTCTTTCTTTTGTGACAAATTTTGGAGTTGCATCCGATCGGGTGCCATGTCTAAATTGTATTTATATTGTTTCAGGAACGTATTAGCAAGGTCGGTCCAGCTTCGGATGTGAGACTTCTCTAATTGCATATACCAGTCAACCGATGCTCCACTCAGGCTATCTTGGAAAAAATGCATCATCAGCTTTTGGTCATGAGCATAAGCAGCCATTTTTCGCACATACATGCGCAAGTGATTCCTCGGACAAGAGAGTCCCTTGTACTTTTCGAAGTCGGGTATCTTGAATTTGTGAGGAATAGTCAAATCCGGCACTAAGCTCATTTCATAGGTATCCACATCGAAGACATCATATCCTTCCATTGCTTTCATCCTTTCTTCCAGCGCCTTGATTTGTCCACTCTCCTTGGAATTCTCCCCAGAATCAACGGAGGCCAGCTTTGGTTGAGGGACTTGATCTGTGTCATTAGTGTCCCCATACTGTAAATCCAAGTAGTCCTCATCCCTAAGCGGATTGTTGACTGGAATGCGAACGGTGCGAGACGCCCCTTCTTTCTGAATAGTAGGGATAAATCCTTCTTGAGAAGCCTCTCCCTCTTCATGAGTTGTGATAGTCCTTTTTGAGGAGTGGGCTTTTGCCTTGTGAGGGTCATGACCCTTAACATATCCTAGCAATGGGTTGCCATCTTTAGGTATCTCTTCATACTGATCATGAACTTCCTTAGCTTTATCTTGCTTATCTTTGAGTTCTTTCATGAAGCTCAGCACTTGGGCCATTCCTCCCTGGAGGTCTTCAACAGTACCCTTTAGTTGGGTCATTTCCTCACGAAGGGCGGCCTGGTTCTGTTCCAATTGTTCCATTGCCCTTTTCTTTTGAGATCTTGTCTGAATTAGCGGTTGAGTTGCAATGGTGTGACTGGAGATGAAGATAGTTTTTCTTTAATGCTTTGGTAATGAAATATGGCATGCATGATATGAATGTTATGCTTATGCTATGTTCATGTTTTATCCACATTATTATAGTAAATATACATTCTTTCTTTTTTTTATTATTTTTTTTCTTCCTTTTTTTTTCTCTTTTTTTTCTTTGCATATATTTATTTGGTGAATATTATAGGAACAACAAGTAAATGCGAAAATAAACACACTTTATTAATTGAAAGGAAACACCACTTCATTGTTGGTTTACAAAAAAGAAAGGAAACTGAAAATTAAAAATACTTAAAATAACTTGAATCAAAAGTACTTGGAATAAAAGCAACAAGGAAATAACATAAAACTAAGAGCGTCTTTGGATGTCTTCTTTGAACTTGTCCACCATGCTCCTACAAAGCTCCATAAACTCTTTGACGACTTCAGGAAGGATGATGGGAGAAGATTCTGCTCTTTCCAAACTTTTTGGAATATCCAGGATTAGATCATTACACAAGAAGACTAGCTTAGCATGATCCTCACGACATCTTTCATATTCTTCGAGCATCTTGGGAACCATGCTCACATGCTCATTCGCCGCAGAAATAATTGAATAAAGTCTTTTCCAATAATCTTTTTCTTCCAAGGCTGCCTCAAATTCCTCTTTTTGTCTTGTGAATACTTCCCTAAGTGACACCATAGCTTGAAATGCCCTTTCATACTCACCAGTGCGCTGTAAAAGTTCTTCCTCCGTGGTTAATCTTCTTGCATGTTCTTGTTGTCCAGCATTGAGGGCTTCTTGAAGATCATATTTGAGACCTCTTATTTCATCCTCTTGATCTTTAGTCCTATCAGTTAATTCAAAGATCACAGCTTCCAGATTCTTCTCAGATTCTGTTTTGTCATGGGAAGCCTTTTCGTAACGCCTTCTCCACCTTGCAATTTCCCTATCCGCTTGTTCCAACCTCTCATTATGTGCTTCCAAATTAAAATTAGCACTTAGAACTCCTTCGGTTGCACGTTTCCTCTTACCCCTTTGTCTATCATTCTCCTCCTTCATTGCTTGAAGTTCTTGATTTTTCTCTTTGAGGTCAAAGCGTAGTTGACTTTTTTCGTTGGTAAGTTGATGCAAATCAAGTTCTAGTTTCTCTTTTTCCTTTTGGGATGCCTCTAGGGCAGCCTTGATCCCTTCTATCTCTTCGATGGATAGAGGAACAGGATCGGGAGAATCAGGCTTGTATGCGGGATCCACAACAAAAGGTAGCAAAATCTTTCCAACTCTTTCTTGAACCCATGTGGTGTAAGGTGCTTTTGCAATTGCATTCTTTGGCCCAAAATATTTTCTTTGAACCTGACTCCAAGCTTGAATCACTCTTTTCAATGTTCTTGGTGCACCCTTCCCATTATCATGCAAGATCAATTCTTCTATTTGTTGCTCCGAAGGTTCACTATCCATAGAATGTCCTAATTGACGCAATGCTAAAACGGGGTTATAATTAATACAACCAAGAGTCCCCATTAATGGCACATTGTCGAAATCTCCACATTTGTAAATGATCCTATCAGATTTTAATTTCTTTGCATACCATAGGATAGAATCAGCTTTAAGAGCCCTTAGCTTTTGAGACCACTCGTTCCTAGCAAGCTCTTTGATAAAGCAACTAGATTTGTAGAGATGAGAAGTCAACCAAGAATATAGCCAGTGGACACAACAAAATAGCATTCCTCTCTTCTTTTCATACTTTGTATGGATAGCATAGTAAATATTAGCGAGGATAGTCGGAGTAGGATCTTTTCCATAAACCTTAAAGGAAGTGAAAGCATGAATGGCAGCGGGATCAACATAATCAACATTTTTTGGCAATAAGACAACTCCAAAAATCAAAAGAGCTAATAAATGTCCACAAATGTCCCATTGTTTCTTTTGAGCATACATTAAAGCTTGATTTTCTAAGTAAGATCTTTTGATCCCATGCACATCCCCATCAGTTTTATAATTAGTCTTCAATTCCGTAGCAGATAACCCCAAAGCTTTTGCCAAATCTGAAAAGTCAACTTCTTTACCCGCACCAGTATAGAATTCTTTTTTAATTTTTGAGAACCCCAAAGTAGCATCCATCTCTTCCAAAGTTGGAGCCAACTGAAAGTCTTGAAAAGTGAAGCACCTAAGCGGAGGGTCATAAAATTGAACCAAAGCAGTAATTGCTTCTTCTTGTACTCTCACCCTTAGCAAGTCCAAAATATTCCCATAGCGGATTACAAACCTGTCCAAGGCACTTGATGGTAATTTCTCCTTGATTATTTTCAGCTTCTTGATATCCGGAGTGGAAACGGAAAGGTGAACAATGATCTTCTTGGTGCTCATCCTTCCTACACATTCACCAAATAGAATATATTTTTTTTTACATTTATATCATATTTTTTATTTACTATTTTTTGTGGATAAAACATGATGAGGATGCAAATGAGAGATGATGCATGCAAACACACAAAAAAAAGGAAATCATAGTAACAAAACAAATATATATATATATATATATAAAACAAATCAAACATATATAACACAATATTTTAAGAAACCCAGGTTCATAGGTTCGACGTAGGGGGCTCTAGGGAGCCAACCTTTTATGGGGGGTTCTAGAAGGTCTCATGGGGTCATTCGTAGCCTCCGAGACTCTTTGTCTCTTCGGATTTTAAAACGACTCATTTTATCCATGAGGTTCGAATTTTTGGGGTAGGTTCTCGGAGAGATCAGCTAAGTATCCAGTCCAGCCCTCAACAAAGTCAAGCCTCGTTTTGGACCTTTCCGAACACTCAACCCACTCCGAGTGGAGTTATCAGTGAGATTCGTAGGAGATTCGTACTCCCCTAGTGACCTCACGGTTAACTCCCACATTTAAGGTTTAACTGACATAAAATAGAGCAAAATATACAATAATAAAGCAGATATTTTCAGGCAGATAAACAAACATAAAACAAATAAACAAATAAATAATTTAATGTACATTAAAAGATGAACCTCCCCCAAACCCTAAATGTGGCAATTTGCCAACCCTAAAATGCGCCACAAACCCTAAACCACAAACCACGAACCATAAACCTAAACCCACTCAAGCCTTAGGAGCATAATAATTCACTAAAAGTGTTGTCCCCAGCAGAGTCGCCAGCTGTAGCAACCTGCCTAAAAATTATACTTAGAGAGTCGCCACCTATTCTGAAGGGCGAATAGGAAACCCTACACAGATAAGAGATTGAGGGTAAGTTATTATAATCAGGCTGAGGGAAGGTATGAGGCACCCTCAGCCCTTTCCTAAAGGCTAACAATCAAAGATTAGGGTTGCATGGCAGGGTTTGTAAAGAAATGTGGCAAACAGAATTATAAGGACATGATTGAGATTTTGAAGAGGGGGACTCGCCTTGTTGCCAAGTGCCTACGTACCTCCTTAGGGAGGATCAGAGTCGACGTAGTTCGGGAAGGGTTGTACGCCATTTAGAGTTGGAATTTGATTTGATATGGTTTTTTAGAGGCTTTTTGGTCAGCCTATCGCAGTTTGGGTTTGTAATTGTAGTTTGAATGGATTTTAGAATGATTTTTAGGGTTTGGGGCGTACAACCCTGATTTGGCACTATTAACCGCAATGATCAATAGGTTTGATCACCATGGTTAAAAGATTTGAAATTTGCATCACTACCAATTTTAATCGATTGATTCGATTATCACTAATAATGAATTAAGGTATTTTATAATAATTTTTATAGAATTTTAAATGCATTGTTACTCCTCGCAATCGATTGATTCGATTAAAAAGAATAACAAGTTAAATCGAGGGAAAAACGGTTAATCATCACAACTAATAAAATAGTTGCAACCATTTAACCAAATAATAATAAGACCAATTTTTATTTAATTAAATAACATTTTAATTAAAAAATATTGTTAACCATAGCGATTAATCGATTTAATCGGCACGAATAACAAATTATAATTCTTTGTAATTTAATTGTCATGTATTTATTTTACAAAAAAAATATTATAATACAATTATTTAATTACATTAAAATAGATATTTTAATTAAAACAAATAAAACAATTAAAATTATTAAGTTTTTATCAAGGTTATGATTCAGTATGGTTATATTGAGGGTGTATGATATGGGGTATCAAGGCTGGACGTTAGATCTAAGTGGAGGAATGGTTAATGGTCAGATTTAGAGGGAACATGATAAGCCTTGGGGTCAGGACCGCATAGGATAATTGGTTGAAAATTCCAGAAAAATAATATGTGGGTGCGAGGATTCGAACCCCCACCCCCACGCTCACGCAGACAATCCGTTACCACCCCAACCACGCAACGCGCGTGTCTATGATTTACATTCGTCAAATTATATACAACACATGAAAACAATGAAATCCCAACGCGCGAATATTCAAACAAACGAATCAGAGCGTGACAACACATCATCTTCCCCAAACGTACCTGAGTATTTCTGCACATTTTGCTACGAATTTGCTAGGGTTCTATTCGTAGCAAACACACCTGCAAAATAGCGATTAGCATATACGCACGCATAAATATTTCGCACCATCCCCAATCACCTCGTCTTGGTCACGCGAACCTGATTAAACCACTCATTAGACCTAATTTTAGTCCTAGATGAAAGCCCTAATTCAAGAACCCTAAAAGCTTGCTCGGCCGTCAATGGCAATGCACCAATTAAACACGCAAACTTTAATTCAATCATCCAGAAACGTTCATAACAATCACACAAAGCATAACACATAAACAATTCATCATATGAATGCACAAATGATGCTAATCGACCAAAAATTCAAAGAAGCATACCTTGTCAAATTGGAGGAAGTTCTGGGGGTGTTGAAGTCGTGCGAGTATCCAAACACGTTCTAAATCCTCCAAAGAAGCTTTTGCAACGTTCAAATTGGGTTGAAACGCCTTAATTCTCTGAAACCGATTTGGACTTTCTTGAAGAAATTTTACGTTCTTGCAAGCTCTTTTCTGCCCAGATTTCCGTCCCCTATTCATGTGCACGACCTCCTCTACTTATAGGGAGTGATTTAGGTTTAGAAAAGAGCCCAAAGAATCCTTGAATCCAATCTTGCCATGTTGAGAAATTTGATTTTCTTTCTTGAATGATAAGCTACTATTTTGGTCAAGATTTGATTTTATTTCTCCTTCATCCAATTACCACGAAATTAATAATATATTTTGTCATTAACATTGATTGGAAATCAACAAAATATATTTTCTAACAAAATATTTAATTTTCTTACTTATTTAAATCATAAAAATCAATTTTTTATGAAATAAATGTTTAAAAAAAACTAAATAATATGTTTAAATTTCGTGACATCTTATTTTGGGCATGTTAATAACTTGTGGACCAAGTTTGCATAAGAAAACCATAGGCCCATTTGCAAAATTTCTCAATTTGAACCCTCTTTTTTCACATTTGGTCCCTCAAAATCACCTGACTTTGATCAAGCATATCTCCTTCAATTTTTAAGCTATGAGGGAGATCTAATACTTTTTAGAAACCTCAAGAGGTCCTCTACAAGCCACTTTGGAATATATTTTTCATTTGGAGCTTTTATCTTGATCATATCTTCTTTAACAAAAAACTGCTTTTGAAGGATGCCTGAGAATGACCTGTAATCTTTTATACTGTACCTCTCAAATGAAGCATTTCTAGCCCTAGCTTGTGAGAGACAAAGTTGTAGAGAATCCAATTTCCTTCAAAATAGGCTTTGAGTGGGGAATTTCTGATGTTCCATGTGAAAGTTACGCCCAGTCAAAGTTGGGTTGACTTTCTCCTAAGAAACCCTAATTTGAACCTTTTCATGTTTGTTCACTTCTGAGCTTCTGTTAATGGAATCATGATCAATTCTTGATCAAATGATGGTTATGCACCCCATACTTGATGTTTGCCCAATGATTAAGGTTTGGATCATGCCTTGACTTTGGTTAACCTTTCAATTTGGATCAGTTGACTGTGGATTATCTGGATTATGTGAATGAGCCATGCCTTGAGATTTGAACCTTGTTTCTGTTATGAGAAAAGTGTGGGAGGTAAATTTTGGGGTATGACAGGTGTTGCCCATTAACCCTGTTTAACTTTTGGCTCATTCAGGGTCTTTTGCCATGCCCTTTTTGTTTGCTTAAATTATTATTATTTTTATTGTTTGATCTGCCACATTATAATTATTGAGAACTTTAATGCACTAACCATTCTCTTCTTTATACCCAGATTTTCAGGGTTAATCAAAGAACCTTCAGCCACGCGCCATGCCAATTAAAAAGCTAAGTTCTAATCCTTTTCTTATTTAAATGTTATTTTATCTTTTAAATTTTGCCTTATAGATTAAATTAGGGTTTAACTTCAAAAGTCAATGAACTCTTCATACACTCACCGCTTTTCTGTCTACTTTTCCTATTCAAAATTTTCAGGGTTAGCCAACCGTCAAAGCTCGATCAGTCGGTAACCCTAAAACCTAACCTCATTTATTTTCTGTCTTAATTATTATTTATGTCAGACCTATTGCAATTATGATCCGCTGGTTTCTTTTTCCCCTTCCCCATATTATTGCGTGGTTAGTAATTTAGGGAATGTAACCTTGAACTGAATTAGAGCCATTTAATTACAAGATAATAAATATCTGAATTAATCACGTGATTGTTGCACCCACGCACCTTTTTTGGTAACCTCTCTTGTTGCCTGTTGCCTTGTTGCCTTGTGTTTTTTGCAGAATAGCCATGTCCCTCGAATACGAGGATACCTCAGCCATGTTGCCTCGACTAATGCAAATATCATAAGTCCCTAATGATGCTGCCTTCGATACACTAAATATGATCTCGTCCCTCGAAAGTTGCCTACGAAAGGCTGAGGTATCCTCTGGTTGCCTAAACGAAAGGCTATTCTGATCCTCCCCTTAGACTACCTGCCTCTCTATGGCATGGGACAATCTTATGGCGAACGATATTGCGACGACTCTCAACCTCCAAATGAAAGGCTTCCTGCCCTCTTATGGCATGGATAGACCCTTTTACCCTGAAAGGCTAAAAGACTTATTTTTCTACATTATTAAGGTAATTGCTCCTAATTGCCTTGTTCTGGCTAAAATCTTTTTCTACTTTTTTTTTCATAAACCTTCAATATGGCTACGCTCATTTACGAGCTAAAGTCTGTATTCACTTCTTCTACATTTCTTTCAAAAAGAGCAAAGCAATTAGGAGCCCATGGAAAACCATGGATGCAAAGAGTGCCTTACACCTTCCCTTTGCATAAATTACCCCCCGTACTCAGTTTCTTTTTAAAAAGGTTTTTCTGTTCTTTTAGCCTTTCTGATATTTTGGATAAAATAAAAGTCGGTGGCGACTCTTGCTTACCACGACATTTCGATAAAGTCAGTTAACCGTATTACATCTTCCTACAAATTAAACCAAGGGGAGCATAAAAAAAAGGTGGCGATGTATCGTCTGAAAATAGTCGAACTGCCGCATGACGCGCTCTGGAAGATATGGAACAATGATGGTCAAACTGCATGCCAACCATCTAGAGTATATTGCAATGTCATCAAACAGGCGCATCTCACACTGAGCAGCGCAGACGTCGTAACGGGTGTCCTCGGAAACCATGCGATCCAGATAGACTCTGTTAGGGTCCACCGTCTGCTTCTCTCTCATGGGGACGAAGGCACGAGCACTTTGCCAGACCATGATGTACTCCTGTACAGATCCTCAACCAATGATCATCGAGAAGTGTTGTAATATCCACCCCTGAAATGAAAATAAAAAACATCGGGATTAAATATAATCGCGAATATAGAATGAAAATTGGTGAAAAAGTAGAAGGATATAAGATTGTTGCCACTAATAGTGAACAGCTGTCTGCGACTGGTCTTCCACATGCATCCCTCTATTAGTCCCAAATAGGTGTACGCCAACATTTTTGCCCCCCAATTGTACTCATGGATTCGTGCGGGATCCAAAAAGTACCTGAGGTAAACGACATTTGTATACGTGGAGCTCGTGTCCACAAACAGTTGAGCACCAATCAAAAATAGAAAGAAACACCTCAGCACATGTTGTTTGTGTATCTCCACCTCATCTGGATCACCAACAACCTGTTATGCCTCATCCAGTGCCTTAGTAAATCTCCCCATTAGGAAGGAAAACCTCACATGAGCGCCGTAGGTCTTATCTACCTCCCCAAGCGCATCTAGTGGATCATCCCCAAGCTCCTCAACTATAAGCTCTCTTGCTTCCTCCTTCGTCATCCTACCATGACGGAGGAGGGCACCCCTAATAGGTATATGCAATAAACATGAGACGTCGTCCAATGTAATAATGATCTCACCATGAGGTTGATGGAAGTAGGACGTCTCAGGGTGTCATCTCTCCACAAATACCATGAGCATCTCGTTGTGGATCACAGTGTACCCAATCTCACAAAGGTCCTTCAGACTAAAGGCTGTAAGGACATTCTAGAACCACGCCTCCTCTGGCTGCTGTAGAGATAATATCTTCCGGCCGTGGTTATAGAGCTTCTGGGCCGGCTTCTCCTAAAAATTTCCAATGAAAACAATGTTAATAACAATCAATATTACAAATAATAAATTTCCAATGAAAAAAATGAAGAATTAATCTAAGCAATGTTACCTCTCCATCCCAGACATGTCTATTGGTATGATCGGTGTACCCTGTCAGCAAGGATAAATTAGAGGGACCCCGGGTCACCCTCAGACGCATCAGCATCCTCACGCAATGACTGAACACCCTCTGAAGGTGGTACAGGAGAAGCAACATCGACTGGAGGTGGCACATGAGAAGCATCATCAGTTGGAGGTGGCAGTGACATATCCCGACGAGGTATGCGGGAGGACGGTGCCTGTGATGTACCCTCACCATTATCCCGACGCCTATAGGATGAAGAAGTGGAAGTGGATGGCACATGTGCACTAGGTTGCGGAGTAGGCTGTGGCGTAACCTTAACTGTGGCCTCTGCTGGAACATAGGCGTCGACTCCCTCTGGTAGTATCTGGCTCCGTGCACGTCGCATGGATGCTTGTTGTGCAATCCTCCCATGTATGAGTCGGTCCTTCCCATCAGCCATAATGTCTGTAAGGTATGATAAATAAATTTAAATTATATACAATTAAATTGTAAAAACAAAAGGAATTTTTTTAACTCCATAGATGTACATGTGGAATACAGCTACGGAAGAACCCAACATTCATAACAACTAAGTTTGTTTCGGAGCTGCAGTTACGTTTACTTGTTTCATAGATGCACCTACGGAACATTCTGCAACTCCTCAAACGAAATAAAAGCGTATGTTCTGATCAAAACCTTGTAAAATCTATTTTGAGCCCTTGATTGTCCGTTTTATTCAACAAAAAATACCTACATTGTCTCCAAACTATGTTTCTAAAACTATGTAATGATTTCTACACCTAAAAGTGTATTCTAACTCTATTACGGGAAACACTCGAAAATACGTCAAAAACTTATCGATTATATTAAGCTTTGAACAAGTTTGGTGGAAGAATGATTTTTGAGGTTCAGAGAGTTTGAGAGAATTTGAAAATGAAAAGTTTTAAGAATGAGAGATGAGAAGAGTCTGACGCGAGTTTAACATCAAATGGTTTCAGAGGTTCATAACAGAAATATTTCCGTAGATGCACTTATAGAACAAATCAACGTTAAATAAAAAAAAGGCGCGTCCGAAGATACACATCCAAAAATATAAAAATATTTTAAAAACACATATGATACCTAAGACAAAAAAAAGTAAAAATAATATTAGAGATTCTCTAAATTTATATGAAGTAATGTGATGATGACATCGTATAAGATTAACTATGTTATCTATTTTTCAAAAGATATACATTCCTTTAATTTTCTAACATAATGTGCAATAGGTGTCACCACTTTTAAAAATAGGTATATTTATGAAATTTCTTCCTTAAAATTAAAATAATAGATAGGTTCCTTCATATATATATATATATATATATATATATATATATATATATATATATATATATATATATATATATATATATATATATATATATATATATATATATATATATATATATATATATATATATATATATATATATATATATATATATATATATATATATATATATATATATATATATATAAAAATGCTAACCAGTATCCTTAGGGTAATGGTTAAGATTTTTAAAATAGTAAATTTATCTCGGTAATGTGTGTATAATGTCTTGAAAATTGAAATGTTAAATTTTTTATAAAATATTTTCTTTTTTTGGAATGCTTAACCATTGGCACTAGTTAGCAAGACCATATATATATATATATATATATATATATATATATATATATATATATATATATAAAGGGTTAATACCTATTTTGCCCCCTGCCATATAGGGCGGATTTGAAAAACCCCCCTGCGAAAAAAAAAGTTGCAGGAATCCCCTCAACATTTAAAAATAATTCTTCTTAAAACCCTCCCCATGCCACATCACAAAAAAAGCTGATCTGTCACATTTTTTTCATTTTTTTTTCAGAACTGAAATGCCACATGTGTATTGGACAGGGTAGAAAGACAAAAATGCCCTTCAGTGTTAACACATTATTTTGCCCATTTTGAACCCTAACTAAAATTGATTCTTCATCTTCACATTCTATGCTCTCTCGTTCATCATCCTGGGAAGTTGTTGTTGCTGCTAGGGTTGCATTCATCCACATTGTCAAAAGGTAAGTTAAATCTTCTTCTCCATCGAACCGATTTTAATGACTTTTCACGATTAGTAATGTTTAGGTACCTGGGTGTTTGCAGAAATGGGGTTTTTTTCGGTTATCTTTCACCATGGAGGAAACTTTGTGCAAGACAATCACGTGTTTTACAGGGGAGGGAGCGAAACCATTGTAGAAGGACAAGACTCGGACAAGTGGAGTTTTTTTGAAGCTGTCAGCTTGGTGAAAGACTGGGGTTACGATTCTTTCAGGCTATGGAGGAAGATTTCAACTGTGGACGAAAGTTTTACCCACTTGATTGATGATGCTCAAGCTGGAGAAATTGCTAATCATAGTTTGTCCTTTAATGTTGATGGACACATATGGGTAGAACATGGGGTTGAAGACATGATGTCCAAAGTGTTGACTCCGGATTTTGAGAGTTTTAGTGACTCTAATGATGATGATAGTGCAGATGAAGATTATGAAGGAGGGACAGCATTCGATGACAGTGAAGAAGAAAGGGTATGTGAAGGAGAAGAGGAACACTTTGAAGCAGTGGAAGTAGAAATACCAGAGAGTGGAAACAGGGTTGAGGTAAATGGAAAGTCTTTGAGATATAAGATTATGGCATCGAAGGACACCAAGAAAATGAAATCTGTGAAGGGGACCAAAGTGAATCTTCTTGTTCCTAAAAGTGTTTTGGGTTCTAGTTCTAAGAGGAGTGCTACCAATTTTAAAAGTAGAGAGATGGTATATGATAGTGAAGAGCTGGATAGCTCTGACCCCGATGATAGTGACAAGGATGACAAACAACCAAAGCCAAAGTATGAGAAGTTCAGAAGTGAGTTGGTCAACAAGGACTTTCAATTCAAATTAGGTATGGAATTCAAATCTCTTTCTGAATTTAAAGATGCAATTAGAGACTGGTCAATTTTAAATGGGAGAGAGATAACTTTTGTAAAAAACGAGAGTTATAGGGTTAGGGTGGAGTGCAAGGGTAAATGTGGGTTTTTAGCATTATGTAGCAAAGTGGGGGATAGACACACTTACCAAATAAAAACTTGGGTGGGGACACACACATGTGCTAGGGTATTAAATAACAAGACTGCAAATTCCAAGTGGGTCTCAAAGCTAGTTGTTGAGAAAAGAAAATCACAAGGTAAAGTTAAAGTTTCAGAAATTATGTCAGAGCTTAGGCAAAAATACTCAGTTGGCATAACCAAAGGGAAGGCTTGGAGGGCTAGATCCATGGCTGAGCAGATTATTGAAGGAGATGCAAGGGAACAATTTAACAAGTTATGGAGTTATGCTGCTGAGCTGAAGAAACATTCAGCTGGAAATACTGTAAAGATTGACACTGAGAGGCCAGTTCCAACCCTACCTCCTAGATTTGGTAGATTTTATTTCTGCTTTGATGGTTGTAAGAAAGGGTTCACAAAGGCATGTAGACCATTCATTGGAGTGGATGGTTGTCACCTTAAGACACAGTATGGGGGGCAGTTATTAGTGGCTGTGGCAAGGGATCCAAATGACCAATACTATCCTTTGGCATTTGGTGTAGTAGAGACTGAAACAAAGGAAAGTTGGAAATGGTTTATGCAGCTACTTATGGAAGACATTGGGATTGAAAGAAAGTATGTCTTTATATCAGACCAACAAAAGGTAATCTTGATTTATGTTTCTTGTTTTTTCAGATCTGTGGTTTGTATGTAAGTAATTATGTATTTCAATGTGTTTCAGGGTCTTGTAAGTGTCTTTGAAGAGATGTTTGAGCAAATTGAACATAGAATTTGTCTAAGGCATTTATATGCCAATTTCAAGAAGAAGTTTGGTGGTGGAGCTGCTATCAGGGACCTACTCATGGGAGCTGCCAAAGCTACATACATTCAGGCATGGGAGAAAAAGATGAATGAGCTCAAGGCATTGGATAAGAAGGCATGGGAGTGGTTGATGGGAGTACCTACAAAGTTATGGTGTAAGCATTCCTTTAGCTTTTACCCTAAGTGTGATGTGCTGATGAATAACTTAAGTGAATCATTTAATAGTACAATTTTACAAGCTAGGGATAAACCAATTCTTACAATGGTAGAATGGATTAGGAACTATTTAATGGGTAGGATTGCTAATAGTCTGGTTAAGCTTGACAAGTGGAAACATAATATTATGCCTAATCCTAGGAAAAGATTAGATAAGGAAACTTTGCTGAGTGGGGAATGGCTGCCAACATGGAGCATGGGTGATTTATGGCAGGTGCATCATCCATATAATGGTCTACAATTTGTTGTTAATCTTGGGAAAAAAACTTGCACATGTGGATTTTGGGAACTTGTGGGCATCCCTTGCAGACATGCAGTGTCTGCAATTCAATATCAGAATTTGAATCCTGAAACATATGTTGATCCTTGTTACATGAGAGATGCTTACAAATGTTGCTATGAAAACAATGTCAGTCCAATTAATGGTATGGACATGTGGCCGGATGTGGATGTTGAGAACATGGAACCACCTCAGTATAAGAAGGGTCCTGGCAGACCTAAGAAGTTAAGGATTAGAGAACAAGATGAAAATGGATCAAGGTTGAGGAGAATTGGTGTGAGCTATAGATGCACCAAGTGTGACAAATTTGGACATAACTCAAGGAAGTGTAAGAGCACTGAACAAGATCCCAATGCCCTGAAGAGAAAGGTAACAGCATTGAACAATAATTGTTGATCTTATATATGTTTATGGCTTGTATTTCATTCCACTATTGTTATGTATTTTTGTGACTAATGCAGAGAAAGGCACCAAGGAGCAAAGCTTCTACATCTGCTGCACAGGCTGGAGTTGAACCTGAATGTGACACTGCATTAGACCCTGAATTAGAGACAATGCTTGATGACATGATGCAGGCTTTTGAAGAACAACAATCACAGGTTGTGAATCCAACCCCTGCACCACCTGTTCAAGTTGCAGCAGTGACTCCAACCCCTGCATCACCTGTTCAAGCTGCAGCAGTTAATCCAGTTCATGCATCACATGTTCAAGATGCACCAGTTAATCCAGTTCATGCATCACATGTTCAAACTGAAACAACAACCATAGCAGCTGATCAGTCAGAGTCGTGTAATGCATCTGTTACAAAAAAAATTAAGAAAAAGGAACCTGTTAGCAAGCCTAAGAGGAAGAGGGTTAGTGAAAGGATTAAGATTTTGGCAAATTCAAGGAAAATTGTTGGGCCTGGCTCAACTTCAGATGCACCATTGGTGATTGATGAATCTTCAGAAAAATGGAAGGACATTGCAAGAAGAATGACTCAGTAGTTGATCTGTCTCTTATTTTGTAACTTTAAGAACCTCTGATTATGCAACTTTATCTAGCATTTTGTAAGCACATAATGTGCCTTTTTGCAACTTTATTTGTAATGTGATTCCAAAACAAGTTTTAATTAGTATAATGTTTGATGGGAGTTTTAAGTACAATGTGTTTGCTTTCATTGATTCAACATTTAAGTAATGTTTTACAAACAATTTTATTCAACAAATTATCCCAAAACTGTGTATGCCTTCAAACAAAAACTTCATTAATTCAACATGATACATTACAATAGGACACTCTGTTTGCTTTCAAACAATAACAAGAGAAGTACATTACTTCAACATACTACATTACAATTGTACTTAAAATACATTTAACTTTGCAACATGTGTGTTACATGAATCATGAAGAAAAAACACATAGCAAAAACTACAGCAATAAAAAACTTCAGTTTCTTCCTTAAATCATCAAGCTGTTTCTTCAAATCTTCCATCTTTTTTGTTAAATCTTTCTCCATTTTCCTCATCACATAAACAACTTCTCTGTCCATGACATTTGCAACAGTTTCGCCACAAACCTCATCATCCCAATGAAACATGTTACAATCATCTTCCCTCCCCCAAAACTTACACTTCCAATACTTTCGTCCAGGATTTGCAGCAGATTTTGAAACAAACATCTTCATGGACATGTTATGGTTGCATTTAGGAGTAACCCTGCTGTTTGGAGAATTGCACGAATAAGAACAAACTGGGTAACTCATTCTTGCGGATTGGATGCGGATTGGATGAAGAATTAGATGAAGAAGAAGAATTACAAGAATTGGCCGCGCGGATGAAGATGATTTGAGGTGACGGGACTAGCAGCAGTGAAAGAAAAACAACGATGGAGAAGAAGGTGGAGGTAACATAGATTTAGGGTTTCCAAGGAAGAAGAAGACATTTATGTGTTAACACTGAAGGGCATTTTTGTCTTTCTACCCTGTCCAATACACATGTGGCATTTCAGTTCTGAAAAAAAAATGAAAAAAATGTGACAGATCAGCTTTTTTTGTGATGTGGCATGGGGAGGGTTTTAAGAAGAATTATTTTTAAATGTTGAGGGGATTCCTGCAACTTTTTTTTTCGCAGGGGGGTTTTTCAAATCCGCCCTATATGGCAGGGGGCAAAATAGGTATTAACCCATATATAAATGAAAGAATCTTTCTATATATCATGCAAATATGACATCAACGTTTGTCTACTTTTTATTTATTTTATATTCTATATTTCGATTTCGAAAACTATTTATTAGAAAATGTCTCTCTATATAAAACCTTATTCACAATTCCACGGGCATCCATATGCTTTCTCTATAAAAGTACAACCTTTATTTAGTTTACCATAGAAAAACAAATACTTCTCCCTCTCTTATGATCTTAACAATTATAAGAGTAAATAATTAAAATCAACATATATCTTAAACTAATTTATTTCTCCAACATTTTTTAATATTGTTATTTTAAAGCATTTTTATCTTTTGATTGCTAGTATAGTTAGTGTTTTATTAAATACTTAAAATAACTAACTAAGATTGCTCATATCTTCTACCTTGCATCTATGTATACACACAAACAACGTATATATAATCATTTTTTGTTTGGGTGCCATCTATACTTGGTTGATTACGTTCAATTTAGGTTGGTTGTAACTTAAGATTGAGTTGAGAATCATAGGGGATTTCAACGGAAAAACTGTGAGGGTTTTTACTCCAAGATCAAGGTATTGATTTGTGGGTTTTCGAAAAAGAGTTACAAAATTGAATTAGATCGAGTAAAAGACTTTGAAGAATGAGAGGTTCTTGCAAAGGAGTGGCGTGATGCAGTGAATCAATTGGTAATCTTGAGTGACAACAACTCGCAATTTGGATTCGACAGAGTGAAAGCTTTGAAGAACAATGGTTTCTTGCAAAGGAGTTGCACGAGACGGTGAATCAATTGGTGTTTGTTGGGTGACTTAGTTAAACTAAGATAAAAGGACGAGAAGTGCAAGGATCAACATCAAACATAAGGTTTGTAAGGTTGGATTGCTTCACAAAGCTAGGCACATGTGTGTGCAGCATCGGGAGCATCAATGTGAAGAGTTGCGTAAACATGACATGTTTGAAGCAACTCAAGAGTTTACCATTGCAATACATTTATCACCTTTCATGTATTTGTGCTTCTTATTGTGATGGTTTATAGCGCTTTCTATTTATGTTTAAACTTTTGCGTCACTCCATGTATATGGTTATATGTAAGTGTATGTTCTTACTATTATAAAATGTCTCTGTGTGATATATTCGTATTTGTGTATTATATGATACTTCTCATGGTTTGCTTTGTCTCTTTTTGATGTTGTCAAATTGGGAGAAACATATGCGAGACGAAGTTGGGATGCACATATTCAAGAGGAGCCTTCATGAAGAAGTGAAATGCATTTTCTCAAGTTTTGTCATCATAAAAAATGGGGAATAAGTGAGTGCACTTGCCCATTAGATGTTTTGAATGATTTCAAAACTAGGAAAACTTTTGTATTTGTGCACATTAAATAGTATCTCTGAGTTATCATGTGCACCTTAGAATTAGGGATCTTAGAATGCACCTAGAACATGTTTGAAAAATGTATCATGTATAAAAAATGAATTAAATAACATTAAAAAAATAGTTGTAAGTGTTGCACTCCAAAATTTCTCCTATTGGATTTCAATCACAATTGACTTATACTTCACATTCATTTGCATCTTCCCATTAAGTCAACAAACTCACAATCATGAACACAAGTGTGGGATCACATTTTATTTCTTCTGCTTTGGAATTTCCATTTAAGAGAATAGGATTTTCTCTCAAAATTTGATATATCATCATCATGATCATCATCATCATCAAAGAAATGATCAATATTTCCCCAATGTTAGGGTTTCACCATTTATTTCATCATATGATCCTTTGGAATTAGGATTTTGAATCTATCAATGCATCATTGATTTATCTCAAGCACCTTAAGTTTCTCTTTGATAAAGCCTTTGGTTCATCAAGACATTATGTGTTGAGATTAGAGTTTTGGCCTTTCATCAGATAAAATTAGAATTAGGATTTGAGCATCAAGGTACAACAATCAAGAGGATCTTCAAAGATATCATTTCATTGGCCTTTAAAGTGTCTAAAGATGATTCAACGTCACATCATGATCACAAGGTTTCAACTGCAAAAAGTCAACTGGATGACCAAAAGGGTTTTGACATGTTAATGCAAGCATTTGACATCACCTCTCCCTAATAATTTCTTGTTAAAATTTTCCACTATAATGCAAGCATTTGACATGTTATGCCCTGAACCTACTTATAAAAGGACTATAGTTTGTTGATGGCTTTGTTCCCAACCAAACATGAGAGTTTTAATTATGGAGACCTTTCAAACAAGAGATTTTACCACCAGTACAATCTTGAACAGAAAGAGTGCTTTTAACACCAGGCTAAGCTCACGAACCAAATATAATATTTAGTTACGGAGACCTCCCAACCAAATTAAGGTTTTAACAGGTTCTCCTCAACAACCAAATAAGTGGTTTTCAATTGGTTTAGCTTACAAAAAAAACTTTTCACTATGATATATTACTATAATGCCCTTATATCAGACTCACATACCTCACATATGAAATATTTCAATCTCAAAAGCACTAAGGCATTAATGAAGAAATGAAGAAAGAATGAGAGAAAGGAAAGTTAGAGAAATGTACTTAGAATAAATTTTTCTGGTGTGAAATGAAATGATGGGATGCCTCTATTTATAAAACAAAATGTGACTCAAAAAGGAAATGATCCATGGGTCTTTTAAAGCTCATGTTTTGTTATGCCACAAAGATAATCAATTATGTTAAACAAGAAAGAAAGGTTTTTAAAAGAGCCATTACTAGTCGGTTAAGAGACCTAATAATTAATTATTAGGGTTTACAATAAAGATAATTGACTACCATAATGGGAAAATCGATAATGACAAGTGATACCCTTGAATTATTGATAGATACGACATCATCTTGACAGCTTCGTTCCATCTAGTATCCTTTGTGTCATTTACATTAGCAAAGAGTCTCTTGAGACCTTGAATTATTGATAGATACGACATCATCTTGGCATGAATAACCTTTCTGGTTACACCATCATCATCTTCAGCACCATTTTTGTTTAGCTTGTAGCATGACTCTTGTTGAAAGTATTTGTGGGTAAATATTTTCGGTAATATATCGTATCCACAGGGATTGGTTAATATCGCTGCCGTTCTATAGTTGATTATTTTGAGTGAGAAAAGTTAATTGGATTTGTTTTATGATTATAATGCTATCAAATGTAAACAATAATTTAAATGAAAATAATGTACGTTTGTTAACGATTAAGGAAATATGTTGAGCTTTAGGGTTCATCAACCTATTCCTATACAATTTATCAATTAATTCACAATTGAACAATCTTTTGAATCACTATCTTCACTTATCCTCAAATATGATTCCATGTCTGCAAATCAAATTAGATAGACTTTTACCGGTATGAGATTCGATCTCTCCAAATATCAATATCGATAATAGTAATAAGGAACGATAATTATGAAAACTCAATCACAATTCCATCTCTGCAAATTGAGATTAAATCAATATAGTAACCTAGGGCAAAAGTTAGAATCTTTTCTTTCGATCAAAGACTCCACGATAATTTAATATAAAAACAAGGTTTCTTATTGATAATAAATTCAAACAATTGTTCATAGGAAAGAATCAATGATATTGTATATTCATAGGTTAATTACTACCTTAAACTCAACAAGAGGAATTTAGCTCTCCATAGACATGAAGAACACACAAGAATTAATAGAGGGATTCATCTTCATCAATGGAATGTCTTCGATTGGTAAAGATTTGGCCTTCAATTGTTGTTCTTGGCTGCAAACTCAGAATGCTCTCCTAATTTCGCTCACAAAAGATCTGCCCTTTACTTGGAAGCTAGGGCTTTTATTTATAAGTTTTGGGATTTTAACGTCGCAGCCGCGGCGCGACATCGGATGAACGCGGTGCGACACAAAACAGAGGCTTTTTCGCGGCGCCAGCTAGAATTCCCGCGGCGCGCCCTTGTCAATCTTTGTCTTTTTGCTGTGCCTTTGAGACTTCTAGCTATCTCTCTTCCTCATGTTCTTGTAAAGCTCCTTTTCAGCTCTAAACCTGCATCAATAATACCCACAAGTGATTCGATTTGCTTTACACATGAACTAAACCTTTTCAGTTCAATTCTCACTAAAAACCTATGGATCTATCACAATTTGCATTAGTTTAGAGAAGAAATTACTTATTTTATCACATGAATTTACCATTAATTCACTCCTAACAACTCTCCACACCTCGGGCACTCCTTCAAGTTTTCATACTCTTTACTGTATAATATGCAATCATTATGACATGCATGTATTTTGACATAGTTCAAATTCATTAGAAATAATATCTTCTGGGTCTTATAAATAAGGTTCGACAACATGTTACCTTATGGAAGCATTTCTTGCAACAATTCAAGCAATCTAGTGAAACTTCTATTCGTCCACCCACCATTTGCCTTAAGATAAACTAGTCATAACATAAATTGTGGAACCTTGTTTTACATGTAATAGGTATTTAGCCAAGGCATCTTCTTTTGATGATGGCAACTATAAGGACACATATAAGAGTAACTGATGACAAGTGAAACATAGTTCTCAAGAGGTTTGTCATACCCCAAAATTTGCCCACAATATTCAAATATCCAAATTATTTTAAAATTGGATTTTTTTTATAAAATTTTGAGGTCATTCACATTGACGTCTTGAATTTTATAAATATTCAATTTAAAGTCTATTTTAAAATATAATAATTTACTCTTAAATTATTTATATTTTAATAAATAGCAAAATGCTTTCTCATGCTTCATACACTTCCAATTGACTTTTATTTCAAACAAATAATATAACATAGTTGGTAAGGAGGTAAGGCTTGCAAGTACAAAGTCTCGGGTTCAAATCCCACTTCTAACACTTTTTTTTCTTTTTTTTCTAACTATAGTTTTAATTTTATTTTTATTAAAAAAATCACAAAAAATCATTTTTTTTATCATTTTATTTTTAATTTTCGCACTATGCATTTTTTAAAATAGTCAAATTTTCACTTTTATGTATTTTCTAGTCAAAAATCATCAAAAATCATAAAATATTCAAAAAAATCCAAAAAAAAAGTTTTTAATCTTATTTGTCCTATTTTTAGCACTTTTTATAACTTAGAGAACAAGTCAATCTTATTAAATTAGTTTGATTTAATTTTTTATTAAAATTAAAACAAATTGATTTTTGGGCTTTGATTTGGTCCATAGTTTTACTATAATTATTTTTTCTAACCTAATTCATGATATATAAATAAAACTAACAATTACAAATTTCTCAATTTACTCTCTCACAACTAAACCCTTATTTTTTTTAACACCTTCAACCTTATTCTTCATTCCTAATTCCTACCTACAAAACAATTCACCAAGTTTCTTCAATATCTTTTGTTCTTCTTTTGCTTAGTTCTTGGCCAATGATTTCGTATGAGGCCTCATCTTCTTCTTTTTTAAAGAAAAAATCTTTTTCTAAATCTTTTTATCAAAACTAAAAATAAACCTTTTGTTTTCAAAACCTTTTGGCCAATGATTTCGTATGAGGCCTCATCTTCTTCTTTTTTAAAGAAAAAATCTTTTTCTAAATCTTTTTATCAAAACTAAAAATAAACCTTTTGTTTTCAAAACCTTTTGGCCAATGATTATCATATGAGGCCCTTGATGTATGTTTTTATACTAACTTTAGTTTTTGGCTAATGATGATACTTGAGGCCACCTTTTATCAAAATTCTTATGTTTTTGACATCCTCTTTATGTTTCGAAACATTTTCTTTCAACTCTTTTTTTTTAAAAAACCTTTTTCAAATACTTTATCTAGAATTACAATTTTTTTGGCCAATGATGATACATGAGGCTTGTTTTTTTTTTTTTAATCATTGTTTTGGTCATTGTTGCTACATTTTAGTTTAAATTTATGTTTTTACAATCATAATTATTTTTTTTTTACTTTTGAGAATTTTTGCCCTTTTAGCCATAATCTAACTTTCTGAACCTTTCTTTATTTTTTGGGAAAATTTAGATTATATGAGGTCAAACCTATTTTATAATATTTTTTATTTTATTATTGTAACTATTATCATTACTAACCCTTATTATTATTATTATTATTATTATTATTATACTTATTATTATTATCATTATTATTAACATTATTACTATCCTTGTTTGCAGGTACTTCCTTTGGCCATTAACCTTGTTTTGGCCAAACAATTTTGCTGGCCACTTTCTCACCATGTACTCTCAAGAGCGCACAACACCCAATCTGAGCTAAGTTTCTTTTTTTGTTTTTATTTTAATTGCATGAAATTTTTTATATATATTCCTTTCTTTTTTTATTATTAGTATAATTTTTTTTTCTTTTATTTATTTTTATTTATTTAACCAAATTAGTTTTTATATATAATAATTTCATAGTTATTTATTTTAATCGAAAACTCGTTTTTTAATTTTATCAATAATTATTTTTAAAACAATAAAAAATTTTATTTTTGTATATATTTTTAATTAATTAATTAATTGAAAATTAATAATTAAAGTTTTTGTTAACCTTGATTCATTTATAAACCTTAAAATCTTCAGGCAGGTGTTCTCCACTAACGCATTGTTAGGCCTTATAAACCTTTTGGGTCACAATAAGTTTTCTTAAATAACCCTTTAGGGTTCGTAAACTTTTTAGGGTTTATAATCAATTAACGTTTAAATCAGTTAATGCACTAACATTTCTCTTCTTCATGTCAATTCTTTTCAGGGTTACCATCAGGGTTCGTCCGCCTACGCGCCACGCCAGATCAAAAGCTAAGTCCCTAATTTGATTATTATTTTAAATATTATTTTTGTCCTATAAAATAAATTATGATTTACTTTTAAATATCAATGAGTCAGCCATACACTCACTGCATCCTTTTTCTTTATGCCCATCTTTTAGGATTCATCACAATCTGGTCAGTGTCAATGCTTCATGCCTCAAGGCTAGCCTCTGCCCATCAACCTTCATCCATCAAAGATAAAAGTTTGTCAGACTGCCAAAGCTACGTTGGTAACCCTAAACTCTGTCTTTATTATTACTTATGTCAAACCCTATTAAGGGATCCGCTGGTTTCATTGTTCCCTTCCCCGTATTATTATGTAACTGTTCCCTGGTTGTATTGTTTGGCCTTGAAGGCACTTAAAACTGTTATATTATATTTACTGCGTGGTTAGTAATTTAGGGAGTGCAAACCATGAACTGAACATAGATCACCTAATTACAAGATAAATGTAATCGAAGTTAACCACGTGATTGCTGCACACACTCACCTTTAGGGTAACCTCTTCTGTTGCCTGTTGCCTTGCTGCCTCTAAGTGTACTAAATAGTCAAGTCCCTCGATTCCGAGGATACCTAAAGCAAAACAAATGTTGCCCTAAGTTCATTATCATCATCAAGTTTGTCCCTCGATGTTGCCTTATATGATGATTGTCCCAATTGCTAAGGTATCCTCGCATGATGCCTAAAAAGATTAATGACTATTATATCCTTCCCTTAGACTACCTGCCCTCTTTATGGCATGGGACAGTCTTATGGCGAACGATTACTCGATGACCCTTAAACATCCAATTGAAAGGCTTCCTGCCCTCTTATGGCATGGATAGATCCTTTCGCCTCGAAAAGCTAAAAGAACAAATTTTTAAACTTAGGGTAAGTTGCTAGTAATTGCTTGCTCCATTCAAATTCAAAATTCAAAATCAAACTATTTTCCCATTAATTTTCAAATACTTTTCAAAAAGACTACGCTTATTTACAAGCTAAAGTTCTTCTTCAAAGTTTACTTTTCACACCTCCTATTTCAAAATAATTTCAAACAAGGCTACGCTTATTTATAAGCTAAAGTCCTTAACGAAACCTTTTACTATTCGCACACCGCTTTTCAAACAAATCAAACAAACAAAGTGAGCTAAGCAATTAAGAGCCCATGGATAACCATGGATGCAAAGGGTGCCTTACACCTTCCCTTTGTATAACTTACCCCCCGAACTCAAAATCTTTCAAAAGGTCTTTCCTGTTCTTTTAGCCTTTCTTTAAATTGGATAAAATAAAAGTCGGTGGCGACTCTTGCTTACCGCGACATTATTAAAAAGTCAGTTCACCGTATTACAAGGTTAAAGATGGAAACCAAGTGATACAATTTGATGAACATGACTGTTCAAGGAAGGAACACAAAATGTATTTATTCTAAGCCTCAAGTGATCTCATGCATTGTCAACACAGAAGATAATATGTGACAAAGGGCTTGTAGAAGGATCAATGACACATATAATATCTGAAAAAGTAATCTCAAGCTATATCAACATAAAGATAATATCTGACTGCTTGTAAAAAATGAGTTAATCTCCTGATGTAGTAAGTGAGTGAACTTCTGTAAGCAAAGGTCTTTTCTATAAAAGCATAAGGCTATAAGCACAAACACACATACCCACGCAAACACACACACACACACACACACACACTCATACTAAAATGTTTTTTAAAATATATTTTATCAAGAGAAAACACTTTCAAAAATGTGTTGGAGTTGTACCAGATTAATTAAAAGTTGTGGAAATAGCTAGAAGGAACAATTTGGCTTATCTAATTGATTGGTGTAACGCCCCAAATTTAATTATTTATTTAATTAAATTGATCGAGGATTTATTCATTGGAATTAGTTGAAGTCGAGGTTTATCGGTATCATTCTACAAACGTAATGGATTAATATGTTGATTTGAGCAGTTAAGTTATGGTCAGATTAATTAGTCGGATTAATCAGAGAAGTACAATTGCGAGTTAGTATTGTTAAAGTTATGGATCGATGGTAAATGTGGAATATTATTGGAAATAATATTCGGTTATGTTGTGTGGTTAATTATTTATGTGTGTTATTTGGCTTAATTGAGTAACTAAAGAGAGATTATGAATTGGGCCTAAGTGAAACAAATATGACATAAGAGATTGGATTGTGGGCTAAACTCAATTAAGAAAAGAGTGATAGTAAGAGTTAGGGTTTTAGAGGTTTGGCCTCATAACTCATTTTGTGGAGAAAGAAGAGAAAGAAGGGAAGGAAGAGGGAAAGCTATGGCATGAAGAGGAAGAGCTCCATTGAAGGAAGTGAAGCTTTTGCTAAGGTAAGGGTGGGGTTCTTACTTTCTAAGGGTTGGCATGATGATGTTTATGGTGGGTTAGATTGTATGTTATTCTCCATGGATGTGTGAGTTCTAAATGTTAAGTTTTGAGTGAAATCATTTGGGTAATGTTGTATGTATTGATGAAAATGATATGTTATAATGCTTCTTACCATGATTCTATGTGTGGGTTTTGAATTGTAGTATGTTTGGTGGAAAGAATGAGAAAACCTAACTTTTGGGATTTTGGGTGAAATTCATAGATTTTCATGATTAATGAGGTTTTGATGATTATAGAGGTCCTTATGTGTTGTATATATGATATGTATGGGAATTTCGTGTGCAATTTTGAGCTAGAACATGAATTTGGGTGTTGGGATGAGAAGGGGGATATGCTGAACGCGTATGGGGAAGTGTTCCTGCACTGCGATCGCGGCGCGAACAATAGTTCACGGTGCGAACTGAGTAGTTGGTAGGCTACTGCCTTGTAGTTCGCGGCGCGTCTGTAGGGCGGCGGCGCGACTGTAGGCAGATTTGAGAAAAATTCGAATGTGTGTAACTTTTGATCCGTAACTCCGTTTTATGCGCCGTTCGAAGCGTTGGAAAGCTAACGCAATGAACTATACCATGATGTAATGAAATGATTCATATGATATATTATCCTATTATGTTTATTAGGATTAAGTGATGAACTATGTTGTGTTAACATGTGAATTATGTTCTTTGCTATGAATCGATGTAACCATATTGCGGTATAACTTGATGTATGTTTTCCTTATGGCGATACAATGTTATTGAAATGATAATATGTGCCTTCCTTATGATGAGATAATGAGGTATGCGATGATATGCATAATTGATAAAGATGTTGTATGCTATATGTGATTAATTGTGCGTATTTGATATGTATGAGTCGATGATGATGCCATGTGATGAATTAAGAATATATATGTCGTTATTAGGAAGTTGAATATAACGTGTTACGATGATTAGTTGAATTAAGGAATATGACGAATTTTTTGATGTTGTTGGTGATATGATGAATTGTTGATGTTTGTCGTTAACATGATGAATTGCTGTTGTTGCTGTAACATGTTGATGTTTGTTGTTGTTGTGCAATATAATGGATTGTTGTTGTTGTAACATGATGAATTGTTGTTGTTGTTGTTGTAACATGTTGATGTTTGTTGTTGTTGTGCAATATAATGAATTGTTGTTGTAACATGATGAATTGTTGTTGTTGTTGTAACATGTTGATGTTTGTTGTTGTTGTGCAATATGTTGAATTGTTATTGTTGCTATAACATGATGAATTTGTCGTTGTTGTTGTAGAACCTATGGTCACTATTGATAAGTTGTATTATGTTGATAATAATGAAGTTGAATAGATGCTGTAGGTCGATATGATGTGATGATGTGATTGAGATATGGTAAATTACTATGATACAGTTATTGCCATAAAACCTTGACATTGAGTTGATGTTGTTTAGTTGATGTGGTTATGTTGTTTAAGTTGATTATGTCGTTCAAGTTGATTATGTCGTTTAAGTTGATTAAGTGGTTTAAGTTGTGTTTGTGGATGTGCATCATTTGAGTCGCATCCATTGCATTGTTTGAGACGGCCCTTGTGGCAAATGTTTGAGACGGCCCTTGTGGCAAATGTTTGTTTGGTTAAGTCGAATTGTCACATCCCATCGTTTGATGAAGATTTTTAAATGCACTCTGATTTTCTCTGATTTTCACTTATAATTGCGGGGTAGATTTGGGGTGTTACAATAGTGGTATCAGAGCATGTCGGTCCGTTCGGCCAATGTTATCTAATGATGTTTATTCTTGTGTACACGATGAGTGTGTGAAACACTGTCGGTACTTGTTGTTCTTCTGATCGTTAGTCTGCAGGTGTTAGTTTGAAGCTAAGTGGGGGAGAAGCTATGCTTCTCAGTTATGTTTCAGTTGTAGGATGTAGTATGCTAATGAGGGCGACAGTGCAAGTGTTGTTGGAGTTTGTTGTTTCCTGAATCGAAGATGACTTGGATTTAAGATTTTTGTTGCTAATTAAGTGGAGCATCTTGAGGAAGAGGATGAGCAGAAATTTTTGATGTTCACTTCTCGAAGGATGAGGAGCTATGTAGAGGTTGTTGGTATGTGAGTATGGTGCAAGCTCCTGATGTGTCTGAAGGTAACTGTAAGTGATTGGGACTTTGGTCTAATCTATTATCCCAATTTAAACTTACAACCCAATTCATTTAAACAGTGCCTTAATGATGTGCAACAACCATATATCTTAAACTTCTATTTGGGGAACTTATAATCGATTGTTTTTTGAAATTTAATCGATTAGCATTTTTGTCTAATTGATTAGCTAACAGTAAAATCATTGAATGCTAATACCGTTTTAGTAACACCTCTTGCCTATAAATAAAGGCCTCATTTCCTATTTCAAACCATATAGAATCATGTTTCAACACTACCTTCTATCCCTCTCTATCTCTAATTTTTTATTTTAACTTTCCCTCACTAGATGTTATAGCTAAGTGCTTTTGTGAGGAAACTCTCTTTGTGAGTGAGGTTATTTGCGTAATTATGTAAAAGGTAGAATTGTAAAAGTTTACCAAGGAGGTCGTTTATACCACCTTGGTTGAATACTGTCTAATTAGAAATTACTTATGGTTAGAAGATAAACTCGATAAAAGCTTTGGTTGGGGATTATGAGATCATCCCTAGGTAGAAGATTAGTTGTTATTAAAATCTTCCTTGGTTCTCGGCTAGCCTAGTTAAAACCAAGATAGTTTAAAGATTATCCTGTAGTTAAAATCTTCCTTGATTTAGAGATTAACCCGATTAAAATCTCAGAGGTTGTTTGATTATCCTTTTAAACTAGAGGAATTGAGTATGGATATTTTAGAACTTGAAGACTAATCGCTCCAAGATTCGTGTTCGTGGAAAGGAGACTAACCACTTCAAACCACCATTGGGAAAGAAGATTGGCCATTTCACTCTCAATATTATATTGAAGAAGAGACGTTAATGCCCATATATATCGTCCTGTACTATTTGGTTGAAGGCCAACCACCATTTCCTTGTATAAGGGGGTTCGTGAGCCTTTCATACTAAAAGATCTCAAGTATTATTGAAAACTCTCAATACCAAGTTTTGGGGAGAGGAGTAGGTTCTTCTTCATCCATTAACTATTTACTTTCTGCTATTTATTTTCCAATGCTTAAACTTTTAAAATGCTTTTAAACTCTGATTTAACTTTCCAAAAGTTTTCAAAATCGAGTTTTTATAAATTACACAATTCACTTCCCTCTTGTGTGTGAAGTGTCAAGTCCAACACAAATGAGAATCTTGTAGAAGAATTGTATCCAAAAAATAACGAGTCTTCCATGTCACTTTGTAAAGTATCACCCACACAGACTTTCTTAAAAGAATCTATACTCCCATATCACAAATCATATTTTTTAGGATATCATTCATATATTCATCAACTTCAACTCTATGTGACACATGTATTTTTTGTCGCTTCACCATGCCATACATATTTGAATAATTCCATCAGAACCTAAATGATTGAATATATCTTTCTTTGGATGTTTTTGTGCATTTCAATATATTTTACAAAGGATAATAAAAAATCTCATTATTTTTATGAATTCAAGAAATTGAATAATTCTATTCTCATACTATTTACTTAATCTATTGCCTTTCATCCAACTATGATCCATAATCACATTCAACTTTTGAAAATAAAATAAAAATCATACACAACCAACAACAATGAGCATTTCATCTCAATAAAACAACAATAACACTAAACGATCAATCTCAACACAACAACTACAAATACTATAAAAACAACACAACATTGTACCTTAAGTCTAAAATATAACAACAACAACAACAACAACAACAACAACAACAACATTACTAGTATAGTCATGGAGAAAGTTTTACATACCAAAAACACGATGAAAAAAATCAAAGAAATGTATTGGCTTAAGGTTCGAGTTTCCTTATTAGAGATTCCTTCCTTCTTTGTTAACTTCGTTCGACTTAGAGACGATAAATTAATAATGGTGTTTCATTCGTTAGGTGGAGAAGATGAAGAATGAGACTTTCGTACGTTTGCTAGGGAGCAAAATGTTTGTGAAAATGTAAAAATGAATGAGAGTTAACATTATGATGTTATGAAATATTATTTGGAGTTTATATCTCGATTGATAGCAAATGTCGAGGTAAAAAGTTGAGTTCTGTTTTAATTAAATAAAATAATAAATAACATTTCATGTTGGTTGGTTAAACAACCGAGGGAGTAGATGGTTTATATTGCATTTAAAAAATTAAATAAAATAAGGGCGTCATTTTAGTTCAAAATAAAATACAAAATTGCAGGAACAGAGACCGGATTTAATTTTTTTTAAAATTATTAAAAGATCGCGTTCTAGGACATTTGACCTTGGTTTTTAATTGGCTGAGAAATTTTTTTTGTCATGAATTGTATTATTTATAAAATTGTTGACTTTTTATGTTCTCTTATACTTCAATGTTAGAGTGTTATCTGGTGTAATTAAGTATTTGATTTAGCACTTGTGAGTGTACCAGAGACTTGAAGGGATTGAAGTTAAATTAAGTGTTATAATAATTTTTGTATAACGTTGTTTTCTAGTTATCATTTAAGAACAACTTTAATTTTCTTTGATTTTAGAATATCTATGTTATATTCTTGTGTTATAATTGTTTTCTTTTATTTTTTTTGGCAAAATACCTTTTTGGTCCCTTATGTTAACTTCGGGGTTCATTTTGGTCCCTTAACTTCAAAAAGTGTCATATTGGTCCCTTAACTCTTCAAAAGGTGTCATTTTAGTCCTTTTTGTCATATTAGCGATGGATTTAGCGACCGATTTTTGAGTTTTTTTCGTCGCTAATGTGACAAAAAGGACTAAAACGACACCTTTTGAAGATTTAAGGGACCAGTATGACACTTTTTAAAGTTAAGGGAAATGAACCTCGAGGTTAACATAAGAGATAAAAAAGGGTATTTTGCTTTTTTTTTTTTTTTTCTATGTCAATTTTTTCAAGAGTTTGCACGTGATTGGTGAGTATTGCATTAGAGGAGACATCTTAATGCCTAATAAAAAATATATAAAAATGTAGAGAAGAACAAGACACTCAAAAAACTTGGTACAAGTTTTTTGGTTTATAATACTGGCGACCGAAAGACTTAACTAAAATTTTTCAGAAAAGTTTTTTTGGACCAAAAATGTTATGTGGGGATGAACTTATTGTGAATTAGAAAGGTTTTATGTGAGTGAAAATTAGAATGGTAAAAGATTATGAGAAGAAAAAATATATATAACTGAGATTGTTTTGACTTATAGGGTACGGATATGATAATATTTTTCATATTTTATTGATGGAAAGCTTTAAGACTCGTGTTTCACTTGAATTGAGTAAGATAAACTTAGAATTGGGTGTTATCTATAATATAAGAAAATTAATGGTTGTGGAAAAGTCAAAAATATTTTTATTTGATTTTTTGCCACCACATTAAAATTGTGGTTTTTTTATCTTTGTACCATAAAATTTTAATTTTATTATTAAAATAATACAGCTCTTATATTTTATCAAATTTATCAAATTTCTCTTTATTCTCTATTTTTTTCTCTTTCATCACTTTCTCACTTCTTTCTTCCAAAAAAAAATCTATTATTGATATATATTTTTTTATATACGAAAAATGGTATTTATGATCGAAATATTTTTAAGTCAAAAGTGATATACGGAAAAAATTTATTCAAAAAATCAATTATTGATCTAAATATTTTTATATACGAAAATTTAAAGTTGATCCAAATATTTTTGTAAATGATACCAAAATAAAAATAATATTTGTATACGGAAAAAATATATTATTTACGAAAAACGGTATTTATGATTCAAATATTTTTTATTCAAAAATTATATAGGGAAATAATCTATTATTGATCTAAATATTTTTATATACGAAATTTACTATTGATACAAATAGTTTTGTAAATGATACAAAAACAAAAATGAAGTTTGTATACGGGAAAAAATCTATTATTAATCTATATATTTTTATATGCGAAAAATGTTATTTATGATCCAAATATTTTTTATTCAAAAATGGAATAGGCCAAAAAATCTATTATTGATATAAATACTTTTATATACGAAAATTTGATATTGATCTAAATATTTTTGTAAATGACACCTAAACAAAAATAACATTTGTATAGAAAAAAAAACCTATTATTTACGAAAAATGGTATTTATGATCCAAATATTTTTGTTCCAAAATGATATACAGGAAAATAATCTACTATTGATCTAAATATTTTTATATACGAAATTTACTATTGATCCAAATATTTTTTTAAATGATACCTAAAAAAAATGAGGTCTGTATACAGAAAAAAAATCTATTATTGATCTAAATATTTTTATATACGAGAAATGGTATTTATGATCAAATCTTTTTGATCCAAAAATGGTATACGGTAAAAAATATATTATTGATCTAAATATTTTAATATATGAGAATTTAATATTGATCCAAATATTTTTGTAAATGATACCTAAACAAAAATAATATTTGTATACGAAAAAAATCTATTATTTACGAAAAATAATATTTATGACCCAAATATTTTTTATTTAAAAATGATATACAGGAAAAAATTTATTATTGATCTAAATATTTTTATATACGAAATTTACTATTGATCCAAATATTTTTGTAAATGATACCTAAACAAAAATGAAGTCTGTATACGGGAAAAAAATCCATTATTGATTTAAATATTTTTATATACGAGAAATGGTATATATGATTAAATATTTTTAAACCAAAAATGGTATATGGGAAAAATATATTTTTGATCTAAATATTTGTATATATGAAATAATCAATTATTTATCTAAATTTTTATTTCTTTTTTAATATTTTTATTTAAAATTAATGATTTATCCAAATTCGCGTATACGAACAGTACCCGTGCGTATGCAAGGGTTTGTTACTAGTTATTAATAACAACTTGTGAAAAATAAATGATTCATAAATAAAAATGACAAAAGCAGTCTTCTTCTCAATGGTAAACACCGATTCTCCATAATAAATCCAGCATCAATTATTACTAGACTAATTAATAATTAAATGATAATTTTATAATTTAATATATGATAATTTATGATTTCTCTCCTAAGAAATGTTGGTAAAAAAACCTAAATCAAGAAATTATAATTTAATGAAATCTCCTCCGATCTCTCATAATCCTCCAACCAAATAGTATTAATTAATTATTGTGCAATTGATTTAATGCATGCATCAAACAAGTAATAGAGAAAGGAATAAGAAACATGATAAATAATAGTACTCCTATACCGTTTAAACTGTAAGTCATTTTAGCAATTTATAAAATTTAAAAATAATCTTAAAGGGTTGACTCAGTTGGCAAATGAGCTTTCTCTAAAAAGAGACGGAACCGGTTAGTACCCGGGTTTAATCCCGGCTGGAGTCAAAAATACCCTGTGGCCACAGTACCGTCAAAAATTAAAAATATATTTAATTGTTATTAGAGAGGAAATCATAAGATATTATATTAAAATATTTTTCTTTACAATGAAAAGGATACAATATTAAATCAAAAAAGTAATAATAAATATGATAGAAAAATTACACTAACCTGTATATATCTAATAAAATGATACCAACGCTCCTCTGTTTTAAAATATAAATTACTATATTCTAAATTTATATTATAACAACATAAAATTTTTAGTGACAAATAAAAAATTATAGATAGATGTCATTATATTAACAGTTTTTAAATGTCATTATAAATTATAAGAGATGCCAATGGTATTTTAATAGACTTCAAAAAATGTGAGTATAATTTTATACAGTATAATATTAAAACAATTTTTTGATAAAAACAAAAAGAGTATAATTATGATGATGATCATAATAATGAGATTATAAAAGTACTTCGTCCTAGACCTAGTTGTCTCGTGAAGAAGACGCAATAATAAGGATATGAATGATCATTACTGGATTCTATATTGATTGGTTAGAAATCGAATCACACTTCAATAATGTCACTGCCGGTGACGTCATTCAATACCAAAGCCAAAAGAGTTGGTGAAAATTGGTGAATGGTTGAATTTGAACTATTCTTCTACACACCATATTGAGTTGTAATGATTTTTTAATAAAACGGTTATTTTGATTTTTAAATATTATCAAAATTATTCTCATAAGACAATGATGAAAAGATTAACGTTAGAATGGAATGTATGAATATATATCATTTTATATTCATCAGACAAATAATATTATCAACAAACAACTACTCCCTCCGTTCCTTTATAATTGTCACTTTTGTGAAAAAAATTTGTTTCTTTTTAGGTGTCATATTTCAATGTTCAAAAAAGTATTTTTGTTGTTTTGTCAAAATTACCCCTAATCATTATGATAGAGAGAGAAAAAGTTAATAAAGTATTAAAAAGTTTAGAGTATTATTGAAAAAATAATAATCATTACTTAAAAAGTAACAATAATCATTGATTGTATTGGTATGCGAAAAAACTTAAAAAGTGACAATTATAAAGGAACGGAGGAAGTAATCACAACCAACTTTTAAATCATATAAAATAAATTGTTATGAAATTAATGAAAATAACATAGATTGAGGAGAGAAAGTAAGAGAGAAAATGATATTCTATTATCTTTTTTGATAAGTGTCATTTACATTACAATGTGAGTCTTATTTATAGGATTCAAGTTAAATGAAAAATCACATCTATTAATAGGGAATAAGAAGATGAAAAAGAAGAATAAGGATGAACATCCACTTTAATATTTATTCATAACATAAATTTAAGGTTAAATTACAGTTTTGGTCCTCATACTTTGGTGTTTTCATGATTTTAGTCTCCCTATTTTGTTTTTAAACACTTTTGGTCCATCATCCCCATTTTGGCTACAAAAATACCTATGTGTCACTTTTAAAATAGGTAGCTCATCCTCAAGTGGGGATGAGGGCAGTGGCGGATGTACATACAAAATTATGGGGGCTGATGGCCCCACCAATTTTTTCTTGCCACTAAACATTACCTATAGTATTTCTCTCATTATATAAAAATTGAAATTTCTTGCCCTCATACAATTTCTACGTTTTGTCTAATCTCTCGTTATATCTCCTATTTAATTTAGTTTTAATAAACAACTTAATAATTATATAAATTTTATTTTATCAAACAATATTTTTAAGTAACATTTTTTATTATCAATTACCAAATAAAGATTTAGTTATTTTCTTCTAAGTTCTTATTATCATTTTGATCAAATAAATTGTATGTTGAGTTTTAGTCCCTTTATATAGCCTAATATAAATTTATTTTAATAGGTAGTATCAACTTTATTGATGAAAAATAATATATTTAAATATATTTTTTTAGGGAGGTCATAATTATATATTTATATAAATCACCGACTTATTTAATTTATTTAATTTTTTGATAAATTGAAATACATTGTAACATTTATAGCATAATTTTAATTAAAAAATTTATCTAAAAATTAATATTTTTAATAGTCTTTCTTTAACTCGTTCAACATAGATATTGTTTTTTCATCGACTTATACAATTTAATAATTGTATTTATTTTTTTATCATTTTTATTAAAATATATCTCTTAATTTCTTGCCCCCATTAAGCAAATTTTCTGGATCCGCCACTGGATGAGGGACCAAAAGTGAAGATGGAGACCAAAAAGGTATTTTAAAATGTGATACATAAGCGTTTTTTGTAACAAAGGTGGGAATGAGGGACCAAAAGTCTTTAAAAATAAAATAGGGGGACTAAAATCGTGAAAACACCAAAGTAGGAGGACCAAAATTGTAATTTAACATAAATTTAATTATATGAATTGTCAAATTTTAAGTGTGAGTGATAAAGTTTCACATTGATTAAAAATGAAGAAAATTTTAGATATATAAAAGAAAAAGACTTATACCCTAATTCTTTAAAATTTTAAAAGGATATTTGACGTTAAGATCGCTTGAATTCTCAATATTTGATCAATTAACATTTACATGTCTCTCTTCAAACTCTTCAACAAATTGTATTATAGGTTGGTTGATTCGGTGGAAAGTTCAAATCGATCCTAATGTGAAATAAGACTATTGGTGGGTGAGAAAATATTGTTGGATTTCAGGTGTGAAAATGTATGGATATAAATGTGAAAACACATTTTTTTCCACCAAAAGAAAATGACATGTATCCCAAAAATCTTATCGAACCTCTTACTCCATGTTATTAGTACATCTTTATCTTAAATATAGTCAACAATTTCTTCTATCCTTCGTAGAAAACATAATTATGGCCAAGAGATCTTGGATTTAATCCAATAATTAACATATATAGCACCTAGTCCTTAGGTAACTTGACTAAGACTTAGAAAGGGAAAATAATTGGGATCTCAAATAGTGAAAAAAGAAAAATCAGAGGTACAAAAAGAAGATATGATATGATCCAGTCCTTAAAAAGTAGAAGAAAATTCATGCGCTAATAATTTGAATGCACGTTTTTTGACTGCGCTTTCTTAGTACTAGTAGAGGGAGTGCTTTGAAAATGATAATTACTGTATGTGCACTTATGTTTAGAGGTTTAGAGGTGAAGAGAGATTTTTGAAAGCAATAGAAAATAAATTTTAAAAAATTGAAAGTTTTAGAAAAGAGGGGTTTTGAAAGTTTTTTATAATATAAATTTTTTATTTTAGGAAAAAGAAAACTATATTGAAAAATAATTAAAGAAGATTTAGATCAAATTTTAATTATATTATTATAATTTTTCAATATAAACAATATATTAATAATAAATAAATTTTATTATAATTTTATTTTTATATTTAGCTCACCCTTCAAATTAATTTTCTTATTTTATATTCAAACTTTTTTTATCTCTTTCAATATATTTGTACTTATACTAAATTATAAGTACATGTGCCATTTTTATTAATGACGTATAATGTTACACAAAAAGTTCTATTTAAATTTAAAATAGAGAATTAATTATATGAATAAACTAAAGTAATAAAATAAAAAATTGTAATTAAACTCAACAAATATTTATTTATGATTTTATACAAAATCTATTTTAAAAAAATAAAAGACTTTTTCTTTTTACTTTTCTTCCTAAAGTCCTCTCTTCTTCTCCCTTCTAAGCATTTAAACAAAATTTTAGACTTTCTATAGAGAGTTTGAAGGAAAATTGAAAAGAAGACTTTGAAGAAAAAAAAAAGTGAAATGAAAAGAATTGAGGGAACACCGTTTTGGAAAACTTTGTTTTTTATAAAACAATGTCTTTTAAAATATTAAATATATAAATAATAAATATTTATTAATCATTCTAAACAAAAACTTCTCTTTAAAAAGTAGTTAAAATTTTATTTATTTTTCTATCTAATTATCTCCTCTAAACTTTCAAACAAAATATTTATAAGTTAGGAAATGAAGAAAAATAAGTATTTTGAAAAAAAATGAAATTTGAAGAAAAATAATTAAATTTTTAATATTTCTTAAAAGAATGATAAATATTTATTTAAATTAATATATTTTTAATTTTTAAAATATAATAACTACACAAATTATAATTTGAGAGTTTATTTAAGCTTTTCAAAATCTTTTAGATTTCTCTTTCAATATATTTTTTGAATTCTCAAAAGTACAATATTTTTTATATATAATAAACAAAATTAAAGTACCTAAGAATTTTCTCATCTTAATTTTTTTATTTCATTTTTTAAAAAATTCTCACATTTCATCCCTTCTTTTCCAAACTTGGAAAACTTCCAAACAAATAAAATCATATTAAATTTCAATATTTTGAAATTCCAATGAAGTTTGTGGTCAACATTCAAGAACACAAACAATATAATATGGCACAAATCTCTTTTAACCTAATCAATATAGTGACTCTGCTGGAGAATTTTGGTCTATTTGAGAATAATGTTTAAAAAAATATATGTGATACACGAGTTTCTACTTTGCTTCGGATGTGGGCAATAAATAAGAAGGAATGAATTAGAAAAATGGAACCCAAAGTTTCCACTAGAGGGAACAACTTGTCGTATAAGAATAAGATCATAACATTATCTTTTTGACTATACTTTCCTACGTGCAACAAAAGAAACACATGGTCAAATTCCTCACCAGACTTGTTGGCAACCACTGTATATTGACTAGACTTAATAGATTTTACGTGAACATTGTAAACTATAGATAGTGGTGGCGTTAAGAAATCCATTTTGAATTAACTTGTGTTATAAAATAACTACTACTACTTAATGGTCGCATTTATGTCTTTGAAATGGTAAGAGTCCAATAAACTAATCTATAAATTTGTAGAATAGGAAATAGTAAATTAAATTAACCAATCAATTTAAGTCATAATTGATGAAATTTCAACTTTGTCATTTTGTACTGGCACACGATCCAACAATACCAACCTAATATGAAAGATTTAACCTAGAATACTTTTGTTTAAGACTAACGAACATATGAACTTTCAATGTGAGGTTGCACGTACACCAGAGTTAAGGCACAAGTTCATTTCAAATGGTTAGATTCAATCCAACATTCAATTCTAAGTCCACGATGCATCTATCATGAGTGATAGGGATGTTCATAGGTTTGAGTAAATCTGAATTAAACCATAATTCGAACCAAACTATAAACTATAATGTCTGGGTTGAATATTTTTTTAACTCGGGTAAGAACTGAACCAAACCAATAAAATCCAATAACAATTAGTTTGAGCATTGAATTTTCAATTTTTTACCCGTAAGCTAAACCCAAATCAAACATAATTAATTATCACGAAAATTACCATCAAGCATTCAACTTCAATAAGAAAAAGGTAAAATGTTGTATGTGGACAATGCTATTTTAATTTGTTATTAGAAAATTGTTAGTGTAATATGATAACTGAGCATAGAGCTATGAAGCACATTCTCATATTAACTTAAGTGACTAGTTATTGATTCAAAAATTTTGAAAATTTCTTCACCCACCTCCCAACCTTCTTGCCCACCCCTGGTGAATTTACCACAATACCCCTTGTTTCGGAAGTTCATTTCCGAAACTGTACTTTTTTTCTTAAAAAAGGTGTTTTCGGAAATGCATCTCCGAAAACGTGTTTTTTTTAATATAAAATATTGATTTCGGAGATGCATCTCCGAAATAAAGTTACTTTTTCAGAAAATGTGGTGTTTCGGAAGTTCATCTCCGAACGCACCCCCCTTGGGGAATTCGGAAATGAACTTCCGAAAATATGTCTGGACAGAAGAAAATGAAAAACAACAACAATTCGCTTTATTTAATCGGGTAAAGATTACAACGATAATATTACATATAATTAAAGTTACATATTGTTGATCATAGGTAGGTGGGGATGAGTCAACATTTTGATAACATCGTCCGCCGATCTTTGAAGTTTCGCGTCCAACTCGATCGGGCCTTTCGAAGAAAATCGGTCGAACGTTGTCCACAAAACCGCCAAATCTTCGTCGTTCTTGATCTCAAAAGGTGTGAACTTAATGCCTCCCTCGTCGTTAAGCGATGGCGAGCGGTACTCGAGCTTGACAACCTTTCGATTCTCGGGATAGTGCAAAAGCGTGTTGAGCGACGGTATCAACTCCGTAAACGGCGTGTCGCGCGAGAAGCGAAATTGGAACGGCATCGGGTAGCCGGTTTCAAAGTAGACGAATGCTAGGTGGGGGTAGGTTTGTGTCATTTGTGTTTTGTGGTGTGGAGAGGATGAAGAAGAGTGTGTATTTATAGACTTATTGGAGCATTGATGGCCTAACAAACCTTATCCTGCCTCAGGGGACATTTCGGAAATGAACTTCCGAAAATAGGAGGCAGACTAGCATATTTCGGAAGTTCATTTCCGAATTATGCAGAAACAGACATAAATTTTGCATTTTGTTGATTGCTTAGTGTGTTGTCTAAATTGAACATATGGAATTGACATTAACCATAAATTAGACAAGCAAGTCATAAAACATAATTATATTATAAATGTATTGAATCGGTCCGATTTTACATGATAAACAACAATACATACAAAAAACGATCCGGAACAAACTAAAATTCACCGAACCAATCGGTGGATCCTAAGTCCAAAATAGGCTCATTCTTCGACCACTTCGAGACCGGAGCGATACCGGTAAGTGGTGGAACAAGTGAATCATGAATTTTTGCAAACTTTTCTTGATTTTCATATAGTCGGCCGTAGATGTCCCGATACGAAGTCAACTCCGCAAGAAGTTCCCGTTGGACTAAAGTGTGATTATTTTCCCCTTTACCGAGTGAACCCGCAACGGCCCGATATCCACAATTGCCGTCTCCTCCAACATCAACGATGTTATCGATATATTTGTGCATAAAAAGTGGCATCTCATCAATGTAGACAATGGGTGATTTTTTTATCGGCGGTGTGCGAGGTGGCTTCGAAATACGGGCACCTTTGTTACCACTACACTTGGACTTAGGTGTCTCATGAATTTCCGGTAACGATGCATCAACATGTTCAAAGTAGGAAGGAGATCGTTTTGTTGATGTGTCATCTTGTGTAATTTTGGACTTTTTCGGTGCACCTTTAGTCTTAACCGGTTGAGATGGCGGTTTCAAATCGGTGGTCTCCGGAAATGCGATCTTTCGCAATTGTTCTTTTATATGCATTTTTGTTGTGTCGTCGGCTTTAGCAAACTTCTCCAATATCACTTCCAACTCGTCGGAGATGGTGATTTTGGAGTCATTTTCTTTCGGCGGGTCAAAATCATCAAAACGAAGTTTTTTCCAATGGTCGGCTACCTCATCCATGCGTATGGGTGAATTCAAATTCTTTTTTTTTGCAAGTATACAAGCACATGGTAGGCCGTATGTCTTTCTAATCGTGCACCCACATCATGAACTATCCGGCCCCGTCGTCTCCGACCGCTTAGCTTCATGAAACAAAAAATTCAAACCCGTTCGAGATATGTTGTAAATCAATTGGGAGAATAGAATTTGCCCTTTAAACCGGTGTTCCATAACCGTCTTGCTCCGACCGAACGATGTTTGAATTTCATTGTGTTGATTTTCAAGCATTTGGTTCACGGTGTCCCATCCCCGACACAAATCTCCCTTGCTATCACCCAACCACCTCTTGAAGACCGCATGTGCGGATTCAACTCGGTTAGTCGTGGTGCAACCAAGATGTCTAACTCGATTTGTCCAAGCACACACGACTTTTTCTCTAACTTTGTCAAGAATGGTGGATTCGACATAATGACAAAAAGTCTTAAGGGAACCACACAATGACCTAAAGTGTACCAATTTCTCGGTATACACATCTTCGGAGTAGGCATCCAAAATTTCCCTCCATGCCGCCATTATCGTATCAACCACAACACCGGCTTTAACAACTTTACCGTTTTCATCCGGCCTATCTTTTGTCCCAACCGCGGGTTTCAACTTGCTTCTCACGTTGCAAGTTATGTGATACCGGCAAAGTAAAGCGGTAGATGTCGGGAAGACGGTATCGACCGTATTCATCAAAGCATTGTCCCGGTCGGTGACAATGACGTTTGGCATAACCGCTTGATCAACTAACAAAGACTTGCAAATTCCCAAGGCCCACGTAAAGTTGTCTTCTTTTTCACACTCCAAAAAAGCAAACCCCACCGAATAAGTCTTGTCTGTCGAGGTAACACCGACTATCTCTAGAAGCGGAAGCCTATACTTGTTGGTCTTGTACGTCGAATCCATCACAAGAACGGTTGGAAATGTGTTGAATAATTTGATACTTTCGGGATGAGTCCAAAAAATATTACGCACCGTAACTTTGTCCTCGGAGGTTCGGAAGCTTGAAACATATTTGTTATCGCCTAGTAGTTTCAAAAGTTGTTGCATTTCCGACCGAGGACCCATATTCAACACTTTGAGATTGTGCCGTTCATTGTAAACTTGCTTGATATTTGAAACGCTATCCGGTTTCTTACGCTTCATATCGGCAAGTATGTTGCGAGGCGCCACTTTGACTATCGTTAAGTCCGATATCACATTCCTCTCTTCGCGGGACAAACGACACGCCATTGGATGTCCGTGTAACTTGACATCCAAGGCATGATTATGAATTCCACAAATTACGGTTAACCGCCACAAATCATCAACCCTCCGAGTAGCACGCAACTTAAAGGGACACCCGCACTTTCTCGACCCCGTGTCCTCGTGTTTTAGCACCCGGTTTGATTGTACATAACTACCACCCCGTTCGCAATTCAAAACAACGAAAGCTTTCCGCCTACTATTTCCGTTGTCCGACCTTAAAATAACAATTGCAAATCCATTTTTGTTAGCTTCCTTCCGAACCCAATCAAGCAATTGTTCGCGACCGTCGAAGCTCCGATCAATTGTAAAATGTTGCCGAACATCGACCGCATTGATCATAGGAGTAACGTCAATAACCGGATCGTTATTATCGTTGACAATTTCTGGAACTAATACTTCATCGTCTTGCACAATGTTGTCCGGATGCACCATACCTAACAAATGAATAAATTATCAAAAGTTGGCCAAAACTGTTTTTTTTTACTGCCAGGCCTATTTTCGGAAGTTCATTTCTGAAATATGTTAGGTAACATATTTCGGAAATGAACTTCCGAATTATATCAGTGTTCAGCAGAATTTTGTTGAATCATTGTAGTGAAATAGGGAATGAAATAAGTGATGTTTACCTGAAATTGTAGCTTTCTATGCTCCCTTTAACGTGATCAACGGTTTGAAACTTGATTTTAGGACGAAAAATGGATGGAGATTGATTGGGTTTTGGAGAGGGTTTGGAAAAGTGTTGGAGAAAAATGATGAAATAGTGAAGGAGGGAAATTTGTATATGCAGAAATATTTTCGGAAATGAACTTCCGAAAATATTAAGGGTTTTGACATTTTCGGAGGTTCATTTCCGAAGACAAAAAAAATTCAAAAAAAAAAAAAGCGCTTCGGAAGTTCATTTCCGAAGCAGGGGTAGTTTTGGTTTTTTGCTGGGGGTGACCCCCATAGGGAGGTGGCTAAAGAAATTTTCAAAATTTTTATGTTAGATATTTTTCTTGTTATATATTTTTGAATCTATTAGGGAAAAATTTATAGTCTAATATTTAAATTTGAACATTATTAATACTATATTTTTTATATTATTATGAAAAAATAATTTTTGTGAATAAGTTATTTTTTTCAAATATTTTTTCATTTTTTTTCTACCCGATCAATCCAACCTAAACCAACCCGTTGTTTCTTGAATCGGTTCGGCTTGGGCTTTATTGTAAAAATTTGCAAATCCAGTCCAAACCAATCCATTTAATTTTAATCGGTTTGGATATTAGATTCTCTCAAAACCGAACCAAACCGATCCGCGAACACCCCTAATGAGTGATTTCAAACGTCTATGATAGTTACACGCTATAGTAGGTAATTGTTTCATTCACTCTTACAAGCTACATCTCTGACTTTACTGACCGGTGCGTTGGAACAGGGACGAAATCAAAAATTTTGAATAGTGGTGTCAATATATATACATATATCAATAAATAAATATAAGATTTTATCTTCAAAAATATAAATTTACATCATAATTGTTCTCTACGGTTTTCATGTTCTTAAAATGTTGAATGATTAGAAATTAATGATTGCTCTGTTGATTTTCTTTTGAAATATTTTTTCATTTGAGTTACTAAACATTAAAAAAATGACACAATTAAAATCATATTCGGAAACAATTCATACTAATAGTATAAAATTGATACAAACACAATTTCAAACAAGAACTAGAAAACTATAACAATAAATTTTCTACCGTTAACACAATCTCAAACTCAATAAGATAATAATATATTTTTACTCTTATTACAATAATGAAATAAATTATAAAAATTAAAGATTAAAATTAAAATCAAAATTTTACCTTTTAAAAAATCAATAATGTGGTGGGGGCATGGGCCCACCCTTTAAGTGGGGGCCATTATAAAAACTTCTTCCTATTTTTTACAACATATTTAATATTATTACTATTATTAGAATTGTGGCAATTGTGATGGGGGCATGGGTCCACCCTTTGAATAAAATAGCTTTGCCCCTACGTTGGAGTATTGATCTTACAGCGACATCTTCGGCTCCATCTACTAAAGACTTGCACCCCAATAATGAAGAGCTTTTATAACAACTTTCATTAGTACACAATTAATTTTCTATTTCATATAAGAATAATGGCGTTGTTTGTGGTGATCATTATCTGATCCTTGCAAAATTCCATATTGATTTCTTCAGACCCTTTCGTTACACCGCCATAAGCATTATTTTCTACAGATCAGATTATTGTGAGTTTCCACGACCATCCACTACTGCAAAAAAACACATTTTATCTCGGATGAAAAAATATTTTACATCGGATGCAAATGTAAGGTAACAAAGGGCGTCATAAAAAGTGTGTCAAATTACCTATCAATTTTAGTTCCATTGACGAATATTGTTTAAAGATCATGGATCCGATTCTCAAGAAGTTCATTTTTGGAATTTTAAATGGCGAAAACACATTTTCCCTTGGTTTTGGCATTTAACCGAAGGGTAAAACACGATTAATTTTATTAATATCTAATGTAGATTGCTTATTTCAGTAAGCCCTAACTGAATATATAACTTGTCAAATTGGTTAGGAAAATAATTATATGAACTATGATGTTAAATTTGAAGAACAACTTACACTGATTAATGATTTTTCGAGCATCAAATAACTCATCATTCATCTCATGTTCTTTAATGGTTATAATATCTTTAACGTTTAAAATTATTTATTTAACACTTCCTTTAATATTAATTCATTATTGAAAGTATAATTCAATGATTTGCAAAATGAACAAAGCATGAAAGAAAGTTGAATGAAAATTATATGTATCGGAGAGATTTTAACCAATAAAAACATGAGATGAATGATAAGTTGCAGAATGCTAACAAAACATAATTAGTGTAAGATATGTTTCAAATACAATATATTTTTTATATTATTATTTTTTAAATCAATTTATTAAGTTACATGTTCAAAGAGGAGTTATTGAAACAAACAATCGAAATTAGATATAATAAACTTAACTGTATTTTTTGTCACTACAACTTCCTCTTGAAATGTTGGACGGAACAAGATGAGAGTTGCACAGTGAATCACAAAAACATAATCTCAATATCAATCTCAAACTCAATAACAACAACTAATCTACAATATATATGGTTTCAGATCTCTTAACAAAACTACAACAACGTCAACAATAAACCTATAACATCAATCACTCAGCAAAACTACAACAATATTAACAATAAACATATAACATTGATTTCAGTTTAAACAATAACAACAACAAGATTAAACATCTAGGGTTTCAGATCTCAACAACAACAACAACAACAAACAACGACAACAGTAACACCACCAACAACATTAATGTAAAATGAGTAGTGATGTTTGACATACCAGATATGTGAATAAGTGAAAGAAATGATTTGGGTATTTCATTCTGGTAAGTAGCAAACGAGAGTCCTAAACATATATCATCTTCGTATTGAGGATGATATGTGTTTAGGACTCTCTTTGTTTAAGGCTCTTCGTTAGAGTTCTATCTGTATTGTTTTTAAGCAAGTGAAATTGAATGATATATATATATATATATATATATATATATATATATATATATATATATATATATATATATATATATATATATATAAATAATATTTTCACATCGGAAGGAAAACATAACGGAGGTGAAAAGTGGTTTGTTTTTGGATTAAAAATAAATATGCAGGAAGACATCACTTTTAATGAAATAAAAACATAAACTAAAATTTTTGGGATTCTAAGCTCGACAGAATAGATTATATATTTAAATACTTTTAAAATAAAAAAAAGACATGGCGGCTCCAGGAATTATACCTCAGTTTTTTGATACGTGAGGTGAATCATTGCCATAAAATATATTTTTTCTAGTAGTGAACAATGCTAGCTTTCAAACCGAATCGATTGGCCGCTCATCGCAACATCAGACCTACAACCCAATCAACACTCTAACCCTCATCTATACTCATAAAGATCCACATTCTCACGTAGAAGAATGAGGTTCAATTCTAGCGACATACTCGGCCACTTCATCTCCCTAGGCTTCAGTTTCACCATTGATTGGTCGGGGAATTTTTAGGTCATGTCGTTCTTCCAATATTTTCACCAATTACTCCAAGTACAAACTTCTAAACAAACTCAAATGCAAACACAAACACAAACACATGAGAAACAGATATGTTCTACAACCTTTAACAACTTAAAGCTACAAGATAAATCCAAACACAAACACATAAGATGAATGCACACCTACTAAATTATAGGCTCTTGCATATGGAATAAAACCAAAAAAAGCTCGGGAGAACATATGGACTCAATGTGATAAATCCAACATGGAATACACTCATTTAAGACTTGCGAACAAATGGATTCTCATTGTTAGGACAAGTATTTTCTTTATTTACTCTTGCAAGCTAAAATTCTCCGACCTCACTAACGTTGGCATTGGAGTGATAACATTATAGGTACACCCCTGTTCCACCTATCATAGAAACATACCTTCTTATTGAAGAGCCTTTATGCCATCTCTCATCAATACACCATCAATATTCTATTTCACATGGCACTGTTTGCAAGAATCATTTTCTAATTTCTCATGAAATTCCAACTTTAGCTCTTCAAACCCTTTTTGTTACAGCACCATAATTGTTCCTATCTTCCAATTAGATCGACACAAATTCCCTTGATAAAAAATGGTAGATTTGAAATCAACTTGATTGGCCGCTCTTCACAATATCGATCTTGCAACCAAAGTCGCCACATTATTCCTCGTCTCTACTCATAAAGTTCACTTTCCTCTCGTGGAAGCAGGATATCTAGTTCTAGTAACATCTTTGACCATTTCATCTCCCTATGCTCCTATTTCTCCATTGATCGGTCAGAGAACTTTGTAGGTTCTACCCTATTTCTAACCTTTTCAATAATTACTCTAAGGCCAAACTTCTAAATAACCTCAACTACAAACACAAACACCTGAGTTAGAAATGTAACAAAACCTTCAACAACTTCAAGCCACACTAGAGACATAGGGATCAAATAAACTCATAACAAGCATTTACAACCTGGCGCAGCAGCCAAATGCACACCTACTAAATGATAGGCTCTTGCATGCGGCATAAAATCAACAAATAGCTTTAGCAAACAAATGGACTAAATGGAAAAGATCCAACCTAGAATACTCTCATTTAATACTGATTGACAAATGGATTCTCACAATGAGACTCCACAATTGAGTCAAGTTATGAGCTCATCTCAAGTCGTCCAATAAAATCTAAGGGTCTCCCTCAGTTCACGTTGCATCTACCGAGAGTTGTTTCAACCTTAAATCATATATAAAATTTGTTACGTGCCATAATATGTATTATTTTCGTTTTCTCTTGCATGTTACACTTCTTTAACCTCTCAGACCTAGGCGTTAGAGTGCTAATCTTGTAGGTATAACCCCTCTCCACCTATCGGAGACATGCACCACCGTATTGGGAAGACTTTATAGTGGCTTTCATCTGTTCATCATCAATCATTTGTTCCATTCTCGAATAATGGCACCATTTGTAAGAATCTTTTTTTAGATTATCACAAAATTCCACATTGAATTCTTCAGACCCTTATCGTTGCGGCGCTACAATTATTCTTTTTTACAAATTATATTATCATGAATTCCCACAATCAATAATGGTACACTACTACAAATAATACATTTCATGACAAAACTTTCATCTCATCCAAAAATAAACCAAGGTATAACGTCAAGACGCGCCATAAGTTTTTTAAAAATAAAACAACATATTCCCTCGATTTTTAATATAACCGAGGGGAAAATTAACTCAGGATACGCTTCCATTCCCAACTATTGTAGTTTATATTTTAAGGTTTTTTATAAGTGTAAACTTAATGATCTATCCCTTTGATATCCGTAATAACCGAGAGATAAAATAATTAGATTTTATCATAAAGGCACTCGTTAAAAAGATTTTATCCTAATCCTTACTTATATGTAGTCACCCCAAACTCGTATACATCATTCTTTGGGATGAATTACAAGACAGAAAAATCTTCAATCTTCTTCTATCCTTGAACAAAACATTTTTTTGCTCTTGCAATCTATCTTACATAATGGTGTTGTTGTTGTTGCTGTTGTTGTTGTTGTTGTTGTTGTTGTTGTTGTTGTTGTTGTATTCTTCGAACAATGCTGAGTTAAATAAGGTTGGAAAAGTTCTCTATGATAGATTGCAAATGCAAAAAATAATTTCCAGCTTCAAGTTAAACAAAGAATGTATTCAACCTTTGAAATATTAGAAGTCGGATGCATTCAAGATATGCAACAAAATCTCGAATTACAGCGACAATGACAAATCTTGATTTGTTAAATATTATGTGTAAACAATAAATCTAAAAAAATAGATATTTTACCTCAGTTCTTCTAATACTGAGGGTTAAACAAATTTTACCTCGGTTTTTGTCAAAACCGATGGAATAATTTTGGCGTGATCTTTTAAGATATTGATCACTGTCCTTAAATAAATCTTTGTTGTCCATTTCATGACTATCAACGCTCAAGACACTATCATTAGTGATCCGCGTGAAAAGAGAATTCATTGTGAAGTATCATGAAGCGCTTGGAACTATCTACATCCACCACTTTAAGTTTATCATAAAAATATCTCAACGATGGATTGTAAGAACAAAAAATTATTTTGGTTTAAAGTTTTTGTTCTTATATATTTATTTGAACAGAAAATCATTTATTTATCTGACACTTTTTTATTTTATTTCATAACTTTTATATTTAATTTAATTTAAGAATTTAATTGAAATACACTGACAGTGTAAAGCAATTTTACACTGTAGTCGTTAAATATTTATTGAATTTTAACTTTTATTTGTAGTTTATACTAAATTATAATCTTTAAATTGAATCTAATTTAATCTTTAATTACATAAAAATGTTACTTAACCATTAAAATTAAGGGTTTAAAATATATATATATATATATATATATATATATATATATATATATATATATATATATATATATATATATATATATATATATATATATATATATATATATATATATATATATATATATATATATATATATATATATATATATATATATATATATATATATATATATATATACCGAAAGATCAGCAATGCGCTGCACGAGAAAGACACACAAATCAAGAAAAGAAACTCCAAACAAACATTTCTGTGATCTAGTTGTTCGATGATATCTCAATATGTTGAAATTTATTAGCATAAATCCATCCCTGTAGTGTAGAAGAATTACACTTCTTTGCCATTGCCAACTTGTAGCCCAGCCTTGAAATTTTGGACACAAACCTAATCAATTAGAATAAACACAAATTTCTATCTAGCCCTAAAGAAAAATGAGGACCTGTCTGTGCCTATAGGGTTTTTGTTGACAAAGTCTATAGCTATAATTTTGTTTTGTGAAACCCTATAGCTATAACTAGTAGGGTTTTATATTCTCTAATTAATTTTTTATTTATAATAACTCATTTTATATATTACAAAATTGATATGACTCTATCATTTATATTTATATTTGCAATATAAAACTATATGTCAACATAATTATCCAGCTGAACTCATCATATAAGTATGAACAAGGTTTTTGTTGGTATAAACATGGTCAAAGTTTGAAATGTGATTGTTGTTACGATTACGCATGCGATGGTATCTATATCTTGATCTTTAGTGAAAATTTATGGATAAATGCATGCATTTGGCCACAATTACGATTACGCGAACATTTGCTCTGTCAAATAAGTTACGTGAACAATTATGGTGTGGTCCTACGTCTAAGTGAAAGAGACAACACACTTTATGCATGTCTGGAAACTGATGTTTATGTTTTACTTTTATACAAGAGTTATTGATCTCATAAACAGCTGTAAAATAGATTATATATGATAATTTACTTGTTGTATGTTTTAAAGTATTCTTCATCAGTGAGGAAAAGAAAGAATATGTTTATGAGATTGTAGAAATCATAAATTGTTATGGAGCCGGAGTCGATGGTGGCAGCGTGACAATGCATCTGGATCCGGCGGATAGTTTAGTCCGTCAAAGCTCGAGTCCGGTTTTCTCGATTCGCATGTATTGGATTTTGTTGTTTTAGTTCGTAGATCCGTTCGTTAATGGTTATGTTTTGGGCTTCTTAAGGATTTGTTGAGTTTGAGGATCCTAACAATAATTTAAGAGAAGCAATATATATATATATATATATATATATATATATATATATATATATATATATATATATATATATATATATATATATATATATATATATATATATATATATATATATATATATATATATATATATATATATATATATATATGTGTGTGTGTTTTTTTAAGAATGTGTTCTTGAAACTTAGAAAATCCTTGGAGATATTTAAGGGGCATTAGTAAACGCTTCTAAAATTTTTGGATTTCAGTGACTCATATAAAGACAGTTGCAGAAAGTGAGAAACACTTAGATAGAATATATGGTTTTTTCTTAAAAATTTGGATGACTATTTTCTTATAACTCATTTGTAATTTTTTGTAACAACTCTTAAAAGAATAGTGAATCGGAGAGCTGCTATCTTCTTTATAACAGATCATTTGATCGAACTGCGTAAGCAAATTATTTTGTTTATTATCGTTTATCTTCTACCAAATTAAGATGTTGCGCTATTGCATAAACACTACTACAAAAAATCCATTTTACCTCCGTTGAAAAATTAGTTTTTCTTCGATTTCATAGACGAGGTAATGAAGATCATCATGATATATAGGAAAAAATGTACTGTTCTTGAGTTTGATCCCTAGCAACATTAATTTTGAAAGCACGCAACTTTTCCTCTTAATGATAAAAGTATTTGAGCACTACTACGGAAAATTCATACCATAACGGTTGGAAAAGGGATACAACCACGACCGACCAACCGTTATGAGGTAAGGTGTCATTGTATGTATGATGTTTTCCACCACAAGCGTAGGACCGTTGTGATAAAATAGGTAGCGTGTTATATATCATAACGGTCAAAGTATACAACCGTTGTGATATAAAGCAAACGGTCGTGTGTTTGAAACTTAGTGATTGTGTGATTTATCATATTTTGCGCTCTATCTATAAGAACGGTTGGTATAATAACTATGATTAAATACTTTGTTTTTTTAATTTATTTTATTTTTTCACATATTACAAACCTGTATTTTTTTTCATAATTAACTTATATACAAAATATTAGGTATATTATAACAAGTACACAAAATATATATTATACATATAATAGTAAAATATTCCCAAAACATCTATCAAAGACAAAGTCATATAGGACCACCCCATATTCCTAGTCTATAAATTAAAATAATTCATGAATATATAACCACACATTTCAAGAATGTGTGTGTGTGTGTGTTTGTGTGTGTGTGTGTGTGTGTGTGTTTAAGAATGTGTTCTTGAAACTTAGAAAATTCTTGGAGATATTTAAGGGGCATTAGTAAACGTTTCTAAAATTTTTGGATTTCAGTGATTCATATAAAGAGAGTTGCAGAAAGTGAGAAACACTGAGATAGAATATATGGTTTATTCTTAAAAATTTGGATGACTATTTTCTTATAACTCATTTGTAATTTTTTTAACGACTCTTAAAAGAATAGTGAATCTGAGAGCTGCTATCTTCTTTATAACAGATCATTTGATCGAACTGCGTACGCAAATTATTTTGTTTATTATCGTTTATCTTCTACCAAATTAAGATGTTGTGCTATTGCATAAACACTACTACAAAAAATCCATTTTACCTCCGTTTAAAAATTAGTTTTTCTTCGATTTCATAGACGAGGTAATGAAGATCATCATGATATATAGGAAAAAATGTACTGTTCTTGAGTTTGATCCCTAGCAACAGTAATTTTGAAAGCACGCAACTTTTCCTCTTAATGATAAAAGTATTTGAGCACTACTACGGAAAACTCATACCATAACGGTTGGAAAAGGGATACAACCACGACCGACCAACCGTTATGAGGTAAGGTGTCATTGTATGTATGATGTTTTCCACCACCAGCGTAGGACCGTTGTGATAAAGTAGGTAGCGTGTTATATATCATAACGGTCAAAGTATACAACCGTTGTGATATAAAGCAAACGGTCGTGTGTTTGAAACTTAGTGATTGTGTGATTTATCATATTTTGCGCTCTATCTATAAGAACGGTTGGTATAATAACTATGATTAAATACTTTGTTTTTTTAATTTATTTTATTTTTTCACATATTACAAACCTGTATTTTTTTTCATAATTAACTTATATACAAAATATTAGGTATATTATAACAAGTACACAAAATATATATTATACATATAATAGTAAAATATTCCCAAAACATCTATCAAAGACAAAGTCATATAGGACCACCCCATATTCCTAGTCTATAAATTAAAATAATTCATGAATATATAACCACACATTTCAAGAATATATATGTGTGTGTGTGTGTGTGTGTGTGTGTTTAAGAATGTGTTCTTGAAACTTAGAAAATTCTTGGAGATATTTAAGGGGCATTAGTAAACGTTTCTAAAATTTTTGGATTTCAGTGATTCATATAAAGAGAGTTGCAGAAAGTTAGAAACACTTAGATAGAATATATGGTTTATTCTTAAAAATTTGGATGACTATTTTCTTATAACTCATTTGTAATTTTTTGTAACAACTCTTAAAAGATTAGTGAATCGGAGAGCTGCTATCTTCTTTATAACATATCATTTGATCGAACTGCGTAAGCAAATTATTTTGTTTATTATCGTTTATCTTCTACCAAATTAAGATGTTGTGCTATTGCATAAACACTACTACAAAAAATCCATTTTACCTCCGTTTAAAAATTAGTTTTTCTTCGATTTCATAGACGAGGTAATGAAGATCATCATGATATATAGGAAAAAAAGTACTGTTCTTGAGTTTGATCCCTAGCAACAGTAATTTTGAAAGCACGCAACTTTTCCTCTTAATGATAAAAGTATCTGAGCACTACTACGGAAAATTCATACCATAACGGTTTGAAAAGGGATACAACCACGACCGACCAACCGTTATGAGGTAAGGTGTCATTGTATGTACGATGTTTTCCACCACAAGCGTAGGACCGTTGTGATAAAGTAGGTAGCGTGTTATATATCATAACGGTCAAAGTATACAACCGTTGTGATATAAAGCAAAAGGTCGTGTGTTTGAAATTTAGTGATTGTGTGATTTATCATATTTTGCGCTCTATCTATAAGAACGGTTGGTATAATAACTATGATTAAATACTTTGTTTTTTTAATTTATTTTATTTTTTCACATATTACAAACCTGTATTTTTTTTCATAATTAACTTATATACAAAATATTAGGTATATTATAACAAGTACACAAAATATATATTATACATATAATAGTAAAATATTCCCAAAACATCTATCAAAGACAAAGTCATATAGGACCACCCCATATTCCTAGTCTATAAATTAAAATAATTCATGAATATATAACCACACATTTCAAGAATATATATATATATATATATATATATATATATATATATATATATATATATATATATATATATATGTGTGTGTGTGTGTGTGTGTGTGTGTGTGTGTGTGTGTGTGTGTGAGTGTGTGTGTGTGTGTGTGTGTAATGTTAGCTTTTTTCTAGAGTTGTTCATATGATAGTGTCGCTCCACAATTATGTAGATTGAAAATGATTTTAAAATATTACACACTAATATAATTACAAATTCAATATTACACACTAATATAATTACAAATTCAAAGATAAAATTAATAAAAGTTTCATAAATTTAAAGTTACCTAGTAATAATACTTCTCATCTTAGGTTTGAGTGATTTGTCTAACGGACATAATGTAGTTACCATATTCATCCGAAGATATGATAATCAATTGAAAATGATTTCTAAATGAATAATACAAGTATATATAATTAGAATTTGGTAAAACATGAAAACTAACTATAATAGACAAACCTTAGTTTTAAAGTTACTCACTTATGGAAGAATGGTGCTAAGTAACATCCCCCTCCTATCTATGATGTTAAGAAGTCTTCATTGTTTTTTGGAGTCTTACTTGTAAATCGTAGGCTAATTGGATCCAACAATCCATAAGTATCTACTTTATTTAATTATATACAAACACGGTGAATGTATCTAAATGGTTAAACAAAATACAAAAAACACGTGAGAAATTATTCTATACAAAACAATGATTTTACCATAATGAGATATACTTTTGTGCACCAAACTTGTAGTAACCCTATGTCTAGCCACCGATTTCCAAGGATCATATCCTTTATATCTTTAAGAAAGATGATGAAACTATCTAATCCATCTATATCTAGATCATGTTCTAGCGCAAGAGTAAGTATCCTGTCTTCGTGGCGCATAACAGTAGATAACATTTTGGAATATGATCCTTCAGAGGGATTCAACAACCTGTTATCAATCTCATTATCGGTGGGGGAGGGGGTGAACAAATCCCTTTTGTGCTTGCACCACAGATCATTATTATCATCATCTTCATTCGTACACTGTATGACGGTTCCACTTATTCTCTAAATCATAAAAAACACATGAACACAAAACAGAATTAATAGAATATTCTCCCATACAAAAAATAATTAAGATAATATTCTCACTTACACTAAACAATATGTTGTGAATTCAATGCCAAGAACAAAGTATAAAACAAGGGAAGAATAAAGGACAAGGAAGAAGAAGAACACAAGAATTGGTTATAATTGCTCTTCTTTTACTTTCTCTTAGAGAACAAGATTACAAGTTTACAAGAATAACAAATAACCCTCTCACCCTAAATTAGGATTTGCTGTGTATGTGATGAGAGACTAGTATGCTATTAATAATAAAACCTAACATACTAACTAATGGGCTTTTTCCACAAGACTCATTACACAAGTCAACTTAATAAACAAGCTAACTTAACAAATTAGGGTTTAAACACTAAACCTAATTTAACATGCTGACAACCCTAGCATCTTCGACACAAGCATATGAACAACCTTCGATTTCATGCTTAATCCTGTTGAACTGTTGAAACAAGAAGCTACCCTTTGACCATACTAGAGTTCGATCCAATATCTCACACAATATTATCAAAATATTCTCACATACCGCATATAACTATTTTATTTATCCCAATTATTTCCCGCGAGTTTCCCTCTCCTCTTCTAACTTCTCTTCAAATTCTTTCTTTTGACTTTCCAACTTCTTCTCAAAATCTTCTAATGTTTCTTTTTGCACATGTCTTGTGATTTTTCTATATGAACTAAACCACACTCCCAGGTCGATGGCATCTCCAACACCACGGACACGCCCACCATGCTCCTTTGTTACGATTGCTTCTACTAATATATAATGTCTGGGTTCAGGAGCAAAGGAACCTTCACGAGCTGAGTTAACCAATAAATCCTACACAACATGATAAGACATACATTATTAATTACCAAATAAATTTAAATTACACTTAACATATGCATAACAAGTCCTACTTATAACTTTCTCAATGATATTTCTTGAGGCCTCTAAAGTGTAGTCTCCATTTGACTTGAGCCCTCTTCCACTTCTCATGTTGTGATATTAGAGATGGTTCCCGATCATGACTCATGGAGTCCGCATCTTCTAGTTGTTGTCTTTTTTCAGCAATCATGGTTTTCTCAAGTTTCCTGTATCCCCCACAAGACAATCTATGGGGGTATTTGTTTTTAGCCTTGTTCATCTTTCCCGCTTCACTTTTAACCTAATTTAAACATAGGAAAAATATTAACATCCATGGTTGTATCTATAAAATTATCATAAAATACAACTGGTACTAACCATGAACTTCTTAGAACTACGAGACTTCAAAAACTTTCTCCAAACCTTCTTTTCAAGAAAAGGATATTTCACCCACAGGCGCTCAATATTAGGATTAGGGCTTAGGCTTCATAATATAGTCACTCATGAGTTGTGACTTAAAATTCTTCAAAGTCGTACCAACATAAGCGATCCACTTTTTAAACAACTTCAAATCATCACTAAATTTAAACGTCAACTAGACATTTACATCAATAAGTATATATTAGTGTTTATATAAAGTAATATCAAATCGATGAAAGTTAAAATTAATACTTGAATGTTTGTCCACATGATCTTTTCACCTAATATGTTACATATTTCCAATCATCTAACAATATGCTAACTTTGCTACATCCAAGGAACACAACATAACTCTTAAAAAGTGAAGAATAAGGACAATCAAGAATCATATAAACGACACAAAACTTAACCGAAAGTCTGACACCCGATTTGCAGACTTTTGTTTTCACCTACAGATTGAGAATCGTTTGAATCAGTTTCATTTGAATATGTTACTTCGTCGCTACTAGATGAAGAAGAGACAGAGGCCATCTATCAATACATAAAACAATCAACATCACGATACAAACATAATTCATAATAGCATCATCAACAACAATGGGATCATCAACACAATGGCATCAACAAACAACAAATATATATATATATAATATATATATATATATATATATATATATATATATATATATATATATATATATACATATGCATGTGAAGAATCACCAACAAGAATAGATACATAAACAACAATGGTATCATCAACAACATTGGCATCAACAACAATAATGGCATCATTAACACAATGGCATCAACAACAATAAATACATAAACAACAATGGCATCAACATAAACCAAAACTCAATGGATAATGACGCTATTGTGGATGCATGGGAAAAACATTTACGTACCAGAAACATGATTAATAAGTAAAAAAAGGTGTTGGCTCCTTCTTTGATTCCTCCTCGACACTTAAACCGAATGATAGTAAAGAATGAAGAACAAAAGTCGGCTCCTTCCTCGATAGTACAATAGCAAATAAGTTGGTTGAAAATGGTGTTATTTCTTCAGGTTTAAAGATGGTGTTGTATGTGTCGTTAGGGTTGATACTGGTTTTGTTTTAATTAGGGTTGCAATGGTGTTGTTTGGTTTAGGGTTGCAATGTCGTATATTCGTGATGGAAATGAAAATATGGAACTGAAGAGACAAGTTAGTTAGCTCTGTTTTGTTGAAGTGAATAAATCATATCACCACGGTTGTTAACAAAAACCGTTGTGATATTTGATGAAAATTTATAAAAAAGTGTCAAGTATTAAGCATTTAAAAAAATTTAAAAATAATGAAAAATAATGATATTTTATTAAAAAAACAACAAGTTTTGCGTGATTAAAAATTTAAAAAATTGGAAAATATATCACAAGGGTCAGAGTAAAGAACCGTGGTGATATTACTTTCGTTTTTTAATAAAAAAATGAAAGGTTTCTCAAAAATACAGAAGAAATCGCGAATTAAGAGGCGCTGAGAATCAAACTCATGAAACGTATGAGATATCACTATGATTGAGTAGCTAAACCGTGGTAATAAATTGACAACAATTAATATATATATATATATATATATATATATATATATATATATATATATATATATATATATATATATATATATATATATATATATATATATATATATATATATATTGTTAGACAAATATGTGGTAAAGAGCTGTTTGTATGCGTGTTTTCGAGTGTGTGTGTGTGTGTGTGTTTTTCTTTTTAAATCTACAAGTACAACTTTATTGAAAAATTCTGAAGCTTCTTCAACATCATCCTTGTGAATCTTGGTGAAGAGTAAATGTTGGAGTTTGTTGTATATCCACGCTCCTTTAAGTTTCACTTGTTGGAATCCTAATATTTTCATTATCAATATTTGTGATTCACAATCTAGCATCCAAGATATATAGTGTGTCGTTCACGTTCGAGTTAGCTGTCGTGAGGATTTCACGTGGATCACTAATGTTTCTTGTGGATTAATGTGTTGGTAGTGTCTTAAGCATTGATACTAAATAAATGAAAGATAAAGATTTGTTTATGGACAAAATTGTGACACTTTTTCCCTCGGTTATTTATGAACAATCGAGGCAAAAGGTTATTTCTTTTTTTAAATTAAAAATGAAATAAAATAATGACTTTCTCTCCCCCTATTTTCTTACCAACTGAGGAAATATATTACTTTTGTTGCATCCCGAAAAGAAAATTGAGTACTGTAAGGTATATCACTTAAATATTTTTACCATATACCATTTTCTTTTTTAGTTGCAATATTTCTAAGTATTGATTAGGAATTGTTTTCTCAATATTTTTAGTCAAGGAAAGAAAAACGCTATTTTATGAGATGGATCACAAGAGCAGGAAAATGTTCAAGGTTGGTAAACAACAACAACACCACACATCCTTGAAATATTTCCTAACTAATTAAGAAACCTTAAATATTTTTCGGTCTTGTAATCCATCTAGATAATGTTTACGAGTTTGAGTGGCAATATATGTGTTAGGTTAGGGAAAAACTTAATGAACGGATACTTTTACAAGAAAAATAAGTAATCTTTCTCCTTGGATGTTAGGATAGACTAAGGAATATATTGCCTAATAATTAAATTTAAAAAAAGAACGACACCATTAAAAAAGAAATAAAACATAAACTGCAGTAGCTAGGATTCTGAGTGTCTCCTTAGTTACTTTACCCCTCAGTCGTGTGTTGTAACTGAGGGAATAAATTATATTTTTAATAAACAAAACACACGGATTCCCAGGGTTTATATCTCAGTTATTTGTTGGGTGAGGTGAAAACTTTGTCATAAAATATGTTACTTGTAGTACTGAAAGAGTTATATTTGTTGAAGGTCATTTATATTGGTTGTTATTGTTATTTGTATGGTAATCAAAACTAGACCAGACCGTTCGGTTCAACTGGTTGGACCGAAAATCAGAAACCTAATCGGTATGTTTGGACCTGATAACCAGCATTTAGAAGAACCAGGATTTAAACCCAAAAAATGGTCTAAACCTAGTTAAAACCCAGAAAACATGCGATTTAAAAAAAATGATAATTTTTTTTTATTTTTACTTTGATTTAAAAAAATATGATAAATTTTTTTTTAATTTGAATCAAAATAATGCATGATTTAATTTTCTTTTTTCTTCTCCAATCACTCTAGTACACGTTATCGTTAAAAAATCAAAGTAAAGACGTCACATCTTGTGCCTACATACCTCCTCTGTGCAATGGAGAAGCCAGAGCATTTGTAGTTCTGCTCAGAAAGAAAACACGATGGTTTGTTTTGATTGATTTGAATGAAGAGATATTTTGTCATCTTAAGAATTAAACTCAACTAAACACCCACAAGTATGAGAATATGGACCTTTGCATCATTGTGAAAGAAGGGCTCTAACTTGGATAGACATCAACAAGTATGCAACTAAACTCTCTCAAGTGGAAAAGAATCAACATCACTTCAATCATTACCATGAGGATAGGAGAATTACATCTTAACAATAAAGATGACTTAAGTCTAATCTTTCATGAAAAAGGTTTTCAAAAGAAAAGAGTGCACAAAAGGCATAAAAAGTTTAAACGAGTTTGGTTATTTTTATTCTTTTTGAAATAATTTGATATGCTTAAGATGTCTTAGCATTTATTCTAGAAAAGATTTGACGATCACTTGACAAAGTCAAGGTTTATTATGAAAGATTTCAAGTTTGAAAACAAGAAGGTTTTTGAAAAGAGGGGGGAGATTTTGAAATTTAATAAGATGGGCAAGAGATGAAGGGACTATCCTAAAGCATAAAATAAAAGCTAGGGACAAGAAAGATCTAACCAACAAAAAGGCAAATACTTGACATGAAGTCAACATAAGCATTCCTTTCCTTTGGATTAATCCCACAAGTATGAGATAACCAAGCAATAAAAGATAAACCAACCCAAGTATCAAACAAGATCATATTCACTACAAGAAAAATGGTTTCCACCGACGTGTTTTAGTGACGTGATAAACATGTGGCAAAAATTGCATGTTGCGGCGTGTTTATCACGTCACTAATTTTTTTAAATATTAAAATAATAAATGAAACGTTATCACATGGGAAATCAGACATTTAAAAAAAAAGTTGTGACATGTTTATCACGTCGCAACATTTAAATTAAAATAAAAAATTAAAATGGTCAGGCTTTTCTGAGGAGGAAATTTGAAAATTTCAAAAGTTATATTGTGACGTGTAAATCACGTCGCAACAGTTTTAGAGGGAAAATGCTCTGACTTTGAAATGATGGGGTGCAGGTTGATTGACAGGCCTTTCTGACCGTTTGGGGTTACGACGTGATATTCACTTTGCTGATTGGTTTGCAATTTATTAGCAATAAATAATATATATATATGTATAAATAATATCTCCAATTTATTATTAAATAAATAATATCTGCAATTTATTACGTTGGGGGTTGCGACGTGAATATCATATGGCAAGGTTGCGACGTGATATTTACGTCACTGATTGGCCTACATAAATGCAATTTTTCTCTTCCCGAAAACTAACGTTTTACGTGAAAATCTAAAACACTTCTTCATTCTTCTTCTTCTTCTTGCAGCATTCTCCCACTCTCCTTCATCTTCCTCCATTCCATTTCAATATCAATCTCCATTATAATTTCTTGTGTATAAATTGTATTCAATTTCTTTCAAATATTTTGTTTAATTTTTTTATAATATCTGATTTCATTACCTTTTTAAATTTATTTCAAGATATTGAAGAGATTCCCCCTTCCATTTCAAAATCAATCTTCATTATAATTTTTCAGGTAACTTTTTGTCGTATAAATCATATTCAATTTCTTCCCAATATTTTGTTTAAGTTTTATTATAATTTCTGATTTCATTATTTTTTTTTATTTTTTTTTTCAAGATATTGAACAGATATTGCAAGAAGATTGAAAAGATATTGCAAAAAAGGCATTTTAGTTGTTTATTTTTTTTTATATTGTATTACGTATTTTATTATAATATTTGGATTGTTAGCTGTTTTTTATTTTTTATTATAAACTTTTCTTTTTTTATTTTTTAAACAGAATAATATATATAAAAGAAAATATGAGAAAAACTAGAACATGTTTTTAACGCTCATTTTTTAATATGATCTCTTTGATTTGTAAAACTCTACCAAATCATATATCTTTCAGTTAAGTCTTACATGACTCATAAATTTTAACCAATAAAGAAAATATGTTAGAAAAAATGAGTTAAAGAGTGTGTTGTTAGTTACTTTTTTTCATATTTTTTCTATGTATATAAACCTTTTTTATTACATGACACATAATTTTTTTCAAATTATTATAATATTTTATTTTAATATAAATAAATATTTTTTATTTATATTTATTATTTTGAATCAGAATTAATATTATTGAATCACAATTAATAATAAACCTTTTATTAGTATTCATTAAATTGAATATATTCAAAAATATATATATTCTTAGTGACGTGATTTTCATGTCACAAGTTTGTGACATGAATATCACGTCGCAACATGCTGATTTCAAAAATAAAATTTAGAGAGAAAACAATTGTTTAGTGACATGATTTTCACGTCACAAATTTGTGACATGAAAATCACGTCACTAATTTCTTGATATATGTGCAGAATGTTGCGACGTGATTTTCATGTCACAAATTAGTGACGTGAAAATCATGTCACTAATGAGTTGCCATACGCTCTCATGCGGCGTAAATAGTCACGTCGCAAAAAATAAGTTGTGACGTGATTTTCCATGTTGTGACATGAAAATCACGTCACTAATGAGCTTCTTTTTTGTAGTGAACAAGCCAAAGTGCTTCAGATGAATCATAATGTATCAGATGACTCTGTGTCAGATGAGCTTGTGTTACATGAACTTGTATCCGATGAATTTGCATCAGATAAACTTGCATGAGAGGATTTGCTTCAAGGTATCAGATAACATAAACCTGCATCAGACTAAAACAAACAGACCAACAACCAAAGGCCACAGAGGAATCACAAAGTCTCAAGTACAATGAACCATGTGGAATCATTGGTATCAGATGAAAATTCCAGGCTAAGGATCTATCCTAGCCAAAAGTCCAACTCCTCATGCAAGGGATAGTAACCAATAGTCCAAGGATTAATTAAGTCTTTTTAGGGTTTTTTCCTTTATTAATGTTCTTAACAAAAGAAAGACCCAAGTGGGTAAAGAGAAAAAAACATAAAAAAAGCATGAACATAAAAGAAAACGAAATAAAATGCTAAAGTAAAGGCACGAATTTAAATGATTGAAATTGAAGGAAAAAATCAAAGTGCATTAAAATAAAGTTAGTGCAATAATATGGTTAGTGTTAGTAATTATGATTAATCAACCGTTTCGGGACAATTTAGAGCTATGTTAAGAAATCATAGATGTATTCATATAGAAGTAGCATCTATTAGGTCAGACAGTAACAATTTATGTATTAAAACAAGTTAGAGAAATGACACAAAGTCATTTTTCTAAAACTTGTAGTACAAAAACAAACATAGGTGATCAAGACAAAGTCAAGGAGTATGAGATCATTACATCAATCAAGTCCTTCTTAGAACTTTAGGATAAAGTTATCATCAATCCAAAGTACTTCACATGATCTTTTGATCAAGTGGAAAGTAGATTGGAACTGATGAAAGCTCATCAAGTGCTAATCCAAACCTAATTGCACAAGATGAAACATTATAGTCCAATTGATCTAAAAAGAAAAAGAAAGAAAATGGGATGATAAAGAGGAAGCACAACCAAACTGGATCAAGGTATTGATTAAGTTATCATAAAAATCAATCATCTATTTTGGTGGATTAGGGTTTTAAACCCCATCAACACCCAAGATTCATTTATGTTGAACAAACTTATGATCAAATGACCCCTAATCCAAGGAAATCGGTAATTAATAACATAAAACGCACTAAAACGCAATTAAAAATGCATAAAAGGATTTTTTTAAAATAATTTTTAAAAATGAAAATAAAAGAGATAGTAGTAAAGTATACTCAAAATATTGAATAAATTGCAAATAGAAGTATGGAAAAATAAATAAAAAATTACTTCTAATATTTTTTGAAAATTTTTGGTAATTTTTAGAAACAGAAAACTATTTCTAAACCAATTAAAATCAAGGAAATAAGAAGAAAATCAAATAAAACAAAAAAGGTAAAAAAATAAAACAATTACACAAAGTGTAAAATATTCCATAATATAACAAATGGTCTAGAAGTGTGTGCGTATGGTGGATTTTAATGAAAATAAAACACTCAAACACGTTTAAATCAAACCAATCAAAATATAACACCTCAGCAAACTCAGACCACAAAGTTAGAAACTCTGTTCGTCTTCTCCGTTCGACCTTTATCAGAGTTTGGACATTTGGTTAACATAGAGGATGAGACTACCACCATTGTGACCGTGTCTTCATTGCCATCTCAACCATACCCTCCATATAAATTCATTCATTCTTTATGAAGAGAATTTTGAAGAATGTGATATTTTCAAAAATGAAAATCAAAATTAAATTATGAAAACAAAAGATAAATAAAATCCAATGATACAATTAGCCTTAGAGAGTGAAGGTATACATCTTGGTATCGAGTTTGAAGTAAATGGAGTCCTTTAACTACCTGAACAAAGTGTGATCAAAAGTTTATGAAACTTGACTTGGTGAGGACGGTTCAGAGGCTCTCAAGGCTTTGTGATTGTTGTGTTAGCTTCATGGATTATCAAGGAAGCTAAGAGAATCAAGAATTTTCTCTAAGGTGGTGTGAAATGAAAACACGATCTCACACCTTTTGAGAGAAATTCGGAGTTTCTGTAGGATGTTTCTAGATATCAAAAGTTTGGAAATGAAGGGAGTGGAGTGTAACATTTATATGGAAGTTGATGCAATGCTCATATGTGAGAGAATGATGCAAAATGATCCAACTCGTGTGAACCAAGGATCGTGGAAAATGTGACTTGTTTGCCCTTAAAACTCATCCAAACCTTGCGTTTTATGAGTCATTTAACTTCTGGACACTTGATTAAACATGTTTAGATGGATAACACATGGTAAATTGGCATGTGATCAAGTTTAAATTGAGGTAAAAATCTAATCATAGAGCAAAAACTTAGTTTCGTGCACACCACTTCAAAGCTACATGCCCATTAGTACTAGAAGCTTTTTGATTCCATTCTTTTTGCAATGTACTCTCCTCATGGCAAAGAGTGAAATGTGCCAAGAAAGATTGAATTTGGATGCTTGTGGAAAAAGTTATCACATCTGAAAGTTAGTACAAAAGCAAGGATAAAAAGTCCAAATTTTTCTAAGCACAAAATGCCTTAAAATGACCTATAATGTTCTCAAATCTTTCATGGACTTCCAAGCACTTTTAACCTTTGATCCTTGAAGAAAAATTGTAGAGAACATCATGAATGACATAGTGCAAAAAGAAGCACCAAAAATGTTGAATATTGAAGGAGTTATAATCTTGAGATGTTAGGCAAAATTCACCTGAATCCATAAAATGACCTATAATACTTCTCTATCTTTGATGATTCTCCAAGCATAATTAGCCCTTAACTTATGAAGAGAAGTTGTTGGGAATTTTAAAGAGAGCCATTTGCAAAAAGAAGCACTACAAAAATGTTGAACCATGAGCAAGTTGTGATACTTTAAACTTAGGCTTGAAAATGTTGACTTTTAGGTCAAACTTCCTTAATCAAACTTGATTCTTTTTAACTTTTCTTGCAATTTCAACCACATTGATGACCATATGATCTCAACATGATGACATCTTAATTTTATTTTGATTAAATATGGCTAAGGCTTGAGGTTACTTGATGATGAAGGTATAAAAATAAACACACGAACTTTTGGCTTTTCTTAAGAAATAAGCTACCAATATTTAGGGAATTCTTGACCAATTGAGATCGAATGACGCTTGAAGATGATAGGGCCTAAGATTATAGGTCAATCCTTGATGAATAAACCTTGAGAATCAATGTTTACCACACATTTGACTTTGATCAGATAAAAACCCTGGTTAAGGAAACTTGTTTGATCCATTTGGTTCACACTTGTCCTTGCAAAATAAACAAAGGGAAACAGGACATATTTTTGTATTTTGATATAGTTAGTAAAACATAAGGCATATAAAGAAAAATGTACAAGATACATAATAGAGTGAAATCAAAGATGAGAGAGATAGGAGGTAACCAAGCATGTGATCTTGATGCAATGCAATGACGCAAATGAGGGGGATCTTATGGGTAAAAATTAAGGTACGACAGAGAAGATTGCGACTTTGATGTGGGCAAAACTTGAATCATTATATATGACCAAGTTTTGGGCTCACATGTGGTGTATGAAACTACAATTCCACTCATTCTGAAATGACAAAGAACAAATTCCAAGTATAGCAGATGACAAAGTTTCATAAATTCATTGATGATTTAGAGAATATTGTGGTGAAGATTGATGATGAGGACAAGACTATACTATTGTTAAGCTCATTACCCATATCCTTAGAGAACTTGACGAATTCCTTTCTTTATGGTAAGAAATGTACTATTACTTTGGATGAAGTCCATCCAGTTAAGAGATTTAAAGAATTTTGAAAATGAAAGATTTGAAGATTGACAATAGTGATGACAACAAAATTCAAAAAAGAAATCTATATTAGGATTTTCTAGTTGATTAACATCTAGGGTTAACCAATTAAGACATTAAAATGTCCATGGATATCATTTCCTTTTTTAGCCTGTGAAAATCGCTGTTTGTTTCTTAAAATTAGCCCGATAAAATCTATGTTTGGTTATTGAATTTAGTCTATGAAAAACTATGTTTGTTTCATGAGCTCAGCCAAGTAAAAGCTACATTTGGTTTGTGAAATTACACCATTAAAATCTCTTGTTTGGTTCTTGAAATCAATATGTTAAAATCTCTTATTTGGTCCGTGAGATTAGCAAGTTAAAATCTTTTGTTTGGTTGTAAAAAGGTTCATGGGCATAACATGTGAAAAGCTTACGTCTCAATTTAATGGAGCTCTTAAGTGGAAACTATTTCGAACAGGAGTGGGTGAAGTGGTTAGGTCGAACCTGTATAAATTTTTGGTGCATTTCTATCATCCCTTACCTCTTTATTTTCCTATCCTTTATTTCTTTCTACTACATTTCTTTCTCTCCATCTCTCTCATATGTTTCCATTTAAATATTATGTTATTTAATTTCGTTTTTTTTTAATAAAATTATCTTAAACATTAGTGTAAATCAAAACATTCATAATTGGATTTTGATTTTCAACCAACGAAATTCAACCCCTCCCCCCTTAAGTTGTGTTTGGAGTCACTTAAGTTGAGTCAAAATCATTCATACAAAATCGGTTTATAAGGAGGGAAATATCATTCTATATAAACTCTTATCAATGATATATTTTTAATCAATGTGGGACATGAATCAAGTCAATGACACCATTAAATGTGAGACAAAGAATTTAGAAAAATGTGTACTTTAATTTGAGTCATGTGTTAGATTTTATAGTAGTGTCCTATAGCTTAAAAGTCCTATAATCTTCATCAATGACACATATCTCAGAAGACGGATGGCAAAACATCGCATATATTGTTCTTCATTGGTCTTGCTCTTATGAATGGATCATGATCTAGTATACTCCTAGAGTATGACTATGTTCTGGCTTAGAAGTCCAAAAACCTTTTAGACCAATTATGTTAGATGTTGGAGGATCTTCTAAGGAATCCAAAGTTACTCTAGGATATTTCTATCATCTTATTTTACATTGTTTCTCAATATTCAAGTGGTTCAAAATTATGTGGATTGAGCTTTTGCCTAGTCTGAAATATGAAGGGACAAATATCATTTTAGGTATTTGTTTTCCTTTCATTTGCGTCGTGAATAAATGGATTGCATTTAACAAGATAATTGATTGAAAAGGAATGATTAATCGTGCAAGTTAGGTTGTTAAATATGTAGGGGTTATTCAGTCTAGGCCTATAAGAAGAGAGACATACGGTTTTAAATAATTGATTCTCTTTCCAAGTTAGGCATTTCTTTATATTTGGTGTAAAATAAAGTTTCTTTAGAAGTTTGGAGTTAGTTTAATTAGAGGTTATTGAAAGATAAACAAATACTACAAACGGAGCGACAAACCGACAAGTGTTCTACAATGAGTTGAAATTAACTTGGTTACTTTATAAGATACTTAGGATAAAGAATATTAAAAGGGCCATTCATATGTGATTTGCATTGAAATCTTAGAATAATTTAATAATTTTACATTATAGTTACTATTAAATGTCATTATTGTTAAATTTTTAAAAGGCTAGTTAATTGAAAACTATTAAAGTCACTTTCAAGAAACAAAATTTAAATTGCTCTCCTCGATCTTATCAAATATCACATAACTTTCCGTGAAGAATCATATCCATGTGCTTAGTTTGGGTAAGATTCTTTTATCTACTCTTTTTTTTATTTATATGTCTATTTTATATTTGTCTCTTAATACTCCCTCTAATCCTATATTTTTATAGGGTTAAATGAAAACTTAGACGAGTTAAGTTTGTAGGACACAGAAGATATTTTAAGATTCAAAAAATATTTCTAGAAATCAAAGGATATTATAGGTATTTGTATATTATCTGGCTAAGGAAGTTCTCACATGGACAATAGAAGTTTAATTCATGGTTTTTTTTTAGAGTAAAACTTTATCGACTCAAATTTTATATAGGATAGATGTTGTGATATAATTCAAGTTAAATAATTTAATCTCAAGTTTATGTTAATTAGAGTGTGTTTATTATTTAGTATATAAGTTAGTTGTATATAAATAGACATATTGTAAATCAGTTTTTATTCATTTAATAATATTAATCTTTATTTTCTTATTTTATATTTTTCTCTCCTCACTAAAAGTGCCTCGTGTACTAATAAATCCGACTTACTCCAAACTCATCTTTGGAGAACTTTGCAACAAACTTGTACTGGACCAAAATAGCCAGCACCTGATGTAAGTGAGACTATGGTGTAGTTCCTTTTGTTTGTGTGCATTAGGTAAAACAACATGTATTTTAGGCAACATGTGGAAAAAGACGTTTCAGCATGGGTTCCAACATCTGAGTGTGATTGTGTTTGTTGCTAAGAAGATTTGTTTTGTTCAACTAAAGTGTTTGATAGAGCCAGTTAAGCAAGAGTTGTTCAGCTAAAGTGCTTGACAGAACCAGTTAAGCAAAAGGTTCCAGGATATATAGCTAAAGTGCTTGACAAAACTAGTTAGCAAGGGTTCAACATGTAGGTAAAATGCTTGACAGAACTTGTTAAGCCAAAATCTCAACATATAATTGTGTATCATCTTGAAATAAGGTTTAAGTTTTGACTATCTTCAGATTTTCTTTAGAAGAGTTATGGTGTTGATTTCTTCATATGATGCAAAAGTTTGCTTTTGGAAAGAAGTTTGTGTTGTCAATATGAAAATATTTGGGTTTGATTCAGTCATAAAAGATTTGATTGGATGTGCCTTTAAGGAATATTTGGTTAAAGATTTACTCTATAAAGAAGATTGATATGAAGAGAACTATTTTGGATGTTTTTGTGTAACATGTGGAACACAATGTTCCAACATGTGTGACGCGGATAACAGACCAATGTTGTTATAGTTTTGGTGAAGAAGGGATGCGTGTGGAACACGATGTTCTAACATGTGTGCAACAACTAGCCCTGACTCAGCAGGCAAACGTTGTTGCATTTTTGGAGCAAAATATTGGCTAAGATCCAATCAGATTTGTTGCTATATTTGAGCAATATTTTTGTGTTATTTGTTTGACAGATATTGAAGATCAAATCAGATTTAAATGGAGATTTAAATTTGAATTTGAAATATAACAAATCATATCATTTGCTGGAGATTTCTATGGAGCAAATCAAATGCAACAATATCTTATATTATTCTAGACAAACTTAAATTAAAAATCCAAATGAGAAAAGTCTAGAATTGCATTGCTATTTAAGGAGACTCAAACCTCGCGTTTGATGTGTGCATGTTTTTAAGATCCCTAGTGTTAGGGTTTATCTTTTTAGTCTTTCTTTGTGTTACTTTTGTGCACCACACTCTAGCACCTCCTTTCATATCTTAAGGCATATAGTTTGGTTTGGTAGTTGAGTTGTAAAACTTCGTTCCAATAAGTCGCCTTCGTCTAACACTAGTGATGTTAGAATCTGGTATTAATTAATTTATTGTACATGACACATCTTGTGTAATCTAAAATTGCTCAAATGATCGTTGTTCGAACAATCTGATAGATTTGTGAATTATATATTTGTCAACGTGGTTGAACTCCAATAAAAGCATAAGCTCTCTATTTTTGCTTTAAGCTTGTCGTGCGTGTTTTGAAAAATCTTTGATATTTATTTTGGAAAATCATTCGAATTTTTAATAAGGATCTATTCACATATGTGATCGCCACTATGGGCGGCATGACTCTTCATAAGGGTTTAGCATATGTGATCGCCTTGAATGGTGGCAAAGATTCCTCCATGATGATCCATTATTTGTAGTCACCTCAAAGTACGGCAAGGATTCCTCCATGAAGATACGACGTGTATCATCACCTTTATGGGAGGCTCTAATAAGGTTTCCTCCTTCTTAGGTTCCTACACATAAAGCAACAATAATTTTGAATATATAAAAACATGATGCGCCTCATTAAAAACCCTTGTATCTTATTGCCAACGTATGGGGAAAAGAATGCTCCCACAAATAAATAATGTCTTGAATTAACCATACAAACGATAGAGATGGAATCTCTCTTTAAACAAACCAAACAAGTAAATTAAACTGAGTTAAGCATGAATTATTACTTAAACTATATAAAGTATTTCAATAAATCTCTCTCGCCTTTATACTTTCGTGGAGCGGAAGGTCCAAGTGTCCATCCTCGGGCGCTACTTCTTGTGGCTTGGCCCTTTTCTTTATGACTACCATGTTCACTCCCCTGTCTAATTATTCTTTAACTTTCGGGTTTTTACATAGCACTATTTGTATATCTCCCTATCTCCTTGAATAACCCTTAATCACCGATCTAGGAGAGGGTATTTCATGCATATATACAACGTAGATAGAGCGAATCCAAGCTGGTTGAGAGCATGTCGCTCTATAATTATGTTATACGAAGAAGGTGCATTTATAACCAAATACCTTTCCTTGATATGTCTTGCGCTTTCCTCAACTCGAAACGTGGTCCTTAGGGTAATAACCCTTCGCATGTACTTGTTCGCCTAAGAATCCTACCATTGATCCTTTAAAAAATTTGAGGTTGTCCAGGTCCAAGAGAATTCGTTTAAAAGCTTCCCAAAATAGGATGTCTGCAAAATTCCTATGATCGATCATCATCCTCTTAATCTCCCAATCGTCACGCTTTGCGGTAATCACCATGGGATCAGTATCATGTGGGTTGACAAATGCAGAATCCCTCTCTGTGAAAGTGATCTTAGATTTTGGGGTTTCAATCTCACCCAGATCAGTGTTAGTGGGCGAGCCTTAAATGATTAGGATTTGGCGAGCATATCTTATGTGGGTCGAACTAGTCTCTTTGCCCCCGACAAATCCTCTTGTGATGGTATTAAGGGTGTTGTGTATGGTTCTATTATGGCCAATTTGCTTTGTTTCTTTCCCTTTTTAGACCCAAGGCTTTGAAAGGTGTCTTGCCCTCGAGAGCTGGATGAGTCTCCCGTTTGGATGTAGCCTCTGACGTAGTTCATTAGATGGCCTTCCTGAATGAGATGCTTTATCTCCTTAAGCTAATAGAAATCTTCAGTGTGATGTCCTTAGATCTTGTGGAACTTGCACCATCTACTAGACTCAAGCCCCCATAAATTTCGACTTTGGCACTGGTAGTTGTAGAATATCGTGCATGTGGACGACTTCACGCTAGTTGTGCTCATGGTGAGTGTTTAAAGACACAAAGTTTTTTGCGAATTCTCTATTTTACTTAAACACTGACGTGTCTCTAATGGGTGAGGTGTAATGATTTTTTTCGTGATTGTTGCGAGCTGTTAGGAATACTAGTGGTACGTTGTTTGACTTCTCTGGTTTTCTTTTCAGTATTGTTTTCCTTGGCTTTTATATAACATTTTGCATGTGTCATACCTCATCAAGGAAGTTCGGGGTCTTTGTGTGAGGAATTCATTAAAATGGCCACCCCTCAGCCCACTTTAAAATGTACCTACAAGCATTTTTTAGTAAGGTGGACGACCTTAATCGTTGTCTTATTAAAGCGGACAAGATACTCCCTCAAAGATTCAAAAGAACGTTGATGAAAATTAAAAAAGTTGGTGACGGTCATCTTTCTACGCCTACTTGCCACATCCAGGCAACCAAAATTAGGGAAAAGTTAAAAATAAAGCACGAGAAAATTAATTTTAAAATAGATGGGTCAAACTTCTTTTTAAAAAAAAAAAAATAGGGGACAATAGTTGCTTTTAAGCCTTTAACTTTAAATTGCTGGTCCATTAATTTGTTAGAAATATATTTGGTCGACCGGAAAATAGTAGCTCACAAAGGGTCGATCGAGTCTACTAGGCAACCAAAATGCAGCTCATTTATATGTATCGAGTTTTTTTTGGCTCGGACCGCAAAAGTTTTGATCATATCACAGGTCCAGTAGCATGTTTTACCAGCTCTATTTAAACCAACTTTCATATCAACAAGATCTTGCAAAGCCTAAATTGTCCTAAAGTATGGTAACATGTTCACTAGGGCTGTCTAAATTCAAAATTAAGTTTGAATTGAGAAAAACAATTAAAATTTAGGTCTTAGTCAACTTCGTGATTGAGAAGACACGTCCACCAAATACTAACACATATGGACAATCTTTGTTGATAGTTCATCTTGTGTAAATGAAAGCAGAGCAAGAACCATCCCTGTAGAACCTGCAAGCCTCAGCATGCAACAGGTTTTGCGGTTCAACTTCAAAAGCAACAATAATCAAGCAAAACATAAATCGCCACGGTTCAACTTCAAAAGCAACAATAATCAGGCAAAATATAAATCATCGGACTGCAAATGGTTTGGGAGATAAAAATACCAAATCTTCAAATCAATAGTGGTTCTCAACTCATTGAGAATCAAGTCAAAGTAGAACATCACACAAATAAGAAAACCATAAACAGTTGCCTGAAGAAAGTTAAATCACTCATGAGAAAATTCAAAGAGATTAACATCAACTACAACCCCCAAGTGAAAACACCGAAGTTCGCGAGTTGTCTAAATAGGCTAGCATGAAGGCATTTAGTCAATTTAAGTCCAGTTTTCCAGACTTTGCAAATACAGTGTTTATGAAGTCAGCGTATATGGAAATCATTGCTGAACTAGAACCTTAGCCTCAAATAATTTGATCAGTATATGATTGGTCAACCACATTTAGATTGCAAGGAAAGTATGCATAATAAATGTGAAAGATGCCACAGGAAATCACACCAACCATCTAACGTGCTACATCAAGTCATGACTTCGAAGCTTTTCAACACTTGAGGCAAGTAACATCATTGTGCGTTTACTACTGAACCAGGTCAGCTAGAATTCATAGTTGTCGCCATAGACTAGTTTTTTAAAACAGATGGAGGTTGAGCCCGTAGCCACCATTAATGCGTAAAACATGTGGAAGTTCGTATGAAAGAACGTTATATGTAAACATCTATCTAAAAGATTTGTGATTTAAGGAAGGAAAAACATCATGTAAAGATAACATCTATCTGATGATGACGATATCAAACCAGTTCCATCCCTGGTGAAGGAGTATAACGATTATGAGGGCGTGGAATGCCATTAAATCACCCCCCATATGAAAATAATATGCCAATGTGGTATGATAAACATATAAAGAACTTTGTAAGTAGGCAAGCACTGCTTAAACAAAAATTATAAAAGATTTTGAATTTCTTCAAGGGCAAAACCACTGCATATGCTCATATGAGACACTACCAACTATCAATATCTATACATTCAATAAATTTCAATTTAACCTTGGTCTCTGATCATGTTATTATCATCTGATGATACACAGCAAAACAAAGTATTACAATATCCTTCAATTAGCTTGAAAAGTTTCCTAAATCTTTATAGAAGAATAGATAGATATACTTATTTAATTTTGACTTAAATGATAAAAGAGATGAATCAAGTAAAAGATATGAACCAACAAGCTTTGTGCTTCACAGCATTAGCCATCCTTTTTAGAACCAACAATACATGTAGGTGCAACTAGTGCTAATTGTAAAAGCAATTCAAGTACCTGTTAAACACAAAAACATGTTCACAATGAGAAAAGATGTAGCAGTTGAATTTGAGAAATATATATCAGCTAAATGTCCCCCAAGGTGTAGAATGAATAGAAAAATAAACTGCACAAATTGATTTCTAATATTTTTTGGGTAAAGAAACTAAATTCTGGTGATAATAATTGAAAGAAACATTACATACATAAAATTTCATAAATAAATAAATAAAAGAAACAGAAACATTACATAAAGTGCATGTCACTTTAAATAAGAACAAATTTCATGACATTAACACTTATGCGACTATTTAAAAGAACTTATAAAAACAGACTATGACATGTTCTTATGTATAATTTATGAAAACAACTTATAGCTTATACTACTATAAAAATAGCTACCAAGTCTTATCCCACTAAGTGGGGTCAGCTACAACTACAAGGATTAACTTGCGTCATAATGTTCTACTTAGGACCATGCTTTTATCCAAATCCTTAATCTCGAAAACTGTCTTAATAACTTCTTTTATGGTCTTTCTAGGTTCTTCTCCCCCTCTAATTATTTGACTTCTCTCTATTTGATTTACTCTCCTTACCAGAGAATCTATCAGTCTTCTTTCTAGATGCCCAAACCATCTAAGTTTATTTTTCACCGTTTTCTCTACTATAGGTGCTACCCAACACTCTATAATATTTTCATTTGTAATCTTATCGTGTTTAATCTTACCACTCATCCAACGCAACATTCATATCTCTGCTACATCCTTTATAGCTTATATGAATACAAGTTAACTTTATTTTATCTTCTGTAAAATAGCTTACATATAAGCATTTATATGATGATAGATTATAAATCAAAATAAACTAAATTGTTTATCCAAATAGACTTACCATATTTTGATAAACAACTTATTTGCAATTTAAAGCACAAATACTTGTCATGGTAAGTGCTTATGAATAAGATATTTTTAAAGTAAAAGATAAAATAAGTTAAATTACTTTTACAAGTTGTTATTATAAGGTATTCATATAAGTTCTCTCTCAAACAGGATAAAACTTATGCTAGCACATAAATTGAAATAAGCCAATCCAAACATGGCTTAAGATTATTTGGCAAGTCAAAGTTTAATCTTATAACATATAGCTTATAAATTTATAAGACTAAGGCTGTGTATACAAACTTATAAGACTAAGGCTATATTTAGATATTTCAAAACTAACAGAGTGGAATAGAATGGAACAGTGTGGAATGGAATGAATATTTCGTTCTGTTTGGATATTTTAGGATGGAATCTTACAAAAATGTTATTTCCACCCAAATCCGAAGAAACAAAAATGAGGTTAAGTAATGGAATCGGAAAAAATCGATTTCATCATGTTCCGCTCCATTTCATCCTCTCTTTACCAATCCAAACGATGGAACATAATATTATTCTATTCTATTATGCTACATTTCATCTCATTCCATCAATCCAAACATAGCATAAAATAATGTCTTTGGTAATATTTTATCACTAGCCTATAGTACTTTTTCACTAAATTACAACGTTTTTTATAAGTTGTTTCAAATTGTATTACTCAAATAATCAAAATCATGTTTTTTTACTTCATTTTGTATTCATTTCTTAATTCAACATTTTATCAAAGCTATAATTTCAATCTAATAAGCTAGTATCTATTAACTATAAGCTAGCTTGTGAACTACTATCAATTTTCACCTAATAGAGGCCTGAGAAGCAATAAAAAGCCATTAGAATACTAACAAGTAAGAATCAGGAAGAAGAAAGTAAATACCCTGAGACAACTCGCAGCAAGCGCGAAAATCAACAGAAATGTGAGAAGTGAGACGAGCCGCAGCATCTGCGTTATACAGCGGCATCAACGACTGCGTGCAACCGAGAATTCCCAAACTCCTTCAAAAACAAAACTCAGAAATGGAAAATTGCGATAAACACCATAGAAAAAAGAAATGACGGAATTGAAAAAGTTGCGTTACCTAGGGACAGTGACAGGGGGGCGACGAGGGTGGAGAAGATGAGAACGGATTGAAGATGCGGAAGAGTTTTGAAGAGAGGAACGAGTTGGAATTGTTCGCGCGGCGGAGTAAATGGACCTTGAGAGAGATCCGCATCGCCACGCCATTTCTTTGATTTTGGTTTGTTTCGCGCTTACTGTGAAATTGTAAGAAACTCGAAACTAGACGTTTAGACAAGACGAGCGAAGAAGAAGCTAAACCCTAGGTTGGGTAACAAGGTTTAGCTTAAGCCCGTGTTAGATTAGAATGAGCTACGGCCCTGACCAAAAAAATTAGGTGTTTGTAAAAAAAAAAAAATTCTTATTACACCACTCTTAGTTAGCGGGGCGCTCTTCTGAAAATTCTAAAATACCTTTGAATTTATTAAGAGAGAAATTTTTGAACATGTCAAATATTATTTATTGTCTAAGTTTAGTTCGAACGTGCATCTTCGAATAAATTCAAGATTAATTCGCAAATACATCTCTGAAGTTATCTTTCGTCCTTAGTAAATCAAGCAGTCACCATATTTCTTAAAAAAATAATTTAGAGATGTATATGTAAACTATGTGTGAAGTAAATTCGAAAATACATCTCTGAAGTATTACATGCATGTAGGTGTATTGAGATTGTAATTTTTTCAATCCTAAATAATTTTAATTCGATTAATTTTTTCAAGCAGTCATTAATTTTTCAATCCTAAACTGATGTGTGCACCGCTTTGGCAAATACCTGCACATGATAGTAGTCCCACATGCCAGCCATCTGAAATATAATGAAATATGGTCGTATGGAATTCTATCTTAGTGAGTATTGTGTGGCATCCAGATGATGTCATCATGCTGAGTCCAATCAATATACACACGGAACGACACCATAACATCAATCCCTCTACACGGGAGATACAGGAAAGCATGTGGGTAATCCTCAGTATACTTGACATATGCACCCTTGGTGCTGTTACACTGACTCGTGGCTGCTTCAGGGTCAGCACCCAAATAACCACCACCATCATCTCCACTGCATCAGCCATGGTGATCTTAAAACGATCAAGCAACCTTCCTCTGATGGGAAGGTGTGGAAGGCAAGCGACATCATTTAATGTAATAGTCATCTCTTTAATGGGGAGGTGGAAAGATGACGTTTCGCTATGCCACCTCTCAACAAATGTCGCCTGCATGCCATGGCTGATGATGGAGTACCCGGAAGCACAAAGACCTGCAAGACCGAAGCCCCGAAGTACATTAAGGAATCACTATTCCTAAGGTTGAGCAAGCATGTAAATCTTTCTATAATGGTTAGCTGATTTCAAACACTCTCGTTCGTGTTGAAAATAAAATATAACAGTCTCAATCGAATTAAATTTGGTTAAAATATACAAAATAACATCATTAAGAAATATACCTTTATGTCCCAGATGCACAGAGATATATTATCTCCAAAGTATATAAGTAATGAAGTGCGTGTGGGCCCTCCTTAATGAGGGTCTTCAATTGGGGCCTCTTGTGTAGCTGGAGCTTGTTGTGCATCTAAGGACTCATTCTCATGGTGTGCATGAGCATGTGATGATGAACCTTGTGATAGTCTACTTCTATAGGTCAACGCTTCCTTGTTGCGAGGCATAGGGACGACTCTAGCCTGCTCATGCGCACGAGCCCTCTCGCGGCGAGTTGACGCAGTATGGTGGAACGGCCGAGTCTCATATTTTCATTTTTTTGCAATCATGATCCTTGGAAAAAATGTAACAAAAGATATCAGTGCATCAGGAAGGAAAGAATTCAGATATGTATCTCCAAACACCAGAAAGAACATATTTCGAAGATACATCTCTGAAAAAAGCTTCATTTTTTTCATTTTAATGGAAGAAACATCTCTGCCCTTGTCATAACCATCCAAAACTCGTCCAAATCACCCAAATGATATAAACAGATCATACACATAATTTATTTCAAATGCTAATATTATCTAATACATTAAAAGTAACCTATTTGACCTAATACATTAATCAAAACTCAAAATAAGCTAAATGAGAAATTTACTCAAAAATATGTTGATGATGGTGTAAAGTGTTGAATGCAATCGTTAGAAGGAGTTGGAAATGACTAGATAAAAACAAAGGATCTGAAGTTGCTTCAAAAATTGAGGGAGAGCGTGAATTAAAAATTGGTAGAGGGAGGGAGAGATAAAGTTTTGTGAACTGAAGGTGAAGAAGGAAAAGAGCGAGAGTCTGACGCGCATTTAAATACGTTTACCAAGTTCGGAGATGCATCTCTAAATTAAGTTTTTGAATTTTAAAAAAAGGTTAATGACGTCACCGCTAGACACGTCTGTTTGACGTCATTTCCTTATACTCCGACTAATTGAGATATGGGTCATCTCTTATGTATCCCTATTTATATGATCGAGTAATACGCTAGTTTGACTACTCCTAGATTATTATGAGACCTCCTTATGAGTATGCTCCTCCCATCGTTCCCGTAGAGACCTACAGGAGATACTGGATGATTTTAAGAGTCCCCTAGTATCAGAGGAGTATCTTCGGAAGCCAGCTCATGTACATTAGATTTGTGCTATGGGCTACTTGCCATAGTTCTATAGAATGTCACATCCTATCATGACGTTAAACGCTCTTGGAGAATCACCTAGGTCAACTGATTAGGAGGTATTGGAGGTTTGGGATGAGCAGACAGACAGCGTGATGGTGGTATGTCGGCGTGTTACGGAGATGGGTAGATGAGTCATAGAAGTAGGACTCTTTGTGGATGGTTTTCCCTAGTTGACCCTCGTGCAGATCATGGTTGTCGAGTTACAAAATGATGTGCAGCACAGGCGAAGGAGGAGGCAGACGATTAGACATACCCAGTAGTTTATATTGTAATGTATTATTTTAAAGATATTTTTGAATTTATTTTTAGAGTCTTGTTTTGTATTTCGATTTCTTAACCTTTTTTTATTAATGTATGAATTTTTACTCTCCTTTAACTTTAATTTTAATCTGGCTTTATGTTAATATAAGTTGACCTTAGAAAAATTGAATATTTTGACAATAATGTTGTTCTGATGTGAATTTGTGAGGGTTCCGAAGATGCATCTCCAAAATAAATTCCCCTTTAAATACCCCTTCAATAACTTTCAGGGGACATTTCATAAATATATCTCAGAATACACTCAAATATCATATAGAGATGCATCCCCAGACCATATTTTGTTTAAAATGGTGGTGATTTTCAGAAAAAATGTATTTTAGTTGTAATTTGGGTGCGCCCGGAGATGCATCTCTAGACTCATAATGGATAATTTTTTATTTTCAAGGGTGTGGTATGCGGGCCTATTGAGCAATCCCCAAAAAATATATATGTATACAAATAATTGCAAAAACAAATGTGAACCAAAATAATAATTAAGAGAACTTCTTTAGTGAAACTATTTTTATATATAAAACATAACCTATGCGCGCAATTGTAGTGACTAACCCTCGAAAAGGAGAGGCACGTAATAGGCAACAATGTTCTCTCTCAATAGATTTAACAATGTTGCATGTCTAGGACTGATTCGAACACAAGACCTCTAGTTAAGCTGGAAGAGACTCGTACCTTCTCAACCTAATGAAACTTTTTTTAGGCACGTATAATTTGAATTTGAATTTACAAATAAAATATTGGTTAAAGAATGGGTATTAGAGGTTATGGGTCCACAAAATCAGGAAGCGGGTAGAAGAATGTGTGTGAGAATGGCATCACACAAGTTAAACGATTTTTATGTTCCTTTGAATATCTTAGATCAAAGTTGTTTTTGAAGATGTGCAAGATGGAACCAAATGAAACTTTTTTTAGGCATGTATAATTTGAATTTGAATTTACAAATAAAATATTGGTTAAAGAATGGGTATTAGAGGTTATGGGTCCACAAAATCAGGAAGCGGATAGAAGAATGTGTGTGAGAATGGCATCACACAAGTTAAACGATTTTTATGTTCCTTTGAATATCTTAGATCAAAGTTGTTTTTGAAGATGTGCAAGAAGGACTACCGCACAAAGCCTAAAATTTGTCACAGTTAAATCACACATAAATAATATCTCATAAAGTCTTTGACATTGTTAAAAAGTGATTAAATAAGATCTAATTATTTTGTCATGAACATAGAACCTCCAAAAACCTAAGGCAATTAGATTGAAAAAATTGAGCAATGATGATTTGCAAGAAAACCTTATTCTCTTATATACTCTTATACATCATTCTTCAATTATAATTTGTCAATTCACTTATAATTCTAATTCATACATTGGAAGTGAATTGAGTCAGTCATAAATAAATTTGTTCCTCAATTAAAATCGTCACTCATTACATCGGTGTTTTAATTTATCATTATGTCTTATCATGCCAGCTTTAAAGAGATTCAAGATGCAATTAAGAAATATGAGGAAACCCAACTCAAGAAGTTCATTGATACCCTAGATATTAGGCATTGTGATTATGCTCAACTAAGTTGGAAATTGAAAGTGATGACAAGGGCTCATACGTTGATCGTAATTGTACTCCATTTCAAGTTCAGGATGTGAAACTCAAATTTCCCTTATTCGATGGTACTCATGTAATTGAGTGGATTTTCAAAGCAAGTAGTTCTTCGAATACTACAACAACAACACGCTTGATGCAGAGAGATTGATTATTGTAGCAGTGCATTTGGATCAAACAGTGGTACCAATACGATGCAACCAGATGATGTAGAGAACAAAACAGACATGGCAACTCTTCACACGAGCAATTGAGATAGATTTGGGCCCTTGTTAGTATAAGTGTCCTCGTTATTAGTATAAGTGTCCTCGTGCTACGTTGTTTAAATTGGTTCAGAAAAATTATGTTGCTGAATATCACTTAGAATTCAACAGCAAATAGTGTGTGAGGTGTGAATCCTGAAACACTGCTAAATTGTTTTGGGAATGAATTGCAACTTGACCTACAAAGAGAAGTAATAGCACAAACCCCTACATCCATTCAAAGAGGTTCATATAAAGACGAAATTACCAAAACAAAACTAGCCGCAATTTCTTGAGTTAATTTTACTATCTCCAACGCTCCACACATAAATTGTTTTTATAATAGTATAAACAAAATCGTTTCAGAATTTAAATTTACCTGAATAACGCACTCCACGCTTCAAAATTTAAATATGCCAACCTAGACAGGACTTCATCCTGGGTTTTATTTAAAAACACAGTAGAATATGCTAGTGAATCTAAAACCAGGAAAAGCTCAACTTATGTGGATACATAAGGCGGGAAAATAATTATATTTTAAGTTAAAAGAGTACACTGCTAATCGGTACTAATGATAACAATGGTTAAAATGGGAGATCTACAGAACCAAAATACAGGTAAATCGATATGTCAGATAAAAAAAAATTATCCGAGTAGCTAACCAAAGTAAGGTGGTGTATCTCAGGACCTTACATTCTGAAATCCAAAATGCAAACTGTATTATTAGCAAAACAGGCCGCAATCTTGTCACCTTCCTTATTCCAACAGACCTCAAAAACACCTCCATTGCCATTGTATGTTTTGATGATCTTGCCGTCATTCAAAGACCATATATGTATGGATTTGTCAGGGGAACCACTGACTAAATACTCCCCATTGGGACTGAATGCAACAGAATATACACCATCCCTGTAGGACCAAATAAACAGCTTGAAGTTTAGTATTTTAAACATGAAATGAAAGTTTAGTTGACACTTTGGTAACAGAGGAAAGAAGACAGTACCTGTGTCCATTCAAGTTGTAGATCAGTTTCCCGAGCTCCACATCCCATAGCTTTACGGTAGAGTCAAATGATGCACTGTACAAGATTCAGGTGTTGAGGAACACAGATTATAAACTGAACTAATTCTGATTTGTAGGATATCATTAATAAATGCATGCAAGTAAGTCAAGAACATTGAATATAACACAGCTATTGTACCTAGCCAACACCAATTTCTTATTCGGGTTAATTGTACCAGGACCAGTTGGGCTCCATCTGACAGTATATATTTCCTATAAAAACCAATTATTTAGTTTTCTTACGAGGCAAAATCAGATATTGAGAACTACTCCAAACCAGTACCTTCGAATGCTCCTTAAAGTCATGAATAAACGTATCTTGCTTCATACTCCATATCTACAAAACGAGAAAACAAAAAACACGTATAATACAAACACGGTGAATTTCACATATATTTTGGTAAAAAACACAATTACTTTAGAAAATATATTCTATAGAAAAAAAATGATTGCACAATCGACTCTCAAAAAATTATGGAATATAATAACCTTTGCAGTGCTATCGTCTGAACACGAGGCCAGTAGTGAACCTGTGGGATCCCATTTGATACAATTTACTTCACTCTGAAATAACAGAAAGGTTGTTATCAGACAGTTAAGATTTACACAAGCACTATATTGTATTTAAATGAAATACAAACCTGGTGCCCGGCAAAAGTTTTTATTGGATGGTTTTCGCCAATCTTGCAAACATGTATCATGGTGTCAGTGGAGCTTGTTGCAAATGACACATTATTGCGCCAATCAACATCAAGTGTTGGACCTAAACAAAGCCCAAATTTTAAAAACAAAAACTAAAAGTTCATAAACAGGGTTTTCTCGTCAGGAGTTCTTTTTTATAGAATTATCCCTTATAGTAAAAAATTTACCTTTATGAAATTCAAATTGTTGCTTCCATTTCTCTGCTTGAACATCCCATAAAATTGCAGTCGTATCACAACTTCCAGTAAGAATATAATCTCCTTTCTTATTCCACTTCAAAGAAAATATGGGTCCCTTGTGTTTGATTAATGTACTCTTCAGTTCACCTGATCAAAGACCCAAACATATGATAAAAATAAGGATTTTGATTGAAGTCGTAAGAGCAAATTCAAATAAACACAAAATTGTCAGCTTAAAAAATGAACAAGATAATCATTGACTTTGTATATACCACAAATGCAACTAAATCAGACACTAAGATTTATCAAAATTAACTATCACTCAAAACAGCAGGAAAGACAGAAGAAATGGCTTACCATTAGTGGTCCAAATTCGTGCTTGACCATCATACGAACCGGTTGCAAGTAGTGTCCCCTCCCCCTGTACAACAGCAACCAAAGGTCAAACTCTCCACAAGATAGAAATGGATGTGACAACAGAAAAAACTAGAGAAACTTAAAATCACTATCAGTAATCATTAAGGATTTAAATCAGAATATGCCACTGTACTCACATTCCAATCAAGTGTAGTGACATCTTTACTCTTTTCATTGTTTATACCCCTAAGGTGTGGCAACACCAATACATTAGAAGGGTCAATCTTGGAATCAGATTTGCATCTCCCTTCATCTATCGTCCAAATACGAGCTGTTGAATCCCCAGACCTAAGTTAAAATAATAAAAATAAAATTATTCTTTAAAACATGGTTTCAGAATAAAAGAAAAAGATGATTGTCATCTCATCTATTCTAAGTTTCCTTTAGTTTTCAATAAATTGTGCAAATGTAAGGAGCAAAATATTGTGCACATTGGCTATAACAAAAAACACACAATAATACTTAATCAATGCCCAAAAAAATTGTGAAGAAAATACCCACCCTGATGCAAGAAGGGATCCTGTAGGACTCCATGCACAAGCACAGACCTGATAGGTAAACGGGCTTGTTAACAAAAAGCTTGAGTTCACAAAAGAAAACAAATCTAAAGACTTAACAAACAAGAAGCATTGATGAAATACTTCACCTCTGAAGTATGTCCTTCCAAAGTTATCACATCAGAGCTAGGAATTTCACATGGCTGAAATGTTGATGTTGTACAGATGTCCATGGGCTCTGGTCCTATACAGTTGAAAGAAAACTTCTCAATCTTCTTTTGAAAGAAGCATATCAATTGAAACAGAAAACTAGTTTGCATCTATTAGGGAATCAATGTTATACCCATCAATGTTTTAAAAAACGAGAGTCTCCACAAAACCGATAGAGGATTGAAAAACTGTAACTCGAGTATTGTAGCATAAAATGATTAAAAATAACAGAGGAATATGGTACTGTATGACATTGACATTTAGTGGAAATTATTGATAAATAATATTGCGGTTACACAACATGAAATGCCAAACATGCAACAGAGAACACTTTGATATAAGACAATGTAAATCAAATCCATTGAACAAATAGTTACCTCTAAATGCTCCATCGTCATCATCTTTTACAGTAACCTTTTCTTCTTTTATAGCATCATCATTAACCTTATCTTCTTTTTTAGCATCGTTAACCTTATCTTCTTTTTTAGCACCATTAACCTTATCTTCTTTTTTAGCACTATTAACCTTATCTTCTTGATCTAAGACCATATCTCTACTGATCGGATTTTCACTAACCGGTTCTGGCTCTTTTTTATTTTCTACCTTCTCTTTATCCTTTTCAAATTCTTTATCCCTTTCATGTTTTTCCTTTTCTCTTACCCGTCCGCGGTCACCATCATGCTCTTTTTCAGGTTCCTTATTTTTACCCTTTTGTAGTTTTCTTCTTCTTTCATTTATCATTTTCTTAAGTTCATGCACATCTTTTGTGATAAGATCCAAAGGTTGTAAGAACGAAAAATCTTCATCAAAGTCTGCATCACACTGGTAGGCTAACATTTATCAACATGAAACCCGCGTATGAAAAGCTTAAAAATATAGATCACACAGATGAATATTGTGCTGACAGTGAATGCAATAATACAAAAAGTAAAAAAAAAAAATGCTAACATTACTCAAGTTGGCTTCCATCTCCAAGAACTGTAGTCCCTTCTGAACAAAGGTGACAAGAGCACCCGGTGGTACCAAATTTCCATCAATGGGGCACTTGTTAATGCCACCTTCATTCCCAAACACAAAAGCAGAATGTGTGAAACCTACACAGTAGCAAGTAAACCAATTCAGTTTTCTTGCACAATTCTTCTTGTGGGTTTGATATTAAAATCTTTCAAGATTATAAATAAGTATACGATGAAGTAGACATTTACTCTTCAAACCAGTTGAGAGTCATTTCATTTGTTGCCTCGGATTCCATGACTCAAAGTTTAATCTAATTTTCCTTTCAATTAATAACTGGACTAGTTTCTTTAATAATACAATCACCAACTTAATCAATAAAGAGAAAGTCACACTAAAGCAATCTTAGTAATGCAAATATGAAATAATCAAGCATAGCTATTAATCTTGGATAGCAGGGCATAGAAGTAACCCCAAAAAAAAGTCACTGAGATGACCACTTATCGGATTTTTTTGTCAAGATTGCATAATTAATTAATATTCATATAAAATAATGTTATATACATGTAAAAGCACGAAAGTTATATAAAATAAATACACTCAAAATTCATGAAATGCTCAAAATTAACAATGAAGAGTCTTAAAACCCCCCTTTGCCCTCAATTTCTGAGTTTTTGAATACGTGTTTGTGTGTGTTTAGACTTTAGAATGATTTTAATATGCAGATACCTGGTAAATACTAGGCCTTCTTCTCTATTATTAGGGAGTTTACTATGCCTTGTGCGTGTTTAGAATGATTTTACAATATCTAGTAAATACTAGGCCACGTTTTCTATTATGTATGCAAACCGCCCAAAACCCACTGTAACCCCAAAACAAAAACCCGTAGCCTTCATTCCTCCAATCAGCCACCATCTCCCCACTCAATCATCTTCTTTCACAAAATAGCACTGCAATTCCAAAACTCCATGTGTCAGCCATCACTCGCTCACATGCAAATACTTCCCCGCTGTCGATTACTTTAGATCTTCCACAGGTATTTTTCCTTGTTAGACCCTTGTAAGGTGAGGGGTGCCATTACATAAACCTTTTGTGAACTCTATCTTTAACCAATGTTCGAGTGAGGGTGTCACGCTACTCTACATCAACCTTTGTGGATTCTATCCTTAACCAATGTAGAACTCCCATCACTATTGTGATTGGGCTTGGTGCACATATAAACAATGGGTGACCTATATCAATAGCCTCTGATACCATGTTAAGATATGTGGTTGGACCTTGTTAAGAGTCCCACATCGGACAATATATGGCCTGAACATGTCCTTATAAGTGGGGGCAATCCTCACCCTACAAGCCGGTTTTGTAGGGTTGAGTTAGGCCTAACCACACTTCTTAACATGGTATCAAGAGCCTCGTTTAAGATCCGGTGGGCCACCTTCGTTATAAGTGGGGGCAATCCTCACCCTACAAGCCGGTTTTGTAGGGTTGAGTTAGGCCTAACCACACTTCTTAACAGACCTAACCCATCCCTACAAAACCGGCTTGTAGGGTGAAAATTTTTCCCAACTCTTAACAGTTAAGTCTCACATTGACTAGAAATGAAGGAAATGTTGGGTTTACAAGAAAAAGGACCCATCCCTTATGTCTTAAGGTTTTTGGTGGATATGAGATGGCAATGTCTCGTGGATCCTGAATGTATAGCCCATTGACACTTCTAGCGCTCCCCGTACTCTCCAACTAGTAGTATCAAAGTTTGTCTATTGACACTTCCATTACTCCCCTGACTCTCCAACAAGTGGTATCAGAGCTTGTCCATTGACACTTTCAGCGCTCATCGGACTCCTCAATTAAGTGGTATCAAAGCCGGTGGAGAAGCGGAAGTAGATCCTAGTGTGGATCAAGACTAATGATGTGGGTGACTCACACTTAAGAAGGAGATTGTTGGAATTCAAGTGTGACTGATTAAGTCCCACATCAACTAGAAATGAATGAAATGTTGAAACTCATATCCATAATATCTTAAGATTTTAGGTCTCTTGAAGTCTGACTGTTTAACCCAATGACACTTCCAGTGCTCCCCGCCCAACAGTTATTATATTATTAAGAGTTATCACGTTTTAAGTTGAATTTTATTTATGTATTTCAAAAGGGATTTTCCCCCTTTCATTAAGGAAATGGATGACTTTGCAGTTATATTTTTTAGCAATTATTATGGATACATTTGTTGGAGGAGTTCACTTGGGAGCATTAATGCATAGTGTAGGACTAGACACCTTTGTGAGAGAGACACCATTTTTTCACCCAAAACCATAAGTTGATAGGTGAATGGGTTCTCCCACTTATAAATGTTCAATTCACCACATTCCTATCCAATGTGGGACTATTTTCTCACTTACTCACACTTGCATTATTATTCTAACATATATCAATTGTTTTCTATTACAATTTTGTGTCACCTTTACCCACAAGATATGTCACCTCTGCAGAAGATATCATAGACAGTTCAGTATTATCACAGTGACATCTTCCATTATTATCGAAATCTACATCGTAGACCATTTCTTAAAATAAGCTTTTTGAAATAAAGTCTGGAAAATAAATTATAAGCTAGTAAAATAAGCTATAGAGGCTCATTTTCTCTACTATAGAAGTTGTGAGAACCACAACACTAAGGCTCTGTTTGGTAAAAACAACTGCTGACTAATAAGCTAGCGGATAACTTATAACTTATGACTAATAAGTAATTACTGATAGCGTATAACTGATGGTTGATGATTAATAACTGATAAGCTAATTGAAGTGTTTGGTGAAATGAGCGACTTAATTAGTTGATAAATGTAAAATGACATAAAAGTAATAATATTTTTTCCATTTAATACATAATTGTTTAATTTTTAATTAAACTAAATTATAAAGGGTAAAAGTGACTTTTAGTTAAAATAATAAGTATAAAAGTTGAAAGAATATGGTAAGATATAAGCTAAAATGTTATTTGAAATAATATCTGAAAAAATAAGATATAAACTACTAAAATAAGCTATAAACTTGTGATGAAAAGACCATTATCAAACAAACTTTTTATTATTGCATGAACTTATAAGTTATAAGTTAAAAATATGTCATGCCAAACATAACTTAAAACGAATGCAAAGAATCATGGATAGAGGTCACCTGCCACGGCACTACAAACCTATGTATTAAGCATATAATATATATAATTTTGGTATATCATAGACAACTCACTATGTCATTATATAAAACCTTAAAAGCATTCAAATTCAATACATAAACATTATAACATCAGAGTGGTTATATTACATGCGCTACAATCTATCACTATATAACCGAAGATATTCGGTTCATTTAAACAAAAAAGATGAGTGAACAATGAGGAATACTAACAATAAGACAGACAACATAAATAAAAATGTTACGTGTTAACTCTTCTATTCAATTAGACAGGTGATGTTTCGCTACATACAGCAAACAGTATAGAACTAAGAACCTCACTCATAAATGTAATCAATTAATTATAAACTAAATGCATATTAGTAAATTAAATTAGATGATCATAATTAACGAACCAAAGCTAAACTTAAGCTGCAGGTTAGGGGCTAAAAAACAGGTTCACCACATTGAAGAGGGCTTTAGTCAACATACTACCAGTCTGAATTATGACCAATTATTATACACTAAAAACAAAACTCAGCTATAAAATAAAAAAATAAAAAAACCTAAAATTCATGTCTCAACGCAAATATCAATTTTTCAGCAACAGATCTAACAAATTCAATTCCTCTTTCACTTTCAAACACTAAACTGAAGGTTCATAATAGAAATTAAATTACAATCGGAGCTAGAAATACTAAACCCTAATCTGGTAGCAACATTCGAAAAATCTAAAATTCAAACCCTTGACATTTGTTTGACTGGAAAAGAGCAAGGAAAGACCGAACGGATAAAAATGAAAATAAAATCAAATATAAAAGGAGAAGAAGGAAAACGAAAGTAACCTGATTCCTGAAGGTAGCGAAATACGAGATAGTTGAGTTCGACGGAGGTGATAGAAGTCATGTTCACGGAGCAAATGAGTTTGAGCTATAGGATGGTTTTCGAGGAGGAAAGTAGAGTGTAAGAGAGAGTAGTGGGTGAAGTTGGCGGAGGGAACGGTCGGGGTGAAAGGGAAAGTAAGCGGAAAATGGTAATTACCGGAAGAGGATTGAGGTTTTGAGTAGCCTTGAGAATGGTTTTGCCCGCTACCAGCTGCATACAGCTACCGCCCATATATTAAACCTTACCACATTAAATTAAAAATTAAGGTTTGTTTTATATATATTAAAAAAGGGTTAAATATATTTTTAGTTTTTATAAATATTCTTTATTTTATTTTTAATTCTTAATAAAAAATATATATATTTTAGTTTCTACAAAATAATTTATGTACGAAGTTTTAGTGTTTCTTATTTCTAAAATTTTAAAAGTTATTTAATTATTCTTTAAATGTTTAAATTTTTGAATAATTTTTTTCATGTTTAGAATACTGTAAAATATTTATTTATCAAATTTAAAAATTTTGTAATATGAGAAGAATTAAAAAAAAATTTATTTTAAAAAATAATAGTAAAGCTAATGAAAATCTCGATTTTAAAATCAAATTTTAAAATTTTTTTAAAGAATTTTTTATAATGTCATAAACATGTCTTCAAAATAATCATTCAAAAATACACATTAATTTAACAGCTATAACTTAAACGTGCATAATAATTTTGTAGGAATGAAAATATACCACTTTTTTATACGTACCAAAAATAAAATTTAAAAATTTATAGAAACTAAAAATATATTTATTCATATTAAAAACAAATTGCATAAATTTCTCAAATTATACTTTCACTACAAATTATAACACCAAGAAAAACACTTTCCTATTATATCATATTATGTGTCCAATTTCAACCCTTTATTATATATTTAACTATTTTCAAAATTGAGATGTGGTATTTATTTTTCAACATCAACTTGTTTTCTTTTTTTATTAAAATTCCAAATCCTTCTTACATTTTTTTCTCACTTTCATTTTAATTTTTATTTATTTATTATCACTAAAAATATTAATAATCTATTTTTTAATTTTAATAAAATTAAAAATTTATTTTATCTCACGAGTCACTATCAACATAATATCTATTTATTTTAATCAATCATTACTTTAATTTGAGAGATAAAATCCTTATTTTTAAATATTAATTTTTTTCTTTTTCTATAACTATTTAATACAGTTAAATTAATTTATATGATTATTGTTCATTTTATAATTAAGTAAATTATTTTAAACTTTTCACGTGTATCAAAATATATTTTATATGATATCAAATTTTGCATGACTGATCTTTATTTTGAAATTTGAAAAAATGTATATTTCTTTCTTATTCTCACAAGACTTTTTTGCATAATTATTTAATACAATTGAGTTTATATAATTATTTTTCATTTTTTAATGAAGTAACTCATTTTAAATTTTATATTTGTATATAAATACATTTTATATTGTATCAAATAAACTTTTTTATTTTATGAGTCATTATCAGCACAACATATATTTTATTCTAATTAATAATTATTTTAATTTAAATGATAAAATCCTTATTTTTAAATATTAAATATTATTTTTCTTTCATCTCACAAATCTTTTTTTGTCTTTATATTTTAATACAATTGATTTTGTATAATTATTGTTTATTTTAAAATTTTAGGTACTACTTAAATATAATTTATATCATGTTAAATAAATTAATCTGTGCGGCCGCACAGGTATCTTATTAGTTATAGCAATAATAATAATAATAATAATAATAATAATAATAATAATAATAATAATAATAATTTTACATTAAAATAAAATAAAATAAATATAATTTATGACAATCATATAATAAAAATAATCTTACATTAAAATAATTAAAATAAGTAAGATTAGTTTTATATTGAAATTTTATCGTATGACAAGAGTATTTTAGTTAATTTAATCTTGCTATTAATGATTAACTTTTTATTATTATTTGTGTCATTAAATTTTATTTGTATAATGATGATCTTTTGTGCAAAATTCAACTATACTTTTAAATTATATTATATTTTTAGAGTGAATACTCATTTTGGTCTCTCGCAAACATTACACAAGTTAAATTAGTTCCTCACAAAAAATAAATTCAACTTAATCCCTTACAAAATTTAACCGGATCATATTAGTTCTTATCAAACCGTTTTTTTCCTACTCAACCAGCATTTTTTAAATTTTTGAACCATGACTGGACTGTAACGTTGGATTTTATATTTTATTTTTCATTTTTTAAATAATAAATTGATTTTTATTTTTAATTTCATGAATTAATAATATCAAAAAAGCCAAAATTATTTCTTATAAGGAATAGAACCTAGAATCTTTAAAAGATATCTCTATGTCTTTAGCATTAGGCCAATGTACATTCATGACTAAAATTCCTATGATTTCTACTAATATTAACAAATTATGTGCATAAATGTTTACCTATGAGGTCTCACACCGAAGTCCATTTAGGTTAAATAATATTCACTTTACAACTAGACAAATTAATTTCTATTAATAAATTGATTATCATTTACAACTAGAAAAATCAATTTCTATTGTGAGTAAAGTGACTATTATTTACAACAAGACAAATCGATTTCAATTTTTTATAAAATGACTATCATTTACAACCAGACAAATCAATTTCTAATGTTAGTAAAATGACTATCATTTACAACTAGACAAATAAATTTTTATTGTTAATAAAGTGATTATCATTTACAACTAGACAAATTAATTTCTATGGTTAGTAATGTGATTATCATGTACAATTAGACAAATTAATTTTTATTGTTAATAAAGTGATTATCATTTACAACCAGATAAATCAATTTCTACGATTAGTAAAATGACTATCAATAACAATTAGACAATTCAATTTCTGTTGTTAGTAAAGTAACTATCATTTAGAAATAGACAAATCAATTTCTATTGTAGTAAATTGATTGTCAGTTAATTTGAAGGGACTTGGGTTTAAGATCCTATTGATACAAATTTTATATTTTTTGTTTTAAATTCAGATTCTTTTAAGATTACTAGAAATCCTGAGAATTAATTATCATGAATTTACATTGGTCTAATAGTAAAGACGTAAGATGTGGTTTAAAGGGCCCGAGTTCAACTCCTTATAATAAATAACTAGTGGGATACTCGTGCGTTTGCACGAGTACTGGCGTGTTACGCATGCGGTTGTTTTTAAAATGTAATAAAAATATAAATAAGAAAAATAAAATTGTTGTTTTCAAAATGTAATTAAAATATAAATAAGAAAAACAAAATTGTTTTATCAAAGTAATTTATTATTTTTAAAAGAATTGTATCTTAAAAATTTTATCAGAAAAATTTTAATATATTATCTTAAAAAAATTGTATCTTAAATTAAAATTAATTTTCAAATAAAAATATTAGTAAAATATGATTGAATTCATACATTATTTTAATTTTAGTTTCTTTAATTGTATAAAAAAATATAATAACATGTGGATTCGTACGAATTATGATATGTACAGCCGTGCATTCGTACGGGGTACTAGTGTGTTACTTGTATATGTTTCTAAAATGTAGTAAGAATGAAAAAACCGAAAGATAAAATTATTTAACCATATCAGTACCCGTATGTTTGTTATTATTTAATATTTAAATCAATAACTTAATATCAGTACCATATGCACGTATCATATCAGTACCCATGTGTTCGCACGGCGGGTACTAGTGTGGTACGCATGTTTGTTTTTAAAATATAATAATAAAAACAAAATTGCTTTGCAAAAAGAGTTTATTATTTTTAAAAGAAAGACATATTTTGATTTATATATGTATCATAAATATAATTTTCCCATGTATAAAATATTTGAATGAATAGCATATTTTGTTGTATGTAATATTATTTTTGTTTTGATATTATTTATAAAAATATTTGGATCAAAAGACAATTTATTCTCATTTACAAAAAAAAAAATATATATATATATATATATATATATATATATATATATATATATATATATATATATATATATATTACGATTCACTTATTAATTTTAAAATAAAAATATCCATTAATAACATATATTAGTAAAATGTTTACATTAATATTATATAGCTCGATTTTCCATATATAATCTTAAAAATATTTTTTATTAAATTAAAAATAATTTAAAACAAAAATATTATCAATGTAAAAATAAATAATTATAAAACAACACATTTTTTCCTGTATTTGAATTCATACATTATTTTAAATATAATTGATTTTATTTTTTTAATTGTATAAAAAATGTTATAACCCATTGGTTAGCACTAATTCTGGTTTAGATACCTGTGTGTTCACACGGTTATTACTATGTTATGCATATTTGTTTTTAAAATTTAATAAGAATGTATAATAAATGTAATAACTTGTGGATTCGTACAAATTCTGATCTATATAAATATTATTTTTATTTTTGAATAATTTACAAAAATAATTTAATCAATAATAAACTTGTTTCAGTTATTATTTAATTTTTTGATCAATAACTTCATTTTTTCCGTTGCATAAAATTTTCATATTATGAGAAAATAAAATTTATTGAAATTTCAAATAAATATAATTGTCATATTTAAATCAATAATTATATATTAGTTTTATTTTTGAAATATTAAAATAATTAAGAATATTTCATATTATCATCCAATTTTTATACTATTTAATTCATACATTACTTATGTATCTATTTAATATTGCAATACTATACTTTATAATCTTACCAATTTTTATATTATAATACATTTTCTTTCGTAATCTATAATTTTTAATGCATTTCACCCGTCTTATTATATGACTCATTCTATTAGTATTTATATTGAAAGCCATTTGATTCATTTATATTGTATGATCATTTTATACCAAAAAAAAAGATTTTATAATTATTGATTTAGTTATATAAATTTCAATTAATAACATCCTATATATATTAAACATAAATATATTCAATTGAATATATTATTTTGGTACATTTTTACTTATCATAAATAAAATTTAATATCATTTATTTTATCATAATATGTTATAGTATTTGACTAAAAAAAATTATTATTTTAAAAAAACATATTTTTAAAAGAAAAAAAATTGTTTTACCAAAATTATTTTACATCAATAATATATATTTCAATTTTACATATTTTATCTTCATTTTGTTAAATCTCAATTAGAAAAAATAGTAATTTTTTTGTAACAGAAACAATTTTAGTTGAATTTTCAATTACTTAGACATGAAATAACCATGTTTAATAATAAAGATGATATTTTTAGTATTTAGTATTTAAAAATATTTTTTATAACTAAATCATACCAATATATATATATATATATATATATATATATATATATATATATATATATATATATATATATATATATAAAACATAAAATATAAAATAAATTAACAATTAAATTGGCTATTTCATTATAAGCAATCAATTAAATTGAGTATTTAGTATTTAAAAATATTTTTTATAATTAAATAATACAAAAATAAAAATAAAAACTATATTTATAGATACATGAAATAAAAATAAATTAATAATTAAAATGACTATTTCATTATAAAAAATTAGATTAAGCATTTTTTAAGCTTAAATTTGTTAACAATGTATGTTGCATTTAGAAAAGAAATGGAAAAATATTAATTTGAAACTGATTTGATAGAGTGTATCTGAAAAAGAAAAATAGATTGTATGATTTTGATGATTTTTTAGTATAGTTATTATTATAAAGAAAATATTATATATGTGAATATCAAATTTATTGCAAATTATTTTTCTGTAATATATTAAAGATTATAGATTTAAGAGACACAATAACTTCAAGAAATATCATTAATTTTAAAATTATTTTGATGATATGATATATTACTATTTTTTATTGTATGATAGTGAAAAAATGAATATATTAGTTAAACTCTAAAATAAAATAAGCTAGCCGTTTTAATAATTTTACAAATTTAGCTTTATGAAAAAAATTAATTATTATTAGTATCAACGTATTTTTTTTTATAAATGGTATAAAAAATATAACATGACTAAAAGTATATTGACAACAAAATAATTAATGCAATAAAAAATCTTAAGCAGTTTTATTTAAAAAAAATCAAAATATCTTAAATTTAAAGCCTAAAATCAAAATTTTAAATATATAAATGAATTAAACACAACAGCTTAAAACAACAAAGTTAACAAAAAGAAAAAGAAATCTTGATAAAGAATAAAATTGATTTATTTTGGATGTAAGACCGTCAATAATTTAATTTAAACACTAATCATAGACCTGTCAAAATGGGTTAGCCCATATGGGCCGGCCCGCCAGGCCCGAAAAATCATAGGGTTTGGCCTTAAAATTAGAGCTCATATTTTTCAGGGCCTTTTTAGTTCAGTCCTGAAAAGTCTGCTTCCCATTAGGGCTAGCCCATATGGGTCGTGGGTAGTCCATTGGACCCGCATAATTATAAATTTTAAAAAATATATATTAATATTTATATTATCTTACGCCAAAATAATATATTGATTTTTCTCACTTCACTCAATTTTATATCTATTTTATTCAACCTTTCTCTTTTAAATGTTATACATTAATATATACAACATTTTTTCATTGTATTATATTAATTTTTTTCTTATAATAAATATTCAAATATTATTTTATACAATTTAGACATATATTGTATTTAGAAACACATTATAGTATTTATAAGAGATAATATTTTACTTTAAAATATATTATGTTTAAAATAACATAATTTTTAATTTTATTTATCATAAATATTATGGAGTTTTTATTTTAATTTTTTTAAATAAAAAACTCATTTAGGGCCAGGTAGCCCGAAGCTCATCTAGGGCAGAGCTCGGGTAGTAAATCTCGAGGCCATATTACATTGGGCCTTTTTGGCCCAGCCATAAAAAACCCAGGGCCCGTCAGGGCTGGCCCGTTTAGGGTTTGGTAGCTCATATTGATAGCTCTAACTAATCACACTTATAGAGACACGAATTAAAAATGCATAAAAAAAACTTAAATTAAATCATTATTGATAAAATAATAGAAAATCGGGATTCCAACATTTTATAAAATGTTAATAGAAAAAGCTGTTACAAAGAGGATTAATTAGCCATTGCATATTACCAACATTGAATACATTTTCCATGAAATTATGCCACTTTAAATAGGGCATAATCTCAAAATATTATCACCTCTAACTATTCACACAAACATAAAAGAAAAAAATTGTTCTGTAATTGCTCCTTCTTCTGTCTATTCTAAAATGGACGTTAGTTTGTCATTGGGCATAAGTTGTGTACTTTCACTGCAATTGGTATTCAAAATAAAAAGGAAATTAATAAATATTGTAATGGAAGAAAGAAATTCTAAGAAGCATGTTTTGAACTATTTATCCAGATTATACAAAGTAGAAAACATCAAAATAACAAAAGCGAATTTTGAATGATTTTCTACCCCTAAAACTGAATTCAAAAACTTAATTACTAACAATCAAAAAAATGAATACCTCCATTTCGTGTCAGAGAAAAATTAACGTGATATTAGCAGTTCCAACAAATACAATTTCATCGTTTAAACTTGAATTTAAAAGCAATCAAGTTGTGGATCTGCCTAAAAAAAATACATAAGCAAACTAATAGAGAGAAAGAGAGAAAGGATGATATAAGAAGAGAAATGATGATATAAGAAGGAAAGTGGAAGTGGAAGAGATATTTTTGAAAACATAAAGCGAGTCAGTGGGAAAGTAATGTAGCATTAGAAGACCAAAGAATTTGAAAAGTTTATTTGAAAAATACAAACCACATTAATCAATAGGATAATTTTAATTAATATTTTAGTATTTGTTTTATCCTAAAAATAATAATTGATTATCAGATAAAAAAGGATGAAATCGACTTTTCCAGAACATATTGTTTTCTTATAGGGTAGATTTTGGTTTGCTTATATCATTAATACATAATTGTTTAAAAATGAAATTTCATTAAAATAATCAAAGTTGAGATGATTTTAACTGAAAAAGTTGAGATTCTTTTTTAATTGAAAAAGTTAATATACGGTTCAGTAACCTTGTTTTATTTTAATGTATAGATGTATAGATTTTTTTATTATATCTGCCACTTTATTTATCATAATTTATTTATTATATTTTGAATAGTTAAACACATGGGCATCAACATGATTTAAAAATAATTTTGTATAAATACACATTGAAAATAATATTAATATATTTTTTTTGTCTGATTTCTGTAACACCTCATGATATTGTTAAATTGAATAAAAAATTATTATTTTTTATGAATTTTAAAAAAATTTGGTTGTTTGAAACTTTTGATAATAATAATAATAATAATAAGGACACAAGAACCTTAGTGCACTTGCAGATTTGAATGCACTTGCAGTGCCATTGCATTACAGACACAAGAACCTTAGTAGTTAGTTCTATTAAATATATTCTTATTTTCATTGTCGTAGTCATGACTTATTTGTGTTGCTTCTTAGAGTAATTCCTTGTAACTTGTATTGCATGGGTAAAGCATGGAACTTCATTTTTAAACTAGATTTAACACTTAATCTCACTATTTTAGTACTAATATATATCTTCAAATATATCTTTCAATAAATTTTATTTTATTACTTAAATTTACATTTTTTAATTTCTTTTATTTTATCTCATAAGTTATGTATAAAAATTAAAGAGCATATAAAGATTAATGTTCCGCCAAAAAATTAAATTAATATTTTATATTAAAATATCAATAAAAAATATTACATTTTAATATCATGTGTTGATCCGCTTTGAATTATTTAGAATAGGTTTTTTACTTCATTTCTTCTTACAATTTTTTATAACTAGGTGTATGTCATGTGCAATCCAATCCTGCAGCTCTGCACAAATTTTAACAATGCTATACTTAAAAAATTACATTTTCTAACTCTAAAATGTAGATGATTTAAGAGCTTTAATTTGTATCTAGAGAGTAGCTTCATAAGAATACAACTTCTTTTTCTTTTAGCTGATTTTTAACTTACTGCTAAAGTTGGATTTGACTTGCATACATCTTTCTAATACCAAAATTTGTTCTTTTATTTGGAGCTACCTTAATTATAGCCTTTATAAACCTTTCTGCTGGGTGGACTACTTTTCATTTTGAAACTACATTAATTACATCCTTTTTCTATTTCAGCATTTCTTTCTATTGCTTTATGATACAACTTATTTATATCCTACAGCGAGGAGTAAATATATCACACTTCTTACCATCCATTGTGCAATGTTTTTTACTGTTGTAACACATTCATCATGCTAGTTGTAAATCTAGGTCTGCACTATCTTATTGCCTATTGGATGTGACACACCCATCCAGCTTTATGTATAGGTACTGAACTTATATTTTTACAATCCTTGCTTGAACAAACTCTTCTTATACTACTATACCTCAACACATTATGCTTTTCCTTGATTCCTGTTACATGTCCTGTCACTATCCTAAGGCACCTAACCGTATTTTCTTATACATTATAAGTTGACATAGTTAAACTTTTGGAAAGGGCACATAAAATATCACCAAATTGAGTATTTCCTGTGTTGCTAGCTAAGTAATTTCCTGCTATACTGTCAATAATCATTATGGTTATTTCTACTACTTAGTTCCATCTTAAATGTCCTTCTCTAAATTCAATTCGTTTTTAACTTTTTATCCAACTATTCAATATATTACATATTCCATTCAACATGTTATTATATTATTAATCTAATCATTGCAGCCCTTTTTTTAAGGTTATCTAGCATTGACATTATATACTTTATCTCATGTTATATTTGTATCTCTTACATTATTTTTTCTAAAATTTAAGAAATGAATGAAAATATCTTTAAATACAACAATGCCAGTATTCATACTTTGGTTTTTATACGTGAATACTACAAACTTCTCATGATGCTATTGTGGATTAATATTCATAGATCCTACTGTATTAATTATTTCTCTGCTATTGTTGTTTTCTTGCTGTTACGTACGACTACCCTTTACATTCTTATTATCATGTTTAATAACAAATTTGTCACAGAACAAATTTGAGGACATATATTTAATTTCATAACAATTTGCTTGACATTTTCCTGTAATTTCTATACTATTCTATTCTATGCACTATCAATGCCAACATTCTATTTTTCTATAATATTATAATGTTGATGAGATTCAAAGCCAACATTGTATTTTTCTAGATTTGACTTAATCATGGTGATTAGTTGCATCTCACATTCTAAAGCAAAATTTATGAATCCTCCAGTCAGAGGCTGAATTAAGAAAGAAACTACTAAGAAAAAGTTTTTCAGTTGAAGAGTAAATTTTCAAATTTTATGCCAATAACTATTGGATGCAAAACCATTAACAAGCATAGCCATGAAAAAAAAAACATGGAAAACCAATGCGTGAAAATTCAGGGCACAACAATTGAGTCAGTATTTAAGAAATGAAACACTATCCCCAATAAATAATTTAGTGTCCAAACTATTGGTCATTTGGTTGAATTTTTTCTTTGTTACGTTATTGTAAATTTTCTTATAATCTAATGAACACTTCTTAATTTTCTTATAAGGCAATTTTATCTAATCCTATAAATTTTGTCAATGAAACTCACTATTTTCACGGGTCACTATCACCACAATACATTTTTAACCTTTAACTCAATAAAAGATTATAGAGTTTTAAGTTTTAAGTTTTAAGTTTTTACCAATCATGTATTTGAAAATTTATAAATTTTATAACAAATCCTTAGGTACTAGACCCGATGTAACTTTTACTAACTCCTGCGAATTTTATTACTAAAACTCACTATTTTCACGGATCACTATCATCACATTACCTTTTTTTATTTTATTCAACAAAATATTTGTAGATATTTATAGTTATCAGTAATATTTTGTAATATTTCACTTCCGAGGATGATGTTTCACATTAACATTTTTAAGTATATTCTTAAGAACAATTAAAGTATATCATTTTGTTTGTACTATATTATTCACATTAAGATATGAATTACCCGTGCGTTCACTATATTATTCACATTAAGATATGAATTACCCGTGCGGACGCACGAGTCTTCTACTAGTTTTAATTAATATTTTAGTATTTGTTTTATCCTAAAAAAAATAATTGATTATCAGATAAAAAAGGATGAAATCGACTTTTCCAGAACATATTGTTTTCTTATAGGCTAGATTTTGGTTTGCTTATATCATTAATACATAATTGTTTAAAAATGAAATTTCATTAAAATAATCAAAGTTGAGATGATTTTAACTGAAAAAGTTGAGATTCTTTTTTAATTGAAAAAGTTAATATATGGTTCAGTAACCTTGTTTTATTTTAATGTATAGATGTATAGATTTTTTTTATTATATCTGCCACTTTATTTATCATAATTTATTTATTATATTTTGAATAGTTAAACACATGTGCATCAGCATGATTTAAAAATAATTTTGTATAAATACACATTGAAAATAATATTAATATATTTTTTTTGTCTGGTTTCTGTAACACCTCATGATATTGTTAAATTGAATAAAAAATTATTATTTTTTATGAATTTTAAAAAAATTTGGTTGTTTGAAACTTTTGATAATAATAATAATAATAAGGGATGACAAAATGGATCGTGGCCCGCCAGATCAGCCTGCTCACCCGCCAAAAATTGGCGGGTTGTTACCTTGGAATTTTCAACATAGTTATTGCCACAAACTATAAGGGTCAACACCCTAGAATAAAGGAATAGATGTTGGTGATTTTCGACCATGATGGTTCAGTCGACTAGGTTGCAACCAAGATTACCATGGTCGATCTTGAAAGAATTGTGTGCAGTCGTCGAAGCAAATATTTCATCAATTTCAGTCGAATTCCCCTACTAGGGGACCAAGGCACTATGAGTTTTGGGACTTAGAGAAATTTTGTTGTCTCATTTGTTTTGAAGCAAAGTCGAGGCTAACTTGGAGGATAAGAGAAGACGGTTTCTTAGAAGACACGTGGAGGTTTCTGAGAGTGAAGGTTGAATGAACCTAGAAACAAGTCTGAGTGTGTGTTATCGATCATTATTGACAGCTATTCTTACGATCTCTATATATGCATATTTCTTTTTCAGTTTTGGAAGTCCATAATTCTTACATTCCTTAAAGAAACTCAAAGTAACCAAGTGACAGCGAGAACATAGTATTACTTGAATAATGTATGTATGTGTTTCATAAATTTCAAGCATTTTACTTTTATTGAAAAATTTACAGTCTTTATGTTTTTCCTCATTATATTTGTCATTCTTTTTTTCCTTTTTGACTGTTCTTTGAATTTAAGTTCTATTAACTTAAAACATACAAAAATCCAACGGAACATTAGTATTATGTCCTAGGATTACTAGTCAATCCCGCAAGTAACCTTTAAGACATAGACTAGAGGTTATTTACCAAAAGCAAGGATAAAAAAATTGGCACACCCGGTAGGACCTTTAAGTCAGAGTTATTTGTCTTTTAGTTACTTATAAAGATTTTTTTGTTCTCAAATGTCTAAGTCTTAGTGTGTAGGAGATTAAGGAGCGATAGAATTTCAAAAGACTACCCAATAGGATGAAAAAAGTACACTAGGATGGAAAATCTAAGAAATAATAATAACAACAATGGAGAACAACCAACTAATAATACTGGGGAAGGAACAATCGCTGCAAATTCGACTGAAGCAATTTCTTCCACATCTATTACAACATCTTTACCGTCGATGATGCAAATTTGGGCGACATTACCCCCAGCAACGATGCAGAGTCATCTAGTGACTTCCAGGTCGTTGATGCCTAGTGATTTTAGGGCCTTTTATGCTTAGTTTCACAATGCCTTTAAATGGTTGTGAACAACCTTATGGCATGCTAACATCAATGATGGCAGGCTTATATAATAACTTTTTGAGATTTGCTGAACAAGTGACAACCACTTTTTCACTGTTATAGGGGTCAGGGTCGACCGCTAACCACTTAGGTCGAACATTTGCACCTACGGAATGGGTGCCTCGTCTCAGGCGACCCCAACTCTTACTAATAATTCATTAACAGGACTGAGGCAACAAATGGACGAAAGTAATCATGATATGGTTAATATGCTAACCCAAAAGATGGGTATAATATTTAACCCCTTGATTCAAAATACTAATCAAACGAATCAGCAGTTGGCAGTACAAATGAATCGAATTGTTGACTTCTTTGGCGCCCCCAAGCGCCAATTCAACGAATTAGACCAATTGTCCCGCCACAACTAACTAGGTTGTAAAATTAAGGCATGGTTGAAGAAGAGACAGTCAACCACAATCAACAGTTTGTTCCCTTGTCATACCCCAATTTTTGACCCTAATATTATCCATTCATTTGCATTCTAATCATTGATCAAGATCACAATTTTAAGGGTTGTTCTTTAGATGTTGTGTTCGCCTTATCTTTAGGAGGGACCATCAAGGACCTATATTTTATCTTGTATATATATATATATATATATATATATCACACTAACCAAAATATAAAATATATCTTTGTCTTAAATGTTTATTATTGCAAGGTAGGTGTTGAAGCAAGTGCATCTACACCTCTCCTAAATTAGGGTTTTGAAGGTAATCTTCAATTAACTGAGCATTCAAGGAAGCTAAATGGATTGAATTCAAGAGGGAATTATTATTATTATCAAGTGTCATATTCTAATCATCTCCCCACTTCATTTGGTCAAGCTCATCTCAAGATTGTGTGGATTGATTCATCAAGGAACTTCATAGGTTCATGTATTTATTTCCATGCCTTCTTCAACAAGTTTCATCAAGTTATGAACTTAAAAATTAAAGGTGCTTCAAGAGAATATCATTTCAAGGTCTTATGTACCTCCTCATTTTTTATCATGCAAGAAAAGTTCAAAGGATTCCAAGTTGATTCAAGAAGATAGACCTAGTTGGATAAGTTATAGGTTCTATGGTTAGAAGGCCACAACTTTCTCAATTTTCAATGTTTTTGAGTGCTTCTTTTTGTAAAATACTCTCTTTGACATCACCAAAAACTTCACTTCACAAGTAAAGAATAAATTTTGTGAAGAAAGTCATCAAAAGTTAGAAGACATTACAAGTCTCATTTGAAAGTTAAGAAATTGTGTACCAACTTCAAAGGATCATAACTTGTTCAATTTTTTGTCATCTTGAACCCATTGTTTTTGCATAGTAATCTTGAGTGAGTATACTTTGGTCCATATTTGAAGTTAAAAAGAAAAATATAAGTGGAAGATCATGTTTGAAGAGAAAACATTATAGGTCATGTTGGTGTGCCTAGGGTTTCAAGGCATATTTGGTGTGCAAGGCTGTCTCAAGGCCAAATGATTCAAATTTCATTTTCTCATGCATAAATTTTGTACTTGAGCTTATTTTTCCATTCTCTACAACTTTCATGTTAGGACGTTTGGCAAAATCAAACTCTAAGATACACTTTTGGCATATACATCATGGTGTTTGATGAAATGACTTCGGGCAAATGCCTTGTTTTTGTCCAAGATGCCAAGACTGTATCTCTTGATTCATGGCACCAATGAAGTTTATTATTTTTGCATCATGTTTATCATAAATAGAAGATCATTTGGATCAAAGAAAAATGAAAAATGCACAAGCCAATTTTGAGAAGCCTTGATCCAAAGTTGTATTTTCAAGGAGGTCAAAAACTTCTAATTTTTTCTAAGTATAGAAACAGTTTTTTCTATCAACTTTGATAATTTTGTGCTCAAATGTCCAAATGAAACCTTTCTCGGCACATTGTAAACTTTGTAGCAAGATCTTCCAAATGCAAAAGGAATGAGATCATAAAGCCTCCTGCATTGCTTGCCCCGTGGATTTAAAGTTGGTTACTTGAAGCTGAAGATTCCTTCATGATCAGAATTTGAAATTCTTCTAATTCAACTACAAGTCACTTAAACATGCGTTTTTTTGTTTCTAATCAAGTCTAAAAAGCTTTTTAGAAGATGATTAGCAATCAAAACACATGACATTGGTGAGTTTTGAAAGATTTTGATTAATTCGGATATGCATATCCGAAAAAACTTTGACAATTGTTTTTTTAGTGTCTTCGAAGATGCATATCCGAATTAACCAAAATTTCAAAAAAAATTGGGTGTCTTCGAAGATGCATCTCCGAAGGGTATTTTAAAATTTTCTGAGAGATTTTTATCCTATATGGGTGTACAAAGAAATTGTCAAAAAATTTCTATACTTTTCAACAAAACACTAATTATTAAAAGACATCCTTAAACTTATTGAGTAGTATCTTGGAATTACATGCCTAAACATAATTTAGAGATGATTACATCATAAATTCCTTATCAACAAATTTCAAACATTCCCAAATTAAAAATCATCTTTAATCTTCAATGGATGACGCAATTTGCACATCACTTTTAAAGAAATCTTTTTCCCCACAGTGATTCCTTTATCTTCAGCCATGTCAATTTTTTCTTCACCTATACGTTTCCACTCAAAACATTGAATCAATAAGCCCAAAGCCAAGTTCACCGTGCGTTGGGCCAAATTTGCTCCTGGACAAGCCCTTCTACCCGTTCCAAATGAAATTAGTTTATTTGTCTCACCTTCTTTCTCAAACCTCTCGGGCTTAAAACATGTAGGATCAGTCCACAAATTTGGATCTCTATGAATGACATAAGCATTGAACATTACAATTGTGTTTTGCGGGACATTATATTCTTTAATTGTAAGATCTTCAGAAGATAAATGAGGCACTAATAATGGAGCAGCTGGATGTAATCGAAGAGTCTCATAGACAATGCTTTGAAGATAAGGAAGGTTTGGAATATCATGTTCATCTACCAAGTGATCTTGTCCCATGTGATTGTCTAATTCATCTCTTGCCTTCTTTAGTATGTTTGGATTATTCAATAAATTGGCCATAGCCCATTCTAAGGTTACAGATGATGTGTCAGTTCCTGCAAGTAGCATAACCTACAACAATCCAATAAAATATCAATATCAATGAACACAAATGAGAAAAATACTTTTATCTTATTTTATCCTTTATAATTCAATTTAGTAAAGCATTAATGGATATGATTCTCCATTGGCCCACATACTTTATTTGCATCTATAATGATGAATGAAAATATAGTTAGCTATCTCTGTTTAAGAAATATATTTTCATAGGTTTCCCACATTATTACAATTAGATGTAATCTTTATACTCTTTTTAGTATTATATTAAATGTCACGTTTTAAATATTTATTCATTTTACATATCTTCATTCATCTATTTTTATTTATTATATTTTAATTGATTTAACTAATTTTAGTAAAGGTATGTTAATAAACTTGTAGATGAAAAGTTTGTGTTGAATGGAATTTTTTTATTTAAAAATTATGCATTAACTTGAGTAAAAATTTATAATTTATCTATTTAATTTCTTCAATACAAACTTTATATTTATGATTTTTAAACCTTTATTAACATTACCCTTTTTAGTAAAGTATATCTGTATATGCATAATATACGTACCGACACAAGTCCATATTTGTGAATTTTTTCTTGCAAGTAGTAACTCTCAATGCCAGATAGTGTCAGTGGTCACACACACAAATGCCACTTACACTTGTCTACGAACCTATATCAACTACTATAATTAATGCCACTCTTATCCTTTAATTCATTACTCTATTATTTTTTAAAGAAATTTGGTACTCCATTGACTAATTCAAGAGAAAAATCAAATCATCCCATTTGTGAAAAAAAATTTTAAATAACAAGGTTTAAAAAAAATTAAAAAAAACAAGTTTTTCAAAAAATTTATCAAAGTGTCTAGGTTTTGCAGGATCTACTGGAGTATATGTCAAATGAATTGGCGCATTGGTACAAAATTAGGTGTATGCGCCAGATGGTTTGACGCCTATGTGGATATTTTTTTTTTCTTTTCCTATTCTCATTACACTTATACGCGAAATGAATTGACTAATTGAGTAACATGTATACCAATGTGCCAAATCATTTGGCGCATACCCCAGGGAATCCCGCAAAACCTAGACATTTTGATAAATTTTCTAAACAACTTATTTTTTTGGTAATTTTATTTTAAACATTGTTATTTAAATTTTTGTTTCTCCATTTATAGGATTCAATAAAATCAGAATAAAATTTGGTATGAACTGATCCAATAATAAAATATTTGGAATCATGATTTCTTCTATGACAACCTATTAAGTACTAAGTTTAAAACAAGTAAAATTACTACTTACCACAATAATTCCTTTGATGATTTCATCTGTGTAGTATTCAGGTTGTGATTGTTGCTGTTTCAAGAGATGATCAATCATAGTATTATTGTTCCTCTTTCCAACTCTATGTTCATCAATGAGTCCTTGTAAAAATGAATCTGTTCTCTTACTTATCCTCTTAAGCCTCTTCTTCAAACCATCAAAATCAAACCACCTTAAAAACCCTAAAAAATCACTAACGTTGTTTGCTCCTCCTACAGCCACAACCTCTTTAATTATCTCTCTAAACAACCTTGCTTCCTCAACATCACTCACATCACAATCATCACCATAGTATCTTTTCCCAGACACCATTCTCATAATAGTATTGAACGTCATTTCTGAAAACATTGGCTTGAGTTCCACTTCTGAGAAACCATTGGAACAAACTTGTGCCAGCTTTTGTATTAGTCTCATGATCTCGTCTCTTCGTATTTCCAAGAAGGAATTTAAACGATGAGACGAGAGTAGCTCGGTTGATAGTATACGGCGGAGATTGCGCCAATGGTCGCCGTAAGGTGCTTGTACTACCGTGGTGTTGTTGTAGCCAATATATTTGCCGGTTAAGAAATGAGGACGGTTCGCTAAAACAATGTCGTGTTTGGAAAAACATTCTTGTGCTGTTTTTAAGGAAGAAACAACAACGACGAGACGAGAACCGAACCATAGAGAAAAGATTTGGCCGTGTTTTTGTGATAAGGTGTGGAAAGTAAGGTGGAGGGGTTGTTTGATTTGATGAAGGTTTCCAATTATTGGAAGAAACGGTGGGCCCGGTGGAAGGTTCTTGAACCTTGTTGCTGTTGTGTGGAACAAGAGCTTCAATGTGATGATAAGGAAAAAGAGAGAGATGAGTATGAGAAAGAAAGTGGTCATTTTTGTGTTGATTGCTATGTTTGTTGCACTTGGCTTGAGTTTATTAGAAAGGAATGTGATGTGGTGATATATATAGTTTGTCTTGTGAAAATAATGGTGCTTTTGATTACGTTTGAGCTTACGTCTTCATAAGAGAAAAGCTATCTTTACACTTTATTTAACACCTACACCGTATAAAGCTTATTCATAATAATTTAACACCTACACCGTATAAAGCTTATTCATAATAATGTAATGTGTATGGTTAGATAAAATTTAATGAATTGTAACAAAAACAGTATGGATTACCCAGAAAGAAAATAAAAGGGTAAACATATATCATTTACTAAGATAGAGTGTCTTTAGATAAAATTGACTAAGTCAAATGAGAAAGTGATTATTATTTTGGAAGAAAAAATATGAGAAAAAAGAGTATGCATTTAGTAAAATATTTTTATATTATAAATTAGGTGTGTATCCAACCAAATCACACTTTTAATTTTAAAAAAATTGATATGACACTACTAGAAAATTCACTTTTAGTGACCGAATTAGAGACTGAAAAAGCTTAAAAATCGGTCACTAAAACGTTTAGCGACCAATTTAACGACCATTACTTTTCGGTTGAAAAATCGAACTTGTGACCTCCGCATATTTCACGAGAACCTGCCACTACACCACTGAACATATATTGTTATATTTTATATTTAAACATATATACATATAGTTTTATATAAATATATTATATATTAAAACAATAAAAAATATGAAAATTTTAGTCAAAATTAAAAATTGAAAGAGAATTAAAATCTTTAAAAAAATGGAAAGGAAATAGAAACATAATAAAGAGGATTAAAAATTGAAAAAGAAAACAAAAAATATTAGTGACCGAAATTTCGGTCTCTAATTTATATATAAAAATTAAATTGTATATACAAATATTTGTTGTGACCGATTTAGTGACCTCTTAAAATTGACTCATAAATATCAAATTTTGGTGGCTAATTCAGTCACTGTAGTGACCAAAATTTCGGTCACAAAATCTTAGTCTCTAAATTGGTGGCTAATTTATTTTAGTGACCGATTTAGTGACCTTTTAAATTTTGCTCATCAATGTCAAATTTTGGTGGCTAATTCGGTCACTACAGTGACCGAAAATTTTCGGTCACTAAATCGGTCACTAAAAGCGAATTTTCTAGTAGTGTGACATGACACATTGTTATAATTATATTGGATGATGCTGTAAAACTAGTTTACATTGATAGTGCACTATCTTTAATTTCAAAAAATATATGTGAAAAAAAGTTTAAGAGTAATAAATAAAAATTAAAAGTTAGAAGATTCAAATCTAAATATAATTTTTTAAATTATTATACTTAAGAAATGAGTTACAAAATCACTATAATACTTTTATTTTTTTAAAATAGTTAATAAAGATATGGATGTCGTGCACGAAATAATATTTTATCTATATTAGTGTTTTAAAAATCAAGTCAAGAATCAGAAGGATCACCAACCTGATTTGATTATTGGATCGGATAAGCTATTAAATCAGTGAGAATTATTCAGAATCGACAAAAATTGATAAAACCTTCGAACGAGCAGTTTTAAAAAATCGGTGGGTTAAATACTTGTTTTTTCAGACAAAACTATATTATTTTAATTATTTTTTAAAAACAAAAAATAAAATTATAATATAATTAGACTTTCTTCAAGTAACAACTTTTTTTCAAGAAACATCAATGTCATTCTCATAGGAGGTCACAGAAGATTCGTGAAGTTGCATTGCCTCTGTCTCCTAAGGATTATGTTTTGATTGCACTGTCTTTTAGTTTTTGGTTTGTTTATATCATTATTGAGTCTCCTCTCATGATTGCGCATCTTAGAGTTACGTTTTTAATCAGTTTTTACACATACATAAATCAAACTATTTGATTATAGTGCAAGCAATATGCTTCTATTCAATTTGTTAAGTTTTTTAATTTAAAACCTGATTTAAAAATGGTTCAAGTCATGACAAGTTTGGAATCTCAAAAATACCTTACGTTTTGCAAAATTTTATGTTCTTGAAGTGTAATTCGAATCACACTCTTCCATGACTCGAATTAGTGTTACAAAATGTCATAGAATTGTTCACATGGTGTCATAATCCGAATCACAAATTGCTTGATTGGAATCTGGCACAATATGCACGTTTTGGGATTTGGTTTTGTAAGTGTGATTCAAAACACACTTTTTTATGACTCGTATCACTAAAAGCATGTCCCAAATCACATAGTTAGTTTTTCATGTTTCTTGATTTTTGTTATTCAAATCACTTTATTCTTTCACTTGACTCATACTCTTTGCTTATGACTCGAATCAAATAGCATTTTTCTCTTATTCTATGCTACATCTCTAACACATATAAAAACCATTTTTCTTAAACCTATTCACAATGTTTAAAAAAACTTACACATCCACTATTGATTTGAAATTCACAAAACATTTGTTCTCTCAACTTTTAAAAGAGTTTTGAATCTAGCTTTGAGTTTTGCAACAAAATCTTTCATCTTCTACCTTTTTCTTTATCCATTTTCGTTTTGATCTAACTCTCACTATAAGAAATTTGACAAGTACCAACGGCAAAAACCCATTGGTAAAGGTCAAAAAATATATACCGACGAACGTTTGCTTCCGTCAACTATAATTCCCTATACCAAAGATAATTTGTCGTTTCAATATCCTATACTAACGACAATTTTCAGAGGTTGGACAAATTTTCGGGGCTATAGCAACCGCTAATTACATGTATTTAATAACTTTATCCACCACGTATTTCCGTTGGTATATGATGAAATTAGCCGTTGGTATATGTTTCTTTTTTACAAATATTTCTTTCCTATAATTAATTATTTTTAATAATCAAATTTTGACAATACTTTCTATTTGCACCATATAAAATTTAAAACATCAAATTTTTTTAAAATTATATTGTCAAAATAAAAAAGTCTTACAAACACGTAAAGATAAAAGAGTAATGTCAATTATACAATAACAAACACCAAAATAGATGCTACGACAATAAAAAAACACAAAATCATATCTAAAATAAAACAGTTTCTAATCTTCCTCTATTCCATCTTCGTCAGTGTTTAGACTTTAAAAAATTATCTGGTTTGGGGGGCACTAAATGCATCTATATAGCCTATACAAGACACTAGAAGCATCATTATTTAATTGAACATATTTTTTATTACGACTTGACATCTCGTGGTAGCCAATTCATGCACTTACATCCGTCAAATGTCCTCCAAAGATTATGGGAATAATAAGTTTCTATTATTTTATAACAAATTGACATACAACACTCACTGTAACACTCCAATTTTTAATTATTATGATTTTTATTATTTTAATATTTTATTAGTATTTTTGTTATTTAAATAATAGGTATTTATTAATATTATTAATAGTATTATTACTATTATTATTATTGGTATTATTATTAGAAAAGAATATATATATATATATATATATATATATATATAGAGAGAGAGAGAGAGAGAGAGAGAGAGAGAGAGTACAGAAAAGAACAGAACAAGGAAAATTGGAAGGAAAAAAAGAGAAAATGGGAAAGTGCGGAAAAGGGAGAAAAGCTGCCATCATGAGATCGCTCGAGAAAGTGAGAAAAGCTCCAAACCCAATGTAAGGGGAGATTGTTTTACAAATGGTATATTGGTGGTAAGATAATGGGTTTTACCTTTAACTCTGGTACTAATATGCCATATGGGATTATCTCATAGTATAGGTTTTTTGTAAACCATAAGGCAAATAATATGAATAATGTAGTCAACTCCGTATGTGAATAAGTGATTTAGTATGTATATGTCTTCAATTTGATCATGTCATTGTTAATGTGCTGTTGGATTAATCGTTGAAATTTCAATTGGGGTTCTCTCTGTATATGAATAATTAATTGAATAATTAATTGATTACGTATATGTTTGTTTATATGATTGTGTTGTCATCGATGTGTTTGATTCGATTATTAAGTTTTGAGTTTGAGATGTTCTATGTAATTGGAATTAGTTCTTCATCTCCAATTCCATTTGATTTGACAATTAGAATAGGTTAATTAGTATTTAAGAGTTTGGTAATATTCATTGTGTTAATTCTCTGTGTTATGATTGGTATTTTGTTTGGTAAAACTAACTTACGGGAATAGGTTGAACAAGATGTTCTATTCACTTCAACTGAAAAAGACACGTCGAGAAAGATGTCATATGCAGGATCTATTTGACACCGTGTCTGTTAAGTTACAACTGGATCTGTTGAAGTTGGTTTTACGTATAGGTGCAAAATATTTTGGAATATTATGCAATCCTATGTGGCGCTTGATTTAGGGATAAGAGGTTGTCTCAGCTGTTTTCAATATATTTAATTGGTTTCTAAATATGGAGAATATTTAGGAAACTAATTATTTAAGCCCTATCTTCATGGAGAAGATTGTGGAGTATTTTCTAGAGTTCTCTGCTGTGATTTGATGCACAAGTCCAGTCCAGAAGATTGTTTTAAATAGCAAACATTAAACCTAGTATTTGCATGATACTTACATTGTAGTGTGTGTTAGGGTTTGTGCAGTCTTGTCTATTGTGAGCCTCTATAATATCATCTTGATAGAAGAGTTTGGTGTTTTCATTGAGTTGTAAGTTTTTTGTTCATTCATAATGGACTTATCCTGGCTTGGTAGCCCCCATAGTAGGAATTGTTGATACCGAACTGGGTGAATAATTACTTGTGTTATTTATGTTTATGCATTGCACTTTTATACACCTTATCATTGTGTGTTGTTTAGAGATCATTGTCTCGACATCTCTTATGAATCTGAGATCTAAGGACCAGAATTTCAATTGGTATCAGAGCAGGCATCCTGCTCTGACTCTTGGTGAGATTCAGGGAAGTTACTTTATGAAACAATGGATAATAAATAAGGAGGATTCTTGAATAGACAACCTATTCTACGACACTTTTTTCAAACTTTTTATCTGAGTCCAGTGAAGGTACCACATAGATTGGAGTAGAGGACAAGTGCATCTCATAAGCATTCATCTATATGTTATATGTATCTATGTGACATGCTAATTGATGTTATATGTATAGTGTGACTTGAGGTCTTATGCTTATGTTGTACTACCTTACCATTTATGTACCATTTTTTTGTAAAATGTATTCTCACAACTTTTGCTTTCTTGTTTGCATGATATACCTCTGAACAAGATACCCTTAGGATGAAACTGAGGAATAGTTGCTTTTGAGACGATCTAGTGATGATGGTGTAAAAGGCCATCTTAGTTATGTGTGTTGTGTTTTTGACATATGTTAGTTAATATGGGATTGAGTCTAAATAAAGTTTTGATACAGTGACATCAGGGATGAGGTTGTTTTTAAAAGAATATTATGTTTTATTTTTTTATGATTTATTGTGAATCTTGAACATGTTACCCAAGTATGGAAATATGCTAATGTATAATGTGTGATGACTTAAGTTTTATATGTTATTTGTTATACAAATAATTCCACAATTTATATGTATAAAAAAAGATTGAGGTTAAAGGTGTCACACTAATAATTTTGATACTTTTGGTGAATAAGTGTTGCAAAGAGTATATAACATAAATAATAAGATAAAGTTGTTAACCTTTTCTACTAAGTGACGTTTGGAGTGATGCTTGTTTCTTCCAAACAACATAAATAACTTTTTCTACCATTAGAATGTAATCATCATACCCATCTAAGTTACCACTAATAAAATAGCCTTACTTTCAAACTATCTTTGATTGAAAGAAAACACAAAATATAAATAACTAGTGTTTTGGGATAGACTCAGGCTACTTGTCTAGCATTACATTAAAATTTGATCATCCTTGTGTTCCCTTAAAAATATTGTTCCATTAAATTAATAGACATTAAACTCATAGAATAGTAGGTGCAAAATGATTTGATAAAATTATGCCATAAAACCTATGAAGTGGAGGAATGCCCGAAAAAAAGTTACAATCAATTTAAGTTATCCCATTTAAGAAAACAACGAGCTAACAAAAGACAAGGTTAACACTTACTTCCTCACAAACGTTAAGAGAAATAGAAATGTGGAAGACACTCATGATGTAACTGGAATTGATTACTTAAAAAATTTGCTTTGTTACTTGTTTTCAAGGACCTAATAATGATTCCAAAGAGAAATCAAGTCAAATCACCAGCTGCAACCCATAAAAAATCATAAATATGAGTCTTAGATAGCTAAAATATAGCAAATTATATATATATATATATATATATATATATATATATATATATATATATGAATCTTTGAAGTTGTTTTGGGATCAAGAAAATATTTGACACTGCTCCACAACATCATAAACCCAAGGCCAATATTTATGATGAATATTTGACATAAAGTCCGTATGATTCATAAAAAATAACAAAATTCACTATTCATTGAGATTGAGACCTTAATTATGTTCAAATTAACAGTTTCATAAAATTAGACTGATAAAATAAGAGAAATTAACATGAAAAATAGATGAATCAATACTGCTAACCTCTAGGGAATTGTCTTTAGAACCACAGGTTGAAGCAAAAGAAAACGAAATACTAGGAGGCAAATTAAACTAGAAAATATTAACTAAACATAATAAGTCAAATCCAATAGCATCTGTAACTAAATAGCATGTAAGCCTGAAATAGAGAAATGTTTGAACTCCAATGGAGAGAAAATACTAAAGAAATAAACATTACTACTTTTTCATTCTCCAGAATAAAGCTAGTGTGAGATATTGGATCGAACTCTAGTATTGTCGAAGGGTAGCTTCTTGGTTCGACACTTCGACAGAGTTAAGCATGAAGTCGAAGGATTGTTCACATGTTGGTGTCGAAGTGTGCATGCTGTAGTCGAAGATGGGTCTAGCATGCAGATGTCGAAGATGCTAGAGTTGTTAGCATGTTAAATTAGGTTTTAGTGTTTAAACCCTAACTTGTTAAGTTAGCTTGTTTATTAAGTTGGCTTGTGTAATGGGCCTTGCTGAAAAAGCCCATTAGTTAGTATGTTAGGTTTTATTATAAATAGCATACTAGTCTCTCATCATTGCTAAGCTGCAAATCCTAATTTAGGGTGAGAGAGGTTATTTGTTATTCTTGTAAACTTGTAATCTTGTTTTAAGAGAAAGTAAAAGAATAGCAGTTATAACCAATTCTTGTGTTCTTATTCTCTTCCCTAATTCCCTATTATACTTTGTTATTGGTATCGTTTTTCACAACAAATTGGTGCGGTGAGCGTGGAGAAGATGCCTTCAACAAAGTATGAGATTGAAAAGTTCACCGGAGTGAATGATTTCGGTCTGTGGCGCTTGAAGATGAAAGCCCTACTGGTTCAGCAGGGTTGTTTGGAAGCGTTGAAGGGAGAGGCAGCCATGAATGCAGAATTGACGGCAGCGGAGAAGACAAATATGATCGAGAAAGCACACAGCGCAATTTTGTTGAGCCTTGGTGATAAGGTTCTCCGGCAGGTATCAAAGGAGACGACGGCATCAGGGTTATGGGTGAAACTTGAAAGTTTGTATATGACCAAATCGCTGGTAAATCGACTCTACCTGAAGCAAGCTTTGTATTCATTCAAGATGATTGAAGACAAAGTATTGGCTGAGCAGTTGGATATGTTCAACAAGCTGATTCTTGATCTTGAAAATATTGATGTGAAGATCGATGATGAAGATCAAGCGCTGTTACTATTGTGTTCTTTGCCTCGATCACATGCTCACTTCAAAGAAACTCTCTTGTAAGGAAGGGAGTCCCTGACGTTTGAAGAAGTTCAATCAGCCTTGTACTCTAAGGACTTGAATGAACGAAAGGAGCATAAACCTTCGACTGTTGGCGAAGGTTTGGCCGTTAAAGGAAAACTCTTACGAAAGGATGGTAAGTTCGACAAGAAGAAAGGCAAAAGCCAGTCGAAGACTTACAGTGGCGAAGCATCTGGCATTCAATGCTACCATTGTAAGAAGGAGGGTCACACGAGAAAGGTGTGCCCTGAACGCTTGAAATATCATGGAGGTAAGGATAATGGCAACGCTGCCATTGTTCAAGATGATTTCGAATCATCTGATGTTCTTGTGGTTTCAAGCAGTGACTCTAAGAAGGAGTGGATTATGGATTCAGGTTGCACTTGGCACATGACTCCAAACAAAGACTTGTTCGAGGAATTATGTGATCAAGATGGTGGATCAGTATTGTTGGGAAACAACAAGGCTTGCAAGATTGCAGGTGTTGGATCTGTGAGATTCAAGCTCCATGATGAGTCAATAAGGTTGTTGACTGAAGTCAGGTATGTTCCTGATTTGAAGAGAAATCTGCTTTCTCTTGGTGAATTCGACAAGAAAGGATATGTTTTCCAAGGAGAGAAAAGTATCCTAAGAGTCATGAAGGGTTCGAAGGAAGTCTTAAGAGGCGTGAAGAAACAAGGCTTGTATACCCTTGAGGCTGAAGTTGTAAGTGGTTCGACAAATGTTGCATCCACGAAACCTTTGTCGAAAATAGAAATCTGGCACATGAGATTAGGCCATGTCAGTGAAAGGGGTCTGGTCGAATTAGGGAAACAAAATCTGCTTGGTGGAGACAAAATCGAAAAGCTGAAGTTTTGTGAACCCTGTGTACTTGGAAAATCTTGCAGAGTGAAGTTCAACAAAGGCAAACAAAGAACACATGGATCCCTTGATTACATCCATGCTGATCTTTGGGGGCCTGCAAGGTGTCCATCACATTCAGGAGCAAGGTATTTTCTATCCATAGTAGATGATTATTCCAGAAAATTATGGGTATTCATCCAGAAGACTAAGGATGAAACTTTTGAGAATTTCAATAGTTGGAAGACTCTGGTTGAAAATCAGACTGGCAGAAAGGTCAAGAGGTTGAGAACCGACAATGGCCTTGAATTTTGCAATGAGGCATTCGACAGTTTTTGTGCTGCCTCTGGTATTGCAAGGCATAGAACTACTGCAGGTACTCCACAGCAAAATGGTTTGGCTGAAAGGTTTAATCGAACTATTTTGGAGAGAGTCAGATGCATGTTGACTAGTGCGGGGTTAACAAAGGTGTTCTGGGCTGAGGCTGTTTCGACAGCAACATATCTGATAAACAGATGTCCTTCGACAGCGTTAGATATGAAGACACCTGAAGAAGTTTGGTCGGGACATCCACCAGATCTCGACAAACTGAGAGTATTTGGCTGCGTAGCCTATGCTCACATTAGGCAAGACAAGGTCGAACCTAGAGCTCTGAAATGCATGTTCATGGGATACCCTGAAGGAGTCAAAGCTTATAGGCTATGGTGCCTAGAGCCAGGTCACAGGAGGTGTATCACCAGTCGAGATGTAGTTTTCAATGAAGCTGAAATGGCTTTTAAGAAAACTGATGATGTTGGTCGAAGTACAGAAACATCTGACGAAGAGCTGGAACAGGTAGAGATTCCTGTTGAGGTGGAGCATGTTGATGTTGAATTGCATATCCCAGATGAAGTCGAAGAAGAAGCAGAAGATGCTGAAGTTGAGGAAACTGACGATGACTACCTATTGTCGAGAGATAGGTCGAGAAGAGTCATCAAGCCACCTCAAAGACTTGGATATGCAGATCTTATAGCTTATGCCTTAATCTCTGCAAGTGAGGTTCTAGACGAAGAACCTAGAGACTATAAGGAAGTTATGAGGAGTCGAAATAAGACTGAATGGCTGAAGGCCATGGATGATGAGATAAAATCTCTTCATGATAATCATACCTGGGAACTGATCAAGAAACCTGCTGGGGCAAGGTTAGTCAGCTATAAATGGATTTTCAAAGTTAAGGAAGGAATTGAAGGAGTGACGTCGAAAAGATACAAGGCAAGGTTAGTTGCAAGGGGTTTCACTCAGAAAGAAGGTGTCGACTTCAATGATGTGTTTTCTCCTGTTGTGAAGCATAGGTCCATTCGAATGTTGCTTGCCATGGTGGCACAGTTCGATCTTGAACTGGAACAAATGGATGTGAAGACTGCATTCTTGTATGGTGATTTAGATGAAACGATCCTGATGAGGCAACCTGAAGGGTATGTCGAAAAGGGGAAGGAAGATTATGTCTGCGAGTTAAAGAGATCTTTGTATGGGCTGAAACAATCTCCTCGACAGTGGAATAGGAGATTCGACAAGTTCATGGCACGCATAAGTTTCATTAGAAGTCAGTTCGACCACTGCGTTTACTTCAGATTTCGATCTGGTAATTCATTTGTTATTTTGTTGCTTTATGTGGATGATATTCTCATAGCAAGCAACAATGTTGAAGATGTGACGAGGGTGAAGGCTGAACTCAATAAGGAGTTCGATATGAAGGATCTGGGAGCTGCTTACAGGATTCTTGGAAATGACATTCAAAGAGATAGAAAGAAGTCGAAGTTATGCTTATCTCAAAAGGCATATCTACGGATGATTCTTGAAAAGTTTGGTATGCCGAATTCGAAGCCAGTTGTGACTCCAACAAACCCTCAATTCAAGCTGAGTATTGATCAGTGTCCCAGTACTGATGTCGAAAGAGCCTATATGAATAGCATTCCGTATGCTAATATAGTTGGTTCTTTGATGTATGCTATGGTTTGTACTAGACCCGACATAGCTTACGCAGTCAGTCTTGTAAGCAGGTACATGGCGAATCCTGGAAAGGCTCACTGGCAAGCATTGAAGTGGGTTTTAAGGTACATAAATGGGTCTCTGAATAGAGTCCTAATTTATGGTGGAGCCTTGGGTGAAGATAGTAAAGCAGTAATAGAAGGATATGTCGACTCTGATTATGCAGGTTGTATGGATTCCAGAAAATCTATTTCTGGATATGTTTTCACTATGTTTGGCACTGCAATTAGTTGGAAAGCAACACTTCAGAAGGTTGTTGCTCTATCAACCACTGAAGCGGAGTATATTGCCCTAACTGAAGCTGTGAAAGAAGCATTGTGGCTTGAAGGTTTTGCGAAGGAGCTAAAACTTCAAGGTCGAGGTATCACTGTTAAATGTGATAGTCAAAGTGCAATACACCTGTCGAAGAATTCAGCCTATCATGAGCGAACTAAGCACATTGATGTGAGGCTGCATTTCGTCAGAGGAGTAATCGAGCATGGAGAAGTCCAAGTGCTGAAGGTTTCGACTGAAGACAATGCTACTGATATGATCACCAAGACATTGCCGAGTTGCAAGTTTTTCCACTGTATGCAGTTGATAAAGCTGCATGAAGAAAGCTAGTTTGTTCCTTGACGTTGTAGAGTTAGGTCCAAGGTGGAGATTTGTGAGATATTGGATCGAACTCTAGTATTATCGAAGGGTAGCTTCTTGGTTCGACAGTTCGACAGAGTTAAGCATGAAGTCGAAGGATTGTTCACATGTTGGTGTCGAAGTGTGCATGCTGTAGTCGAAGATGGGTCTAGCATGCAGATGTCGAAGATGCTAGAGTTGTTAGCATGTTAAATTAGGTTTTAGTGTTTAAACCCTAACTTGTTAAGTTAGCTTGTTTATTAAGTTGGCTTGTGTAATGGGCCTTGCTGAGAAAGCCCATTAGTTAGTATGTTTGGTTTTATTATAAATAGCATACTAGTCTCTCATCATTGCTAAGCTGCAAATCCTAATTTAGGGTGAGAGAGGTTATTTGTTATTCTTGTAAACTTGTAATCTTGTTTTAAGAGAAAGTAAAAGAATAGCAGTTATAACCAATTCTTGTGTTCTTATTCTCTTCCCTAATTCCCTATTATACTTTGTTATTGGTATCGTTTTTCACAACAGCTAGCATAAATTATTATCATAAACGTGTCACAGGATCATGTTAAGTTCCCATGATGCTCAGAGAAAAGCATCGTTAAAAAAAAGCACGTCATTCAACCCAAGGACAAACACTAAATACATTGTAAAGTAATTATGTTAAGTAAACTAGGATCATTAGCTAATTCTCAAACACATGTGGCCTCTAAGCTGCAAACATATTGGAGATGTTTGGGTAGTGTCACAATCTCATAGTAAATAGGTTCAACACACTCACATCTTCAAGTTTGGAAGTTTAAGCAATTCGAACATGATTATATGAAATAAGTACTTGTAGTAGATGTTGGAATTCCATGACATAAAATCAAGAAGAAAAGATACACAATTGATATTCATCCAAACTACCATCATAAGCATCTAAAATAAATTATTTCAATATAATTTCATTTAATAGTACTTATTTCACAATCAAGAGGAACCTGACCTATACAAACACCACTGCAATTTTTTATACAAGAAATGAAAACAGAAAAGTCCCATCATAGAATCAACACTTAAACACACAAATCCAACAAGAATATAGGTAATGACATAGAGAAATAAAATCACATGTTCATCAAAAAGTAATGCAACAACATAAATGTTGTTATGCATAAACAATATTAAACCATAAATTCACCATAGTCAACTTGAAGAAAAACACAAGAATTGATGGAAGGATGAAGTTTCGAGACTTTTTCCCAAATTCCAAGCTATTGAGAAGAAATTTGGAGAGATTGAGTTCAGGGAAGGAGTGAATGACTTGTTGAAGGGTTCAACCATCAATTAAGTTCAGCGAGCGGTTGAGTTCAGCCACTATTGATTTGAGACGATATTCTTGAAAATCATAAATTTATTTTAGTGACGATCTTCTTGAAAATCATAAGTTTATTTTAACATGAAGTAATGTATTTCAATCAACCTGTTTCAACAAAGATAATTGTGAGTTTATTTGGAAGTGAAAAGAATTCCATTTGTTCGGGTTATGGTATGAAATTAAAGTAGTGCTAAAGCACTTCCAATTGCCATCATCTTTCGACTTGATTTTCATTGTCCCATACTTTTTCGTAGTGTCCACTACTATAAATAATACATTTTATGACAAAGTTTTCACCTTAACAAAAAAAACATAGGTATAACGCCAAGGCGTGCCATATTTATTATTTTTTAAAGATAAAAACAACATATTCCCTCCGTTTTTAATAACATCGAGGGGAAAACAATTCATGACACGCTTCGAATTCCAGCTATTGCAGTTTATATTTTTATTTTGTTATAAGTGTAAACTAAATGATCCATCTATTTGGTTTCCTTAATAACCGAAGGATAAAATAACCAGATCTTACTATAAAAACTCTCGTTAAACAGATTTTACCATAAACCTAACTTATATGTAGCCACCCTAAACTTGTATGCATCATTCTTGTGGGATGGATTGCAAGATATAAAAAATCTTCAATGTTATTCAATCTTGAACAAAACATTTTTCTGCCCTGGCAATATATCTCACATAATGTTGTGGATTTTGTTGTATTTTTGGAATAAACTTCCTATATTGTAAATCAACGAAAACAACATTGTTTTCCTTGGCTGACAACATTGAGAAATTTATTCTTAAAAATGCTCTAAATTGCACACAAAAAATGTTGACTGTTAAAAATTGAAATGAAAACATAACATGTTACTTTCAAATTTTTATTATTTATCATTTTTCTTTGAACTTATTACCTCGGTTTTTTCTAAACCCGAAGGATTTATTTATTTTATTTTTCAATTTAAAAAAGAAAATATGTTTCCCCTAAGATTTTTTAACAAAACCGAGGAAATATGTTACACAACTATAACAACAAATCTCTACCATACATTCTTAAAGGAACAATGCTTAAGATATTGCCAAGACATCAATCCACAAAAACTATTTACATACACCACTATATATCTTCATTAAGCATTTGTCATAAAAATATTTGCTCAAGATAATGAAATCTTGGAACTTAAAGAAGCTTAGAAAAGTTCTCTATGATGGATTGCAAGTGCAGAAAAAATATTTCCAATGGTTGAAGGAGATAACTCCATACTTGAAACAGATAACTCCTTAGAAGTTGGATGCATGCAATCCATAGAACCACTGAAGTTGGATGTTTCTCTCGAAGAATAACAACTACTATGATAACACTACATTTGTTGTAATAATGTAGTTTAATATTCTGTATAAGCAATACAATTTTAAAAAAAATGCACCTCTTACCTCGGTTTTTGTCAGAAACTGATGATATAATTTTGGTGTGATTGATGAGGATATTAATCACCATCCTTAAACAAATATTTGTCGTCCATTTTATAAGTATAAACGCTTAAGACACTTCCATTAGTGATTCAGGTGAAACCTAACAAACATATATTATAAAAGCATTATGAATAGGGTTAATGAACTTTTTCGTTCCTTTAAATATTTTAAATTTCGTTTTAGTCCCTCCAAAATTTTCCTTCAAGAAATAGTCCCTTCAAAATTTTTTTTCCGAACTATTCGTCCCTAACGTCAAATTTCGTAGCTCATCAGTGGCTAAAGTCATAGCTAATCTTTAGCAAATTTGACGTTAGGGACCAATAGTTTAGATAAAAAATTTTGAAGGGACGATTTCTTAAAGGAAAATTTTGGAGGGACTAAAAACGAAATCTGCAATATTTAGAGGGACCAAAAAGTTCATTAACCCTTATGAATATCAATAATTATTAATGAAACACATAACTTTTGAAGCGTAAATTTTTTGGTAAAGTTCTCTAGATGGATTGTAAGAGCAGAAAATAAATTGGGTTTAAGGTTTGTTTTCTTTAATAATCTTTTTTTCGGTGTTCTTCAATAATCATATATTAATTCATTTAACTAATCCTTTTCTCTCTTTTTTACATCAGAAACAAATAAATGCAAAAGGGATTTGGAATATATTGCACCTAACATTTTATTTTTCCCGACATTTCAATCAAACGAGGATCCAACATTTAATCTTCACCAACAGTGATGACGATGAATCAGATTCAAAATTGTTATATAATTTGGCTTAAATGCACTTTTTGTCCCTGTAAGTTAGCGAGTTTTTTTATTTTCGTCCCTGTAAGTTATTTTTTTGGTTTGAGTCCCTATATCTTATTTTTTGCTTGAGGTTTAGTCCCTAAAGCCAAAATCCGCAGGAAAATCTGCAGGTTTCCTGCAATTTTTCCTGCGGATTTTGATTTTAAGGACTAAAACAAACGCGAAAGTGAAATATAGGGACTCAAACAAAAAAAATAACTTACAGGGACGAAAATAAAAAACTCGCTAACTTACAGGGACCAAAAGTGCATTTAAGCCTATATATTTACAGAAATATTTTGTGTAAACAATGTAATATACTAGGTAAATAACTAAGTTACTAATATTCCGTAATTTGTAACGAGTTTAAAAAAATATCAATCTTACCCATCATTTCTATTAATAAACCAAAAGGTATGATACTGGGGTTCTATTAGAAAGATCCTAAAGTCTCACAGTGGTTGAATATAAAGCATTGAAAGAATTTATATAGAGTGACACTTCTCACCTTACCAACCGGTTTTGTAAGGATGAGTTAATTAGGTCAAACTCTAATATGGTATCTGAGCCTATCGATCGGACCATGGGCCATCCACCGTTAATATCCATGCACCAAGCCTAAAAAGAATGTTGGGCGTGAGGGGGAGTATTAGGAAGATGCTAAAGTTCCACATTGGTTGGAGATAGAGCATTGAAAGAGTTTATATAGAGTGACACTCCTCACCTTACTAATCAATTTTGTAAGGATGAGTTAAGTCAAACTCTAATAGGTTTGAACCCATGTGCATAAGTATTTTGATGACGCATTTCATTACCCCACTTTTCCATAACCGAAATTAAATACATTTTACGTCCGAAATGAACCGTGTTATTTATAAGAGTGGTCTCTCAAGTTAGCGTGCACATGTTTTAAAGGGAGAGCTCGAGAGATAATACTCACAACGTATATCTTAGAAGAATATGCATTCTTTGTGTCATCATAATTTATTATGGAAATATCTTTTTCCACCCTTAGACTTCTCACGCACCACCGTGTTTCTAAAAATAACCTCTGCTTCCGGAGATGTATCTATGGAAACACATTTTTTACTTAACATTGATTTGTTCCGTAATTGTATTTACAAAATCTTCTCTTGACTAAATTATTATGAAAATTTCCCAATTGTTCCATAGGTCTTTCTACGAAATCTTCTTTTAACTAAATTATTATGAAAATTTTCCAATTTGTTCCGTAGATATATCTACGAAATCTTCTTTTAACTAAATTTACGATTTTAAATTACTTCCGTAGATACACTTCCGAAAACAACCAATTTTTGACTAAAAAAAGATGCTTCCTAACGTTTTTTTGTGTGTAAGCAAGATAATATTAATGGGAGAACTAAGGGTTCTCCAACCTTTTTACACAAAACAACGGGACCAAAACCCGACAAAAAGAACAAGAAAATTACCAACCAAATAAATTATGATAAGAAAAGCAAGGATCTTTACTAAATTTCTTAAAAACTAAAGTTGGAATTAGTAATTTCCCCTAAGACCGTCCATTTCCAAACCAAAATCTTAATATTTCACACCGTATTATCAACACTCCAACCATCATTTTGGAAGCAAATACCGTTGCGTAGAAGCCAAATAGACCAAGTAGTTCCAAGCTAAACAACTCCCAATTTGCCCTCCTTGACTTTCTTTCCTTTACAAAAAGAGTATCATTCCATAAAATTCGAGAAGCACTCCTCCATCACTGCAACTGATTTACCAATCCAAATGGCTATCTCATCCCATATACTTTTTACCACTTTACAACTGAAAAAATAATGGTCCCTACTTTCCAAATCAATTCCACAAAAAATGCAATTTAAACTATTTAAAGCAAAGTCAATACCTCTAATCTTCAAAAGATCTTTCGTAAGAATTCTATTCACCAAGATCCTCCATCAAAAAGTCTTGATTTTGAAAGGGACCTCCACTTTCCAAATCTTGCGCAACACATCATCGAACTTATTTTGTGGCCCAGAAGGAATGCGAAAACAAGCATAAAAATCATAACAAGAAGAAACCGATAAAACCCCGACCGGATCCGCATCCATGACACCTTGTCAAAATCGGACTCCACCACTCCAATACCTACTAATTTAGAATGGAGAGAAACAAGCGACGCCCAATCTCTCGAATTCATCAAGTTATGCACAATGCCAAAATCCCCCCAAATCCACATATTATCTCGCTATCGCTACCGCGAAAATTAACAGAGTCGCCACTAACATATTTATCCTGAAAAGGAAGGGAATGCCAGCGAACCACAAAACAAAACAACGGTCTCACGACCAGAGAAAAAGGGTAAGGGAGTCGGTTACGCGAGGGGAAGGTGTTAGCACCCCTCACGCCCATCGTACTCGATGGTATCCACGCCCGTGTCTAAATCTATGGGTGTGTAAAAAATCTACGCTAATCTGGACTAAAATGAATGCAGAATGTAGGGAAAGAAAGGATTGTGCTCGCACGGGCCCTACCCCGCTGCCTACGTATCTGTTTTGCGGAATCAGAGGTACCGTAGCTCGGCTAACTAGTTTCTGTTTGTTTTGTATTTTTTAGGTGAACGAGTTACATTCGCACTCCGCTGCTCGACCTTTGGAGACTTATGCTGGGAATGGAGCGGAAATAACAAGCTCTTAAGAAAAGAAAATCAAAGAGTGTGGTTTGTGTTTTAAAGGATGCATGAGGAAAACCTAAGCTAAGGGGGAAAGCTTTCTACCTAATGTTATCATACAAAGGGTACAAGTCTAAACTAAACTAGCAACCTACGGGGAGAAAGCGAAAGGCAAACAAGAATATCACACAAACGAGTTCTGCTCGTAAAGCAAACAAACTACTGGCACTGGCCAAGTAGTAGAAAAGCGGTCCCGCCATAGCCAAGGGGAGCGAATCACCCGAGTCAACCAAGCATTAGACCTCGTGAAAATGATCGGGCCATAGACAAGAGGAGCGACTCGATGAGACTAGGCGGGGGTTGATTACTAACCCTTTCCGCATGCCTTCGATGAGAACTTAACGGAGTGCCATATAGGACTTATTACACCGTGACTCCCTGCCGCAAAGCAAAAATATAAACACACCAACAAAAACAGATCCTCTTTCGAGGACTTAGCCAGATGCATGTCTAGGTCCTACTTCTCATGTTAAAGGATGATGCGAGAAAGCGATAAAGTGCGAGAGAAATAAAATGAAACGGAATCAATACCAAACGGATGATGATCCGTAAGCTAAAGCGAAGAGAGCAAGTAAACTAGGATCCCGCGAGCGAGCTAGCAAAGCAAAAGCAAATAGTCAGCACACCGATTAGCCATGAAAGCACATAAAGGTCGACGTGCGCGTCGAGCACAATCACAATACACCTGCAAGAGGAACAAGCAAACCAAACAAGCAGATATAAAGCAATAGGAATGTGTCTCCAGGATGAGAACAGAAAGCAAGTGAATGAACCCGTGTCCCGCAAGTAAAGCGGGACACTCATAGAATGAGCATCGATCGGTGACCGCCCAAAAGCCTCGCACACTAGCACACACGTTAGAGATAACAAGACACCGTAATCGGAATTGCGTTATTGCTATTCTAAAATAAACCGGACAAAGTAAACATGGAAAAGGTGCGGTGATACGCGAATAAGCATGCAAAAATCACAACGGAAGCCGACAAAAGTACCATCATGGAAAACACAAAATTCAGCAATACAAATCATTCCACAAAATAGTACATCTCACAAGCTTTCCAACGATATAAAGAACATGCAAATCGGAGTTACGAGTCAAAAGATATGAACATTCAAAGTTGGAAAAACAACTAAAAAGAAGCATGTAACCGGTTACATTAATCAGGTAACCGGTTACATCACTGGTAGAAGTCATTTTTTGAGAAAAACAGGATCATGTAACCGGTTACATGAATCAGGTAACCGGTTACATCACTGGCAGTGGCGAAAAAAAGTTAAAAGCAAGTCATGTAACCGGTTACATCAATCAGGTAACCGGTTACATCACTGGCAAAGACGAAAAATGACCAAAAACAAGTCATGTAACCGGTTACCTCATTCATGTAACCGGTTACATCAGCACCAGAAGTGAAAAATCAGCAAAATCAACATTCAAAAGCACTTCAATCATGCATCCAATAAGAGATGTAACCAAGCACGAATTTGCCTCTATTTGTACAGCATTATGAGCATCAAACAAACACAATTAGGCATCAATCCACATAGATTTCAAGTCATCATCAAGAATCATCAAGCAACAAGTTCATGCAAGCATTATAACAAACACATAGTGCACCAAACTTGTATCCACACGCGATTGCAAGCAAAGATATCAACGAATCCAACATTTAATCATCATCAACATCAATTACGCATGATCAACCACTAGATCTAGCATTCGAATCATGTTAACACCAACAATTAAGCACTTAATTCAAGGTTCAAAGGCTTACCGGATGAAGATCTTTAACCGACGCGCAAACACGAACACGACACGAATGCGAACACGACACGATCGCGACACGACCGCGAAAGCAAGATCCAAAGGGAGCGAGGGTGAGGCGCGCGAGCTAGTGAGGAGAGGGAGCGAATCCGAACTCGAGATCTTGAACTTCAATCCATATTGCTCTTGATTCTTGAAGGAAATTGATTAATATTGATGAAAGTTTTATGTAATTTGTGGTTTTGATTCAAGAGAATTGAGAGAAAGTGTTTTTGATCTTTTTGGTGAATCGAAATTATGAGAATCCTCCTCTTCATTTGTGAAGAGCAAAATGTTTATATATTGTCAACGCGAAATGTCCAAATTGCCCTCGGTGCGTCTTATTTTGGCTTGTTTTTAAGGAAACTCGGTTCGGCTCTGAATTTTGGAACGAAACCAATGCCATTGTGAAGATGACCAAATTCTTGACTCGTCGCCGCGAGAATCGCATCAATCCGATAAGCGACGAAGAAAATATGCCCGTTTGAATGACGAGAAACGCCGATTCATCTGGTGTGACGGTGCAGAATTTTGTGAATACCGCTCAAAGAACTCGATAAAACTCCGTCTTCGGCTCAAAATCTGAACAAGCATGTGTGACGAAGAATCGAAGCTAACGAAATTTCCAAAAAAATTCCGCCAGAATGGACTTCATACGATAAAAATTGAAGGAGTTATGAATTTTCGAACTCGGCGCGACATACTCGAAAACACACTTTTTACCGAAACAACACGATGATCCTTAAAATTATGGGAATTTTCCGTCCATAATTGGCCTTCGGTCCGAACATATGAAATCTTGGTAATGATGGTACAGAGCTCCAGTTAAATTTTCAAGCGAATCCGACGAGCGGATTAGGAGATATGAATTTTCCGAGGTCCGAAACCCTACATTCAGCACTGTTTTTCACTGCGAAACCTCAAGTAATTTGCAAATTTTACGACCTTCCTCAAAGAATTGGCTTCTGAGCCGAACACGAAAGTTGTAGATATCGTCGAAACAGTTAAGGCCCCGCGTGAACCTAGCTCACATCACCTTCCCACTAGGACTTGTGAATTTTCTCGTATTTTTCCTATTTTAGCCATTTTTCACACCTTATCTTCATAAACCCATGAAAACTCTTTATTATTTTTCTTCGATTTTTGAATGACGAAATAAACGTCATTATTAACTTACAGCTCAAATAAAGAGGGCAAATTTTGGGGTGCAACAGTTGCCCCTATTCAAACTTCTTGAATCTGACGGGTGAGAAACGAAAGTTTCAAACCGTTGAGGTGGAAGGAGATTGAATACCAGAATGAACTCGAAAATTTGCACTCTTGATCAATAGAAGATTCCGTCTTGTAATAATAAGGAATGTACCACCCCGTAAGCAGGGAGAAAAAACTTCAATTGATCTGGATAATAAATATGCTCCAACTTACGATAAGAAGGAACGGGCACCCACAGGCAGGGGAAAACACTTCAAATGATCTGGGCATCAAGAGAAGGAATATCTCGATTGATCTGAGTATCAGACGTAGCAGATGTCTCCGAACTTGCATCGAGATAGATGTCTTAAGTCGATCTGGGAATCGAGGGAGATACATCGGTTGATTCGGACATCAACGGGTAATAGGTATCTTTGATATGGGAATCATGATCTGGGAATCTGGGCAGACATCTCTTCTGATGCAATTAAATCATCAGGTAGATAGTCCTACTAATCTGGGAATTAGAGGCTAGCTCCTTCGTAAGACCACGGGGATCCGGAGGTGGTTCCTTCAACTGAACTGTAAATCAGGATAGGAACAATATCTCTTCCGAACTGTGTACGCCGGGGAAAGAATGCCTTTAAACTGATCTGGACATGATGCCAGAAAATAAGTAGGACAATCTTCATCTGAAAGACAAAGTCGATCAAGCAGACATCTCCATCTGATCTAATGATATCAGTGGCTTGCTCCTTCGTAAGATCTTGGGAGATCCGGAGGCGGTTCCTTCAACTAATCTGAATCTGAATATTAGAATAGGAACAGATATCTCTTCTGAACTGTGTACGCCGGGTAAAGAAAGCGTCTTCAACTGATGGTTAGGCATCAGGACTGGGCAGGCGAGTTTCTTCTTCTGAACGAACTAAATCGTCAGGGAGTAGATATTTCCAACTGATCTGATGTATCAGAGGGCTTGCTCCTTCGGAAGATCTTGGGAGATCCGGAGGCGGTTCCTTCAACTGAGCTGGATATCAAGATAGGAACAAATATCTTCCACCGATCTGGGGGCATCGGGAATAGGAATGTCTTTGAACTGATCTGAGCTATGCCAGAAAATAAGTAGAACAATCCTCTTCTGATTCAAAACATCAGGATAAACGCCTGTAATGACTAGGCGAATATTGCTCTCTGGGGAGCATTTGAACCTGGATAACTTTCCTGCAGAAAGAAACAGATATGATATGATTTATGCATGATGCATGTATGAATGTATATGGAATAACGTTTCCGATAATGAAGACGGTATACGTTTAGAGAATGCTATGCAAATGATGCATGATTCGGGCGTTGCTTAGGGAAACAACGGATGAGCACTGAATTGCTGAAGAAGTCCTGGAGAGATTATGGAACTCTGCGGGGAGGACAAGATACGTGACCAGAAGTCACAAACCGTGAGTTGGCAAAGATGGATCAGAAATCTGTTGGAGACGATCAAATCTGGATGCGAGCTCTGTTTGGGGAACAAATCCTGCTTGGAGATAAGAACATCCCACTTAAATGCTTGGGGAAGACCCTTGCAACTTCATTGGAGAAGCAGGTTCTCGACACACCGGGGATGAGGAAATAAGAGCAAGTCGTGGAGATAACTCTGGTGAGGAATGACCAGCCTGCTGGTGTAGGATGCATTCCGCTGGGGAAGTCCTAGATGAGAACAGATCCTACTGAGGATGCATGTGAATCTTTGCTGAGGAAAGAAAACTCAGTGGGGAAGATGAATACTTCTGCAAAGCGAGTTGCTGGGGATTAGGAACTCGACATAAGAACCTTTTGTTAAGACAACTCCACTGGGGAATAAGATGACTCTCTTGGGGAAAACAAGTCAATCTGTTGGGGAGAGAAACACTCTACTGGGGAGAATGAGGAACTCGAGCAAGGAACCTCATTAGGATATTTGCTAGGGAATCAGATACCATCCACTCATGATTCAACTGGGGAGAAGACATTCCACCGGGAACAAGACTTCTGGAGCATGGAGAATGCATCAAGATGCGCTTTACTGAGGATGTGAGAATCTTGGAACAACGAAAGTCTCATCTGAATGTACTCAGCTGGGGAATGAGAATCTCTCACTCGGCTAGATTCGCCGATGTGCTGACATGGTGTACTCAAAAGGATGTACCTGTGAGATAAACAGATAAGAATGCCCCAGGATATGGCATGACGTCACGGGATTTCCTCACATGGAAGAGGATAGTGATGCTCACCCACAGTGGGCAAATGCAAGAGCAAACAGATTGTCAAACATATGAGCCTGGAACTTTCCAAACAAGCAATGGATTCACGAGTTAACAAGCAAGTAGTGATTAGAACACCAAACAAGTATCGTTCAGAGCATCAAACAGGCATTGGTTCTCCAAGAGAATTCCACCAGAAAGTGAGCTTAAGGGGTCAAGCAAGTGTTGACTTCAAAGGGACCAAACAGGCATTGGCTTTCATAGCGTTCTGCATATTCGTATTGATTGTAAGGATGCCAATCAAGTAATGGGCTTATAGACACATTAGGGTGTATGCGACAACCATCCGTAATTGTTGGAAATCCATGACACGAGGGTCGGAAACTCACGACTCGAGGGTCGAAAATGAAATCAAAACTCATGACACGAGGGTCGGAAATGAAATCAAAACTCACGACTCGAGGGTCGGAAAGGAAATAAACTCACGACTCGAGGGTCGGAAAGGAAACAAACTCACGACTTGAGGGTCGAAAATGAAATAAAAACTCACGACACGAGGGTCGGAAATGAAATCAAAACTCACGACTCGAGGGTCGGAAAGGAAACAAACTCACGACTCGAGGGTCGGAAAGGAAACAAACTCACGACTCGAGGGTCGGAAAGGAAACAAGCTCCCGACTCGAGGGTCGAAAAGGAAACAAACTCACGACTCGAGGGTCGGAAACTCACGACTCGAAGGTCGGAAATGAGATCAAAACTCACGACTCGAGGGTCGGAAAGGAAACAAACTCACGACTCAAGGGTCGGAAAGGAGATAAACTCACGACTCGAGGGTCGGAAATGAGATAAACTCACGACTCGAAGGTCGGAAATGAAATCAAAACTCACGACTCGAGGGTTGGAAAGGAAACAAACTCACGACTCGAGGGTCGGAAAGGAGATAAACTCACGACATGAGGGTCGGAAATGAGATAAACTCACGATACGAGGGTCGGAAAGGAATCAACTCACGACACGAGGGTCGGAAAGGAGATAAACTCACGACTCGAGGGTCGGAAATGAGATAAACTCACGACACGAGGGTCGGAAAGGAATCAACTCACGACTCGAGGGTCGGAAATGAGATAAACTCACGACTCGAGGGTCGGAAAGCAAAGGATTCACAACACGATGATTGGAAACTCACGACTCGAGGGTCAGAAAGGAATCAAACACAACACGAAGGTTGGAAACTCACGACTCGAGGGTCGGAAAGGAAAGGACTCACAACACGAGGGTTGGAAACTCACGACTCAAAGGTCGGAAATGAAGAAAAGGAATTCGATGTCCACATGTTAGGACCCTGGTTAAGGGATACCAATAACCAACGGTTGCAACCTCTGGAAGGGTTTTGAAAATCGCACTGAAATGCAAAGAGATGCCACCAAAAATTGGACTTTCAACTTCAGACTGCTGAGGATGACAACCCTGACGGTTCTCAAGTCCATAAGTTGTTTATCTCACACCTGAACTTTAAATTGAACACTTCCTAATGAGGATAAAATGCCAATGCATAGTGTCTTGCCTCAGCCTGTAGGGACTTTGAAGAGATTAGTCTTGTAAGGACTTCCTGAGATTTGTGCTATCATAGCCAACTTGCCCCAGTATCATGAATTTTGAAACCATGCCCCTGCATGGCCTATGTTGGAGGTAGCTTCGACTGTGCTTGAGTGAATGCCCGTGATTACTTAGCATTTTGAGAGATTCTTCGAATCTTGACTTGATTGCCTCAGATTGAGTGAAAACTTTCTTGTTAGAGTAATCAAATGCTTTTGTGCCCATGAAGGTGATCAGACTTTGAAACATTGCTGCCTCTGCTCAACGGAGTTCTGAAGACAACTCGTCCTTTGGGAGGATACAACTTTTCATATGAAGTTCATGATAGAAACTTTATTAATGTTAAGCACTTGTTCATATGCAAATAATGTTTATTATGAGAAATATAATTCTAATGCAAAGAGTATGTTTATGTTGAAGTTTAAAGAAAACTATTTTTTTTGAAAGGATGTCGTAACATCGAGTTTTTGTGAAAGAAATATGGTGTGATACCAACTCAAGCGCTTAGCGGATCTCCTAGGAGTCAGCTTACCGTATTCTCATGTATAGTCTGCTTTCGAATTAACCCATGCTTCAGTTAGGACTTTTCAGGGTTGTAACGTGGCCAGGTTCAGGGTTTGAGAAAAAAAGGATTTTTAGGCTCAAATTATTTGGTTCCCGCCCCCTTCGTAATGTTCTCCAGTCCTATGTTCAGTTAACTCGATGCGAGCGTTCATATTTCAAGAGGAGTTTGAGATGATTGAGGAGTCAATGAGGTCTTCTGAATACGACAATCACTTTACCTTTCTTTATCTCTGATTTAACATCATACGACTTTGTCCTTGCTCAACAATTTCATTATCATTTCCTCTTTTTTCTTTACTTTCTTTCTCTTTTTTTTTTTAATTTCTTACTTTCTTTCTTTCTTTTTTCTTTTTTTTTTGACAAGTCGTGTGATCCCGCATTACCTTTGCTTTATTGGAAGTGATCGTAACTGCCTGAATTCTTGATAGATGAAGAATTACCATTGTGGTATCGTCATCCTTTGATCTCATGATATCAGGGATAACCGCTGCGACTTTGATGTTGGTCTCAACCTCCGGAGGTGAGGGATAATTTTGATGTCTCAACCTCCTGAGGTGAGGGATAACCGTTGTGGTTTTGACGTTTCGTCCTCCTGATGCGAGGGATAACCATTGTTGTATCCTTAGGTGCACACTCCTGATGAATTTTGAATGCTCAATCAGGTTAACTGAATACTACCCGCCCCTGGGTTAAATGTGAGGGTTTTTCCATATAGAAAAGAAACTCCTACTTCGAAGGCTCAGAGGGGTTATCGAGGGTCTATCTCCCTTATATCTCCGGTGTTTGGGAATTTGAAACAATGCCTGTACATCATCAACAGGGTTCTACTCAAAAGCATACCATTTGAGGTTTATTGGTATTATGTTCATCATTCTCCCTACGAAGTTATCATGCTTTGTTAACAAAAGTTAAGTATCACAAAAAGCATAGAAAAACATATACGAGCAAAAGCGAATGGATTCTTTCAAGACAAACATAACCAATGCATTATGATTATAGTTCAAAAACAAACAAGTTTTACATGCAAATAGTATTGAACAAATCAAGAAAGCTTAAACATGAACATGCATAATGATTCAGTAGTTGCCAATGTTGAGGAGATCCTCTCCGTATGGACTAATGCTTTAGAATATCCGCTGAGTCGAAGGAGAATTTCAATTCTAGCCTTCAGGTGCGAATGTGATTGCCTTTGAGTCAATCAGGTCTTGTACCTTGTCTTTGAATAGATGATAATCCTCAATCGAATAACCAGGTGCCCCAGCATGTAAAACACACTAATCATCAGCATATGTTCCTGTAGAACACTTCAGATTACTTCACAGAAGAAGATTTCAGCGAGGCCATACAAAACTTGTAAGTGCTCAGCTTTAGGGATTTGAGCTGTTCTAGTGGTGCACAAACTCAAGATACAAGGCGTCTTGCTTATCCCTCGGTTGGGAGCCCTAAATATAGCTGTTGGAGTTTGTGAATGCTTTAAGGATTTGAGCTGCCAATGATGCGAACTCAAGAACACGGAGTCTTGCTTATCCCTCGGTCGGGAGCCCTAAATATAACGACTGGAGTTTGCGAATGCTTTTAGGGGTTTGAGTTTCCAATGATGAGAACTCAAGAACACAGAGTCTTGCTTATCCCTCGGTTGGGAGCCCTAAATACAGCTGCAGAAACATAAATCAACATCATGAATGGAGGAAACTTGTATTACTATCAGCGAACAACAATAACCTCTGCCGCTTGGTCATCAAAGTCGTTGCTTGGAATACACAACAGTTGTTATGAAGGAAACCTCTGACAGTACCAATTTGCAAGTGATTCTCGTGAGTTACTCCTCGAGGAAGAACAAACATTCTACTTGTAGCAGATGAAATGGGATTGACCAGTAGAAACCATTATGAATAAACTCAAACATCTCTATATCGAGCAAGTCTTGGACTCTTTGTTCCTCAACACCTTGTAAGGATTGACATTATGATCAGGTGCCCCGAGAAAGGAAAACACCGAGTGCTGTCATTGAAATCAGGAGAGCAGTCTGTGGTGAGGAAGAACCAAAGCATGAATCTTAACCAACTCAAATTCCAACAAGCAAGGAAGCAACTGAACACCAGGCATTAGGATTACATCAGCCTGCTTCTTATACTCTTTCCGTCTATGTTGACAAGCAATGGTTGCTGAAAAGGAAACTCCATGAGAAGGAGGTGAATCTGGATATGAAACAGAACCTTGAGAATGTGAGGTGCCTTTGCAGATCACTCTTGATTACTGTCTGGCAGAAGATTCTGGCAAAGTCACACGGAATCTGTAATGCTTTAGGGATTCGTGCAATGCAAATGGTGCAATGCTCAAAATAGACAATGTCTTGCTTATCCCTCGTGCGGGAGCCCCAAGCAACTTCAAAGACTTGCAGATCCTGACATCACGACCAGGTGCCCCAGATTAGAATTCACACCTAGTGTCATCGTCATCAAGCAGAGAATCTGTAGACATCCATACAGTACGGAGCTTAACCAATTGCAAATAAAGCAAGCATGGAAGCAAGTGAGCATAAGACAAGTCTTCAAAAAGAACCTCAACTTATCTTTCCTCTTGATCACCCCACAAAGTTGTTTCATGACTGATCTTTGAACAAACAATAAGAATAAGTCGAGTCTGAGAGTCTGGAGATAATACCAAGTCTGAATAAGAGATCCTCGATCCTGAACACCTGTTATGCATGAGATGTATGAGATGCATGATATGAATGCAATGCCATGTTCATTCAATTTCCAAGGAATCCTCGTACTTTGATTTTTTTGAAAGCAAGAGATGGAAAAGCTCGACACGAGGCTTAAAGATATGATTCCTTTGAAATGGAAGGAACATGTATGCCAGTTATTTTTTGTACATCATTTTTTGGAAAGTAAACATGCAATGATGCAAAGTGGTGGGAACCACAATACTGGATATATCTGATGATGCCGAGAAATCACACGGCACAAGTTCAAAGGTTCAGCATAGTTTCGAACCACCACAAAAACCACAAGTCACCAACAGAACAATTTACCATTGGAACTAGAACATATAGTCACCAACACACTGGAATAGAACACAGATTACTACTCGAATAAGAACCATAGTACCACACGAACAGGAACCAATAGTACACTCGAACGAGAACAGCGGTAACCCACGAACGAGAACGGCAGAAACCCACAAACAAGAACAGCGGTAACCCACAAACAAGAACAGCGATCACCAACAATGTACCTGTTATATGATCATTGACTCCCGCCCCACTCACGGGTAAAATCTAGGCCAAGGTAAGGTCATGAAACGCAGTATACGGTCCGCCCGAAGGTAAGCATCATCATAGCGCGGATGCGGGTGACGATAATACCTCCGTTTGAAACCACTACTCTGCTCGTGGTCACATAATCCATCCCGAGACGTACACCTCGAGACAAACCATGCTCCCACTCTATCCTAGGGTTCCTATGGTTCACATATAGCCTGGGTATTGGGCCTTTTACCTCTTGTAACACCCACCCAACAAACAGAGATCCAGCCAGTCCAGAATATGATGCAGAAAAGTAAAAGCGCACATAGAATGCAATGCAAACAGGTAAATATGCAAAGCAATAAAACACCCAAAGATACACACACAAGCGCTAGAATCGACTCGCTAAGTCCGGACCCGCAATAGGTCGAGACGTCCCCAGCAGAGTCGCCAGCTGTCGCTACTGCGAAAATTAACAGAGTCGCCACTAACATATTTATCCTGAAAAGGAAGGGAATGCCAGCGAACCACAAAACAAAACAACGGTCTCACGACCAGAGAAAAAGGGTAAGTGAGTCGGTTACGCGAGGGGAAGGTGTTAGCACCCCTCACGCCCATCGTACTCGATGGTATCCACGCCTGTGTCTAAATCTATGGGTGTGTAAAAAATCTACGCTAATCTGGACTAAAATGAATGCAGAATGTAGGGAAAGAAAGGATTGTGCTCGCACGGGCCCTACCCCGCTGCCTACTGTCGCGGGCGAAAAATCGTTGTCTTTTTTGGGATGAAACACCTGATGCCTTCTTTGGGCTCGAGTGCTCAAAAAAAATGATTTTTCTTTTGTACGGACCAAACTTTTTATTGTTTCCAAAAGAGGAAAAGGAAAAAAGTTGCAATAACCTTAAAAGTGGGGGGAGAGATCTTGGGTAAGAGGGTTGGTTATACGAAGGGAAGGTATTAGCACCCAACGTATCTATAGTACTCTATAGGTTTCTTTGTTTTATTTATTCCATTCTTGTTAGGGTGGAGGTTCTTGTGAGAAAGGTGGGACCTAAGGTGTTTGTTTGATTATGCTCGCAAAGATCATCGCGATCCTCTGCATACATATCCCTTAGAGGGAATCAGAGCATCTGTAGCTCGGGGTCTACGGGTGCTAAGGTTTGAATGGTTTTTGTTGTTTTGTTTTGCTCGCCAAGGATCGACCTTGTGCCTACGTATTCTCAAAGGGATGTTGAGAAAGTCAGAGCAATCGTAGTTCCCACTTATGCTAGTGGAAGCAAAGGAAAATAGACAAATGTCGTCTAAATGCTAGATGTATCTAATCTATATCATCACATACATCTGTTTGATTTTGTTTGAAAATCTTTTCATTATAAGCCCGGGGCCATGCCACTTAGGGTGCTTAGAATGATAAAGATGTTTTTGTTTAACCAGCCTTGTGGCAAAAGTTTCAATGAAGTCAGCCTCGTGACAAAAACTTTGATTAATCAGCCAGCCTTGTGGCAAAAGTTTCAATGAAGTCAGCCTTGTGACAAAAACTTTGATTAATCATCCAGTACGGTGGTAAAACAGTTTGATTGATTAGCCAGCCTTGTGGCAAAAAGAAATTTGATTGATTAGCCAGCCTTGTGGCAAAAAAGTTTGATTGATTGTTTGATTGTTTGTGATGATATATAAGAGATACTCCTATCATAGAGATGATAAATGTCTAATCTCCTAGGGTATTTGATTTGGATATTGGGGATGCTTATAAGAAGCCCGTGGGTCCTTGTACGAAGCCCAAGAGGAGGCTATCCGAGGGTCCTTGCATTGTAAGCCCAAGAGGAGGCTATGGGAGGGACAATCCAGGGTCCTTGCATTGTAAGCCCAAGAGGAGGCTATGGGAGGGTCACTCGTTTGTACAAAGCCCAAGGGGAGGCATGGTATAGTTGGTCTGAGCTCTTAGAGCGATTTCACCGGGAAACCATACTCTATGTCCTAACCTAAACTAGTGGAGATTCTTTGCACGAAGCCCAATAGGAGGCTATGGGGAACCTAGTGTTGTACTAAGTTGAACAAGCACACATATCACACATATGAACAAACATGAACAAGTATGAACAAACATGAACAGGTATGAACAATTATATATATGACAAAGTGTGTGTATATAATGGAGTTTATGAAGGAAATATACCTGTAAGCATGATCCATTTGTATACACAGGGGCTCGGGACTCACACTCGGGGAGAGGTCCACTTGAATTTATTCAAAGCTATGTAAACAGGTATTTACAAAGGGCTTGGGACTTATACCTACATGGAGGCCCATGGTATATTTTTGGGAAGATTTAAAGTAAACCTTCATTTTTGGTTTGTTATTCAAAGTTAAAAAACACATTGATTGAGATATGTACAAAAGGCGTACAATGAAATACCTAATTTCATGTACTAGAGTGGGTATGTACAAAAGGGCTTGGGACTTATACCTACGTGGAGGCCCGTGGTGTATTTACAAAACATGGTTGATTGTTTATTTACAGACGCGAGGTTTCGCTTTTGAAAAACTGTTTGAAGATTTGTTTGAAAAGTTTATTCTGTTTGAAGAAAAACTGTACAAAAAAGAAAAGAAATGGGACTTACACTCTCTAATATTCGAGAGGCCCCTGTTTTATTTTCATAAAACAGGGTGGGTGGTTTTGAAAAAAAGATGTGAGATTTATTGTTTTTAAAAAAACAGTTTGAAAAGTATTGTTTTGAAAAAGTTTTCTGTACAAAGAAAAACTGTAAAGGGAAAAAAAGAGTGGGTCTTATACTCTCTAATATTCGAGAGGCCCCACTTCATTTTGAAAACCAATTGATCAATTGAAATTTAATCAATAGTTTCAAAAAGAAATGGTTTATTGTTTTTGAAAAGAATGATCGTTCGTTTTAAAACGATTTGAATTTGAAAGAAATTAACTTAATTAAGTTTAAAACAAGTTTTAATGCTTAATTAAGACCTAAGTGATTAGGGTTTGATCACAAAATATTTACAAGTGATTAGGTTTGAAAATTAAATGAAGAAACAATATTTAAAGTATTTAAAAACACTTAAAAATATGTCATTTTAAACCTAATTAAAAACACATTAAATAAATCTTTTTTTGTGATTTTTTTTAATATTGTCAAAATATGTATATTAAATAAGAAGTGTTTAAAAAATGAAGAAAAAATAAGTTAATTTGATGTATTAAATAATTAAATGAAGTTGTAAAAGAAAATGAAAGAAAATAGTGTTAAAAAAGAAGGTTTGGTCTCACAAGGGTTTGAACCCACGACCTGGAGGTTACCAACCAAAACACTTGCCAACTGAGCTGCGCGCGCAGCTTGTAAATAATACGCTTCCATTTAATTATATTTTAAAACGAACCATTTGAATTTCTGAACAAAAAATGGCGCCAATAACACATCCCTAACTTGATTTTGAAAATTCTGAAAACTGGATTGTTTTGATCAAGTGAATAGCCTATCTTGCTCGATTTTGGACGAGGAACATGATGGTACCATTTAATTCCATTTATTTTCACTCTAAGATCATTAATTTTCTGATGAACACGAAGAACCCTAATTCCCTAATTCAATCTGAAATCGTGTTTGTGCAAGATAATTGGCAATTGATTGAGGGTTAATGATCTATGCATGTGCAGAAACAAGATAGTATGGCAGTTTTTCATTTATGATGCACGTATGATAGAGTTTGAAGTTCAAGAGAGCTTACCTTAAAAATGTCAAAACTGGAAATCGAATTCTGCAAATGAGGGATTCCAGATGTTGTTTCTTGATCTGAACACCTTCAGTGGACCTTATGGAACATGTTTGAAGTCTTGGAATGAACTGAGAACCTCTTGATCAGTTTGTGGCACCCGATCTGCAGAGCTATGGTGTGAGAATCGAATATGATGATTTTGATGTTACAGATCATATGTGAGTGCTTGGATAGTTCATATGTGATGTATATGAGGTGTTGGAAGTGTTAGTTTGGACAGAAATGTTCTTGAATGGATTTTGGCATGATAAGGCCATGGTTATGCATATTTGAGAAGTGAGGTAGTGATTTTGAGCTTGAGGTGTTTTTGGGGTGTATGAGTGGTTCAAACAAGTTTCAAATGATGTTTATGAGTTGTGGGAAGCATCATTTTGCTTAGAACTTCAAAGGTTTAGAGGTTGAGCATTTTACCTCTTTGAAAACTATGAAACTTGCAATTCAAGAAAGAAGAGAGAAAACCTATAATTGTGAGGTTTTGGTGTGAATTTGAATGAAGTTTGGACCTCTATTTATAGGCCAAGGATTCTGAACTCCAAGCTTTGCAAGTTGATCAAAGAATGGTGATTTGGCACTTAAGAGATAGAATGGAATCTTTCACATTAAATGCAAATGGTTAAAGTAACTAAACCATGGTTATTTTGGCCAAGCTTCTTATCTCTTTCCTATCTGATCTTAAACCAGAAAATATCTCTCAATCATTGCTTTGGTGTGTCATCACTTGAATTATAGGTCATGTAGTCTTGAAACTTAGTGAAAAATGGTGAAAATTCAAGTGAAAATGATCACTAAATGCATAATTCAAAACCATAGCTATGCTCCATATTTTTTCATGCTCTTGGACATTTTGGAAAGCTCATGTTACACACTTCAAAACCCTAGTTGAAAGTTTCTTCAAGACCTTTAAGGAAATGGGTGAAAAAGATCCATGAACTTTGAAGAAAATGAAGTTTTAAGTGAAATTTTCATAAGATACCAACTTTGAAGCACCATATCTCTTAAATGGTTGATCTTATGGAAAAAATTTATATGTGTCAAAGTTGTTTATTGGATCAAAATCTACAACTTTCATGTTGGAAGTTTTTTTCAGTTTGTAGGTGAAATTTTGAGAAATTCCCTTCCAAAGTTTGGAAAAACCCATTGAAAAACACTTAGAAATTTTTCTAAGTATGAAAAGTCAAACTTTTGACTTTTGATTCTTGATTGATTTTCTTGATTTTTCTTGATCAAATGACTTCATATATCATATATTGATGATTCAAAACTTCAAAAGTCATGGTTGACCAAAATTCCCCAAAAGTCAATGGTGATCTTGTTGAGTTGACTTTTTCAGACGAATCGCGTTTCTGGAGATTTCAAATGAAACAGGCTATCCTCATCAAATGAATAGTATGAATGGATCATATTGAAGCATTAGAGGATATTGAGCCATGGTTTGAGTTGTGGCACCATGTCCTGATTAAAAAGTCAGTGGTTTAGTGAATTAAGTCAAAAAACCCTAATTGTCGACCTGATGAAATTGATGCCTGTAGGTCTTGGATTGAGATACAATTTCCATTGTATATTGTCATAGGGATTATTTGAAGATGATTGAAACCTTTGATTGACTCCCTGGGGATTTTTAGGGTTTCCCAAATGTGATCCCTGATTTTAGTCCCTGATAGTTCAAAACCCTGATCTGAGGATTTGTCTGATCAATCTTTGTGTAGAAGATGTTATGAGCCAATGGATTAGGTCAAAATGATGCACTTGAGGTCTTGATATCATGTCCCAAGCCATTAGGTCAAATTCTGAGCAAAAGTCAGGAGTATGCTGTCTTCAGTCAAAACCCTAATTCAGTCGATTCAAAGCTGTTGAGTTTGTTGAAGTGAATCTCTGAGGACCAAATGTTGATTGTTGATGAAGATAGTTCATTTGAGATGAAGGGAGAACAAAACCTTAATTTATTGTTACTTGTACTGATGAGTGATTTCCTGATTAAATCCTGCTAAGCACAAGTAGCAAACACAAGCTATGCAGTTTGTTAGAGATGCAAATGATGCATATGCAGATGATATGAGGTGGTATCTTAGGTCAAAAATTGGGGTATGACAGATGCCCCTATTTAAGTTTCTTCAACCTGAGACATGAAGATTGAAAATCTTCGTTTTGATAGGGTGGAAGAGACTTAAATATCAGAAGACGCGAATTTTGGACCTAAGATACCAAAATTGCGAATGATGCAAGGATATCTTTTACCGAGGGAATATCAAAACTGACTCCGCTGGGGAAAAGAGATCGAGAAGGATGCCTCAATCCGTTTTAGGAAGAGAATCCGTTTTATTCTTCGGGAAAGCAAGTGTATGCTTCACCGGAGAATGATAGCTTTGTAAGAAAAGCTTACCTACCGACATTATCGACTATCAGCACAGGGATAGACTTGTTTAATAATGCGAAGGTGAAAGGTATGAAACTATATTACCGACTATCAGCATGGTGACAGACTTGACATGGTAAAAAGAGTTTCAAAGGTTCGGTTAATATTATCGACTATCAGCATTGGGATAGACATGTTAATAATATAACCAGAACAAAAGGTTTACCAACTACCAGCCTCGTGATAGCGGTTTTGAAGACATGATCAATTATCAGCCGAGTGATAAAATGATTCTGGAGACTTTGCTAGGGAAATTACTGGTTATTCAGCCTTGTGAATAGTAATAAGACCCTGATCGTCAAATGATCTTCATGACTGATTTCCTTGAGAGGAAAAAGCTTTTGAAAGAGACATAAGCTGCTCAGATGATGAGGCTATTGCTTATTGTCTGTTTTTCACGACTCTGTTTGAGGAATCGGAATTTGAATCTTTGGTAAAGACAGGGTTCTAACCAAGAATGAATTGGAAATAAATAGTCAAACAAGACTTTGCACCCATGAGGAATGAACTCAACTGGGGATCTCCTCCTTTGTTTTGAAAGGAGAAACTAAAGCAACCTTCTTCCACGAGGAATGATCTCAGTGGGGAACTGGAGAAACAAAATGTTCTTTCTGCTTATGGGTGACAATCTATTGGAGAGATGACACGCCCATACCTGCTTCATTTTTTTCTTTTTTTTCTCTTTTTTTTTTCTTCTTTTTGAGGATAAATATATCCTAAACAAGTGATTTTAAAGCAAACATTGAAAAATGCAAGAATGCATAAATGATGCAAATATGTATGAATGATGAATGTCATGAATGTAGCATGCATGCTGACGAGACTGACAGACAAAAGAGTATATACTGGAGAGGGACCGACGTCGCAATACAACCAGATACTTGGCAAATGTTCTTCAACACGGTGTAGATAACACGGGTGATGAATGGTGTTGCGTGTTTTAAACTTCTCTGGGGAAGACAAGCATCTTTTCTCATTGAGATGGAAGAACTTCTTCACTGGAGATGGAAAATCTTCGTCACTGAGGATAGGAGAGCTTCTTCACTGGGGATAGAAGAGCTTCTTTACTGGGGATAGAAGAGCTTCTTCACTGGGGATAGAAGAGCTTTTCCTATCATAATCTTTGATTCATCCTATGGAGATAGCTGTTGATGTTCCTTCGGTTGTTCACAACTCAAAGGAAAATTTCGCTTTTATTTTGAAAAAAGAAAAGTGAAGTAAATTCATTTAAAACTTTTTTTTCTTTTTTTTCAAAAGTAAATAACACAATTAAAGCGTCATTTTGAAAACTAAAAGAAATTAGAGATTGCAAACAAATGGGCACAAGGCTCAAATTTATTTAATAGGATGGAAACCAGCTAAAGGCGTGATTCCATAGAGTATTTACAAAAGTTGGAAATGGTAATTATGCGGAAAAGGCTACATTGAAAGCAATAACCACTATCCCCTTAACAACTTTGAGTTCCAACTGTGTTTGTCGCTTCAGATTGGTGATGATTTGATTGAAGATCCTTTGATGAGGTACAGACTCTTCAGGTGACGAAGTAAGGACTGATGCAGTTACTTTGTCATAAATCCCTAATTTTTGCCTAGATTGCCCTTTCAGGTTTTCAATCTACCAGGATGAATTTTTTCTGTTTATTGTCTCTAATTTTTGCCTGGACCGCCCTTTAGGGTTTTCAGTCCACCGAGACGCTCATTTTTGCCTAAGTCGCCCTTTGCGGGTTTTCAACTTACCGAGCTGTTCTTTTGTATTTTTTAGACAAAGTATTTCTTGACTGCATCAGCATTCACAGGATATGGGAGTTCATCACCATCCATGGTTACAAGAGTCATGGCGCCGCCAGAAAATGTTCTTTTGACAACGTACGGGCCTTCGTAATTAGGAGACCATTTGCCCCTAGAATCTGGTTGAAAAGACAAGATCTTTTTAAGCACGAGGTCGCCTTCTCGAAATTCACGAGGTCGAACCTTTTTGTTGAAGGCTTGTTTCATCCTTGCTTGGTATAACTGTCCATGGCATAGAGCAGTCATACGTTTTTCTTCGATTAAGTTCAACTGATCGTATCTGTTTTGACACCATTCAGCCTCTGATAACTTAGTTTCCATGAGGACTCTCATTGATGGTATTTCAACTTCTACGGGGAGCACAGCTTCCATGCCGTATACTAGAGAAAAGGGAGTTGCCCCTGTTGAAGTACGCACTGAAGTACGGTATCCATGTAAAGCAAATGGCAGCATTTCATGCCAGTCTTTGTAAGTGACGACCATTTTCTGGACGATCTTCTTAATGTTCTTGTTAGCAGCTTCAACGGCGCCATTCATTTTTGGTCTGTAAGGAGAAGAGTTGTGATGCTCAATCTTGAATTCCTCACATAATTCTTTCATCATTTTGTTATTCAAGTTTGAACCATTGTTAGTAATGATCTTGCTGGGAATACCATATCGGCAAATGATGTTATTCTTGATAAACCTCACAACCACTTGTCTTGTAACATTGGCATAAGATGCTGCTTCGACCCATTTGGTGAAGTAATCAATTGCTACCAAGATGAAACGATGACCGTTTGAAGCTTTCGGTTCGATCATTCCGATCATGTCGATACCCCACATGGAAAAAGGCCACGGAGATGAGAGAACGTTGAGTAGAGTCGGCGGTACATGGATCTTATCTGCGTAGATCTGGCACTTGTGACATCTCTTCACGTGTTTGTAACAATCAGATTCCATTGTCAACCAATAGTATCCTGCTCTTAAGATCTTCTTGGACATTGCATGCCCGTTTGAATGAGTTCCAAAGGACCCTTCATGCACTTCATGCATTAACATGTCTGCTTCGTGTCTATCCACGCATCTGAGCAAAACCATGTCGAAGTTTCTTTTGTATAGCACGTCTCCGTTCAGGAAGAAACTGCCAGAAAGTCTCCTTAGAGTTTTCTTATCTTTGTTTGATGCCCCAAGCGGGTACTCTTGAGTTTGAAGGAAGCGTTTGATATCGTGGAACCACGGTTTATCATCGATGATTGCTTCAGTTGTAAACACATAGGCGGGCCTTTCAAGGCGCGTAATTCTGACTGTAGGCATATCGTTCCAGTGATTGACTTTGAACATGGAAGATAAAGTGGCCAAGGCGTCTGCCATTCGATTCTGATCTCGAGGTATATGATGCAATTCAACCTTGTTGAAGAAAGTCAACAGACGTCTTGCATAATCTCTGTAAGGAATCAAGCCAGGGTGGTAAGTTTCCCACTTGTCTTTGATTTGGTTGATCACAAGGGCTGAATCTCCATATATGTCTAGGATCTTGATCCTTAAGTCAATGGCTTCTTCGAGACCCATGATACAAGCTTCATATTCTGCGATGTTGTTGGTACAATCAAATAGAAATCTGGCGGAGAACGGGATATGAGTACCCTTGGGAGTGATGATGATTGCCCCAATTCCATTGCCAAAAGCGTTTACTGCTCCATCAAAAATTAGGCCCCATCTTGATCCAGGTTCAGGACCTTCTTCAGGTAACGGTTCATCACAATCTTTCATCTTCAAGTACAAGACATCTTCATCAGGAAAGTCAAACTTGAGAGATTGATATTCATTAATTGGTTGATGCGCCAAATGATCGGCGAGAATGCTTCCTTTGACCGCTTTTTGAGCACGGTATTCAATGTCATATTCGGATAACAGCATTTGCCATCGGGCAATCCTTCCTGTTAAGGCAGGCTTTTCAAAGACATACTTGATCGGATCCATTTTGGAGATTAACCAAGTTGTATTGTTGATCATGTATTGGCGTAGACGTTTTGAAGCCCAGGCCAAAGCACAACATGTTTTTTCGAGCATGGAGTAACGAGACTCACAGTCTGTGAATTTCTTACTCAAGTAATAGATGGCATACTCCTTCTTACCAGTTTCATCTTGCTGTCCAAGCATACAACCCATGGATTCTTCCAACACAGTAAGGTACATGATTAATGGTCTTCCTTCAACTGGAGGAATCAATATTGGTGGTTCTAACAGGTACTCTTTGATACTGTCGAACGCTTTCTGGCAATCTTCAGTCCATACAACCCCTTGATCTTTGCGGAGAAGCTTGAAAATTGGCCCACAAGTAGCAGTCATTTGAGAGATAAATCTGGAGATGTAGTTCAATCGTCCGAGAAATCCTCTTACTTGCTTTTCAGTCTTTGGTACAGGCATCTCTTGAATAGCTCTGACTTTGTCGGGATCTACTTCGATACCTCTTTGGCTGACAATGAAACCCAAGAGTTTTCCAGATCTAACCCCAAAAGTACATTTGTTAGGATTCAAGCGAAGCTGATACTTCCTTAACCGTTGAAACAACTTCAAAAGGTATTCAATGTGTTCTTCTTCTGTGCTGGACTTGGCTATCATGTCGTCCACATAAACTTCAATTTCTTTATGCATCATGTCATGAAAGAGAGTAGTCATTGCCCTTTGGTAAGTTGCGCCTGCATTCTTCAATCCAAACGGCATTACTTTGTAGCAAAAGGTACCCCATGGGGTGATGAAAGATGTCTTCTCCATGTCTTCAGGAGCCATCTTGATCTGATTATAACCGGAGAACCCGTCCATGAAGGAAAAGACGTTGAACTTAGCAGTGTTATCAACCAGCATGTCGATATGTGGTAATGGAAAGTCATCTTTTGGACTGGCCTTGTTCAAGTCACGGTAGTCAACACACATTCTGACTTTGCCATCTTTCTTCGGAACTGGCACTATGTTGGCCAACCATTGAGGATACTCAGAGGTGACAAGAAAACCTGCGCCGAGTTGCTTTTGAACTTCCACTTTGATCTTGTTAGCCATATCAGGGTGAGTCCTTCGCAATTTCTGCTTAACCGGCGGACATTCTGGCTTCAATGGCAAGTAATGTTGAACAATATTGGTATCCAACCCAGGCATGTCTTGGTAGGACCAGGCAAACACGTCAACATATTCTTTGAGAAGGTCTGTCAACTTACTCTTGACATCAGTATCAAGCAGCGATCCAATGGTCACTTCTTTTTTGTCTTCTTCAGAACCCAAGTTGATCTTTTCTAAAGGCTCTTTGTGAGGCAGAATGGCTCTTTCCTCGTGCTTAAGTAATCGAGAAATCTCGTCTGGGATCTCCTCTTCTTCCTCTTCTTCGGCTTCGAACACAGGAAACTCAAAGTTGGGAGAGGGCATAGGGTTATTGCATTCAATGGGTTTATCAATAGTAAATCTGCACATGTGATTTATATTTATTTCAGAAAATTTATGAATGCAAGAGTGTATGCAGATTTTTTGAAAAGCTTTTTTTTTTATTTTGGTTTTTTAGGATTACCATTTCCAGAAAAAGCAAAAAATAAAACACATGATGTAGGGAATTCAAAATGACACTTTATTTATGATTCATTTTTGAAACAAAGCCCTAAACACAAACTCATTTGTCTTGGGCAGGACAAAGAGGGAAACTTTTAAAACAAAGCCCTATACACAAAGTTATTTGGGCGGAACATTTAAAAGCAAAGCCCTATAAAACATCTCTCTGCTTTGGGCAAGGCAGGAGGTCAAAATAACAGCGAAGTGATTACTTTGAGCGGCGAACAACATTCGGAACGTCGACAGCTTTCCAGTAGCAACGAACTCCTCTGTGTATTATGTATTCAGGAAAATTCTCCCCAGAGTGATCTTCAGCATTGACATTGACCGCTGGTCGAGCAGGATTTGAAGGTCCTGGTTTGTCAACCTTGTTCTTCGTAGAGTCGAAACGGTCTTCTTCTACTTCTTGAAGAGCATAAGATGAGTCATAATCTTCAGAATTTTCAGGATGTATTTCCCAGTCTTCAGGATGAAGAGACTCATTGTCAGCAACACTTTCTGAGTCGGTTGCGGGATCATCTTCCCCTTCATCTTCAAAAATGGCATTTATGTGATAATAACCATCTTCAAGATTACGAACCTTGGCAGATACATTGAATCCGAAATCTTCAGTAATTTCAGGCTGCTGAGAGAATTGACAGGGCTGATAAACCTCTTCTGGTTGACTATTATATTCAAAGGAATCTCCCCATCCGGTTGGTTGGATATCCTCAATCGCAATCTTGTAACTTTCAGGTGCTGTATATTTCACCATATAATCAAATTTTCCACTTGGTTGTCCCAAGGTGTCCCAGATTTCTGCAGGAACAGGTTCAGTTTCATTGCCTTTGGATTTCTCTGAAGGAGGATATGGTTCTTCCTGAGATATGTATCCCGAGTCATTGAGATAACATTTCCATTCTTCTTCAGGATCAGGTAGACCTTCTTTGACGCATTCTTCAATAAGGACATTAACCTCTTGAGGAATTGGGTTAAGGAATCCTCCACTAATGAATGTTTCTTTGATCGGACGAAGGGTTTCATCCTTCTTAGTGCAGTTTGAGAATGTTGGTGAACATCCGAGACCTGCTCTAGTTTCATTCTTGGTAGGGATCACAACTTGCCCCCAGCCAGTGGTAGTTCCATCTTTCACTACTTTTACCGCCTCTTTGTAAGAAGAGATCGATGCTTTCTTTTTGGAAGACTCGTCTTCTAAAGAGAGACCTTGGAACTGCGTTCCTTCCACATCATCAGCACTGATAAAAGAGAAATTGGACAAATGACTCACCATCAAGGCTTGTTCTCCACTTATCGTTACCAATTTTCCATTTGTTACAAATTTTAACTTTTGATGGAGCGTAGAAGTTACTGCCCCTGCTTCATGGATCCATGGTCGTCCTAACAGACAGCTATAAGCAGCTTGAATGTCCATGACCTGGAAAGTGATTTGAAATGTATGTGGACCAATTGTCATGGGAAGGTTGACTTCGCCGATAACAGATTTTCGCGATCCATCAAATGCTTTGACTACTACACCACTGAACTTCATAGGCATTCCTTGGTAAGACAAACGAGCAAGAGTCGTCTTTGGCATCACATTCAAGGAGGATCCGGTGTCTACCAACACATTGGACAAAGAGTCTGACTGACAGTTCATAGAAATGTGTAAAGCAAGATTGTGATTTCTACCCTCCTCGGGGAGTTCTTCATCACAGAAGCTTAAATTGTTACAAGCTGTTATGTTGGCTATTATCCCATCAAAGTGGTCAACAGTCACATCATGATCTACAAAAGCTTGATCCAAAACTCTCATCAGGGCTTCCCTGTGGGCTTCTGAATTCAACAGCAATGAAAGTATTGAGATTTTTGAAGGAGTCTGCATAAGCTGATCCACAATCTTGTATTCACTTCTTTTGATAAGCTTCAAAATTTCATCAAAGTCAGGATTGACATTGGTTCCACTGGATTGACCAACATCAGTGTTTGGATTACTGACAGGAGTTTCCACAAGATTCCCTACTGGAACATTGACAGGATTTTGTCCGGTTGCAGGAGCAACAGGTTGCTTTGGAGGTAATGGAGTATACACACGTCCACTTCTTGTTACTCGACTCACATCAGCGATGTTCACGACAGATGAAAGAGTAGGTAAAGGAACTTCTTGTCCATTTTTTATCATTGTGGCATTGTAATTGTATGGAACTGCCTTGTCAGAGTCATAGGGAACAGGTCCAGGTAGATAAATGATCAAAGGAGCAACAGGAACCTTCGGCTTGTTATAGGTAACTTCCATGTGCTCAGGCATGTTGAAATGAGGAACGATGACGTTAACTGTAGGCATTTCCGAGTTGATATCTGAGACTAAAAGCTCATGCGGATAGCATCCTATCATGTTAACTTCATTTTCATTCCTATTTCTGTAGATCTGAATAGTACCATTATCCAACAGTACTTGGAGATCTCTTCTCACAATCGAACATCCATGAGAATCTACACAACATATGCTACAGGAACCATAGTGATGCTGGCGAAAATTCTGCCCTCGACAGAGAGTGGCGTGCATTTGTACCAAATTGGCTCTTGAGAAATTGATATTATAGACTCGGTATTGGCCAGGACATCCATACACCATGTTTACAACATGCCCTCCATGATTGGGCAGCGGATTTGCTTGCACATTTGGATTCAAATTTCTGAAAGAGAGGAGATTAGATCTTACCAACCTCTGAACTTCATGTTTCAAAGCTATGCAATGTTCAAGATCATGGCCAGGCGCTCCTTGATGATAAGGGCATGAGACCTCAGCTTTGTACCACCATGGGAGTTTCTCAGGTACTGGTGGTGGTGCTTTGGTTTGAACAAGACCTCTTTCAATCAAAGCAGGGTACAACTCTGTGTAGGTCATTGGAATCGGATCAAACTGTGGAGCTCTTTGTACACGATTCTGATTATTGTTGAACTGCTGAACCTGTGGTCGAGGCTGTTGCTGAAACTGCGGAGTAAATCCCGGATTCGGTGTTGTATTAACGGCTGGCGCAATAGCAGCTACCTGTTGTTGGCGATTAACATTTCCTCTTGGCTTCCCTTGGGACACCATGTCAACACTTTGTTCTTTCTTCTTTGGGAAACCACTTCCAAACTTTTTGGTTCCGCTTGAAGATCCACCTTCTTTAGTTAGACGTCCGGTTCGGACTCCTTCTTCTAGACGCATCCCCATGTTTACCATTTCGGTGAAATCACTTGGAGCACTAGCAATCATGCGTTCATAGTAAAACGGACTGAGAGTATTCAAGAAGATCTTTGTCATCTCTTTTTCTTTTAACGGTGGATTAATCTGAGCAGCAGTTTCTCTCCATCGTTGGGCATACTCTTTGAAAGTTTCATGGTCTTTCTGAGCCATGGATCGAAGCTGATCTCTGTCTGGAGCCATATCTGAGTTATACTTGTATTGTCGGACAAAGGCCTCGCCTAAGTCATTGAAAGTTCGAATATTGGTGCTATCCAAACCTGTGTACCACTTCAGTGCGGCACCAGTCAAACTGTCTTGAAAGTAATGGATAAGCAACTGATGATTATCTGCATAAGTAGACATCTTCCTGGCATACATCACAAGATGACTTTGTGGGCAAGAACTACCTTTGTATTTCTCAAAGTCAGGGACCTTGAACTTGGCTGGTATTTGTACACTGGGAACCAAACATAGCTCCTGGGCATTCTTTCCAAACAAATCTTTTCCCCGAATAGCTTTGACTTCCAGCTGAATCTTGTTGAACTGCTCTTGGAGATCTCCTACAAGGCTTCGCTGATTTGTGCTATCACCCTGATCATGATAAACCTCATTGTCTCCGTAAGGAACAGTGTGAACCATAGGAGTCGGAACCGTCATAGTGGGTTGAGAAAGTGCCATAGTAACTTGAGAAAAAGTTATCCCCTGATTTGGAGTGAACTGTGAACTCTGAGCAGCAGGCGCTTCAGTTGTAGCTGTTTGAACCCCAGAGAAATTATGGCGAAATCCTGTACCAAAGCTGAAAGGCGTGCCCCAACCTTCTGGCATGGAGAAAGATGGAATACCGAACGCAACTGTAGAAACTGGAGTAGTGACTTCAGATGTTACCGTTGCTTGACTGTTGGGTGGCGGCGGCTGATTCTGTGCGGCCATTAAGGAGTCAACCAGAGTAGTAAGACTTTCCAACTTTTCCTGAAGGGTGGTCACCGTACCACGAAGCTCCATATTCTCTTGTTCAGAGTGTTCCATTACTCTTCTTCTGTTTGAACGAATATTGTATCTGTGATCTGATTGTGAGCGTGGTCGAGACACTTTGAGACGCGACAGCTTGACGATCTATTGGAGAAAGATCCAAAAGATAAGACTCTATACAACAGACTCGATATGCAGAATGATGTATGCAAAAAGAAATTTATGATTTTTTCCAAACATTTTAAAGATTATTTCCTTGCAAACATTTGAACACAAACTATTCTTTTATTCATTCATTTTTTATTACAATAATGGGAAGTGTTACAACATTGGAGCGTAGCTCCTTACAGAATCAAATGATACATGAAAATTTAAATAAATCCTAAGCATCTTCATCAGACGAAGAACCAAATGCATTGTGCAACTTGAGCTTCATGATTTCTTTCCCATAGCGAGCTTTCAATTCGGCCTTTTCAGCTCTCAGCTTGTCAACCACATTCTTCCAATTGTCAGGTATCGGAGCGTTGCTTGTCGAGCCTTCAAGCTTTTTCTTGCTTTCTTTGATGTATCTTCTGATTGCGGCATCTTTCCGACGGATCTTCTCATCTTTGTTCATGAGCCATCCATCCTGATAATAGAGAGTTTCTTCATGTTCTTTCACTTGTTTCTTCAACTTTCTATTTTCCACATCAGTTCTTCGAAACTTTTCTTTCCAAGCGTCTTTCTCTATCCTCATCTTGGTCAAAGTGTCTTGGTATTCCTCCATAGTGGGAATGTTGGGTCGTTGAGGCACCACAGGGAACATGGGTTTTTCATAATCATAAGGCATTTGAAACTCCCTTGCTCTTTTCCTTACCCAACAGGTGTAGGCGCTCGTAGCGATACAGTTCTTTGTCTCACCTTTTTCTTTCCATCGGATGTCGTACCAGGCTTTCACCATTTTTGTTTTCAACCCCTGAGGACCATTTCCTTCCTGATAAAAGTAACTTTCCACTGTAGGTCCAATGGGTTTAGCTGAATTTGCATACCCGAGTTGTCGTCGGGCTAGGACCGGATTGTAGTTAATTCCTCCTTGTGTACCAATGAGGGGTACGTTGGCGAATTCTCCACAACTTTCAATGGTTTCTGTACCGCCGCGAGCCAAGGTATACCACTGAACATCATTATTAGTAAGAGACATAAGTCTTTGAGACCATCGCAAACCTTCCCGGTTTTCCGTGAAAATGGGAGACTTAGGTAAGTGTGAAACAATCCATTTAAACAACAGAGGTGCACAACATACAATAATTCCACCACCTTGGTGATTCCTATGATGGACGGAGAAATACATGTCACCAAGCAAAGTCGGAACGGGATTTCCATTCAAAAAGACCTTTATGGCATTGATATCAACAAAGTCGTTGATATTGGGAAACAAAACCAACCCATAGATGAGCAAGGCTAGTACAGCTTCAAAAGCTATCATGCTACCAGTTTCGATGAAGTCAAAGGCTTTCTTTATTAGAAACTGTGATGGCAAACCTGGAAGGTTTCCTTTGGTAGTCCAATTATTCTCTATTTCAGATTTCTTCAAATGGGTACTTGCTGCAATGACGTGTGACTTAGGAATGGCTTCCAAACCATTGAAAGGTATTTTGTCAGACACAGGAATACCCAAAAGATTGGCATATTCTTCCAAGGTTGGTACCAACTGATAGTCTGGAAAGGTGAAACACCGGTAGACGGGATCATAAAACTGAACCAGAGTTTTGAGAAGTCCTTCATCAACATGAGTGTTCAAAATAGGCAAAAGCTTTCCATGGCTTTTCCTAAAATCAGAAGGATCTTGTACAAAAGATGCTAACTCTTTCAGTCTTTCCACATTAGGCTCTTTGAAACCGTACCTCTTGGTATACCTTTTTTCCATAACTTAACCCTATAATGTTTGCAAAGAAAATTCTCTAATTTTTTGGAAAAATCATGTTTTTATGGAAAAAGATTTTTTTTATTTTTTATGGATGTATGAATGCATGGATGCATGGATGCCACATATTCAAACATGGTAAGGCAAACATGGTAGTTCAAACATGGTAACACATACATGGTAATACAGACATGGTACACACAGGTTCAAAGGTCCAGCGTCACGAGCATGAGGTCAGAGAACCAAACATGGGATAGTTCTAGTTAATCACCTGCAAAACATGTTCTACTGATACGTCAGAGTCTACATTTTTCTTTCGGATATTACCGGCTTTCCACAATTAAACTCATGAGCCAGCAATATTCTCAAGAAAAACTCGTCTGAGTGTGGTTCTCCGCATGACAACTAATCCAAGTCTTCACCTGAATAGTTTCTGCACCACAACCTAATAAGGCCAAGATGGGTTGGGGTTCTACGGTCTCTCAGCTTCTACAGTTCAATGAAAGCAATAATGTCTTCGCAATTAACTCGCTAAACATATATTACAAACAAGGAACCTCCACTGAGCGGAAGGATTCTCACGTGCGCCTGCACATGACTATACCCTCCACCTAATTTCTTATGTGTACTTAATCCGGGTTAGGATTTGTCCATAATGTATCTGTAATACGGTGAACTGACTTTTATAATCGAAATGTGCGGTAAAGCATGAGTCGCCACCGACTTTTATTTTATCCAAACTAATTCGGAAAGGCCAAAAGAACAGAAAAAAAACCTTTTTAAAGAAATCTAAGTTCGGGGGGTAATTTATGCAAAGGGAAGGTGTAAGGCACCCTTTGCATCCATGGTTTTCCATGGGCTCTTAATTGCTTTGCTTGCTCGTTTGTCTTTAGAAAAAGTAGATGAAAGAAGAAAGTGGACTTTAGCTCGTAAATGAGCGTAGCCTTAAAAGTGTTTAGAAAAGAAAAAGTTGATAAAAGACATTTTAGCCAGAGCAAGACAATTAGGGGCAATTACCTTATAATTTGAAAAAAAGAGTTCTTTTAGCCTTTCAGGGTGAAAGGGTCTATCCATGCCATAGAGGGCAGGAAGCCTTTCATTTGGAGGTAGAAGGGTCATCGAAGCATCCTTTGCCATAAGACTGTCCCATGCCATAGAAGGGCAGGTAGTCTAAGGCAAGGATCAGAATAAGCCTTTTCGTAGGCAGCCAGAAGATACCTCAGCCTTTTTTCCGTAGGCAACTTCCGAGGGTCGAGGTCATATTGTGTATCGAAGGCAGCATCATTTAGGGTCGTATGACCTTTAATATTCGAGGCAGCATGGCTGAGGTATCCTCGTATTCGAGGGACTTGGCTTATTCTGCAAAAACACAAAGGCAACAGGCAACAAGGCAACAAGGCAGCAGAGAGGTTACCCAAAGGGTGCGTGTGTGCAACAATCACGTGATTATATTCAGATATTTATCTTTTAATTAGTTATTCTAATTCAATTTAAGGCTTGCACTCCCTAGGATTACTAACCACGCAGTAATATAAAGCAATAAAGGGGGCGGGAAATTGTAACCAGCGGATCCCTTATCAGGGTTTGACACAAGTAATAATAATAAAAGGCATAAAATAAAATGAGGTTTAGGGTTACCAAACTTGTAGCTTCGGCGGTCGACAAACCCTGAAAAGGAAAAAGACAAGACAGAAAACATATAGTGAGTGCATTATCAAATTCGAGGGCAAACCTCATTAACTACAAAAGAAAATAGGATAATAAATTAAAAATAGAATAGGGAGAAGGTACTTAGCTTGGCATTTTCCTGACAGGGTTGAGGGCAAGGGTTTGCCAGAAGCATCGACTCTGACCATTAGGAATGAGCAAAGAAACAAATAAGGCGTGAGTGTATAGGTAGTTCATCGATATTTAATTTTATCCCTAATTTATTAAAGAAACAAAATAAAATGAAAAAAAGAACGATTATTTGAATTAGATACGAGATAATACTTAGCTTTTGAATTTGATTTGATATGGTTGCTAAGGTGCCTTTAAGGTTAACCCTGAAGAGGCAAGGCAGAAAGAGATGAAGGCAAGACAAACCCTGATTTTAAAAGGAAACAAAATAGACTTTTAATTTTAATAAATAGGATACTTAGCTTTGAGTCTTGATCGGGCGCGTTGTCGGAATTAATCTTATTGCTAACCCTGAAAAGGCACAAAAAAGAAAATGTATTCAGTGTAGGGCAAACCCTAATTGGGATTTAAATCGAGTGTAATAGTAAATTGATTTAATTAATTATTGGTCTTACGACCTAATTAATTAAATCGGGACAAGAACATTAAATCGAGTGTGAAAATAAATTTTTTTGAATTTTTTGGAGTTAGAATACAATAAATATGATATATAATTAAATATAAACTAAATAAGAATTAAAATGAATAAACAATATAATTAAATAAATATTAAATAAATGTAATTAAAAAGAACATATAAATATAAATAGATAAAATAATTTTAATTATAAATCAAACTAATATATAAACTTATAAAATTAAAAAAAGGTTTTAGAGAAAATAAATAGTTTATTATAGAAAGAAAATAAATTTTTTAACGATTTATATATATATATATGAATAATTATAATAGTATTATGTAATTAATAATAAAAAAATTTGGAAAATACTCAGCTGGATCGTGTGTGGCGCGTGCTTGAAGTCCATGGTGCGCCTGCGTATTAGGATGCATTAGATTGATCTGCTGATTGAAGGAACGGCTTGGATGGTGAGGGAGCATGTTAACACGTGTTTCATAATGCGTAGGATCCATCTGAGAGCCAGAACGCGCGCGCGCCAAGGGGAGTTTGAATGGGCCAATCGCTGCGTGACACGCCTCGTCCCTAACCTCCAGATTCCTGCAACTGCACTTATTACAGCGCTTTTTGATTTGAAGCGCTGTAAAAGACCCTGTGTACGAAACAAGAAAAATAGCGAATAGGACTAAATGATCCTATAAATTTGGCGCACCTACACCATTAGATCCGTCTGATCATCACGAACACAGCCATGGTATTGATTAGGCATAATTTTACCTGCAGAAAAAAGCCCTAATTCGAGGGTGTGAACCCTAACATGGCAATAGGTCCATAACAACATAATAATGTCCACAAATCTCCAGAATCGATCAAAACATCAAGATAAATAAGAATATGTAATTAAAATTGAGTTATGATGCATGATTTAGCGAAATCGAATGAATTTAGAAAAGTGCAAACCGATGCTTATTTGTGCCGATTCTGAGAGCTTTGTGACTCGAAAATGATTGGGAATCCTTCAGTGATGATCAAGGAACAAGTCTCGATCAATTTCAACACCTGAATTGGCCTGCAAATAGGAATTCGATTTTGAAATTTTCTTGAACTTTAGGGCTCGAGTTTGGTTCTCTTGAGGCTGCCAATTCGTGACCTAGGGATCTGGAAGGCTTGTGTTTATATAGTGGAACAGTTTAGGTTAACAAATTTGAGAGAAATCCACTTGAATCTTTGATTGGTAATTTGAGAAAATTTGATTGAATTTTAATTATGGATCTTTCCAAATTTGACCAAATTGATTCGATTTCCTTCCAATCTTCAAGTGCACGAATTTTGATTTATTTTGGGGAATATTTGATGATCAAAATAGGTCCAAACCATATCTTTTATAAAATATTGGATTTTCTTTTTATTTACATGACTTTCATCCTTTTTAATTAGAATAAAAAATCATAATAAATTAAATAAACCAAATATTTTCCTGGCAATAATATCTTGGGCTCTTGGATACTTGGGAATCATCATTGAGTCAAAACAATTTGGGCCCATTTGCAAAATATTTTGAATTCCTTCACATTTTTCCCTCCAAAATAACCCAACTTTGACAAGGCATATCTCCTTCAATTTTTGAGGTATGGAAGTGTTCTAAGTCATTTTGGAAACCTTAGAGAGTCCTCTAACCAATGTATTTGGTCTCATATCAAAATCATTTTTCATTCTTATTTTATGAGCTTTTGAAAAAGGTGTCTTTTGGTTGACTTTTGAAAAGGACCTATAATGTATGAAGCCATATCTCTTAAACCATTGACCTATGGGCTTTGATTCTTGGACCATTGGATAGGGGAATGAATTCTCTTCAAAATGAGCTTTGGTGGGAATTTTTCTGATGAAGTATGAATATTTGGTGAATTTTCAAAGTTTGGTTGACTTTTTTAGTTCATGCCCAAAATAGTAACTCTTGACTTTTGACTTCTCTGATCTTTCCTTGCATCATCATGATCAACCCTTGATCAAATGATGATTTTAGGGTTATGAGGGTGTTGTTGACCAAATACCTTGAACTTTGACTGTATAATGATTGTTTTGCCCTAATCAGGATCTGAGGGACTAAATTTGCTCTGTTTGACTTGAAACTTTATATGGAGATACCTTGGGATGTTAGTGATTCAATGATTTTCCTCTGAATTATTCAAACCTTAGTTTAGAACTTTTGTGTGGGAGACTGTGTTTTTGAGCTTTGTATTTTGATTTGAATTTGAATAGAAGGAATAATGTGGGCAAATTTTGGGGTATGACAGTATCACTTGTAACAGAATCCACACAAGTAACAGAACCAAAGAACCAAACAAGAACAAAATAAAAATAAAACAAATAGAAATAACCCTTTCTTTGGAAACAATAAAAAGATGGTCCCCAGTGAAGTCGCCATTTTTCTGTCGCGGGCGAAAAATCGTTGTCTTTTTTGGGATGAAACACCTGATGCCTTCTTTGGGCTCGAGTGCTCAAAAAAAATGATTTTTCTTTTGTACGGACCAAACTTTTTATTGTTTCCAAAAGAGGAAAAGGAAAAAAGTTGCAATAACCTTAAAAGTGGGGGGAGAGATCTTGGGTAAGAGGGTTGGTTATACGAAGGGAAGGTATTAGCACCCAACGTATCTATAGTACTCTATAGGTTTCTTTGTTTTATTTATTCCATTCTTGTTAGGGTGGAGGTTCTTGTGAGAAAGGTGGGACCTAAGGTGTTTGTTTGATTATGCTCGCAAAGATCATCGCGATCCTATGCATACATATCCCTTAGAGGGAATCAGAGCATCTGTAGCTCGGGGTCTACGGGTGCTAAGGTTTGAATGGTTTTTGTTGTTTTGTTTTGCTCGCCAAGGATCGACCTTGTGCCTACGTATTCTCAAAGGGATGTTGAGAAAGTCAGAGCAATCGTAGTTCCCACTTATGCTAGTGGAAGCAAAGGAAAATAGACAAATGTCGTCTAAATGCTAGATGTATCTAATCTATATCATCACATACATCTGTTTGATTTTGTTTGAAAATCTTTTCATTATAAGCCCGGGGCCATGCCACTTAGGGTGCTTAGAATGATAAAGATGTTTTTGTTTAACCAGCCTTGTGGCAAAAGTTTCAATGAAGTCAGCCTTGTGACAAAAACTTTGATTAATCAGCCAGCCTTGTGGCAAAAGTTTCAATGAAGTCAGCCTTGTGACAAAAACTTTGATTAATCATCCAGTACGGTGGTAAAACAGTTTGATTGATTAGCCAGCCTTGTGGCAAAAAGAAATTTGATTGATTAGCCAGCCTTGTGGCAAAAAAGTTTGATTGATTGTTTGATTGTTTGTGATGATATATAAGAGATACTCCTATCATAGAGATGATAAATGTCTAATCTCCTAGGGTATTTGATTTGGATATTGGGGATGCTTATAAGAAGCCCGTGGGTCCTTGTACGAAGCCCAAGAGGAGGCTATCCGAGGGTCCTTGCATTGTAAGCCCAAGAGGAGGCTATGGGAGGGACAATCCAGGGTCCTTGCATTGTAAGCCCAAGAGGAGGCTATGGGAGGGTCACTCGTTTGTACAAAGCCCAAGGGGAGGCATGGTATAGTTGGTCTGAGCTCTTAGAGCGATTTCACCGGGAAACCATACTCTATGTCCTAACCTAAACTAGTGGAGATTCTTTGCACGAAGCCCAATAGGAGGCTATGGGGAACCTAGTGTTGTACTAAGTTGAACAAGCACACATATCACACATATGAACAAACATGAACAAGTATGAACAAACATGAACAGGTATGAACAATTATATATATGACAAAGTGTGTGTATATAATGGAGTTTATGAAGGAAATATACCTGTAAGCATGATCCATTTGTATACACAGGGGCTCGGGACTCACACTCGGGGAGAGGTCCACTTGAATTTATTCAAAGCTATGTAAACAGGTATTTACAAAGGGCTTGGGACTTATACCTACATGGAGGCCCATGGTATATTTTTGGGAAGATTTAAAGTAAACCTTCATTTTTGGTTTGTTATTCAAAGTTAAAAAACACATTGATTGAGATATGTACAAAAGGCGTACAATGAAATACCTAATTTCATGTACTAGAGTGGGTATGTACAAAAGGGCTTGGGACTTATACCTACGTGGAGGCCCGTGGTGTATTTACAAAACATGGTTGATTGTTTATTTACAGACGCGAGGTTTCGCTTTTGAAAAACTGTTTGAAGATTTGTTTGAAAAGTTTATTCTGTTTGAAGAAAAACTGTACAAAAAAGAAAAGAAATGAGACTTACACTCTCTAATATTCGAGAGGCCCTTGTTTTATTTTCATAAAACAGGGTGGGTGGTTTTGAAAAAAAGATGTGAGATTTATTGTTTTTAAAAAAAACAGTTTGAAAAGTATTGTTTTGAAAAAGTTTTCTGTACAAAGAAAAACTGTAAAGGGAAAAAAAGAGTGGGTCTTATACTCTCTAATATTCGAGAGGCCCCACCTCATTTTGAAAACCAATTGATCAATTGAAATTTAATCAATAGTTTCAAAAAGAAATGGTTTATTGTTTTTGAAAAGAATGATCGTTCGTTTTAAAACGATTTGAATTTGAAAGAAATTAACTTAATTAAGTTTAAAACAAGTTTTAATGCTTAATTAAGACCTAAGTGATTAGGGTTTGATCACAAAATATTTACAAGTGATTAGGTTTGAAAATTAAATGAAGAAACAATATTTAAAGTATTTAAAAACACTTAAAAATATGTCATTTTAAACCTAATTAAAAACACATTAAATAAATCTTTTTTTGTGATTTTTTTTAATATTGTCAAAATATGTATATTAAATAAGAAGTGTTTAAAAAATGAAGAAAAAATAAGTTAATTTGATGTATTAAATAATTAAATGAAGTTGTAAAAGAAAATGAAAGAAAATAGTGTTAAAAAAGAAGGTTTGGTCTCACAAGGGTTTGAACCCACGACCTGGAGGTTACCAACCAAAACACTTGCCAACTGAGCTGCGCGCGCAGCTTGTAAATAACACGCTTCCATTTAATTATATTTTAAAACGAACCATTTGAATTTCTGAACAAAAAATGGCGCCAAGAACACATCCCTAACTTGATTTTGAAAATTCTGAAAACTGGATTGTTTTGATCAAGTGAATAGCCTATCTTGCTCGATTTTGGACGAGGAACATGATGGTACCATTTAATTCCATTTATTTTCACTCTAAGATCATTAATTTTCTGATGAACACGAAGAACCCTAATTCCCTAATTCAATCTGAAATCGTGTTTGTGCAAGATAATTGGCAATTGATTGAGGGTTAATGATCTATGCATGTGCAGAAACAAGATAGTATGGCAGTTTTTCATTTATGATGCACGTATGATAGAGTTTGAAGTTCAAGAGAGCTTACCTTAAAAATGTCAAAACTGGAAATCGAATTCTGCAAATGAGGGATTTCAGATGTTGTTTCTTGATCTGAACACCTTCAGTGGACCTTATGGAACATGTTTGAAGTCTTGGAATGAACTGAGAACCTCTTGATCAGTTTGTGGCACCCGATCTGCAGAGCTATGGTGTGAGAATCGAATCTGATGATTTTGATGTTACAGATCATATGTGAGTGCTTGGATAGTTCATATGTGATGTATATGAGGTGTTGGAAGTGTTAGTTTGGACAGAAATGTTCTTGAATGGATTTTGGCATGATAAGGCCATGGTTATGCATATTTGAGAAGTGAGGTAGTGATTTTGAGCTTGAGGTGTTTTTGGGGTGTATGAGTGGTTCAAAAAAGTTTCAAATGATGTTTATGAGTTGTGGGAAGCATCATTTTGCTCAGAACTTCAATGGTTTAGAGGTTGAGCATTTTACCTCTTTGAAAACTATGAAACTTGCAATTCAAGAAAGAAGAGAGAAAACCTATAATTGTGAGGTTTTGGTGTGAATTTGAATGAAGTTTGGACCTCTATTTATAGGCCAAGGATTCTGAACTCCAAGCTTTGCAAGTTGATCAAAGAATGGTGATTTGGCACTTAAGAGATAGAATGGAATCTTTCACATTAAATGCAAATGGTTAAAGTAACTAAACCATGGTTATTTTGGCCAAGCTTCTTATCTCTTTCCTATCTGATCTTAAACCAGAAAATATCTCTCAATCATTGCTTTGGTGTGTCATCACTTGAATTATAGGTCATGTAGTCTTGAAACTTAGTGAAAAATGGTGAAAATTCAAGTGAAAATGATCACTAAATGCATAATTCAAAACCATAGCTATGCTCCATATTTTTTCATGCTCTTGGACATTTTGGAAAGCTCATGTTACACACTTCAAAACCCTAGTTGAAAGTTTCTTCAAGACCTTTAAGGAAATGGGTGAAAAAGATCCATGAACTTTGAAGAAAATGAAGTTTTAAGTGAAATTTTCATAAGATACCAACTTTGAAGCACCATATCTCTTAAATGGTTGATCTTATGGAAAAAATTTATATGTGTCAAAGTTGTTTATTGGATCAAAATCTACAACTTTCATGTTGGAAGTTTTTTTCAGTTTGTAGGTGAAATTTTGAGAAATTCCCTTCCAAAGTTTGGAAAAACCCATTGAAAAACACTTAGAAATTTTTCTAAGTATGAAAAGTCAAACTTTTGACTTTTGATTCTTGATTGATTTTCTTGATTTTTCTTGATCAAATGACTTCATATATCATATATTGATGATTCAAAACTTCAAAAGTCATGGTTGACCAAAATTCCCCAAAAGTCAATGGTGATCTTGTTGAGTTGACTTTTTCAGACGAATCGCGTTTCTGGAGATTTCAAATGAAACAGGCTATCCTCATCAAATGAATAGTATGAATGGATCATATTGAAGCATTAGAGGATATTGAGCCATGGTTTGAGTTGTGGCACCATGTCCTGATTAAAAAGTCAGTGGTTTAGTGAATTAAGTCAAAAAACCCTAATTGTCGACCTGATGAAATTGATGCCTGTAGGTCTTGGATTGAGATACAATTTCCATTGTATATTGTCATAGGGATTATTTGAAGATGATTGAAACCTTTGATTGACTCCCTGGGGATTTTTAGGGTTTCCCAAATGTGATCCCTGATTTTAGTCCCTGATAGTTCAAAACCCTGATCTGAGGATTTGTCTGATCAATCTTTGTGTAGAAGATGTTATGAGCCAATGGATTAGGTCAAAATGATGCACTTGAGGTCTTGATATCATGTCCCAAGCCATTAGGTCAAATTCTGAGCAAAAGTCAGGAGTATGCTGTCTTCAGTCAAAACCCTAATTCAGTCGATTCAAAGCTGTTGAGTTTGTTGAAGTGAATCTCTGAGGACCAAATGTTGATTGTTGATGAAGATAGTTCATTTGAGATGAAGGGAGAACAAAACCTTAATTGATTGTTACTTGTACTGATGAGTGATTTCCTGATTAAATCCTGCTAAGCACAAGTAGCAAACACAAGCTATGCAGTTTGTTAGAGATGCAAATGATGCATATGCAGATGATATGAGGTGGTATCTTAGGTCAAAAATTGGGGTATGACACCTACGTATCTGTTTTGCGGAATCAGAGGTACCGTAGCTCGGCTAACTAGTTTCTGTTTGTTTTGTATTTTTTAGGTGAACGAGTTACATTCGCACTCTGCTGCTCGACCTTTGGAGACTTATGCTGGGAATGGAGCGGAAATAACAAGCTCTTAAGAAAAGAAAATCAAAGAGTGTGGTTTGTGTTTTAAAGGATGCATGAGGAAAACCTAAGCTAAGGGGGAAAGCTTGCTACCTAATGTTATCATACAAAGGGTACAAGTCTAAACTAAACTAGCAACCTACGGGGAGAAAGCGAAAGGCAAACAAGAATATCACACAAACGAGCTCCGCTCGTAAAGCAAACAAACTACTGGCACTGGCCAAGTAGTAGAAAAGCGGTCCCGCCATAGCCAAGGGGAGCGAATCACCCGAGTCAACCAAGCATTAGACCTCGTGAAAATGATCGGGCCATAGACAATAGGAGCGACTCGATGAGACTAGGCGGGGGTTGATTACTAACCCTTTCCGCATGCCTTCGATGAGAACTTAACAGAGTGCCATATAGGACTTATTACACCGTGACTCCCTGCCGCAAAGCAAAAATATAAACACACCAACAAAAACAGATCCTCTTTCGAGGACTTAGCCAGATGCATGTCTAGGTCCTACTTCTCATGTTAAAGGATGATGCGAGAAAGCGATAAAGTGCGAGAGAAATAAAATGAAACGGAATCAATACCAAACGGATGATGATCCGTAAGCTAAAGCAAAGAGAGCAAGTAAACTAGGATCCCGCGAGCGAGCTAGCAAAGCAAAAGCAAATAGTCAGCACACCGATTAGCCATGAAAGCACATAAAGGTCGACGTGCGCGTCGAGCACAATCACAATACACCTGCAAGAGGAACAAGCAAACCAAACAAGCAGATATAAAGCAATAGGAATGTGTCTCCAGGATGAGAACACAAAGCAAGTGAATGAACCCGTGTCCCGCAAGTAAAGCGGGACACTCATAGAATGAGCATCGATCGGTGACCGCCCAAAAGCCTCGCACACTAGCACACACGTTAGAGATAACAAGACACCGTAATCGGAATTGCGTTATTGCTATTCTAAAATAAACCGGACAAAGCAAACATGGAAAAGGTGCGGTGATACGCGAATAAGCATGCAAAAATCACAACGGAAGCCGACAAAAGTACCATCATGGAAAACACAAAATTCAGCAATACAAATCATTCCACAAAATAGTACATCTCACAAGCTTTCCAACGATATAAAGAACATGCAAATCGGAGTTACGAGTCAAAAGATATGAACATTCAAAGTTGGAAAAACAACTAAAAAGAAGCATGTAACCGGTTACATTAATCAGGTAACCGGTTACATCACTGGTAGAAGTCATTTTTTGAGAAAAACAGGATCATGTAACCGGTTACATGAATCAGGTAACCGGTTACATCACTGGCAGTGGCGAAAAAAAGTTAAAAACAAGTCATGTAACCGGTTACATCAATCAGGTAACCGGTTACATTACTGGCAAAGACGAAAAATGACCAAAAACAAGTCATGTAACCGGTTACATCATTCATGTAACCGGTTACATCAGCACCAGAAGTGAAAAATCAGCAAAATCAACATTCAAAAGCACTTCAATCATGCATCCAATAAGAGATGTAACCAAGCACGAATTTGCCTCTATTTGTACAGCATTATGAGCATCAAACAAACACAATTAGGCATCAATCCACATAGATTTCAAGTCATCATCAAGAATCATCAAGCAACAAGTTCATGCAAGCATTATAACAAACACATAGTGCACCAAACTTGTATCCACACGCGATTGCAAGCAAAGATATCAACGAATCCAACATTTAATCATCATCAACATCAATTACGCATGATCAACCACTAGATCTAGCATTCGAATCATGTTAACACCAACAATTAAGCACTTAATTCAAGGTTCAAAGGCTTACCGGATGAAGATCTTTAACCGACGCGCAAACACGAACACGACACGAATGCGAACACGACACGATCGCGACACGACCGCGAAAGCAAGATCCAAAGGGAGCGAGGGTGAGGCGCGCGAGCTAGTGAGGAGAGGGAGCGAATCCGAACTCGAGATCTTGAACTTCAATCCATATTGCTCTTGATTCTTGAAGAAAATTGATTAATATTGATGAAAGTTTTATGTAATTTGTGGTTTTGATTCAAGAGAATTGAGAGAAAGTGTTTTTGATCTTTTTGGTGAATCGAAATTATGAGAATCCTCCTCTTCATTTGTGAAGAGCAAAATGTTTATATATTGTCAACGCGAAATGTCCAAATTGCCCTCGGTGCGTCTTATTTTGGCTTGTTTTTAAGGAAACTCGGTTCGGCTCTGAATTTTGGAACGAAACCAATGCCATTGTGAAGATGACCAAATTCTTGACTCGTCGCCGCGAGAATCGCATCAATCCGATAAGCGACGAAGAAAATATGCCCGTTTGAATGACGAGAAACGCCGATTCATCTGGTGTGACGGTGCAGAATTTTGTGAATACCGCTCAAAGAACTCGATAAAACTCCGTCTTCGGCTCAAAATCTGAACAAGCATGTGTGACGAAGAATCGAAGCTAACGAAATTTCCAAAAAAATTCCGCCAGAATGGACTTCATACGATAAAAATTGAAGGAGTTATGAATTTTCGAACTCGGCGCGACATACTCGAAAACACACTTTTTACCGAAACAACACGATGATCCTTAAAATTATGGGAATTTTCCGTCCATAATTGGCCTTCGGTCCGAACATATGAAATCTTGGTAATGATGGTACAGAGCTCCAGTTAAATTTTCAAGCGAATCCGACGAGCGGATTAGGAGATATGAATTTTCCGAGGTCCGAAACCCTACATTCAGCACTGTTTTTCACTGCGAAACCTCAAGTAATTTGCAAATTTTACGACCTTCCTCAAAGAATTGGCTTCTGAGCCGAACACGAAAGTTGTAGATATCGTCGAAACAGTTAAGGCCCCGCGTGAACCCAGCTCACATCACCTTCCCACTAGGACTTGTGAATTTTCTCGTATTTTTCCTATTTTAGCCATTTTTCACACCTTATCTTCATAAACCCATGAAAACTCTTTATTATTTTTCTTCGATTTTTGAATGAAGAAATAAACGTCATTATTAACTTACAGCTCAAATAAAGAGGGCAAATTTTGGGGTGCAACAGTTGCCCCTATTCAAACTTCTTGAATCTGACGGGTGAGAAACGAAAGTTTCAAACCGTTGAGGTGGAAGGAGATTGAATACCAGAATGAACTCGAAAATTTGCACTCTTGATCAATAGAAGATTCCGTCTTGTAATAATAAGGAATGTACCACCCCGCAAGCAGGGAGAAAAAACTTCAATTGATCTGGATAATAAATATGCTCCAACTTACGATAAGAAGGAACGGGCACCCACAGGCAGGGGAAAACACTTCTAATGATCTGGGCATCAAGAGAAGGAATATCTCAACTGATCTGAGTATCAGACGTAGCAGATGTCTCCGAACTTGCATCGAGATAGATTTCTTAAGTCGATCTGGGAATCGAGGGAGATACATCAGTTGATTCGGACATCAACGGGTAATAGGTATCTCTGATATGGGAATCATGATGTGGGAATCTGGGCAGACATCTCTTCTGATGCAATTAAATCATCAGGTAGATATTCCTACTAATCTGGGAATTAAAGGCTAGCTCCTTCGTAAGACCACGGGGATCCGGAGGTGGTTCCTTCAACTGAACTGTAAATCAGGATAGGAACAATATCTCTTCCGAACTGTGTACGCCGGGGAAAGAATGCCTTTAAACTGATTTGGACATGATGCCAGAAAATAAGTAGGACAATCTTCATCTGAAAGACAAAGTCGATCAAGCAGACATCTCCATCTGATCTAATGATATCAGTGGCTTGCTCCTTCGTAAGATCTTGGGAGATCCGGAGGCGGTTCCTTCAACTAATCTGAATCTGAATATTAGAATAGGAACAGATATCTCTTCTGAACTGTGTACGCCGGGTAAAGAAAGCGTCTTCAACTGATGGTTAGGCATCAGGACTGGGCAGGCGAGTTTCTTCTTCTGAACGAACTAAATCGTCAGGGAGTAGATATTTCCAACTGATCTGATGTATCAGAGGGCTTGCTCCTTCGGAAGATCTTGGGAGATCCGGAGGCGGTTCCTTCAACTGAGCTGGATATCAAGATAGGAACAAATATCTTCCACCGATCTGGGGGCATCGGGAATAGGAATGTCTTTGAACTGATCTGAGCTATGCCAGAAAATAAGTAGAACAATCCTCTTCTGATTCAAAACATCAGGATAAACGCTTGTAATGACTAGGCGAATATTGCTCTCTGGGGAGCATTTGAACCTGGATAACTTTCCTGCAGAAAGAAACAGATATGATATGATTTATGCATGATGCATGTATGAATGTATATGGAATAACGTTTCCGATAATGAAGACGGTATACGTTTAGAGAATGCTATGCAAATGATGCATGATTCGGGCGTTGCTTAGGGAAACAACGGATGAGCACTGAATTGCTGAAGAAGTCCTGGAGAGATTATGGAACTCTGCGGGGAGGACAAGATACGTGACCAGAAGTCACAAACCGTGAGTTGGCAAAGATGGATCAGAAATCTGTTGGAGACGATCAAATCTGGATGCGAGCTCTGTTTGGGGAACAAATCCTGCTTGGAGATAAGAACATCCCACTTAAATGCTTGGGGAAGACCCTTGCAACTTCATTGGAGAAGCAGGTTCTCGACACACCGGGGATGAGGAAATAAGAGCAAGTCGTGGAGATAACTCTGGTGAGGAATGACCAGCCTGCTGGTGTAGGATGCATTCCGCTGGGGAAGTCCTAGATGAGAACAGATCCTACTGAGGATGCATGTGAATCTTTGCTGAGGAAAGAAAACTCAGTGGGGAAGATGAATACTTCTGCAAAGCGAGTTGCTGGGGATTAGGAACTCGACATAAGAACCTTTTGTTAAGACAACTCCACTGGGGAATAAGATGACTCTCTTGGGGAAAACAAGTCAATCTGTTGGGGAGAGAAACACTCTACTGGGGAGAATGAGGAACTCGAGCAAGGAACCTCATTAGGATATTTGCTAGGGAATCAGATACCATCCACTCATGATTCAACTGGGGAGAAGACATTCCACCGGGAACAAGACTTCTGGAGCATGGAGAATGCATCAAGATGCGCTTTACTGAGGATGTGAGAATCTTGGAACAACAAAAGTCTCATCTGAATGTACTCAGCTGGGGAATGAGAATCTCTCACTCGGCTAGATTCGCCGATGTGCTGACATGGTGTACTCGAAAGGATGTACCTGTGAGATAAACAGATAAGAATGCCCCAGGATATGGCATGACGTCACGGGATTTCCTCACATGGAAGAGGATAGTGATGCTCACCCACAGTGGGCAAATGCAAGAGCAAACAGATTGTCAAACATATGAGCCTGGAACTTTCCAAACAAGCAATGGATTCACGAGTTAACAAGCAAGCAGTGATTAGAACACCAAACAAGTATCGTTCAGAGCATCAAACAGGCATTGGTTCTCCAAGAGAATTCCACCAGAAAGTGAGCTTAAGGGGTCAAGCAAGTGTTGACTTCAAAGGGACCAAACAGGCATTGGCTTTCATAGCGTTCTGCATATTCGTATTGATTGTAAGGATGCCAATCAAGTAATGGGCTTATAGACACATTAGGGTGTATGCGACAACCATCCGTAATTGTTGGAAATCCATGACACGAGGGTCGGAAACTCACGACTCGAGGGTCGAAAATGAAATCAAAACTCATGACACGAGGGTCGGAAATGAAATCAAAACTCACGACTCGAGGGTCGGAAAGGAAATAAACTCACGACTCGAGGGTCGGAAAGGAAACAAACTCACGACTTGAGGGTCGAAAATGAAATAAAAACTCACGACACGAGGGTCGGAAATGAAATCAAAACTCACGACTCGAGGGTCGGAAAGGAAACAAACTCACGACTCGAGGGTCGGAAAGGAAACAAACTCCCGACTCGAGGGTCGAAAAGGAAACAAACTCACGACTCGAGGGTCGGAAACTCACGACTCGAAGGTCGGAAATGAGATCAAAACTCACGACTCGAGGGTCGGAAAGGAAACAAACTCACGACTCAAGGGTCGGAAAGGAGATAAACTCACGACTCGAGGGTCGGAAATGAGATAAACTCACGACTCGAGGGTCGGAAACTCATGACTCGAAGGTCGGAAATGAAATCAAAACTCACGACTCGAGGGTTGGAAAGGAAACAAACTCACGACTCGAGGGTCGGAAAGGAGATAAACTCACGACACGAGGGTCGGAAATGAGATAAACTCACGATACGAGGGTCGGAAAGGAATCAACTCACGACACGAGGGTCGGAAAGGAGATAAACTCACGACTCGAGGGTCGGAAATGAGATAAACTCACGACACGAGGGTCGGAAAGGAATCAACTCACGACTCGAGGGTCGGAAATGAGATAAACTCACGACTCGAGGGTCGGAAATGAGATAAACTCACGACACGAGGGTCGGAAACTCACGACTCGATGGTCGGAAAGCAAAGGATTCACAACACGATGATTGGAAACTCACGACTCGAGGGTCAGAAAGGAATCAAACACAACACGAAGGTTGGAAACTCACGACTCGAGGGTCGGAAAGGAAAGGACTCACAACACGAGGGTTGGAAACTCACGACTCAAAGGTCGGAAATGAAGAAAAGGAATTCGATGTCCACATGTTAGGACCCTGGTTAAGGGATACCAATAACCAACGGTTGCAACCTCTGGAAGGGTTTTGAAAATCGCACTGAAATGCAAAGAGATGCCACCAAAAATTGGACTTTCAACTTCAGACTGCTGAGGATGACAACCCTGACGGTTCTCAAGTCCATAAGTTGTTTAGCTCACACCTGAACTTTAAATTGAACACTTCCTAATGAGGATAAAATGCCAATGCATAGTGTCTTGCCTCAGCCTGTAGGGACTTTGAAGAGATTAGTCTTGTAAGGACTTCCTGAGATTTGTGCTATCATAGCCAACTTGCCCCAGTATCATGAATTTTGAAACCATGCCCCTGCATGGCCTATGTTGGAGGTAGCTTCGACTGTGCTTGAGTGAATGCCCGTGATTACTTAGCATTTTGAGAGATTCTTCGAATCTTGACTTGATTGCCTCAGATTGAGTGAAAACTTTCTTGTTAGAGTAATCAAATGCTTTTGTGCCCATGAAGGTGATCGGACTTTGAAACATTGCTGCCTCTGCTCAACGGAGTTCTGAAGACAACTCGTCCTTTGGGAGGATACAACTTTTCATATGAAGTTCATGATAGAAACTTTATTAATGTTAAGCACTTGTTCATATGCAAATAATGTTTATTATGAGAAATATAATTCTAATGCAAAGAGTATGTTTATCTTGAAGTTTAAAAAAAACTATTTTTTTTGAAAGGATGTCGTAACATCGAGTTTTTGTGAAAGAAATATGGTGTGATACCAACTCAAGCGCTTAGCGGATCTCCTAGGAGTCAGCTTACCGTATTCTCATGTATAGTCTGCTTTCGAATTAACCCATGCTTCAGTTAGGACTTTTCAGGGTTGTAACGTGGCCAGGTTCACGGTTTGAGAAAAAAAGGATTTTTAGGCTCAAATTATTTGGTTCCCGCCCCTTTCGTAATGTTCTCCAGTCCTATGTTCAGTTAACTCGATGCGAGCGTTCATATTTCAAGAGGAGTTTGAGATGATTGAGGAGTCAATGAGGTCTTCTGAATACGACAATCACTTTACCTTTCTTTATCTCTGATTTAACATCATACGACTTTGTCCTTGCTCAACAATTTCATTATCATTTCCTCTTTTTTCTTTACTTTCTTTCTCTTTTTTTTTTTAATTTCTTACTTTCTTTCTTTCTTTTTTCTTTTTTTTTGACAAGTCGTGTGATCCCGCATTACCTTTGCTTTATTGGAAGTGATCGTAACTGCCTGAATTCTTGATAGATGAAGAATTACCATTGTGGTATCGTCATCCTTTGATCTCATGATATCAGGGATAACCGCTGCGACTTTGATGTTGGTCTCAACCTCCGGAGGTGAGGGATAATTTTGATGTCTCAACCTCCTGAGGTGAGGGATAACCGTTGTGGTTTTGACGTTTCGTCCTCCTGATGCGAGGGATAACCATTGTTGTATCCTTAGGTGCACACTCCTGATTAATTTTGAATGCTCAATCAGGTTAACTGAATACTACCCGCCCCTGGGTTAAATGTGAGGGTTTTTCCATATAGAAAAGAAACTCCTACTTCGAAGGCTCAGAGGGGTTATCGAGGGTCTATCTCCCTTATATCTCCGGTGTTTGGGAATTTGAAACAATGCCTGTACATCATCAACAGGTTTCTACTCAAAAGCATACCATTTGAGGTTTATTGGTATTATGTTCATCATTCTCCCTACGAAGTTATCATGCTTTGTTAACAAAAGTTAAGTATCACAAAAAGCATAGAAAAACATATACGAGCAAAAGCGAATGGATTCTTTCAAGACAAACATAACCAATGCATTATGATTATAGTTCAAAAACAAACAAGTTTTACATGCAAATAGTATTGAACAAATCAAGAAAGCTTAAACATGAACATGCATAATGATTCAGTAGTTGCCAATGTTGAGGAGATCCTCTCCGTATGGACTTATTGCTTTAGAATATCCGCTGAGTCGAAGGAGAATTTCAATTCTAGCCTTCAGGTGCGAATGTGATTGCCTTTGAGTCAATCAGGTCTTGTACCTTGTCTTTGAATAGATGATAATCCTCAATCGAATAACCAGGTGCCCCAGCATGTAAAACACACTAATCATCAGCATATGTTCCTGTAGAACACTTCAGATTACTTCACAGAAGAAGATTTCAGCGAGGCCATACAAAACTTGTAAGTGCTCAGCTTTAGGGATTTGAGCTGTTCTAGTGGTGCACAAACTCAAGATACAAGGCGTCTTGCTTATCCCTCGGTTGGGAGCCCTAAATATAGCTGTTGGAGTTTGTGAATGCTTTAAGGATTTGAGCTGCCAATGATGCGAACTCAAGAACACGGAGTCTTGCTTATCCCTCGGTCGGGAGCCCTAAATATAACGACTGGAGTTTGCGAATGCTTTTAGGGGTTTGAGTTTCCAATGATGAGAACTCAAGAACACAGAGTCTTGCTTATCCCTCGGTTGGGAGCCCTAAATACAGCTGCAGAAACATAAATCAACATCATGAATGGAGGAAACTTGTATTACTATCAGCGAACAACAATAACCTCTGCCGCTTGGTCATCAAAGTCGTTGCTTGGAATACACAACAGTTGTTATGAAGGAAACCTCTGACAGTACCAATTTGCAAGTGATTCTCGTGAGTTACTCCTCGAGGAAGAACAAACATTCTACTTGTAGCAGATGAAATGGGATTGACCAGTAGAAACCATTATGAATAAACTCAAACATCTCTATATCGAGCAAGTCTTGGACTCTTTGTTCCTCAACACCTTGTAAGGATTGACATTATGATCAGGTGCCCCGAGAAAGGAAAACACCGAGTGCTGTCATTGAAATCAGGAGAGCAGTCTGTGGTGAGGAAGAACCAAAGCATGAATCTTAACCAACTCAAATTCCAACAAGCAAGGAAGCAACTGAACACCAGGCATTAGGATTACATCAGCCTGCTTCTTATACTCTTTCCTTCTATGTTGACAAGCAATGGTTGCTGAAAAGGAAACTCCATGAGAAGGAGGTGAATCTGGATATGAAACAGAACCTTGAGAATGTGAGGTGCCTTTGCAGATCACTCTTGATTACTGTCTGGCAGAAGATTCTGGCAAAGTCACACGGAATCTGTAATGCTTTAGGGATTCGAGCAATGCAAATGGTGCAATGCTCAAAATAGACAATGTCTTGCTTATCCCTCGTGCGGGAGCCCCAAGCAACTTCAAAGACTTGCAGATCCTGACATCACGACCAGGTGCCCCAGATTAGAATTCACACCTAGTGTTATCGTCATCAAGCAGAGAATCTGTAGACATCCATACAGTACGGAGCTTAACCAATTGCAAATAAAGCAAGCATGGAAGCAAGTGAGCATAAGACAAGTCTTCAAAAAGAACCTCAACTTAGCTTTCCTCTTGATCACCCCACAAAGTTGTTTCATGACTGATCTTTGAACAAACAATAAGAATAAGTCGAGTCTGAGAGTCTGGAGATAATACCAAGTCTGAATAAGAGATCCTCGATCCTGAACACCTGTTATGCATGAGATGTATGAGATGCATGATATGAATGTGATCGGTCACCATTTCTAGTAAGTTTCTGCACCTTTTTCCGACCGAAATTCGTAATCTTGGTAATACTAAGTGGCATTGGCATATGTTTTTAAAGTAAGTTTCTTGTTTTTCGGTCGTATGGCTTTGTTGCATTTTAATGTGTTTTGAGTATTATAAAAGTGTCGTTTTATGCGCTGGTTGTTAGTTTGTTTTTGGCCAGGTTGATACACGGGAGAGATAGAGACTTATGGCGCGCACGAATGGAAAAAGAAGCCGAAAAAGCCAAAGCTGAGGGCCACACGGGCACCCGTGTGCATGCACACGGTCCGTGTCAAAAAGTGGCTAGAAAAGCAAGTTTGATGCAAAGACAGAGGTTTCACACGGGCACCGTGTGCAGGCACACGGTCCGTGTGAAAAGATGCAGGGAACATGCAAAGACAGAGAAACAACACGGGCGCCCGTGTGCAGCAACACGGCCCGTGTTGTTGAAGCGTGCTGATTTTATTTTCATTATTTTTCTCACCTGAAGGGGACCAGTAAGGATATTTTTGGTACTTCAGTTTCAACCTGAATGGAAGAGAGTTATAAGAACAACCTTAGGGCAAAGAGAAGAACACTTTTTGACGTACGAAAGAATTGCAGAAGTAAGAGGAAAGCTCTCAAGGGTTTTGGAGAACAGAGATCTTCAAGAGCAATTGCGATTGAAGATCAAAGCAATCCTATTTTCTTGTAATGTCTAATCTTCCTATTGTATTTTCTTTGAATATGATGAGCGGCTAAACCCCCCAATGCTAGGGGGGTGTCCCTGAATTGCTATTGTCATTGAACCTAATTTCCTTTATGTTAGAGAATATTTATGTGTGTGAAATTATTTGATTGTGCAAAGTGCTTATTGCTCTATCTATCTGACAAATAGATTTTTGATTTACGGTTAAGATTTAGGTCGGACAAACCACCTTATCGCTGTTTGCAAAATTATATTACGATTGCTATTGCTTAGGAATGAGGATGCTTCGTAGTAACCATAATAATCTTGATAAATTATATTGCGCTTGATTACTTCTTGAATTGCTAAGGAATTAGGATACAAGAAAGTATCAAAAGGTTTTCCTCTGAGGAATTAGGGAAGATAACTCTTGAGATTCGGTAATAGTTCATGTACATTGATATTTTATAACTAAGGATTAAGGGTCATTGCAAGGCAATTCATACACTCACCCTAGCATATTCTCTCATATTGTTTTAAAGTCACATTTACGTCTCTTATTGATCTGTTGTCATTTATCATTATTTCTAGTCAAACAACAAAACCCCCATGATCTTTTGTTCAATTGAATCATTAAAATAACTTATATTTCCTACGCAGTCCACGAGATCGATATTTGGGATAAACCCTATTATTACTACATCGGTAAAAATAGTACACTTGCTATTTTCCGATCAAGTTTTTGGCGCCGTTGCCGGGGACTGCCATAATATAAGTGATTAATAAGTCAATTGAAATTTTGTTGCTCTGCAACTAAAATTCTATTTTTCTGCAATTTTTATTTTGATTTTATTTTTGTTATTATTTGTGCTTCCAATTAAGCATTGTCTAATCTTGTATGCGAGGTAAGGCCTCAGCTGAACTTCTTTTTGACGCAGAACCAGAAAGAACATTGCGAGCACGACTACGAGAAGTTAAGCGGAAAAGACTGGCATCGAAAGAGGGATCACCTATAGTTTCAGAATCGGAAGACGAAGAAGGACTATCTATTCCGTCCGAGCATTCAGAGTCTGAATCAGAACCTATGGCAGCGGATCCACCTCCTCCAGAGAGACTTTTAGGAGACTATGGAAGGGCTAATGCCCCGCTTGGAAGAATGACCATCGTAAACCAACCGGTCAATGTGGCACACTTCCAACTCCATCCTTCAACTATCCGACAGTTGGAGAGCAAACCGTTTGCGGGAAGAATCAATGAAGATGCAAATAAGCATCTACAAAGATTCCTCACCACAACAACATCATTGAAGATTGAAGGCCATTCTGAAGAAGCCAAGAGACTCGTGATGTTCCCATTTACTTTATCCGAAGATGCAGAAGAATGGTTTTACTCACTTCCAGCTGGAAGCATCACAACATGGCAACAGATGGAAACCGCCTTCTTGAATGAGTATTTCCCTGCTTCAGTCTTCATTCGAAAAAGATATGAAATCGTGAATTTTAAGCAGAAAGAAGGGGAATCGCTGGGAGATGCATATAAAAGGTTCAAGAGGTGTTTGGTTGCTTGTCCTACTCATAACATGGACCCAACAGAGCAAATGCAGACTTTTGTTAATGGTCTACGAGTCAAGACAAAACAGCTGATAGACACTGCAGCCGGTGGCTCAACTAATTTTTCAACAGCCACTGGTATCAAGAGAATCATAGAAGCTATTGCCGCTAACGAGCACATTGAGTTATATGACCGTGCAATGAGCCAACCGGAAGGTAAAATTGATTTGAAGCTTGTTGATCAGGTGGTTAAAATGGAAGAACAAATTGCGGTTGAAGTAGAAAGAAGATTGAAGAAGATGAATATTGGTGAACAGAAAGTAGCACAAGTTGAGCCAGTCGCCTCAGTTGTATGTGAAATATGTAGTGGACCGCATTTTGCTATGCATTGTGTGGCAACGCAAGAACAAGTGGAACAGATTCATATGTTGAGGTAGAATAATCCATACGCCAACACATATAATCCAGGATGGAAAAATCATCCTAATTTCGCATGGAAAGACCAACAAGGGAATATTCAAAAGCAGGGACCCAACCAATATCAATCTCAAGCTCAGCCACATCAATACATACCTCCACAACAACCTCCATATCAACAACAATTCCAACATCATCCTCAACAATTTCAACAACAGGTACCAAAGAAAGAAGATTGGGAGATCGCTCTTGAAAAAGTGGCAATCCAAAACTCTCAGTTTCAAGAAGAGACAAGAGCCAACCTCAGGAACACCACGGCTTCAATTAAAAATCTTGAAGTTCAAATGGGTCAAATAGCACAACATCTCACTCTACAGGCACAAGGAAACTTTCCGAACGAAACTGTGAAAGATCAGAAAAATCTAGAGAAGATCAATGCTGTTACAACAAGGAGTAAAAAGGTGTTAGAATCGGAAAAAGAAAAAGAAGAGATAGATGACCCTATGGTGATAGAGGTAGATTTGGAAATAAGAGAGAACCCAAGAGAGCCAGAAGTGGTGATACCACCGGTTAAACCAGCTGAAGAAAAAATTAAAAAAGATGCTGAACCGGTAATTAAACTACCCTTCCCTTCAAGAGTAACAAAGAAGAATTCAAAAGAGAAAGACTTTAAGAAGTTCACTAAATTGTTCAAAAGGTTAGAGGTGAATCTACCTTTTTTTGAAGCACTTGAACACATGCCTTTGTATAAGAAATTTATGAAGGAGGTGTTGGCGAAAAAGAGATCACTAGGAGGAGAACCAAAAATTGTAATCGAGAAGTGTGGTATAGTCTCTTCAGCAAGAAAGATCCCAATTAAGAGGAAAGACCCTGGGGCGGTGGCGATACCATGCACTATCAAGAATATAGCATTTAAAAAGGTACTCCTCGATTCTGGTTCTAGTGTGAGTTTAATGCCTTTATCCATTTTCAAAAAGCTTGAATTAGAAAAGATTAGTGAAAGTAAGACACAGTTAAGGTTCGCCGATCACACCGTTAAGAAATCCTATGGGGTAGCTGAAGATGTACTAGTGGAAGTTGATAAGTTTGTTTTCCCTGTTGACTTCCACATCATGGACATTCCGGAAGATGAAGAAACTCCTATCCTTCTTGGGAGACCCTTTTTGTCAACAGGCCGCTGTAATTTTGACATTGAAAAAGGGACGCTAACGCTGAAATCATTTGATGAAGAAGTAACCTTGAAGATGTTAGGAGTCAGGAAACATAGGTCAGATGTGAATGAGAAAACCTCAACTGGTATGACGGAAGGTGAACAAGAAGACAAAAATCTTAAAAATCTCCAAGAAAAAGTTTCTAGCATAGCCTCTATGATGGAACCAACTTATGTAGCTGTCAAAAGTCCTAAGAAAGCTGAAGAAGTAGAGAAAAATGTGGGAAGCAAATTGAAGAGAAAAGTTATCCAGGCTTTTCATCTTCATGAGTTCGCGGTTGCGGAAGTAGCAAGCAACAAGGTTTGGAAAAGGAAATACCCTCCATAATAAAGGGTAATGGACCGTCGAGCCATGCGACGTTAAACGAAGCGCTTCGTGGGAGGCAACCCACGGTTTTAATAATTAATTTTTCTGTTTGTTTGTTTTATTTTCAGGAAATAAAAGAGAGCATCTCTAGTGGAAGCTAGGAAGTGATCATTGGAATGCAATACCTCTGTAAGCAACCTCTCCAAGGCTGGTTCTAAAACATTGAGGACAATGTTTAGTTCAAGTGTGGGGAGGTTCTTATTTTATTTGCTTTATTGCTTTGCTTTCCGTTTTGAATTCATAGTTTAGTTTGTTTAATTTGAACCATTTTCTTTTGTCTCTCTGTTATTGTGTTTATTTCAAGTTTGTAGTGCTGCCATGGTGTTACCAGGTTGGATACAAGTCGGAAGGGGGCAAATGAATAGATAGTGGTTGAACAACACATCTCACACTTGATCTCTACAGGCACCACGGAAGTTGACACAATCAAAGAGAAGAAGGTAGGACGCAAAAAGTCAACACTGAACCAAGAGAGGAGTATGGTGTACTTTAGATGAAAGGAAACTGCAGGACACCAATAGCACCTCGAAGCATGCAAGCTTAACCGACCCGGTGAGATTTCAGAGCCAAATTCATAACTCCACATGAGAGCCCAGTCAGGTATGGCACTATTCACTTTGATTTTGTGTATGTTCTCATAACACAAGCACACTACGAGAGCGCACACTGAGGCAAGTTTTTTCGTAACCCCGAGCCTTTCTAGCCATCCTGTATGCATGATATCCATCGTCAACCCCCTTTGAGCCGTAATGTTTGTTTTGTTCATTGTTGTTATTCTCGTTACCACCCACATATTTACTATTCATGTTATCGCTCGACATTAATGTTATTCTCTTGAAAGACACGAAAGAATCTAAGTGTGGGGTTGTAAACCATTGAGAAAAGGGCAAGAAAAAAATAGAAAGAAAAAAAAAAGATGAATGTTGAACTTGTGAAAATCCAAAGAGAAAGTTTGAAAAACAAAAGGAAGAAAAATCCTTAACCCTTGCCCACGTATATGAAAGACCATGTGAATGACTCTAAAAAGCTAAAAACAAGATGTCGAAGGTCTTAACCCCATTCTTACGATTCAAACCACTAAGAGTAGAAATGTGAACCCAACATAAATGCCGAGCACCAAAACCATTTGTTATCCCATTCCTTGTTACCCCACCAAACCCAAGCCACGTTACAACCCTAAGACCTCATGAAGTGTGTGTAATCTGTGTGTGTAGTGATTAGAGAATATATTCAAAGTTAAAAGTAATATGCATGCCTTGGTACTGTGAGTGTAGACACTTTAACCCGGAGAGATTTTGTGAGAGTGTGAAAAGCTTGCAGGTGAAAACGTGCTCGAAAGTGATAATGCAGTTGATAGTTTGAAGAAGGAAACCAGAAACTCGATTGCTAAGTGAAGGAATCTTGCGAAAAAACTGATTGTGTTGTGGAGAAAAGAATCTCGTCAGGTGACCTCTGTTTTGCCTCGATACATCACTTGAGGACAAGCAATGAGATAAGTGTGGGGTTCTGATCGGTCACCATTTCTAGTAAGTTTCCGCACCTTTTTCCGACCGAAATTCGTAATCTTGGTAATACTAAGTGGCATTGGCATATGTTTTTAAAGTAAGTTTCTTGTTTTTCGGTCGTATGGCTTTGTTGCATTTTAATGTGTTTTGAGTATTATAAAAGTGTCGTTTTATGCGCTGGTTGTTAGTTTATTTTTGGCCAGGTTGATACACGGGAGAGATAGAGACTTATGGCGCGCACGAATGGAAAAAGAAGCCGAAAAAGCCAAAGCTGAGGGCCACACGGGCACCCGTGTGCATGCACACGGTCCGTGTCAAAAAGTGGCTAGAAAAGCAAGTTTGATGCAAAGACAGAGGTTTCACACGGGCACCGTGTGCAGGCACATGGTCCGTGTGAAAAGATGCAGGGAACATGTGTTTTTGGCCCAGGAGCAGAGAAACAACACGGGCGCCCGTGTGCAGCAACACGGCCCGTGTTGTTGAAGCGTGCTGATTTTATTTTCATTATTTTTCTCACCTGAAGGGGACCAGTAAGGGTATTTTTGGTACTTCAGTTTCAACCTGAATGGAAGCGAGTTATAAGAACAACCTTAGGGCAAAGAGAAGAACACTTTTTGACGTACGAAAGAATTGCAGAAGTAAGAGGAGAGCTCTCAAGGGTTTTGGAGAACAGAGATCTTCAAGAGCAATTGCGATTGAAGATCAAAGCAATCCTATTTTCTTGTAATGTCTAATCTTCCTATTGTATTTTCTTTGAATATGATGAGCGGCTAAACCCCCCAATGCTAGGGGGGTGTCCCTGAATTGCTATTGTCATTGAATCTAATTTCCTTTATGTTAGAGAATATTTATGTGTGTGAAATTATTTGATTGTGCAAAGTGCTTATTGCTCTATCTATCTGACAAATAGATTTTTGATTTACGGTTAAGATTTAGGTCGGACAAACCACCTTATCGCTGTTTGCAAAATTATATTACGATTGCTATTGCTTAGGAATGAGGATGCTTCGTAGTAACCATAATAATCTTGATAAATTATATTGCGCTTGATTACTTCTTGAATTGCTAAGGAATTAGGATACAAGAAAGTATCAAAAGGTTTTCCTCTGAGGAATTAGGGAAGATAACTCTTGAGATTCGGTAATAGTTCATGTACATTGATATTTTATAACTAAGGATTAAGGGTCATTGCAAGGCAATTCATACACTCACCCTAGCATATTCTCTCATATTGTTTTAAAGTCACATTTACGTCTCTTATTGATCTGTTGTCATTTATCATTATTTCTAGTCAAACAACAAAACCCCCATGATCTTTTGTTCAATTGAATCATTAAAATAACTTATATTTCCTACGCAGTCCACGAGATCGATATTTGGGATAAACCCTATTATTACTACATCGGTAAAAATAGTACACTTGCTATTTTCCGATCAGAATGCAATGCCATGTTCATTCAATTTCCAAGGAATCCTCGTACTTTGATTTTTTTGAAAGCAAGAGATGGAAAAGCTCGACACGAGGCTTAAAGATATGATTCCTTTGAAATGGAAGGAACATGTATGCCAGTTATTTTTTGTACATCATTTTTTGGAAAGTAAACATGCAATGATGCAAAGTGGTGGGAACCACAATACTGGATATATCTGATGATGCCGAGAAATCACACGGCACAAGTTCAAAGGTTCAGCATAGTTTCGAACCACCACAAAACCACAAGTCACCAACAGAACAATTTACCATTGGAACTAGAACATATAGTCACCAACACACTGGAATAGAACACAGATTACTACTCGAATAAGAACCATAGTACCACACGAACAGGAACCAATAGTACACTCGAACGAGAACAGCGGTAACCCACGAACGAGAACGGCGGAAACCCACAAACAAGAACAGCGGTAACCCACAAACAAGAACAGCGATCACCAACAATGTACCTGTTATATGATCATTGACTCCCGCCCCACTCACGGGTAAAATCTAGGCCAAGGTCATGAAACGCAGTATACGGTCAGCCCGAAGGTAAGCATCATCATAGCGCGGATGCGGGTGACGATAATACCTCCGTTTGAAACCACTACTCTGCTCGTGGTCACATAATCCATCCCGAGACGTACACCTCGAGACAAACCATGCTCCCACTCTATCCTAGGGTTCCTATGGTTCACATATAGCCTGGGTATTGGGCCTTTTACCTCTTGTAACACCCACCCAACAAACAGAGATCCAGCCAGTCCAGAATATGATGCAGAAAAGTAAAAGCGCACATAGAATGCAATGCAAACAGGTAAATATGCAAAGCAATAAAACACCCAAAGATACACACACAAGCGCTAGAATCGACTCGCTAAGTCCGGACCCGCAATAGGTCGAGACGTCCCCAGCAGAGTCGCCAGCTGTCGCTACTGCGAAAATTAACAGAGTCGCCACTAACATATTTATCCTGAAAAGGAAGGGAATGCCAGCGAACCACAAAACAAAACAACGGTCTCACGACCAGAGAAAAAGGGTAAGTGAGTCGGTTACGCGAGGGGAAGGTGTTAGCACCCCTCACGCCCATCGTACTCGATGGTATCCACGCCTGTGTCTAAATCTATGGGTGTGTAACAAATCTACGTTAATCTGGACTAAAATGAATGTAGAATGTAGGGAAAAGAAAGGATTGTGCTCGCACGGGCCCTACCCCGCTGCCTACGTATCCGTTTTGCGGAATCAGAGGTACCGTAGCTCGACTAACTAGTTTCTGTTTGTTTTGTATTTTTTAGGTGAACGAGTTACATTCGCACTCCGCTGCTCGACCTTTGGAGACTTATGCTGGGAATGAAGCGGAAATAACAAGCTCTTAAGAAAAGAAAATCAAAGAGTGTGGTTTGTGTTTTAAAGGATGCATGAGGAAAACCTAAGCTAAGGGGGAAAGCTTGCTACCTAATGTTATCATACAAAGGGTACAAGTCTAAACTAAACTAGCAACCTACGGGGAGAAAGCGAAAGACAAACAAGAATATCACACAAACGAGCTCCGCTCGTAAAGCAAACAAACTACTGGCACTGGCCAAGTAGTAGAAAAGCGGTCCCGCCATAGCCAAGGGGAGCGAATCACCCGATTTAACCAAGCATTAGACCTCGTGAAAATGATCGGGCCATAGACAAGAGGAGCGAGTCCCTCTCAGCAACCAAGCCGTCACGGATCGTAAAGGAAAACGGTGCATGCGTACACCGAGCATCAACGTCGAGCGACGCGAGCTATAGGAAAGGCGGGGGTCCGGCTGCATGAACCCTTTTCCTGACATACTCGATAACAAGATCTTGTGCAGGTTCAAAAGCAAGCGACGCGAAGCGTGCGCATAATGAATAGACTCGATGAGACTAGGCGGGGGTTGATTACTAACCCTTTCCGCATGCCTTCCATGAGGACTTAACGGAGTGCCATATAGGACTTATTACACCGTGACTCCCTGCCGCAAAGCACAAATATAAACACACCAACAAAAACAGAGCCTCTTTCGAGGACTTGGCCAGATGCATGTCTAGGTCCTACTTCTCATGTTAAAGGATGATGCGAGAAAGCGATAAAGTGCGAGAGAAATAAAATGAAACGGAATCAATACCAAACAGATGATGATCCGTAAGCTAAAGCGAAGAGAGCAAGTAAACTAGGATCCCGCGAGCGAGCTAGCAAAGCAAAAGCAAATAGTCAGCACACCGATTAGCCATGAAAGCACATAAAGGTCGACGTGCGCGTCGAGCACAATCACAATACACCTGCAAGAGGAACAAGCAAACCAAACAAGCAGATATAAAGCAATAGGAATGTGTCTCCAGGATGAGAACACAAAGCAAGTGAATGAACCCGTGTCCCGCAAGTAAAGCGGAACACTCATAGAATGAGCATCGATCGGTGACCGCCCAAAATCCTCGCACACTAGCACACACGTTAGAGATAACAAGACACCGCAATCGGAATTGCGTTATTGCTATTCTAAAATAAACCGGACAAAGCAAACATGGAAAAGGTGCGGTGATACGCGAATAAGCATTCAAAAATCACACCGGAAGCCGACAAAAGTACCATCATGGAAAACACAAAATTCCAACGATATAAAGAACATGCAAATCGGAGTTACGAGTCAAAAGATATGAACATTCAAAGTTGGAAAAACAACTAAAAAGAAGCATGTAACAGGTTACATTAATCAGGTAACCGGTTACATCACTGGTAGAAGTCATTTTTTGAGAAAAACAGGATCATGTAACCGGTTACATGAATCAGGTAACCGGTTATATCACTGGCAGTGGCGAAAAAAAGTTAAAAACAAGTCATGTAACCGGTTACATCAATCAGGTAACCGGTTACATCACTGGCAGTGACGAAAAATGACCAAAAACAAGTCATGAAACCGGTTACATCATTCATGTTACCGGTTACATCAGCACCAGAAGTGAAAAATCAGCAAAATCAACATTCAAAAGCACTTCAATCATGCATCCAATAAGAGATGTAACCAAGCACGAATTTGCCTCTATTTGTACAGCATTATGAGCATCAAACAAACACAATTAGGCATCAATCCACATAGATTTCAAGTCATCATCAAGAATCATCAAGCAACAAGTTCATGCAAGCATTATAACAAACACATAGTGCACCAAACTTGTATCCACACGCGATTGCAAGCAAAGATATCAACGAATCCAACATTTAATCATCATCAACATCAATTACGCATGATCAACCACTAGATCTAGCATTCGAATCATGTTAACACCAACAATTAAGCACTTAATTCAAGGTTCAAAGGCTTACCGGATGAAGATCTTTAACCGACGCGCGAACACGAACACGACACGAACGCGAACACGACACGATCGCGACACGACAGCGAAAGCAAGATCCAAAGGGAGAGAGGGTGAGGCGCGCGAGCTAGTGAGGAGAGGGAGCGAATCCGAACTCGAGATCTTGAACTTCAATCCATATTGCTCTTGATTCTTGAAGAAAATTGATGAATATTGGTGAAAGTTTTATGTAATTTGTGGTTTTGATTCAAGAGAATTGAGAGAGAATTGAGAGAAAGTGTTTTTGATCTTTTTGGTGAATCGAAATTATGAGAATCCTCCTCTTCATTTGTGAAGAGCCAAATGTTTATATATTGTCAACGCGAAATGTCCAAATTGCCCTCGGTGCGTCTTATTTTGGCTCGTTTTTAAGGAAACTCGGTTCGGCTCTGAATTTCGGAACGAAACCAATGCCATTGTGAAGATGACCAAATTCTTGACTCTTCGCCGCGAGAATTGCATCAATCCGATAAGCGACGAAGAAAATACGCCCGTTTGAATGACGAGAAACGCTGATTCATCTGGTGTGACGGTGCAGAATTTTGTGAATACCGCTCAAAGAACTCGATAAAACTCCATCTTCGGCTCAAAATCTGAACAAGCATGTGTGACGAAGAATCAAAGCTAACAAAATTTCCAAAAAAATGCCGCCGGAATGGACTTCATACGATAAAAATCGAAGGATTTATGAATTTTCGAACTCGGCGCGACATACTCGAAAACACACTTTTTACCGAAACAACACGACGATCCTTAAAATTATGGGAATTTTCCGTGCATAATTGGCCTTCGGTCCGAACATATGAAATCTTGGTAATGATGGTACGGAGCTCCAGTTAAATTTTCAAGCGAATCCGACGAGCGGATTAGGAGATATGAATTTTCCGAGGTCCGAAACCCTACATTCAGCACTGTTTTTCCCTGCGAAACCTCAAGTAATTTGCAAATTTGACGACCTTCCTCAAAGAATTGGCTTCCGAGCCGAACACGAAAGTTGTATATATCGTCGAAACAGTCGAGGCCTCGCGAGAACCCAGCTCACATCACCTTCCCACTAGGACTTGTGAATTTTCTCGTATTTATTCTATTTTAGCCATTTTTCACACCTTATCTTCATAAACCCATGAAAACTCTTTATTATTTTTCTTCGATTTTTGAATGACGAAATAAACGTCATTATTAACTTACATCTCAAATAAAGAGGGAAAATTTTGGGGTGCAACACTCGCCAACCCCCCATTCCGGCTACCGACACTTTCTTCAAGCGGGATAAAGCATAAAGATCCGGAAACTCGACACATAATCTATTCTCTTCCAACCAAATAGCTTCCCAAAAAGGAATATGGAAGCCATCACCCAAACCAAATTTACACAAAGCCAACATCGGATCTTTTACTAGAAGAAGCACCTAATTTGATAATGTCTTTCCGCCAAAAAGATTGAGTATGAACGCTTTCCCCGCCACAAAAAGTCCTCAAAGAAATGTCTCCATAACGAGCTTTCAAGACATCATACCAAAGGTTATTACAACCTTGTAAAATCCTCCATATCCATTTGTTGAGAAGCGCCAAATTAAAGTCCAACATATTCTTTATTCCAAGCCCCCTAATTCCAATGGAAGACAGACCTTCTTCTAACTCACCCAATGAATCTTTTTCACCCTTGAATTGAAGAGAAGACTTTGATCTCTTTCGCCGGCATTTTGTAGAAAGACATGGTAAAGATGGAAAGAGAACAAAGCACCAATGGGTAATTCTTCCCCCAAGTTTAAGAAACCGATTTTTCCAACCCGATAAATGCTTCTTTAATTTATTTAAAAGAGGAATCCAAGTGGAATATTTTCTCGGATTAGAACCAATTGGAATCCCAAGAAACTTGAACTTATAAGATTCCAACTTACAAGAGAGAACGGCCACCGCCGCTTCCAAAAAATTGCCACTAAAATTAATACCAATCAATTTGCTCTTATGGTAATTAATTCCAAGACCCGAGACTAATTCAAAAGCTTTTAACACCGCCTTTATCGCCCACACATGCTTCCAAGTGCCATCACCAACCAAAAAAGCATCATCCACAAATTGAAGAATATCTACACCATACCTTCCATTAACATTAAAGCTACTAAAATCTCCTAACTCAATGGATTTTCTAACCAACCCCACTAAAGCCTCCGCCACTAAGACAAAAAGAAAAGGAGAGAGGAGATCACCTTATCTTAATCCCTTCTCTACAACGAACTCTTTAGTGGGATACCGTTAACTAAAATAGACATTTTGCTTTGAAAAATCAATAGCTTCATCCACCTTCTCCAAGCCGTACCGAACCCCATTTTCTCCAACATGAATCTCAAGAAGTTCCAATTAACTTTGTCGTAAACTTTTTCAAAATCCACTTTAAATAAAAGACAATTGCTTCCTCCCTTTCTAGCATAATCTACTACCTCATTTCCACCAAAACACCATCAAGAATTTGTCGGCCCAGCACAAAAGCACTTTGACATGAAAAAATAATGGAATTCAACACTTTTTTTTATTCTCCCTGCTAAAAGCTTGGCAATCGCTTTATACATGCAACCAACTAAACGAATAGGTCTATAATCATCAATGTTACCGGATTCGGAGATTTAGGAACCAAAGCCAAAAAAGAGGAAGTAACCACCTTTGACAAGATATCTCCGGAGTGAAAGTAGTTGAAGAAGCGGGTGAAATCCTCTTTTACAAAAAACCAACACTTTTTAATGAACAAAAAGCTGTAACCATCCGGACCCGGACTTTTTGAATTACCACAACCCCAAATAGCCTTTTTAATCTCCCCTTCAAGAAAAGGATGTTCAAGAGCCAACCTCTCCTCCAAAGTAATTTGTTTGAAAGAGATCCCATCCAATCCCATCCTCACACAATCCTCGTCCACAAACTTCTTAGAAAAATGACTCCAAACCTCCTCCTTTATTTCCGGGACCGTTTCTATGATAGAACCCCAGGAAGAAATAAGACCTATATGATTAAGACTTCTTTTCTCCTTCATCACCTTATGGAAATAACCACTATTGCAATCTCCTTCATTTAACCACTTAACCTTTGATTTTTGAGCAAGCATGTTTTCTTTAATCCTCAAATTCAACCAAAAACTCCTAGTAGCTTCCTTCTGATTATGAATTAACGCGGAAATATTCCCGTTCAAAACATCTTCCAAACCTTCATCTCCTAAATTCATATCCCTTACCTTTTCCTCCACTTCTAGATCTATCTTTCCAAAGAAAACTTTGTTCCACCATCTCAATCTCTCTTTTAGAATTCTAAGTTTTTCTTTCAAAATAAAATCAACTTTACCTTCAACCTTGATCGCATTCCACTCCTTCTCCACAAAAGGAATAAAAGAATTAAATGAAAAACCATTCATTATTGAATTTGAAAGGTTTAGGGCCCCAATCTTTATTATCCACAACAAGCCAAATATGACAATGATCCAAAATATCTCTTTGACCAATCACCCTCCATCTATTAACAATAGTGTCAGACAAAAGGAACCGATCAATACGACTCATAGACAAACCATCTCCACTATACCAAGAAAACTTTTTTCCTTTGCAAGGAATATCCACCAACTCGCTTTGCTCAACGAAATCCGCAAAAAGTTTTAGTTCAACATTATTAACGGTTAAGAATCTCCCCTTCCTTTCACTTTGGTGCTTAATGACATTAAAGTCTCCTCCGATAATCCACTCCCCATCTCTATGAATATCTTTCAACTCTAACAACTTAGACCAAAAGACAATCTTCTTACTCAACACACAAGACGAATAAACATTAATCACATAGTAAAAGTGATCCTTCTAACGAATTTTAATCCCCAAAAATCCCTCTCCTTTGAAACTATGAAGCACCTCCATCGACCCTTCCTTCCAAAGAATTAACAATCCTCCGGATAAACCACTTGAATTAGAAAAAGAATATCCAATAGAAGAATTACTCCAAAAACTTTTAGCACAAAAATCTTGCATGTTAGACAATTTTGTTTCTTGAATCAAAAATATATTCGCTCCACCTTTTTTGATCAACGAACTAATTCTTCTTCTTTTAAGAGCGTTCCCACCCCCTCTAATGTTTAAAGATCCAATGATCATTGAAAATAAAATGAGTTCTCCTTCTCTCCAACCTTCCCATCTTTACTTGCCTTAACCACTTTCCCAATTTTCTTGAGCACACTTTTTTTTCCAGCCACATCAATCACTCCCAAAGCCTCAATAGCCTTCAAAAGTTTACCACCTTTGTCTCCATTAAGAAAGTCCCATTGTTTCAAATTATTCATGCAAATGTCCAAATTTTCCCTATGGATACCGTGATAAGCTGTCCTGATACTATTATTAAAACTGGCACCAACAGATGCGGATTTCTCCCCAGAAAAAACAGAATTGGAACTGTCACGGATCTAGAAGCTATTGGTTGGCTAGATGTCGAATGCGAAATACCCTTCTTTCTAATTGTCTTCATCTTTCTCCAAGCCTTCTTATTAAAACCTCCCCATAAATCCTTCAAATTCAAGAACTTAAGCCTATTTTTTCGGGCACCTTTTGAATATAATTTTGAATTCTCCATAGCCACATCATTCACTTCATTATCCATCGAAATAAAATTTTCCGCTGGAACAAAATTCCTATCAACCATATTCCCTTCCGTGCCATTAGAAAATATTGCCGGTGCATTCAGTTGTATATCCATGCCAGAGAAAGTTTCATCTGGAACTACAAACTGTTGTTGTTCGTTCAATGAGATTGGCCGCTGAATCTACATTCTGGTTCAAAACAGTAGGACTGCCAGCAGCTATTGTAATCACGTTTTGTCTCAATAAATTCTGCCCAAGAAATGCTAGGACAATCCCTGTACTTAATAAGTTCTCATTGTTCTGCGATGCAACCTTCAACATTGCTCTATCAAAATGCCCATGATCAATATTGTTTACAGAAAACTCGGTTTCTGAAACCGCCTCCGGAGAATAAATCTTGGCAGCCTTATTTATAGAAACATTATCTACAGAATCTCCATGTTCAGATAAATCCTCAATCGTGTCGTCTGACCCCTCCTCCCCTTCACCTGCAACGACTCTAAACGATTCTTCCGACCACAAATCATCCGAATCCACACAATCTGAGGAATTCGAGTCAGTAATTTGAGATGAGATAATACCTGAATTCCAGATTTGAAAAGCATTGTCTTCAGATAAAGCCAAGACATATTTCTTCCCGTCGATAAGAACCGAGACCGAATGTTGTAGCACAAAAGCCATGTTAACTTTCAACGTTATTCTAGCAAATTCGAAACTGCCTCTATTATCAATGCAATCCTCCATATTGATGAACGAGCCAAACGAATTAGCCAACTCCTCGAAGAAGCTCCTATTCCACGCGAAACACAGAACGCCATAAACTTTCAACGTGAGTAGCCTCTCCGTATCGATATCGTCCTCTTTCCACCTTCTGACTTCCGTAAACCACTCCTTCCACCTCAATACCTCATCATCTAACAGTTCCTTCATAGCACCCTCCTCCTCCTCCTCCTCCTCCTCCTCGAGATTACACAAATTGGGATCTAAAACCGAAACTTTGATTGAAAATAAACCAGCAACACGAAATGCAGCAAGCATTTCGTAAGATGATCCAAGAACAGAAACCTTACCCACCATAGCCTTCAAGAATCTATTCTTGTCTTCCTTTCTTGAAGAGAAGTTCCAAAACTTTTTATCATCGCTCAACTCGTTATTTACCACCACCTCCGCATAAGACTTGAAGCCCCTCTTCTGATACAACCCAACATTGCCACCAAAACTTTGTTGAGGAAGATGATGATTATGAACCAACCCCTTCATACTCTTGCTGTGCCCATCCCGTAGTCCGCCCCTACCTCTTTCGATTCTTGATAAGTTCGCGTGATTTTTCTTACCATCGATCAATACATTATCAAGTTTCACCGCAAGAAGCCTCGCATCTTCGACATCTTTGAACCTAGCGAACCCAAACTTCTTCCCGAATTTGTTCATCTTTGGTGCAATGGCTACTTCAACGATCTCCCCTATACAACTGAACAAATCGTGGATCTCTCTAGCCTTGGTCTTTTTTGGAAAAGCAGAGAAATATAACGAAACAACATTCTCTCCCCCTTCACGCTGGAAATTTCTCCCTGTAGGATAACAATCCCAAGATGGAACCCAATCGCGAAAATGTTGTCTCCTCACCTCCGATCACCCATTGGCATGATGAGAGGGACCGCCGAGCATCCGAAACCTGTTGACCTAGAACCCTTTCTTTGCAGCTCTCCTCACACTATTATTGATTGATTAATTTTTCTTATTTTCTTCTTTTGGCTCCTAATATATATCTTTAGAAGCAGAGAGCATAATTAGTATTTCGTTGAATACCTAAGAGAATCAATGAGTGAATTATCTCCATTTATTATTCACGCAACTATTTTTAAAATTACAAAACAAAACTATTATAACAGGATTTTAATAAAATTATTCTATGTGCATGTAATTGTTTACGGTGATTTCCGGTAAACAACCGCTAGTCTTCCAAACTATAATGAATATGATTTGGTTACTCGCAGGATCGACTAGATTGATCCTAGGACATAGTCAAAAAGATTGTTATTCGATCCATGTTTATGATTTGTCTTGAAAATAAGAATTACTCAATCGAAATAATAAAGGTTAACAATCACTTAGTTATACGCGTAAATATAACTCAGCGAAAGGTAAGTCAAAATAAAACATAAGACAAAAACTGTAAAAGTGCAAGAATCTTAAAGTGCAGAAATGTTAAATACTTCAAAGATAAATAAAAAGAATGCAGGAATGTAAATGGCAAGAAGTAAATGAAATGCAATAATATCGAAAGATACTTAAGAGTAAAGGAAAATACACATGTATTAAAATGATGGTGGTGTCATACGTACATTTCTCAGCGAACTCTTTCTCTTAACACTTGATACTTGAGTAATATGTGAGTAATTTGTACAAAATGAACACACTGAATCCTAACATTAGAACCCTTATTTATACTAGTTTCGACCTTAACGGTCCTACGCTAATCTAATGCCACGTTTCTCATGAGAATCCTCGGAAAGCCATCTGTCTCTGGACAGTTATGAAAACTTCTTCGAATTTCAAATCCTCCCGCCTGAATCCTCCCTCGACGCGTGGCAATATAACTTAACATTAAAATACCACGGAAATACACTAAGCATCAGTACTTAACATATTTCGTAAAATTTGTCTAAGTCTCGAAGATATACACTCCTACTAGCTTCAGTATTCGATCACTATCTCCGTTATGACTTAAAAATTCTTCATCCTCGAAACATGGCCATCAGGAGCCATTTTATCTTCAAAGACGGTCATCAGGAACCATCCTCCTTCGAATCTTCACCCTTCGAAAGATCATATTTGCATAACGAAATCTTCAGCTAACAAATTGCCCCCAATAAATGCCTGTTTCAAAAAACAAGAGAAATAGGCGTTTCTTGTTGTAATAAGATTTCGTTTTTAGAGTTCCAAGATCATTGACTGACGTCATAATCATTGATGACCCTATTTCCAAAACGTCTTGTCATTTTCAAAGATGTCTACTCATAACTTACATTCCCACGTTCTGGTCTTACTTTCTGATCATTACTCCTATATACTAGGAGTAAAGCTAATAACTATTCGACCGCCGTTGGATGAAATCAACGCCTGCCGCGTGTCTCTTGGCTTTTACCCAAAAGATTTGAAAGGGTTTCCGTTATACCTTTAAATACCGAAATTTTAACCTTCACATAACTTTCACCTCGTATTCCCTTATTTCTCCACAAAAAAGAACACTTCCTGATTATATTCAAAACCCATTCCAAAAAAATCAAACTTACTCATGGCGTCTTCCTCAAATGTTCTTCAACCAGCTCTGAAACTTCAACAATCTACACAGGTGGGGGATCAAGAGTGCGTACCAAACCCAAATTCTGCGGAAGTACGCGCCATTTACGCTTCTCAGGTAATCATTCCTTTTGATCTTTCTGGGAAAACTCATGCTTTCATGGGTCCGTTACCAGGAGAAACTAACCCTTCTCTGAATAATTTCTTTCCTGCTTATTATAAAACTAGGCCGTTAGTTAGTAAGAATAAAATAGATGAAGATGGCCGTCCTATTTCAGCAAAGCCTGATGATACAGAAAAATCTTCGACTGAAAACCCTTCAGCCCTAGAGAAAATTAGGTTAGACTATGTAACCAATTTTGTGAAAGTGTTTAGGTCAATTCCCTTAGCAAAAGACCCTGAACTATACTATGCCTGGTTGGCAAGAGTAGAGAAACACAAGGGTGCTTTCTGGAAAGAACTGGGCATTTATGATTTAATCCAACTGTCCAAGACTGGTTTAGAATACAATCAAACCATGCTAGTTGCGTCAGTTTTTTTTAGGATGCTTCTCACAACACTTTCCATCTTCCATGTGGAATGGTCACCCCCACGCTTTTCGACATAGCTGCCATTACGGGGCTTCGACCAACTGGAGAATCCTTCGACCCCAACGTCATGGACACTGATACTATTAACTTCAATGAAGCAACTGTTACTTATACTGCATTCATTCAACAGTATCATGACGAAAATAATGAGGTAGTCTCAGACGAAGAGCACATTGCTTTCTTAGCCTTATGGCTTTCGAGGTGCGTCTTCTGTTCTAGGTCCATACAAGTAGCAAAAAGATATCTCTGTATGGCTAATCAACTACATGCCGGAACAAAACTAAACCTGAGCCAGTTAATTCTAGGGTTTCTCTACGAGAACCTAGGTGAAGCAACAAACCTTGTAAAGAATTATAAAACAGGTTCTTTGCTTTTCGCTGGCCCCTTCTGGCTGCTACAACTATGGCTCAATGCTACTTTCGAGACTCAGCTCCCATTTCGAGGTGTTGTGAACGAAGAAAATCCAGATATTAAAAATCGAACTGTAGAAGGAACCAGGTTGGCTTCGCTAACTCCAAAAGAAGAGACTGGTAAACTTCGCGAGCATTTTTTAGCATATATCATGATGTTTGCTCGGTGTCATCAATTCAGCCCTTCGATGGCTCCGTTCGTAAACAGGACAGTGGGTCCCGAATGGTTCACTCGAAAGTTTCCACCAACATCTCAAGATCAAGAGGCTAAATCCATGATTATTTGGGGAGCTTTTCTTATCCCAAGATTATTCTATCACCGTCTTCGCCCCTCCAAAAGCCAATATGTTCTCCTCTGCTACCAACCAAATCTTGTTTCGAGACAATTTGGACTGGTTCAAATAAAACCCAAGTGTCTATACGAGAAAAGGAACCACATGTGTTTGCACACTTTATATCTGACTGAAGAAGAATGTGAGTCAAAAATTGCTAGATATGCTGATGTGACCAATCTTTCGCCTATCCCTTTCAATCCCGTATTTTACTCGACTCCAGATTTTCAACAATGGTGGACGGACTATTACACCATGCAAATTTTTGATGCCGAGAGCCTTACTCGCGAACTAACTGAAGCTTTTGCTGATGTGCAGGAAAAATTTCAAAAAGGTACTTCGACTCATATTAAAGAAATACAAGCCTTTCAAAAGTTCTTTGAAACTATTTACAGGCCTGATGACTGTCATACCCCAATTTTTGACCTAAGATACCACCTCATATCATTGCATATGCATCATTTGCATCTCTAACAAATTGCATAGCTTGTGTTTGCTACTTGTGCTTAGCAGGGTTTAATCAGGAAACCACTCATCAGTACAAGTAACAATCAATTAGGGCTTTGTTCTCCCTTCATTTCAAATGAATCATCTTCATCAACAACCAACATTTGGTCCCCAGAGATTCACTTCAACAAACTCAACAGCTTTGAATCAACTGAATTAGGGTTTTGACTGAAGATAGCATACTCCTGACTTTTGCTCAGAATTTGACCTAATGGCTTGGGACATGATATCAAGACCTCAAGTGCATCATTTTGACCTAATCCATTGGCTCATAACATCTCCTACACAAAGATTGATCAGACAAATCCTCAGATCAGGGTTTTGAACTATCAGGGACTGAAATCAGGGATCACATTTGGGAAACCCTAAAAATCCCCAGGAAGTCAATCAAAGGTTTCAATTATCCTCAAATAATCCCTATGACAATATCCCATGGAAATTGCATCTCAATTCAAGATCTACAGACATCAATTTCATCAGGTCGACAATTAGGGTTTTTGACCTAATTCACTGAACAACTGACTTTTTAATCAGGACATGGTGCCACAACTCAAACCATGGCTCAATATCCTCTAATGCTTCAATATGGTCCATTCATACTATTCATTTGGTGAGGATAGCCTGTTTCATTTGAAATCTCCAGAAACGCGATTCGTCTGAAAAAGTCAACTGTACAAAATCACCATTGACTTTTGGGGAATTTTGGTCAACCATGACTTTTGAAGTTTTAAATCATCAATATATGATATGAGAAGTCATTTGATCAAGAAAAATCAAGAAAATCAATCAAGAATCAAAAAGTCAAAGTTTGACTTTCATACTTAGAAAATTTTTCTAAGTGTTTTTCATGGTTTTTTTCCAAACTTTGAAAGGGAATTTCTCAAAATTTCACCTACAAACTGAAAAAAACTCCCAACATGAAAGTTGTAGATTTTGATCCAATAAACAACATGAAAGTTGGTACTTTTTGAAAACTTCACTTGAAATCTCATTTTCTTTAAAGTTCATGGATCTTTTTCACCCATTTCCTTAAAGGTCTTGAAGAAACTTTCAACTAGGGTTTTGAAGTGTGTAACATAAGCTTTCCAAAATGTCCAAGAGCATGAAAAAATATGGAGTGTAGCTATGGTTTTGAATTATGCATTTAGTGATCATTTTCACTTGAAATTTCAAGACATTTTCACTAAGTTATGAACCAAATTGCCAAATGGACCAAGTAATGATGCATAGAAGCAATAATTGAGAGATATTTTCTGGTTTAAGATCAGATAGGAAAGAGATAAGAAGCTTGGCCAAAATAACCATGGTTTAGTTACTTTAACCATTTGCATTTAATGTGAAAGATTCCACTTTATCCCTTAAGCCAAATCATCACTTCTTGAAGCAAGTTGCAAAGCTCTTCATTCAGACTCTTTGGCCTATAAATAGAGGTCATTACCTCATTCAAATTCACACCAAAACCTCACAATTATAGGTTTTCTCTCTTCTTTCTTGAATTGCAAGTTTCATAGTTTTCAAAGAGGTAGAAAACTCAACCTCCAAATCATTGAAGTTATGGCCAAAGTGATGGTTCTAACAACTCATAAACATCATATGGGATGTGTTTGAACCACTCACACACCCCAAATCACCCCAAAACTCAGATTCACTTTTCAACCTCCATATGAACATCAAATGAGCCTTATCATGCCAAAATCCACACAAGCTCATTTCTGTCCAAACTAATGCTTCTAACATCATCCATATATCACATATGAACTATCCAATCCATCACATATAGCCAATAACCTCAGAATCATCAGATTCGATTCTCACTCCAAGCTTATGCAGGTCGGGTACCATAGCCATGCCCAGATGAATTCAGATGATTCCAAGCATCCAGACACCTTCCATAAGGTCCATTGAAGCTATCCAGATCATCAAACAACTTCTGTAACACCTCCTTTGCAAAATTCAATCTCCAGCTTAGCCGTTTTTGAGGTAAGTGCTCATGAACTTCAAACTCTATCATACATGCATTATAAATGAAAAACTGAGTTACCATCTTGTTTCTGCACCTATGAGGATCATTAACCCTCAATCAATTGCATCATAACATGATCATACACGATTTCACATTGAATTTCAGTTCTAGGGTTCTTCGTGTTCATCAGAAAATTGATAGCCTTAGAGTAAAAATAAATGAAATTAAAGGTCATCATCATGTTCGTCGTGAAAAACCAAGTGGAATAGACCCTTTACCTGATCAAAACAACACAGATTTGATGAAATTCAAAATTCAGTTAGGGTTGTGTTCTTGGCGCGTTTTTGGTTTGGAAATTTCAAATATTTGTTTGAAAATATAATTGAATGGAAGCGTATCATAAACAAGCTGCACGCGCAGCTCAGTTGGTTGTTGTTTTGAGTAGTGAACCTCAGGGCGTGGGTTCAAGCCCTAGTGAAGACAAAACCTCTTTTTTTAAACACTATTTTCTTTCATTTTCTTCACAACTTCATCAATTAATTTAACCCATCAAAATTCATTATTTTCACTTCATTTTTTTTACACTCTTTATTTAATATACATATTTTGACAATATTAAAAAAAAATCACAAAAAAAGATTTATTTAATATGTTTTTAATTAGGTTTAAAATAACATATTTTAAGTGTTTTTTAATACTTTTAAATATTATTTTTCATTTGATTTTCAAATTTAATCACTTGTAAATATTTTTTGAAGCAAACCCTAATCATCTAAATGTTAATTGAAGACAATCTTCTTGTTTATCTCGATTAAATTGATTTCTTTCAAAATTCAAATCGTTTTAAAAAAAAACGAGCGATCACGTTTCGTTTCAAAAACGGTAAACCATTTCTTTTTGATTTTCAAAGGAAACTATTGATTAAATCTTTTTAATTGATCAATTGATTTTCAAAACAATGTGGGGCCTCTCGAATATTAGAGAGTATAAGTCCCTTTCGTCTTTCTTTGTACAGTTTTTGTTTTAACAGAAAACTTTTTTTTTTCAAATAAACTTCCAAACAGTTTTTTTTAACAAACAAATCTTTCAACTCTTTTTTAAACCATCCACCATGTTTTATGAAAATAAAACATGGGCCTCTCGAATATTAGAGAGTATAAGTCCCTTTCCTTTTTACAGTTTTTCTTTGTACAGAAAACTCTTTCAAAACAAATCTTCAAACCGTTTTTCAAACAACGCGTCTGTAAATAAACAGTCAACCATGTTTTGTAAATAAAACACGGGCCTCCACGTAGGTATAAGTCCCAAGCCCCTTTCGTACATACCCACTCAAGTACATGAAATTAGGTATTTCATTGTACACACGCCTTTTGTACATATCTCAATCAATGTGTTTTTTAACTTTGAATGACAAACCAAAAACGAAGGTTTCTTTAAATCTTCCCAAAAATATACCATGGGCCTCCATGTAGGTATAAGTCCCGAGCCCCTTTGTAAATACCTGTTTACATAGCTGTTGAATAAATTCAAATGGACTTCTCCTCGAGTGTGAGTCCCGAGCCCTGTGTATACAAATGGATCATGCTTACAGGTATATTTCCTTCATAAACTCCATTATATACACACACTCTGTCATATATGTATAACTGTTCATATTTGTTCATGTACTTGTTCATGTTTGCTCGTACTTGTTCATATGTGTGTTTGTGTTATATATGCTTGTTCAACTTAGTATAACACTAGGTTCCCCATAGCCTCCTATTGGGCTTCGTGCAAAGAATCTCCACTAGTTTAGGTTAGGACATAGAGTATGGTTTCTCGGTGAAATCGCTCTAAGAGCTCAAACCAACTATACCATGCCTCCCCTTGGGCTTTGTACAAACGAGTGACCCTCCCATAGCCTCCTCTTGGGCTTACAATGCAAGGACCCTGGATTGTCCCTCCCATAGCCTCCTCTTGGGCTTACAATGCAAGGACCCTCGGATAGCCTCCTCTTGGGCTTCGTACAAGGACCCACGGGCTTCTTATAAGCATCCCCAATATCCAAAACAAATACCCTAGGAGATTAGACATTTTTCATCTCTATACTAGGAGTATCTCTTATATATCATCACAAACAATCAATCAATCAAACTTTTTTGCCACAAGGCTGGCTAATCAATCAAATTTCTTTTTGCCACAAGGCTGGCTAATCAATCAAACTGTTTTACCACCGTACTGGATGATTAATCAAAGTTTTTGTCACAAGGCTGACTTCATTGAAACTTTTGCCACGAGGCTGGCTGATTAATTAAAACTTTTTGTCACAGGGCTGACTTCATTGAAAGTTTTTGCCACAAGGCTGGTTAAACAAACAAAAATCAAATAGATGTATGTGATGATATAGATTAGATACATCTAGCATTTAGACGACATTTGTCTATTTTCCTTTGCTTCCACTAGCATAAGTGGGAACTACGATTGCTCTGACTTTCTCAACATCCCTTTGAGAATACGTAGGCACAAGGTCGATCCTTGGCGAGCAAAACAAAACAAAAAAAACCATTTAAACCTTAGCACCCGTAGACCCCGAGCTACAGATGCTCTGATTCCCTCTAGGGGATATGTATGCAGAGGATCGCGATGATCTTTGCGAGCATAATCAAACAAACACCTTAGGTCCCACCTCTTTCTCACAAGAACCTCCACCACAACAAGAATGGAATAAAACATAACAAAGAAACCTATAGAGTACTATAGATACGTTGGGTGCTAATACCTTCCCTTCGTATAACCAACCCTCTTACCCAAAGATCTCTCCCCCCACTTTTAGGTTATTGCAGCTTTTTTCCTTTTCCTCCTTTGGAAATAATAAAAAGTTTGGTCGAAACAAAGAAAAATCATTTTTTTTGAGCACTCGAGCCCAAAGAAGGCATCAGGTGTCTCATCCACAAAAAAGAGGAAAAAAACGGTTTTTCGCCCGCGACAGAAAAATGGCGACTTCACTGGGGACTCATCTTTTTATTGTTTCCAAAGAAGGGGTTATTTCTATTTGTTATGTTTTATTCTTGTTACATGTGTGGTTCCTTGGTTCTGTTACTTGTGTGATTCTGTTACAAGTGATACATTATGGACAAATCCTAACCCGGATTAAGTACACATAAGAATTAGGTGGAGGGTATAGTCATGTATGGCATACAAGGAGTTCAGTCCTTAAAAAGTCAGCATGAGAATCCTTCCGCTCAGTGGAGGTTCCTTGTTTGTAGTATATGTTTAGCAAGTTCAGTTGCGAAGACATTATTGCTTTCATTGAACTGTAGAAGCTGAGTTGGCTGTAGAACCCCAACCCATCCTGGCCTTATTAGGACGTGGTGCAGAAACGATCCAGGTGAAGACTTGGATAGTTGTCATGCGGAGAACCACACTCAGACGAGTTTTTCTTGAGAATATTTCTAGCTCACAAGTTCAGTTGTGCAAGCCGGTAATATCCGAAAGAAGAATGTAGACTCTGACGTATCAGTAGAACATGTTTTGCAGGTGATAAACCCTAGTACTATCCCATGTTTGGTTCTCTGACCTCATGCTCGTAACGCTGGACCTTTGAACCTATGTGTACTATGTTTGAATTACCATGTTTGTAGTACCATGTCTGCGTTACCATGTTTGAACTACCATGTTTGCTTTACCATGTTTGAATATGTGGCATCCACGCATCCATGCATTCATTAAAAAAACCCATCTTTTTCCATAAAAACATGATTTTTCCAAAAAAATTTAGAGAATTTTCTTTGCAAACATTATAGGATTAAGTTATGGAGTGGGTAAAAAGGCATACCAAAAAGTATGATTTCAAAATGCCTAATGTGGAAAGGCTGAAAGAGTTAGCATCTTCTGTACAAAATCCTTCTGATTTTAGGAAAAGCCATGGAAAGCTTTTGCCTATCTTGAACACTCATGTTGATGAAGGACTTCTCAAAACTCTGGTTCAGTTTTATGATCCCGTCTACCGGTGTTTTACCTTTCCAGACTATCAGTTGGTACCAACCTTAGAAGAATACGCCGATCTTTTGGGTATTCCTATGTCTGACAAAATACCTTTCAATGGTTTGGAAGCCATTCCTAAGTCACCAGCCATTGCAGCAAGTATCCACTTGAAGAAATCTGAAATAGAAAGTAATTGGACTACCAAAGGAAATTTTCCGGGTTTGACTTCGCAGTTTCTAATAAAGAAAGCCTTTGATTTCATTGACACTGGTAGCATGATAGCTTTTGAAGCTGTATTAGCCTTGCTCATTTATGGGTTGGTTCTGTTTCCCAACGTCAACGACTTTGTTGATATCAATGCCATAAAGATCTTTCTGATTGGAAATCCTGTTCCGACTTTGCTTGGTGACACGTATTTCTCTATCCATCATAGGAATCGCCAAGGTGGTGGAATCATTGTATGTTGTGCACCTCTTTTGTACAAATGGATTGTTTCACACTTACCTAAGTCCCCTATTTTCACGGAAAACCGAGAAGGCTTACGTTGGCCTCGAAGACTTATGTCTCTTACTAATAATGATATTCATTGGTATACCTTGGCTCGCTGTGGTACAGAAACCATTGATAGTTGTGGGGAGTTCGCCAACGTACCTCTCATTGGCACACAAGGAGGAATTAACTGCAATCCGGTCCTAGCCCGACGACAACTCGGGTATGCAAATTCAGTTAAACCAATTGGTCTCACAGTGGAATGCTACTTTTACCGATAAGGGGAAGATCCTCAAAGGTTGAAGACAAGAATGGTGAGAGCTTGGTACGACGTCGGAAGAAAAGAAAAAGGTGGGGAAAGAAACTGCATTGCTACAAACGCCTATACCTGCTGGGTAAAGAAAAGAGCAAAGGAGTTTCAAATGCCTTATGATTATGAAAAACCCATGTTCCCTGTGGTGTCTCAACTACCCAACATTCCCATTGACACTACGGAAGAATACCAAGAGATTTTAGCCAAGATGAGGTTAGAAAAAGACGCTTGGGAAGAAAAGTTTCGTAAAACTGATGAGGAAAATAGAAAGTTGAAGAAAAGAGTGAAAGATCACGAAGAAACTCTCTATTATCAAGATGGATGGCTCATGAGCAAAGATGAGAAGATCCGTCGGAAAGACGCCGCAATCAGAAGATACATCAAAGAAAGCAAGAAGAATCTTGAAGCCTCGACAAGCAACGCTCCGACTCCTGATGATTGGAAGAATGTTGTCGACAAACTGAGAGCTGAAAAGGCCAAATTGAAAGCTTACTATGGGAAAGAAATCCCGAAGCTCAAGCTACACAACGCATTTGGTTCTTCGTCTGATGAAGATGCTTAGGATTTGTTTAGCTTTTTTTATTTATCATTTGCTTTTGTAAGGAGCTACGCTCCAATGTTGTAACATTTCCCAGTATTGCAAAAAAAAAATGAAATGAATGAATAAAAGATTTGTTTATGTTCCAATGTTTGCAAGGAAATAATCTTAAAAATGTTTGGAAAAATCATAAATTTCTTTTTGCATACATCATTCTGCATATCGAGTCTGTTGTATAGAGTCTCATCTTTTGGATCTTTCTCCAATAGATTGTCAAGCTGTCGCGTCTCAAAGTTTCTCGACCGCGTTCGCAATCAGATCACAGATACAATACTCGTTCGAACAGAAGAAGAGTAATGGAACACTCTGAACAAGAGAATATTGAGCTCCGTGGTACAGTGACCACCCTTCAGGAAAAGTTGGAAAGTCTCACTACTCTGGTTGACTCTTTAATGGCCGCACAGAATCAGCCGCCGCCACCCAACAGTCAAGCAGCGGTAACATCTGAAGTCACTACTCTAGTTTCTACAGTTGCATTCGGTATTCCATCTTTCTCCATGCCAGAAGGTTGGGGCCCGCCTTTCAGCTTTGGTACAGGTTTCCGCCATAATTTCTCTGGGGTTCAAACAGCTACAACTGAAGCGCCTGCTGCGCAAGGTTCAGCATTTACTCCAAATCAGGGGGTAACTTTTTCTCAAGTCACTATGGCACTTTCTCAACCCACTATGACAGTTCCGACCCCTACGGTTCACACTGTTCCTTATGATGGCAATGAGATTTATCATGATCAGGGTGATAGCACAAATCAGCGTAATCTTGTGGGAAATCTCCAAGAGCAGTTTAACAAGATTCAATTGGAAGTCAAGGCTATTCGTGGCAAAGATTTGTTTGGAAAGAATGCCCAGGAGCTATGTTTGGTTCCCAGTGTACAAATACCGGCTAAGTTCAAGGTCCCTGACTTTGAGAAGTACAAAGGTAGTTCTTGTCCACAAAGTCATCTTGTGATGTATGCCAGAAAGATGTCTACTTATGCAGATAATCATCAGTTGCTTATCCATTACTTTCAAGACAGTTTGACTGGTGCCGCACTGAAGTGGTACACAGGTTTGGATAGCACCAATATTCGGACTTTCAATGACCTAGGTGAGGCCTTTGTCCGACAATACAAGTATAACTCGGATATGGCTCCAGACAGAGATCAGCTCCGATCCATGGCTCAGAAAGACCATGAAGCTTTCAAAGAATACGCCCAACGATGGAGAGAAACTGCTGCTCAGATTAATCCACCGTTAAAAGAGAAAGAGATGACAAAGATTTTCTTGAATACTCTCAGTCCGTTTTACTACGAACGCATGATTGCTAGTGCTCCAAGTGATTTCACCGAAATGGTAAACATGGGGATGCGTCTAGAAGAAGGAGTCCAAACCGGACGTCTGACTAAAGAAGGTGGATCTTCAAGCGGAACCAAAAAGTTCGGAAGTGGTTTCCCAAAAAAGAAAGAACAAAGTGTTGACATGGTGTCCCAAGGGAAGCCAAGAGGAAACGTCAATCGACAACGACAGATTGCTGCTGTCACACCAGTCGTTAATACAGCACCAAATCCGGGATTTACCCCGCAGTTTCAACAACAACAGCCTCGACAACAGGCTCAGCAGTTCAACAATAATCAGAATCGTGTACAAAGAGCTCCACAGTTCGATCCGATTCCAATGACCTACACAGAATTGTACCCTGCGTTGGTTGAAAAAGGTCTCGTTCAAACTAGAACACCACCACCAGTACCTGAGAAACTCCCATGGTGGTACAAAGCTGAGGTCTCATGCCCTTATCATCAAGGAGCGCCTGGCCATGATCTTGAGCATTGCATAGCTTTGAAATATGAAGTTCAGAGGTTGGTTAAATCTAATCTCCTCTCATTCAGAAATTTGAATCCAAATGTGCAAGCAAATCCACTGCCCAATCATGGAGGGCATGTTGTAAACATGGTGTATGGATGTCCTGGTCCGTACCGAGTCTATAATATTAATTACTCAAGAGCCGATTTGGTACAAATGCACGCCACTCTTTGTCGGGGGCAGAATTTTCGCCAGCATCAATACGGTTCCTGTAGAATATGTTGTGTAGATCCTCACGGATGTTCAATTGTGAGAAGAGATCTCCAAGTTCTGTTGGATAATGGTACTCTTCAGATCTACCGAAATAGGGATGAAAATGAAGTTAACATGATAGGATGTTATCCGCATGAGCTTTTAGTCTCAGATATCAACTCGGAAATGCCTACAGTTAACGTCATCGTTCCTCATTTCAACATGCCGGAGCGCATGGAAGTTACTTACAACAAGCCGAAGGTTCCTATTGCTCCTTTAATCATTTGTTTACCTGGACCTGTTCCTTATGACTCTGACAAGGCAGTTCCATACAACTACAATGCTACAATGATAAAGGACGGACAAGAAGTTCCTTTACCAACTCTTTCATCTGTCGTAAACATCGCTGATGTAAGTCGTGTAACAAGAAGTGGGCGTGTGTATACTCCACTACCTCCAAAGCAGCCTGTTGTTCCTGCAACCAGGCAAAATCCTGTCAATACGCCAGTAGGGAATCCTGAGGAAACTCCTGTCAGTAATACAAACATTGATGTTGGCCAATCCAGTGGAACCAATGTCAATCCAGACTTTGATGAAATTTTGAAGCTTATCAAAAGAAGTGAATACAAGATTGTGGATCAGCTCATGCAGACTCCTTCAAAAATCTCAATACTTTCATTGCTGTTAAATTCAGAAGCCCACAGGGAAGCCCTGATGAAGGTCTTAGATCAAGCTTTTGTAGATCATGATGTGACTGTTGATCACTTTGATGGGATAATAGCCAACATAACTGCTTGCAACAATTTAAGCTTCTGTGATGAAGAACTCCCCGAGGAGGGTAGAAATCACAACCTTGCTCTACACATTTCTATGAACTGTCAGTCAGACTCTTTGTCCAATGTGTTAGTAGACACCGGATCTTCCTTGAATGTGATGCCAAAGACGACTCTTGCTCGCTTGTCTTACCAAGGAATGCCTATGAAGTTCAGTGGTGTAGTTGTCAAAGCATTTGATGGATCGCGAAAATCTGTTATCGGTGAAGTCAACCTTCCCATGACAATTGGTCCACATACATTTCAAATCACCTTCCAGGTCATGGACATTCAAGATGCTTATAGCTGTCTGTTGGGACGACCATGGATCCATGAAGCAGGGGCAGTGACTTCTACGCTCCATCAAAAGTTAAAGTTTGTGACAAATGGAAAATTGGTAACAATAAGTGGGGAGCAAGCCTTAATGGTGAGTCATTTATCCAATTTCTCTTTCATCGGTGCTGATGATGTGGAAGGAACTCAGTTCCAAGGTCTCTCTTTAGAAGACGAGTCTTCCAAAAAGAAAGCATCAATTTCTTCTTACAAAGAGGCAGTAAAAGTAGTGAAAGATGGAATTACCACTGGCTGGGGGCAAGTTGTGATCCCGACCAAGAATGAAACTAGAGCAGGTCTCGGATGTTCACCAACATTCTTAAACTGCACCAAGAAGGATGAAACCCTTCGTCCGATCAAAGAAACGTTCCATAGTGGAGGGTTCCTTAACCCAATTCCTCAAGAGGTCAATGTCCTTATTGAGGAATGCATCGAAGAAGGTCTACCTGATCCTGAAGAAGAATGGAAATGTTATCTTAATGACTCGGGATACATATCTCAGGAAGAACCATATCCTCCTTCAGAAGAATCCAAAGGCAATGAAACTGAACCTGTTCCTGCAGAAGTCTGGGACACTTTGGGACAACCAAGTGGAAAATTTGATTATATGGTGAAATATACTGCACCTGAAAGTTACAAGATTGCGATTGAGGATATCCAACCAACTGGATGGGGAGATTCCTTTGAATATAATAGTCAACCAGAAGAGGCTTATCAGCCCTGTCAATTTTCTCAGCAGCCTGAAGTTACTGAAGATTTCGGATTCGATGTATCTGCCAAGGTTCATAATCCTGAAGATGGTTATTATCACATAAATGCCATTTTTGAAGATGAAGGGGAAGATGGTCCCGCAACTGACTCAGAAAGTGTCGCTGACAATGAGTCTCTTCATCCTGAAGACTGGGAAACACATCCTGAAAATTCTGAAGATTGTGACTCGTCTTATGCTCTTCAAGAAATAGAAGAAGACCGTTTCAACTCTACAAAGAACAAGGTTGATAAACCAGGACCTTCAAATCCTGCTCGACCAGCGGTCAATGTCAATACTGAAGATAATTCTGGGGAGAATTTTCCTGAATACATAATACACAGAGGAGTTCGTTGCTACTGGAAGGCTGTCGACGTTCCGAATGTTGTTCGCCGCTCAAAATAATCACCTCGCTGTTATTTTGACCTCCTGCCTTGCCCAAAGCAGAGAGATGTTTTATAGGGCTTTGCTTTTAAATGTTCCGCCCAAATAACTTTGTGTATAGGGCTTTGTTTTAAAAGTTTCCCTCTTTGTCCTGCCCAAGACAAATGAGTTTGTGTTTAGGGCTTTGTTTCAAAAATGAATCATAAATAAAGTGTCATTTTGAATTCCCTACATTATGTGTTTTATTTTTGCTTTTTCTGGAAATGGTAATCCTAAAAAACCAAAAAAAATAAAAAATTAAAAAAAAAAACTTTTTCAAAAAAAAAATCTGCATACACTCTTGCATTCATTAATTTTCTGAAATAAATATAAATCACATGTGCAGATTTACTATTGATAAACCCATTGAATGCAATAACCCTATGCCCTCTCCCAACTTTGAGTTTCCTGTGTTCGAAGCCGAAGAAGAGGAAGAAGAGGAGATCCCGGACGAGATCTCTCGATTACTTAAGCACGAGGAAAGAGCCATTCTGCCTCACAAAGAGCCTTTAGAAAAGATCAACTTGGGTTCTGAAGAAGACAAAAAAGAAGTGACCATTGGATCACTGCTTGATGCTGATATCAAGAGTAAGTTGACAGACCTTCTCAAAGAATATGTTGACGTGTTTGCCTGGTCCTACCAAGACATGCCTGGGTTGGATACCAATATTGTTCAGCATTACTTGCTATTGAAGCCTGAATGTCCGCCAGTTAAGCAGAAATTGCGAAGGACTCACCCTGATATGGCTAACAAGATCAAAGTGGAAGTTCAAAAGCAACTCGACACAGGTTTTCTTGTCACCTCTGAGTATCCTCAATGGTTGGCCAACATAGTGCCAGTTCCGAAGAAAGATGGCAAAGTCAGAATGTGTGTTGACTACCATGACTTGAACAAAGCCAGTCCCAAAGATGACTTTCCATTACCACATATCGACATGCTGGTTGATAACACTGCTAAGTTCAACGTCTTTTCCTTCATGGACGGGTTCTCCGGTTATAATCAGATCAAGATGGCCCCTGAAGACATGGAGAAGACATCTTTCATCACCCCATGGGGTACCTTTTGCTACAAAGTGATGCCGTTTGGATTAAAGAACGCAGGTGCAACTTACCAAAGGGCAATGACCACTCTCTTTCATGACATGATGCATAAAGAAATTGAAGTCTATGTGGACGACATGATAGCCAAGTCCAGCACAGAAGAAGAACATATTGAATACCTTTTGAAGTTGTTTCAACGACTAAGGAAATATCAGCTTCGCTTGAATCCTAACAAATGTACTTTTGGGGTTAGATCTGGAAAACTCTTGGGTTTCATTGCCAGCCAAAGAGGAATTGAAGTAGATCCCGACAAAGTCAGAGCTATTCAAGAGATGCCTGCACCAAAGACTGAAAAACAAGTAAGAGGATTTCTCGGACGATTGAACTATATCTCCAGATTTATCTCTCAAATGACTGCTACTTGTGGGCCAATTTTCAAGCTTCTCCGCAAAGATCAAGGGGTCGTATGGACTGAAGATTGCCAGAAAGCGTTCGACAGTATCAAAGAGTACCTGTTAGAACCACCAATACTGATTCCTCCGGTTGAAGGAAGACCATTAATCATGTACCTTACCGTGTTGGAAGAATCCATGGGTTGTATGCTTGGACAACAAGATGAAACCGGTAAGAAGGAGCATGCCATCTATTACTTGAGTAAGAAATTCACAGACTGTGAGTCTCGTTACTCCATGCTCGAAAAAACATGTTGTGCTTTGGTTTGGGCTTCAAAACGTCTCCGCCAATACATGATCAACAATACTACGTGGTTAATCTCCAAAATGGATCCGATCAAGTATGTCTTTGAGAAGCCTGCCTTAACAGGAAGGATTGCCCGATGGCAAATGCTGTTATCCGAATATGACATTGAATACCGTGCTCAAAAAGCGGTCAAAGGAAGCATTCTCGCCGATCACTTGGCGCATCAACCAATTAATGAATATCAATCTCTCAAGTTTGACTTTCCTGACGAAGATGTCATGTACTTAAAGATGAAAGATTGTAACGAACCGTTACCTGAAGAAGGTCCTGAGCCCGGATCAAGATGGGGCCTAATTTTTGATGGAGCAGTAAACGCTTTTGGCAATGGAATTGGGGCAATCATCATCACTCCCAAGGGTACTCATATCCCATTCTCTGCCAGATTGCTATTTGATTGCACCAACAACATCGCAGAATACGAAGCTTGTATCATGGGTCTCGAAGAAGCCATTGACTTAAGGATCAAGATCCTTGACATATATGGAGATTCAGCCCTTGTGATCAACCAAATCAAAGACAAATGGGAAACTTACCACCCTGGCTTGATTCCTTACAGAGATTATGCAAGACGTCTGTTGACTTTCTTCAACAAGGTTGAATTGCATCATATACCTCGAGATCAGAATCGAATGGCAGACGCCTTGGCTACTCTATCTTCCATGTTCAAAGTCAGTCACTGGAATGATGTGCCTAAAGTCAGAATCACGTGCCTTGAAAGGCCCGCCTATGTGTTTGCAACTGAAGCAGTCATCGATGATAAACCATGGTTTCACGACATCAAACGCTTCCTTCAAACTCAAGAGTACCCGCTTGGGGCATCAAACAAAGACAAGAAAACTCTAAGGAGACTTTCTGGCAGTTTCTTCCTGAACGGAGATGTGCTATACAAAAGAAACTTCGACATGGTTTTGCTCAGATGCGTGGACAGACACGAAGCAGACATGTTAATGCATGAAGTGCATGAAGGGTCCTTTGGAACTCATTCAAATGGGCATGCAATGTCCAAGAAAATCTTAAGAGCAGGATACTATTGGTTGACAATGGAATCTGATTGTTACAAACACGTGAAGAGATGTCACAAGTGCCAGATCTACGCAGATAAGATCCATGTGCCACCAACTCTACTCAACGTTCTCTCGTCTCCGTGGCCTTTCTCCATGTGGGGTATCGACATGATTGGAATGATCGAACCGAAAGCTTCAAACGGTCATCGTTTCATCCTGGTAGCCATTGATTACTTCACCAAATGGGTCGAAGCAGCATCTTACGCCAATGTTACAAGACAAGTGGTTGTGAGGTTTATCAAGAATAACATCATTTGCCGATATGGTATTCCCAGCAAGATCATTACTGACAATGGTTCAAACCTGAATAACAAGATGATGAAAGAATTGTGTGAGGAATTCAAGATTGAGCATCATAACTCTTCTCCTTACAGACCAAAAATGAACGGTGCCGTTGAAGCTGCTAACAAGAACATTAAGAAGATCGTCCAGAAAATGGTCGTCACTTACAAAGACTGGCACGAAATGCTGCCATTTGCTTTACATGGGTACCGTACTTCAGTGCGTACTTCAACAGGGGCAACTCCCTTTTCTCTAGTATACGGCATGGAAGCTGTGCTCCCCGTAGAAGTTGAAATCCCATCAATGAGAGTCCTCATGGAGACTAAGTTATCAGAGGCTGAATGGTGTCAAAGCAGATACGATCAGTTGAACTTAATCGAAGAAAAACGTATGACTGCTCTATGCCATGGACAGTTATACCAAGCAAGGATGAAACACGCCTTCAACAAAAAGGTTCGACCTCGTGAATTTCAAGAAGGCGACCTCGTGCTTAAAAAGATCTTGTCTTTTCAACCAGATTCTAGGGGCAAATGGTCTCCTAATTACGAAGGCCCGTATGTTGTCAAAAGAACATTTTCTGGCGGCGCCATGACTCTTGCAACCATGGATGGTGATGAACTCCCACATCCTGTGAATGCTGATGCAGTCAAGAAATACTTTGTCTAAAAAAGAACAAAAGAACAGCTCGGTAAGTCGAAAACCCGCAAAGGGCGACTTAGGCAAAAATGAGCGTCTCGGTGGACTGAAAACCCGAAAGGGCGGTCCAGGCAAAAATTAGAGACGATAAACAGAAAAAATTCATCCTGGTAGATTGAAAACCTGAAAGGGCAATCTAGGCAAAAATTAGGGATTTATGACAAAGTAACTGCATTAGTCTATACTTCGTCACCTGAAGAGTCTATACTTCATTAAAGGATCTTCAATCAAATCATCGCCAATCTGAAGCGACAGGCACAGTTGGAACTCAAAGTTGTTAAGGGGAATAGTGGTTATTGTTTTCAATGTAGCCTTTTCCGCATAATTACCATTTCCAACTTTTGTAAATACTCCATGGAATCACGCCTTTAGCTGATTTCCATCCTATTAAATAAATTTGAGCCTTGTGCCCATTTGTTTGCAATCTTTAATTTCTTTTAGCTTGCAAAATGACGCTTTAATTGTGTTATTCGTTTTTGAAAAAAGAAAAAATAAGTTTTAAATGAATTTACTTCACTTTTCTTTTTCAAAATAAAAGCGAAATTTTCCTTTGAGTTGTGAACAACAGAAGGAACATCAGCAGTCGTCTCCATAGGATGAACAAAAGGATTCTCCCTGAAAAATTGTTGAGACAACGGTATTCTTGTCCCAGAAAAGAATTCTTGAAGCAATTATCCCTCGAGGTAAAGAAGCTCTTCTATCCCCAGTGAAGAAGGCCTTTTATCCCTAGTGACGAAGATGCCAATCTCCAGTGAGGAGGTTCTTCCATCTCAATGAGAAAAGATGCTTATCTTCCCCAGAGAAGTTTAAAACATGCAACACCATTCATCACCTGTGTTATCTACACCGTGTTGAAGAACATTTGCCGAGTATCTGGTTGTATTGCGACGTTGGTCCATCTCCAGCATATACTCCATTGTCTGTCAGTATTGTCAGTATGCATGCTACATTCATGACATTCATCATTCATACATATTTGCATCATTTATGCATTCTTGCATTTTTCAATATTCACTTGTTCAGGATATATCTATCCCAAAAAGTAGAAAAAAAAGAAAAGAGAAAAAAAAAGAAAAAGAAAAAAAACAAAGCAGATATGGGCGTGTCATCTCTCCAATAGGTTGTCACCCATAAGTAGAAAATAACATCTTCTTTCTCCAGTTCCCCACTGAGATCATTCCTCGTGGAAGAAGGTTGCTTTAGTTTCTCCTCTCAAAACAAAGGAGAAAATACCCAGTTGAGTTCATTCCTCATGGGTACAAAGTCTTGATTGACTGTTTCTTTCCAATTCATTCTTGGTTAGAACTTTGTCTTTACCAAAAAAATTCAAATTCCGATTCCTCAAACAGAGTCGTGAAAAAAAAAAAAATTTTGAACCCTAAACAATAGCCTCATCATCTGAGCAGTTTATGTTTCTTTCAAAAATTTCCTCTCAAGGAAATCAATCATAAAGACCACTTGACAATCAGGGCCTTATTACTGTTCACAAGGCTGAATAACCAGTAATTTCCCTAGCAAAGTCTCCAGAATCATTTTATCACTTGGCTGATAATTGATCATGTCTTCAGAACCACTATCACAAGGCTGGTAGTCGGTAACTTTTGTTCTGGTTATATTATTAAACATGTCTATCCCAATGCTGATAGTCGATAATATTAACCGAACCTTTGAAACTCTTTTTTACCTTGTCAAGTCTATCACCATGCTGATAGTCGGTAACACAGTTTCATACCTTTCACCTTCGCATTATTAACAAGTCTATCCCTGTGCAGATAGTCGGTAATGTCGATAGGTAAGCTTTTCTTACAAAGCTATCATTCCCAGGCGAAGCATACACTTGCTTTCCCGAAAAGACAAAACGGATTCTCTTCCTAAAACGGATTGAGACATCCTTCCCGATCTCTTTTCCCCAGCGGAGTCAGTTTTGATATCCCTCGGTAAAGATATCCTTGCATCATTCGCAATTTTGGTATCTTAGGTCCAAAATTTGCGTCTTCTGATATTTAAGTCTCTTCCACCCTATCAAAACAAAGATTTTCAATCTTCATGTCTCAGGTTGAAGAAACTTAAATAGGGGCATCTGTCATACCCCAATTTTTGACCTAAGATACCACCTCATATCATTGCATATGCATCATTTGCATCTCTAACAAATTGCATAGCTTGTGTTTGCTACTTGTGCTTAGCAGGGTTTAATCAGGAAACCACTCATCAGTACAAGTAACAATCAATTAGGGCTTTGTTATCCCTTCATTTCAAATGAATCATCTTCATCAACAACCAACATTTGGTCCCCAGAGATTCACTTCAACAAACTCAACAGCTTTGAATCAACTGAATTAGGGTTTTGACTGAAGATAGCATACTCCTGACTTTTGCTCAGAATTTGACCTAATGGCTTGGGACATGATATCAAGACCTCAAGTGCATCATTTTGACCTAATCCATTGGCTCATAACATCTCCTACACAAAGATTGATCAGACAAATCCTCAGATCAGGGTTTTGAACTATCAGGGACTGAAATCAGGGATCACATTTGGGAAACCCTAAAAATCCCCAGGAAGTCAATAAAAGGTTTCAATCATCCTCAAATAATCCCTATGACAATATCCCATGGAAATTGCATCTCAATTCAAGATCTACAGACATCAATTTCATCAGGTCGACAATTAGGGTTTTTGACCTAATTCACTGAACAACTGACTTTTTAATCAGGACATGGTGCCACAACTCAAACCATGGCTCAATATCCTCTAATGCTTCAATATGGTCCATTCATACTATTCATTTGGTGAGGATAGCCTGTTTCATTTGAAATCTCCAGAAACGCGATTCGTCTGAAAAAGTCAACTGTACAAAATCTCCATTGACTTTTGGGGAATTTTGGTCAACCATGACTTTTGAAGTTTTAAATCATCAATATATGATATGAGAAGTCATTTGATCAAGAAAAATCAAGAAAATCAATCAAGAATCAAAAAGTCAAAGTTTGACTTTCATACTTAGAAAATTTTTCTAAGTGTTTTTCATGGTTTTTTTCCAAACTTTGAAAGGGAATTTCTCAAAATTTCACCTACAAACTGAAAAAAACTCCCAACATGAAAGTTGTAGATTTTGATCCAATAAACAACTTTGACACATATAAAATTTTTCCATAAGATCAACCATTTAAGAGATATGGTGCTTCAAAGTTGGTACTTTTTGAAAACTTCACTTGAAATCTCATTTTCTTCAAAGTTCATGGATCTTTTTCACCCATTTCCTTAAAGGTCTTGAAGAAACTTTCAACTAGGGTTTTGAAGTGTGTAACATGAGCTTTCCAAAATGTCCAAGAGCATGAAAAAATATGGAGTGTAGCTATGGTTTTGAATTATGCATTTAGTGATCATTTTCACTTGAAATTTCAAGACATTTTCACTAAGTTATGAACCAAATTGCCAAATGGACCAAGTAATGATGCATAGAAGCAATAATTGAGAGATATTTTCTGGTTTAAGATCAGATAGGAAAGAGATAAGAAGCTTGGCCAAAATAACCATGGTTTAGTTACTTTAACCATTTGCATTTAATGTGAAAGATTCCACTTTATCCCTTAAGCCAAATCATCACTTCTTGAAGCAAGTTGCAAAGCTCTTCATTCAGACTCTTTGGCCTATAAATAGAGGTCATTACCTCATTCAAATTCACACCAAAACCTCACAATTATAGGTTTTCTCTCTTCTTTCTTGAATTGCAAGTTTCATAGTTTTCAAAGAGGTAGAAAACTCAACCTCCAAATCATTGAAGTTATGGCCAAAGTGATGGTTCTAACAACTCATAAACATCATATGGGATGTGTTTGAACCACTCACACACCCCAAATCACCCCAAAACTCAGATTCACTTTTCAACCTCCATATGAACATCAAATGAGCCTTATCATGCCAAAATCCACACAAGCTCATTTCTGTCCAAACTAATGCTTCTAACATCATCCATATATCACATATGAACTATCCAATCCATCACATATAGCCAATAACCTCAGAATCATCAGATTCGATTCTCACTCCAAGCTTATGCAGGTCGGGTACCATAGCCATGCCCAGATGAATTCAGATGATTCCAAGCATCCAGACACCTTCCATAAGGTCCATTGAAGCTATCCAGATCATCAAACAACTTCTGTAACACCTCCTTTGCAAAATTCAATCTCCAGCTTAGCCGTTTTTGAGGTAAGTGCTCATGAACTTCAAACTCTATCATACATGCATTATAAATGAAAAACTGAGTTACCATCTTGTTTCTGCACCTATGAGGATCATTAACCCTCAATCAATTGCATCATAACATGATCATACACGATTTCACATTGAATTTCAGTTCTAGGGTTCTTCGTGTTCATCAGAAAATTGATAGCCTTAGAGTAAAAATAAATGAAATTAAAGGTCATCATCATGTTCGTCGTGAAAAACCAAGTGGAATAGACCCTTTACCTGATCAAAACAACACAGATTTGATGAAATTCAAAATTCAGTTAGGGTTGTGTTCTTGGCGCGTTTTTGGTTTGGAAATTTCAAATATTTGTTTGAAAATATAATTGAATGGAAGCGTATCATAAACAAGCTGCACGCGCAGCTCAGTTGGTTGTTGTTTTGAGTAGTGAACCTCAGGGCGTGGGTTCAAGCCCTAGTGAAGACAAAACCTCTTTTTTTAAACACTATTTTCTTTCATTTTCTTCACAACTTCATCAATTAATTTAACCCATCAAAATTCATTATTTTCACTTAATTTTTTTTACACTCTTTATTTAATATACATATTTTGACAATATTAAAAAAAAATCACAAAAAAAGATTTATTTAATATGTTTTTAATTAGGTTTAAAATAACATATTTTAAGTGTTTTTTAATACTTTTAAATATTATTTTTCATTTGATTTTCAAATTTAATCACTTGTAAATATTTTTTGAAGCAAACCCTAATCATCTAAATGTTAATTGAAGACAATCTTCTTGTTTATCTCGATTAAATTGATTTCTTTCAAAATTCAAATCGTTTAAAAAAAAAACGAGCGATCACGTTTCGTTTCAAAAACGGTAAACCATTTCTTTTTGATTTTCAAAGGAAACTATTGATTAAATCTTTTTAATTGATCAATTGATTTTCAAAACGATGTGGGGCCTCTCGAATATTAGAGAGTATAAGTCCCTTTCGTCTTTCTTTGTACAGTTTTTGTTTTAACAGAAAACTTTTTTTTTTCAAATAAACTTCCAAACAGTTTTTTTTAACAAACAAATCTTTCAACTCTTTTTTAAACTATCCACCATGTTTTATGAAAATAAAACATGGGCCTCTCGAATATTAGAGAGTATAAGTCCCTTTCCTTTTTACAGTTTTTCTTTGTACAGAAAACTCTTTCAAAACAAATCTTCAAACCGTTTTTCAAACAACGCGTCTGTAAATAAACAGTCAACCATGTTTTGTAAATAAAACACGGGCCTCCACGTAGGTATAAGTCCCAAGCCCCTTTCGTACATACCCACTCAAGTACATGAAATTAGGTATTTCATTGTACACACGCCTTTTGTACATATCTCAATCAATGTGTTTTTTAACTTTGAATGACAAACCAAAAACGAAGGTTTCTTTAAATCTTCCCAAAAATATACCATGGGCCTCCATGTAGGTATAAGTCCCGAGCCCCTTTGTAAATACCTGTTTACATAGCTGTTGAATAAATTCAAATGGACTTCTCCTCGAGTGTGAGTCCCGAGCCCTGTGTATACAAATGGATCATGCTTACAGGTATATTTCCTTCATAAACTCCATTATATACACACACTCTGTCATATATGTATAACTGTTCATATTTGTTCATGTACTTGTTCATGTTTGCTCGTACTTGTTCATATGTGTGTTTGTGTTATATATGCTTGTTCAACTTAGTATAACACTAGGTTCCCCATAGCCTCCTATTGGGCTTCGTGCAAAGAATCTCCACTAGTTTAGGTTAGGACATAGAGTATGGTTTCTCGGTGAAATCGCTCTAAGAGCTCAAACCAACTATACCATGCCTCCCCTTGGGCTTTGTACAAACGAGTGACCCTCCCATAGCCTCCTCTTGGGCTTACAATGCAAGGACCCTGGATTGTCCCTCCCATAGCCTCCTCTTGGGCTTACAATGCAAGGACCCTCGGATAGCCTCCTCTTGGGCTTCGTACAAGGACCCACGGGCTTCTTATAAGCATCCCCAATATCCAAAACAAATACCCTAGGAGATTAGACATTTTTCATCTCTATACTAGGAGTATCTCTTATATATCATCACAAACAATCAATCAATCAAACTTTTTTGCCACAAGGCTGGCTAATCAATCAAATTTCTTTTTGCCACAAGGCTGGCTAATCAATCAAACTGTTTTACCACCGTACTGGATGATTAATCAAAGTTTTTGTCACAAGGCTGACTTCATTGAAACTTTTGCCACGAGGCTGGCTGATTAATTAAAACTTTTTGTCACAGGGCTGACTTCATTGAAAGTTTTTGCCACAAGGCTGGTTAAACAAACAAAAATCAAATAGATGTATGTGATGATATAGATTAGATACATCTAGCATTTAGACGACATTTGTCTATTTTCCTTTGCTTCCACTAGCATAAGTGGGAACTACGATTGCTCTGACTTTCTCAACATCCCTTTGAGAATACGTAGGCACAAGGTCGATCCTTGGCGAGCAAAACAAAACAAAAAAAACCATTTAAACCTTAGCACCCGTAGACCCCGAGCTACAGATGCTCTGATTCCCTCTAGGGGATATGTATGCAGAGGATCGCGATGATCTTTGCGAGCATAATCAAACAAACACCTTAGGTCCCACCTCTTTCTCACAAGAACCTCCACCACAACAAGAATGGAATAAAACATAACAAAGAAACCTATAGAGTACTATAGATACGTTGGGTGCTAATACCTTCCCTTCGTATAACCAACCCTCTTACCCAAAGATCTCTCCCCCCACTTTTAGGTTATTGCAGCTTTTTTCCTTTTCCTCCTTTGGAAATAATAAAAAGTTTGGTCGAAACAAAGAAAAATCATTTTTTTTGAGCACTCGAGCCCAAAGAAGGCATCAGGTGTCTCATCCACAAAAAAGAGGAAAAAAACGGTTTTTCGCCCGCGACAATGACCTTAGTCGGACCGTTCGTGAAGCTGCAGTCACTTTGCGCGAAAAGTTTTCTGCTAAACTGGATAAGTTGAAACTGCCCTCGTCTGTTCGACCAGAAATACGTTATGAAGTGGCTTTCAAACTTAATCCTCTGAAATTCCCTCCACTGCCAAGCGCTGATTTTGGTGTGGCTTTAAGCCCTCCTTTCCCAGACTGGTTCGTGTGTGGGAATGCTTTTAAAATTCTTCAGGAAAGTACTAAAAAACACGCTGAACGAGTGGTCCCGACTAAGCATACCCTGGATACTTTCAAAGGACATCTCCATATAGATCTTGAACATGTTCGTGTCTTGACTCCAATACCTGAAGGTTTGGGTTCAGACAAAATTCTTTAACTAGCGTTCCTTTTCTGCTGAAATACTAATTCCAGTTCCAACTACAGCTGTCGCTCGAAGGAGAAAGATTAAACAACTCCCTGCGTAGAAAGCTTCTGAAGTTTCGCAGATCAACAAGCCCAGTGAGAGTGACTCTTTCACTGCTGACAAGAAAACCACGGTATATACATACTTTATCTTTCATTTGTATGTTATATGAATCATCCTTACCTTACCCAATTTATAATTTTAGAGTTCGAAACCTCCACCACATTCGAAGCGAAAAACTTCTCCAGTAGTTGTCTCAGATGAGGATGACAAATCTCCACCTCGAACCAGACAAGCCCAAAAGAAAAAGCAGAAGGCCGCTACTCCTTCAAGAAAAGAAAAGGGCTCTGGGTCTTCGAAACTTACTTCACCGGGTGACAAGGTATCTTCTGAAGAATCACCTTTGAAAGGTGGTAGTAACGCTTTTGTTGTCGAGAGCCACAATTCAAGCCCAAATAACATCCTAACTAAGGTATTTGGATTTCCCAACCTGCTCACCTTTATAAATTTTTAACTTAAAATAATTAAGTTAACGTTTTACCTTATGATTGTAGGATGATGTTGGCACAGCCACTTCCGATCTCAAATCCTTCACTCTTAATATTGATCTTGATAAACTCCAAGGTAAATGCATATTCTTTTTACAGCGAAGAAATTTCTTGCAACTTTCCTTACCATGACATGTTCTAATTATTCCATGCAGGCAAATCTCATGTGCTTTCACCAGTGATCGAAGACGCTCAACCTCTTGCGACTATCATTCCTAGTACAGCAGTCGAAGGGAGCCAATCAACTGATGATTCTCCACCTACCCACAAGAGCGAAAAAGCAGACCAACAATGTCCCGGTAGCAACAATGCAGCTGGTCATCCAACTGGTAGTGAGGACACTTTATCTGAACGAGATGTCATGGAAGAAACCTCCAAATTAACCACAGAAGTTCCTCGCGAAACCACAACTTTTGGGACCATAGTTTCCCCTGAAACTACTTCGACTCCTGCCCCAACAAAACCTACCCCTTCAGAATTGGAGCAGCTTAAACAAATCGATTCTCTCAGCTTCCTCAAGGCTATGATGGATATTGATAATACTTCACCCTCTGAGCTCGAAACTTCTCCAGCTGTACAACCAGAATCTGGTAAAGAGGATACTTCTGTCCTTCTTCATCAGATAAAGGAAAAGTTCTTCGAAACCAACCTCGTCGAAACTCTTAGCAAGGATCCCATCAAAAGTCACAGCTTGAATCAACTTCTGAAAAAGGTGGATCTACTCCTAGTTTCGAAAGAAGTCTCAGAGGTGATTGTTTTGCTGGGTTCCCTGATCGAACAACTCCAGGCCAGTATTCTTCGAAAACACAATGTCGACGAACAGCTGACTGCGAAAATGGCCTCTCATAATTCTTCATGGAAATCTGCTATTGATGCGACCAAACAGGGTGAAGCCCTTAAGCTTAAATATTCGAAGAACCAGGAAGCATATGACGAATGTGAGAAGAGCATCAACTCCTGGAAGCAAGAGATAAAAATGCTCGAAGAGAAGATAAAGGAGGCTGAATCTCGTAAGGCAACCCTTCAACAATCCAGTGAACAGGAATTGACTGAAGTTGCACGTTTAGGAATCCAACATTTCGAGGCTGCACGAAAACTGGTTCCTGAAATTGACGAACTGAAGAAACAAAGAGCCCTGATTGAACTCCGCATGTCTTCCTGGGAGATTCAATATTCGAAGATAAAAGACAGTCTCCCTAAAGATTTTAATTAGTTATCTCAAACCTTGTACTTCATTATCATGCTGTACTTTTGCCTTGTAATCAAACTTTTCGTAGAATATATATGTATGCTCAACTTTTATCTGCTTAGCTTTTATCTTCCACTTTGCTCATATTTGTGCAATCTTCGCAAACAGTAATCTTAGCAAATCTTCCAGATTTCGCCAAAATCTCTTTCCTGATTTGCCACAGTAATTTTAATTAATGTAGAACACGTGATCTGACCATCCTTCGCAACTTTTAACTTAGACTTGACGTTTCCACTCCCTCAGCCGTAATCATTATTAAGTGATGACATCACTTTCTCCAAAACGTCTCTTTA